>NC_052053.1:120746508-121946508 GCF_903992535.2 Arvicola amphibius
CTAGAAATGCTTTCTATTTACCATGCGAGGGATTTTTTTGGATTCTTTGGTGAGAATGCTCCTTCTGTTTTGGAAGCAACTTCATAAAAGCTGGCTCTGTAGCATTGCTACATGTTCAACACTGGGGAAGCCATTCTGTTTTTTTTTTCTTCATTTTCAGCCCTGCCAATTCCATTATGGCAGGGAACATAGCTGTTTCCACCAGCTCTAGATGCATTGCCAGGCACACAACACTTAATCTCTCTGCAAACCAAAATGAGCATTGCTAGTTGGGGCCCTCCTTCAGGGAGAGGTCTCCTGGTCATGGTCACTCAAAAAGCAAACCAAACCTTGGCCGCTGAGCTATCTATCTATCTATCATCTATCTATCTATCTATCTATCTATCTATCTATCTATCTATCTATCTATCTATCGTCTGTCTGTCTACCTACCTACCTATCCATGTAGCAGGGTAAAGGAACTGGTGGGCACCCCCTACTGCCCAGGCTGGTCCCATCATCACAAAGCTACAAGAGTACTTTGTATTGAATAGTCAACATGCCAAGGCTCAGATACTAGATAATAGAGAAGGAAGCCTGCTTTGTTGTCTGGACCCAGGCTGTCCTGCAGTGCTCATTGGACGTCCATCTCTTTGCCTTTCTCATGTGCAAAGAGAGACCCCTAATTCTCTTCCAAGCACAGCATTGGAAAGCCACCACATGATGAAGAGGCAGGAATACCACGTGATTAGAAACACCCTGTACAGGTGTGTGGGCTTCTGGGGCATGTGGGTGCCGGAGGAACAAAGGCATAGAGCATATTTCCTTTGGGTACCACCCCTGCACCTCAGTTCTGCAAGAGGGAACTAAAGACACCTGGGGAGGGTTATGGCTCAGGGACCTTTATGATTCTGTTCCAATGCAGAACCTCAGCTGCTTTGCAAACTTTCCCAGAGTTATGCAGAGGCCTCCCCGTTGCATTTAAAACATGTGCGATGTTGTTTTAATGTCAATCAAGAATTTTCCTTAGACTTCTGCTCTAAACCCATGTAAGCTGATATGGAAAAAAAAACCCTTTCGCCATTTATACCCTCATCTTTGCATCTTTGTAGTTATGTACTGCTTCAAAATTCATCTCTCTATGAACCTCTTTCTGGGCATGCCTATTATGGCCCACACTGCAGCACCTGCAGGAGATGGCCAGGCCTGTCACAGCTTGGGCCTGCCTCCGGAAGTCAGCCAGCTGCCTCCTGGTGCCCACTCAAACTGCCATCACAGGAAGAGGAGTGGCTGGCCTCCGGGCAGGTGCCAGACCCTGGGTCACCTTTACATGGCAGCTTTAGAGAGCCCCGTTATTTGTTTCTGGTGTTCAGAAAAGAGTGCCTTCAGTGTTGCCGCTGAGACGCAGAGAATGAAGGGGGAAACCAGCACAGGGTTAAAGCCAAATTTCCCTTGAACAGATGATATTTCAGATGGCCACACTATTCCAGACGCATCAATTTCCTTGAAAATCCAATCCCTATATGTGCATATGCTGTGCTGGCAGGAGGACTGCCTGAGATGGCCAAAACCCAAGCGCTAATATTCTTTTGGCCAGAATAATGCAATTATTATTTTCCTAGCTATCAGTCTACGCATACAGAGCCATCTGTTATGCAAAGCAAACATACACATCTCAATTACAGAAAATGCAGTTGCCTTGACAGAATTTGGACTACACCACTAACCAGGACTGTGAAATGTGTTTGCAGCTAGTATATAATGGATGCTTTTCAGGGGTTCCCTAATTAGCATTTACCTGCTTCGACTAATTATTCATCCTTCTTCTTCACGGGTTTATTAAACCCTGCTGGAGACTCCCCGCAAAACACGAGGATGGCCTCAGAAAAATCACAACAGTGGGTCCCAGCCCTCCCTGGTGTTAACAATACAGGGGTACACCCCATTAGAACTGGAGGTTTCCAGACAGGTTCAGATGAGGCTTCAAACCTATCAGAGGCTATAACAAAAGAGATATCTCAGGGAGATGCAAGAGAAGGCACGCCGAGTAAACACCAGTCCTTCCGGTCCCCTGATTTGCCAGAGTCCACAAGAAATTGCTGTGCACACTACAGTCAAGAGCACACATGTTCTCCAAGGAAGGGCTCATGATTGCATCCCCCATTTGGAATCTCAACAGCAAATAATCAAATTTGGCAGGGTTTCTGCTCCTTCCCCAGCCCTCCTCAAACAGCAAATCTCTCAATTATTTCCCAATGTCTTCCTTGATTTAGCTGTCTCCCAGTAAACCTGCTAACAGCCAGAAGGTTCCAGCCAAGTTGGTTGTGTCCTTTGAGCCATGCCAACCTTCAGAAGCTCTGAGTTTGGGTGGGACCTGCTTATGAGAAGACCAGAGACACTTATCTCCATCATTGGCCTGGAGGCAGCTGACGGAGAGGTAGCTTATCCAGCTTGGCAGAGCATCACACACAGAGCAACCTTCCTGCAGAGCCTGCACGTCCTTTTCCCAGACACCACAGGAAAAGGGTCAAACTCGGTCAATCACCTGTACCGGAACAGATACCCAGATGCTGAGGACTTTTATGGCAAAAACATCTGGATAATTAGCTGGATGGAAGACCTTATTCCAGGATAGGCTGGCAAGCTATAGATGCAGTCTGACTCGGAATACAGGAGAACAGGAGTGTTTGTGTTTCTAGAGAAAATCAAGGACTCTGTCCCTTGCCCTACAAACCTCTGCATTCTCTTCCTTTACTCCCCAACAAACACATGTGAGCAATTAAATGGCAAACCATGAAAGGCAGCTTTACTTTATGAAATTGTCTTGCAGCATCGGGCCGATTTTGCCAAAGCAGAGGACTATTTCCTGGCAGGAACTCTCCCTGCAACACATTTTAATGGTGTCTTTCAGCATTTCTTGACTCCAAATGACTCCTGTCATTGTGTCAGCTCCCAGGATAGCGCAGGGCGCTCCATAAACATCCAGTAATAGGACACAAGGGAAGCACTATTAGTGTGTCCCTCTCCTACTGGGCACCAGGGTTTCAAAGTTCAAAACAACCATGGAAGAAACTTCATTTGTTCTCAATAAATTAATAATGATCCTTGGGGGATGGGGTGGGGAACTCAAGTTTCCCAGCACAAGTTTATTCTGAAAACTCAACACAGACAGCCTTCTCTGACTTAGGGGAGTCAGGTAGAGGCCCTTAAAGAATAAATTAGATAATGCATGCTAAACAAAAGATCTCTTGCAGAAGGAAAGACAGTGGACTGAAGGAGCCTTCATATTCAGCGCCAAGAGTCTAAATTGTTCAACTTACCTGTGAGAGGCCTAGGTAGATAGAGACGGTTTCGGAAATGTACAAAAATTTTCCTTCTTGATTTAGTGCAAATACGAAGCCATCCAGGGACTGTAAGAAAAAAATCAATATGTTAATACATATACACAGAGATAGTAATAAATAATATAAATAATAAATAATAAAGCAACAAAGTGAATTGAAGCCATGTTTTCTTCATGTGTAATAAAAGTCCTAAGTTTATTTACATCGCCTTGTATGAATGAACAGGCTAGAGACCACAAGATCTATCTATTTCAGAGAGTTCTTCATGCCTTCATCATTTGACCACGATGCATTATGTATAAAATAAGGTCATGTTGATTTTATGAGATCATGCCTTTATTGTGGGGGAGGTTTCTGTGGTAAGCACCATTAAATCAGCAAGCTCCTCTGCCAAGGGATGGAAAGTAAGGAAATGAAAAGGGAAAGGCTTCTACATCATTACTTGATTGATATAAACACTAATAATTAATTAACAAAGAATACTTTCCACACACTGGGCACCTATCGTGGTAAAGAAAACAAGAAGAGATGGTGTATTATGGGTGTGTAAGTGCTGAAACCTCATGTATCACAATCCATCTTGCCCTGGAAAAGACTGAGTTTCTTATGCCCCCCCCCCCGGGAGCCAAAACAGAAAGAAGAAGCAAATAATAAAAGCTGAAGAGAATAAAAGTTATCAGCAGTGTCGTCTGTCACTCAGAAGCTCCTGTCTAACTGTCCTGGAGGAGGGCTGTAGTTCTTGTTTGGTTTGGCCAATGATGGACACCAGCTTGGGATCCAGCTACAAACTCAACTCAGATTAGGAATCGTCTGTTTCAAATGCATTTCATCCCCCCCCCCATCCTCCCAGCTTTTGCTCTATGTTATTCATCTTTGCCAGGATGGGCTGCTGAAATCTGCACAGGGAAGGAAGTTTAAATCTTAGTGATCTTAACAAGGGCTGCGATTTTGCAAAGTCAGGAACCTGTGTCTGGAACAAGGTTTGAGAAAACACTAAAGACATACTTTTTAAAGAAAATTGGAATGAAGTTATAAGAGCAGAAATATGTATTCTTGCAAATCTCAACGATAAAGTTTGGTCTACTTGAATAATGGGGAAAATGTCATCTGTGCCTTCAGATTTTGTGCTTAAACATGTCCCTCAAGGATCCTGAGACAGAAAAGGATGTTCCAGCGCCTCCACTGTGCATGGGACCTTCAGGGGAATGTTAGGGCAAGGGGGTGCTGCCCTGATGACCTCACTGAAGCTACTCCAGCTGCCATAGGCCAGTCATCTCAGGAACAGCTTCCCTCAAGGATAAGCTGGGCCCTCTTTCTCCAGGGCTCTCTTGCCCATCTGTCTTCTGCCACACCATGATGCCTCATGGAGGCCCTGACTAGATGCAAGTCCCTTGACCCTAAGATTTCCCACCTCCAACAATGTAAGAAATAGCTAGCTCTGATGGTCCATCCAAGCAGCACAAAACAGGTTAAGATAATTCATTTTTATATATGGGAACACACGTACATACATGTGCATGTCAGCATGAAATGGGGACGTCCATGTTTTCTGACCCATTTTCAACATGTTCCCACACTGCCAACGACCTGTGGAGGCTCTGGGCTCAGCTCTCTAATCTAGTGAGTTCTGAAAACAACTCAAAGGGCACACAGCCTTGTTTTACAAAAGGCAGACTGCACAACTGGCAAGCCCACACACGGCAATGCTCACAGTTCGCATGGAGTTTATGACACGTGGCGCAAAGTCTGCGTGCATCTTGTAATTTCCTCGGATAGCTTATGGAGTAGCGGTATCGTCTTGCTTCTCTACACACCGACGCGGACAAACTTAGCCAAACTAGACAACAAGCCCATCTTGCTTCGGCGGTTTGGCTCTGAGTCCTGACAGGCCAGTGCTTCTCACTGAAATACTCTTTATAGGGTATGCATTGATACCTGAAAAGCTAAATACCAGAGCGTTTCTGAAGTTATTTATAATGAGGGAGCCAATGAATTGTTCCGATTATAGAATCAGATCATTAGGGCTGAAGATGATGGGGGAGTGGGTTGCCAGGGCAGTGCCCGAGGTACCTCTACACCAGTTACCAGGCCACCTTTGCTCTGTCGATGTTCCCCCAAACCAACTGGGAAACAAAGGACAGCTAAGAAAAAGGGGGCATTCTGGCCACTGACAAAGTGAGCAGAAGAACCTGGTCAGGCCTGACCTTCTGGGTGCAGTGTTAAAGTGTTAACACTGTCCTGATATTCTGCACACGGGCACCAGGCAGACCTGGCTAAGCCCCAGAAGCTGGTACAGGGAGAAAATCTCCCTCCCTCAAGCAAGGGAAGGGTCTTGCTTCTCCAATGTCCCAAACAGGAAGTGAGCTGCGGTGGGAAGCAGACCGCCAAGCTGCTACACACAGAGCTAAGCCTTTCTGCCTCAAGGCTGCCTCCTCCTCCGCTATGCTCCACGGTTTAAATCAGTTTGAAGGGTAGCATCGACATTGTTTAATTTTACTATCCCAATTTTAAGAGGTTGGGAAAAGGCAGGAACAGCAAATCAGTAGTATTGGAAACCAACTGTGATTAATCTGAAAGTTCTGTGGATTTTTGTTTTAATTTTGAGTTGAGGGAGCCCTCATACACCGGGCTGTTGAGTCACTACAGGCTACTTTCTACAATTATGTTCTTAGCTGCCCACTGTTTTCAACAGGCGCCAATTAAGATTCCGGGGTCAAAGGGTTAATTGCATCTTCTTACCCATTATGTAGAATTTTCTGATTATGAACTAAGGTTGGAGTAAGATGAAAAAGAACCTACACAAACGTTAACACTCATCCCTCCTCAGAAGATTTGCTGCAAAGCCAGGCTAGAATCTAGCTGCTTTCCTTAAGGCAGACAGAGAATAAAACCTTAGGTGCAACAGTAAAAATGGCATTGACATCTCTTAAAGACACGCAAGGATAAGATTTTTCCAGGCAGTTTTCTTATTGCTGGAAAGAGTTCCTGGCCATGCAGACGGGGCTGGTAGGAGGTCCCTTTGTTGCATCCCAGTGAGTCTATGAGGCAGACAACCAGGATTGAGGCGTGGATGGAGAAGTCAGAGGCGACACTGTCTTGGAATAATAGTGCCTGTAATTATAATTTATATCCCCCGACATGGCGCGATGCAGACAGTGTATGGCACTGTTTCTTAACCCCCAAAGCTGGCTGCGCCTCACGGTGTTTATCAAGTGACGAGGTTAGTCCTTACAGAGTAGGGAACAAACTGCGGCTTCATGATGCAGGGCTACTAATGTTTAATGCATTGTGCTAAATGGATTTATATTTGTCTGTCAGAGTTTTGTGTCTGTTTTCCTTTTAAGGCGCATTCCACCACAGCCAGATTTCTCAGAGTGAAATCTTACTAGGTATCATCGCAGGGGCAATTCGCATGTCTATTACCACCGTGAAATTAGTGCTTCCTTTTTCCACATGCCAGGGCTGAAGAGGAAAAATTTCACCCTGAACTCTTTCTCTATGACCCGACTCCAGGGAGAGAAGAGTTCCCAGTAAGCCTGGGTATTTTAATGACAGATTATTTTAAAGTAAACCTTCACCATCTGTTCCGCCCCCTCATTATGAATGCAAAAAGAACATATTTCACAATTACATCAGTAAAAAAAAAAAAGTGAGCTCCCCATGATTTAAATGCACACACGTGTTCCCTGTCCCATGTGCCAGGCATCTGGGCTGCTCTTTTGATTCTGGCTCAGACTGGAAACAAAGTACCCAATGTGACATGGTCCCTGCCTGCTGAAATAGCCGCTCCGAAACCAACTTCTCCACTCTTGTGATATTATTCAGGTTAGACTAGAGTACAACATGGCTTTGACTCCTATGCTTTCCAGACACTAGGAGTATGTCTATGAATGCGACCAGGAACTTTGCTAGAGATGGGAGGGTCTCCAAGGCAGATGGACTAGGAACTGAACAATGGGGTGGTATCAGGGATTAGCAGGTCTGTTCTTACCCTGTAAGGAAGCTGGGCTTAGAGAGTGAGGTCCTGGCTCTAATATCTACCTTTTTACTCAGTTTTGGCAACATTAAAAAAAAAAAAAAAAGAGGAAAAAAATACCTTAGGGTTTTTGGCTGCTTTTGGATACAATCACACTTTGATAAAAATGCCTGAAAATGCCACACAACCCGTGCTGTTTTGGGGGGTGATACTGAAGGCTCCCACACACATGTAGCTCCCAACTTCAGAAAGCCTGGACAGCACCCAAAGTCCCCACATGTAACTGTTTACAGGAAAGAAGGACCTACCCTGCCCAAGTTAGACACTCAGTCTGACCTTTAACGATACAGCTCTGTGTACAAAGAGAAATGGGAATCCCAGTCAAGAGTATTTTCTCAAAAAAGGAAAAAGACACAAGAAAGGGCCAGGTATCTCCTGAACTCCTTGTCTTCCCTTCCCCATTGAAGCAATGGCATGTGTGTTGCCATGTGCCCCAAAGCCACACACCCCCAACTGCAGCATTAAACTGAGTTATCTGGGTCAACTCCGACTTGACATTGCAACGGAATTGAGTGACAATAAACCATGACACCTAAAAACGGCCCTCCTGCCCCTTTGAATCTAAACTTTGCAGATGAGAAAACACTGAGTCTCTCTCTCTCTAGTTCCTAGAGAAGAGGGATCAGCATGACAGGGAATATGGGCTGGAGCAACGCTAACACACACACACACACACACACACACACACAAAAGTCAACCAACAAAACCCCCCAGAAGCTCATAGATCTTGCTTCGGAGCAAGGGGATTGGGTTTTGCTCGAGTTAATTCACATTCCACTGTGTGGGAGCCGTGTATGGAAGAGGTCGTCCGTTTCCTCTGGGATGTAAGTTTGAGTCTGACATCCAGGTCTGAAAGAGGTGGACATCTTCACCCACATATAACCAAATGGACCACAGGCCTGAGTATGCTGTTGGTGTGTTGTATCTGAAGGAGTTGAGCCTACCTCTCGGCCCCCAGGAATGTGAACCCCACACTGTGCTTGTCCTCAGGAACTAGGGATCCCCTGGGAGCGTGCTCAATGTTGTGGATCCCAGAGGACTAATACTTGTTACTGCCCAACTGTTCCTTGGCTCCTCACCATGTCTCCTTGTGGCTCATGTGCTATGATCATTCATGCAAAGATAACACCCTCAGAGTGCAGGGCCTGAATCCCCCTCGTGCATCACTCCCTGGGAATTCAGAGCTCTGTTCAAGTCAAGGGAGAAACCTTCTCTTGGCAGAAATAACACGATAGTACGTTACTCTGGTCCTGAAAGAGCTAAAAATGTCACTGCTCTGCTTTGGTGGAACACATGGCGCTTGGTCACACATAGAGTGCCAGGTGCCTTTCAAGTTGTTGGCCTTGAAAAGCAACAGAAACACAAATACCAAATGTCATTTGGCATCCTGTAGATTCCTAGAAAGGATTTTAGATGCACGTCATTAATATTATACACACACACAATAAGCGATTATTAACACATCTGTGATACGTTGTTATTAGAGTACACAATGCACGGAACAATACTCTGTGCACTTGCTATTGACTATGGAAAGATGCTAGGCCAACTACATTGGCCTGTTGATCCACCCCTTGGGGAACCACCTGCTGACGGCTTGTCTTATGGCAGGCCCATACAGCCTAGGGTTCCCAAAGATTCGACTCAAAAGTCATCTCTGGGATCCATGACTGAGAAAAGGAGGCAATACAAAAAGCTCCCAAGGCCAAGGAAGCTCCCAGTTTAAAATGCCCTGAATCTACAGGGGGACCGGAGTGACGTCACTCAGCTCCAGATCTCTACATGGCTGTCATTTGGAAAAGGCATGGCTGATTACAAAGCTTTTAAACATTCAGTCAAAACATGTGAGATTTGGGGGAATATCAGCTCTTGCGAGAAGAGCCCAGTGGGGAGGTGTAGTAGGGAAACTCTATAGTTAATAGAGACTCACTGGGAGACAGCACCTCTAAAAAGAATGTTCCAACAGGATATGGTGACAGACAGCTTGGCTGGAGCCTGAACCCGGCATTCCTGTCCCTGAGCTTTTCATTCAGATGTAGGGCTGTGCTTTCATTGTTCCCTCTGGGAACATCTGGGTCATTTTCTATGGAAGTCAATAGGAACCTAAGACACTTCACAGATGTGTAGGGTATAGTGGTGTCCACCTGCAAGCTCTTGTCGGTGTCAGGCAGGCCACACAGATGTGCCTGCTATGGCTCACCAGGATATGAATCTATACACCAGGAAGTGGGAGCCTTTAAAAGTCAGGCTCTTAAGAGAAAACAATAAACGCTTGTACATGCGTTCCTTGATGTAAGACGTTTGCGTCAGGGGTAGTAGCAATGATTAAAGCACCCTGTAAGGAATTTAGCATCTCAAAGACCACTTTGCAACCTTGGATATTAATCTGTGGTGTTCACATGAGGTTCACCCCTAGGAACATTGTCTTTGCATCTCCAGGGAAGAGGCATTAAAAAATATGCATGAAAAGAAACCTGATTGTTACAAATGCGGTTTCAAAATTCGCTGGGGCTAATGCCTCTGCCATGGACCCCCCCCCCCCCCGGCACTCATTTCAGGACACCATTACAACTGAGTGCTCTGCTATCTCTTTTACAAATCACTCAGCTAATTAATAATTAATTTTTAGTAGGCCCACATGAGGCCATAAATATGATGGACCAATAATAGAAACTAGCGCTTAGTTCTTGAAATCAACCAAGCTCCGAATTGTGTCTGAAATCTCCCGTTAGGACTCACGGCTCTTCTGGGCCCTACACTCTATAATACGGAAATCCTTATATTTTCTTTCTCTACATTCTGAATGCTTAGAGGCTGTGTTGCTCCACTGCACTAGCTCCGGAATTTAGCTCCATATGAAGCAGAGACACACATTTATGGGAAAATCAATTATTCTGATGGAACTGGGGCCTGGCTCTGAATGAGCGCAGGAAAAACAACTTGGTTCCCCCACTCACTTTGACTCTCTGCTGCCTGGCTGACCCCTGCTTCCTTTCCCAGCTAGCAGCCGAGTCTAAGTCAACAGGACAGCCTCTGCTGCTTGTCCCTAGCTCTCTGTCCCTGCCAGGGCTTTGAGGTAGTGCTTCTGATTTATCTCGCATGCCTAATCACTCAGCATACATAGGGTACAAAGCAGTTAGGGGGTTTCTGTCTATCGACTTCACTACACTCAGAGCATAACGACTAATGGCACACACATTCTTCATCAGGCAAGCTCTAGATGGCATCCTTTGAAGATGCACAATTCGGCCTGTGAAATATGCTGGACTGAGTCGGTTAGGTGTGCACTGAAGGACTGGTATGTTTCCAGCACTCAGAATGGTGGTGAGCGGCTGTGTGGACCCTGCCTGCCTGTGTGGGCCACTCGCAGTCAGAGTGGGAACATGAAGCCAGGATGTAGAAGAGTAGATGCCAGCACTTTCCACTGACTTCACAAAGGGGGCCTTCCCCCCTTCTTATTTTATAATATGAAAAAACAAAAGAGGAGATTACTTCCTCTTTCTAATCCTACTCCACAGCAGTTCCTCTGGGGAAACCAATGCCGCCGCAGAAGGGGTCTGGCTATTTATTTTCTGTATTTCTAGGATCAAACAATGCTTTAAGCCAAAAACCTTGATGGAATTTAAAACCCTGAACCAAGTTTTTAGGTACTATATAAAAACATAAGATTTTGTTCTAGATCCTTATCACCCTGTGATGTCTCATTCCATATACACACTGGGTAACACCTACATCAAAGTAAACATGTCGGTATTTTCAAAACTGTCCTTTTCCTTATGGTGTGAAGAGTAAAAATACATGTTTCTAGATTTAAAGATTGCACAGATGACGTTATCTACAGTCACCGCACTATACAATGTCACATCCCAACCTTAGTCCATCTAACTAATTATTCCTTATCCACTGACCGTCTTCCCTCCCCTTATTCCCCAGTCTCTGGGGACCTCCTAAGGGACCAACACCTCGACATTCCAGATGTGGATAGCGCTGTGTGATGCTTCTCTTTTGGTGCCTGGTTTAGTCACTTAAGACGATGAACTCCATTTCATCCACACTATTGTAAATGACAGAATCTCAATCCTTTTTCTGTCAAATGAATAGCATCCTTCTGTGTTACATACACCACATTCTCTTTGTCCATCATCAATTCTACAGCTCCTGTGAGTCATGTCACCGTAAGTGTGGGGTTGCAGATGTCTCTGAGATATACTGATTTTGTTTCCTCTGCATATATTGCTGGTTTACAGGGTGTCAGATCCATTTTTAACTCTCAGAGAACTCCCACACTCTTTTCCATACTGGCCACACCACTGTACTTCCTGAAAATAGCATAAAAGGTTCTATTTCTTCCACACCCAGAACATTTTGTTTTATTTTGTTCTTCGAGACAGGGTTTCACTGTGTATCTTTGGAGCCTGTCCTGGCACTTGCTCTGTAGACCAGGCTGGCCTCGAACTCACAAAGATCCACCTGCCTCTGCCTCCCTAGTGCTGGGATTAAAGGTGTGAGCCACCACTGCCCAGCTCACAATATTTTTTATACACACTGTTTTTACTGGAGCATGGTCATAGCTCATTTTGATTTTGTCCTGTATCTCCCTGATGACCAATGACATTGGTCGTTGGTGTGCTATTTTGACAAATGTCTAGATGAAGGGTGGTTGTCAAGATTTAAACTGCGTTTGTTTTTGTTCCTGAGGTTTTTTGTTTGCTTTCTCTTTTCAACACATTCTAGATCGAAACCTTCAGATGGGCACTTGACAAGCCTTTCTGCTTGCTTGTTCTGTTGTCTGCATTTGGCTTCGGTGAAATCCCTTGTGTGTGTTTGCTTTTATTTCCTGTGCTTTTATAATCTTGCCCCTAAATAATCCTTTCCAGTTCTAATGCCCTACAACTTCCTTCTCCATTGTTTTTAAAATAATTTAATGGTTTTCATTAGAAACCCTAGAACTAAAATTTTCTAAGTTTCTAAAGGCATGAAATGGAGCTGAGGGGATGGCTCAGTGGACAGTGTCCTTGCTGTGCGTGTGTGAGGAACCAAGTTCAATGGCAGTATCCACATAGACGCCAGATATTCATGGGGGCCTACTTCTAATTCTGGGGTTTGGAATGTTGAGATGGGATCCCCAAACAAAATGGCTCGTGAGAGTGGCCATATTGGCAATCTCTAGATTCTACTGAGAGACACTGCCTCATTGCAAAAGGCAGAGAGCAGTTCAGGAAGACTTCTGACATTAACTCCATATGTGCATGCACATCACACATGTACCTGTGAGCTTGTACACACAAATGCATCCATGCACATGTGAGCATACATACCCAGGAACAATACCCAAATACAAGAGGTTACATATGAAAAATTGATAAGCAAAGATAAAACACAAAATGTCTACCTTGAAACGTGAAGCTAGATATACAAAGGTGAGTCAAAGACAACAAAGAATACATGCAAATCCTGGAAATGCCATGTCCTCCCACTACCATGACGAGTCCTCCCACTACCATGACGAGTCCTCCCACTACCACACCCTTCTGACTCAGCATATCAGGCAATGATAATGACAGCCACACTGTATTTGGGAGACATATCAAATAATAGTTGTGATCATTATTTTCCCCTTAAGACTGATACTCTAATTTTCTTTAAAAATTTAAAAACACATTCCATATTGTCTTGAAGATGTGTGTTTAGTGATGGATGCTTGGTGTCTAAGGACCCATTATCAAATGGGTCTAAACTTTCAGAAATGGGTTTGTTTTCTAAATTTTGAAATCCTTTCACACTAACTAGAGATGATGACTTCTAAGAGCTGGCGATGTCCACAGGAATCCTTCCCAGGGTGGAGGAGGAGTCCAGGGCTGTTGCAGGGATGCAGATTGTCCCTTCCATCCTGGGGAGCTGGACTGAGAGTCCATCTGCTACTGCCTGCCTCGTCTAAATTCTTCACTGCAGCCACTGCCAGGAAACACACCTAGGACCAACCACGTCCTTGTCTCTGCTGCCAACACAGGAAGAAGTGCTGGGGAGGAAAAAGTCACTGTGACTTTGTCTTGAACTATTTGACTGAACAGAGGACCATATAGCTAATTTTGCTATAGAGCCTTTGGCACAAACACATTTGGGTAATTGGTAACATGTTTTCAGTACTTGGGATCACGTGATTTCCTCAGGACACATGATGGCCTAACGTTGTAGAAGGGATTCAGTATATCAATAACTTCCATCAACTCAAGTACAATGATGCCCTGATCTAAAGTAATTCCAAAAGAAATCTGCAGTTGGCTTTAGAAACTTCAAATCAGTAGGCTTAGCCCAATTCTAACAGGCACAGAAGTCCATTTGCTTTTGTCTTAATTAGCTAGATCTTTAGAAACAAAGTAATTTGGAAATGGACACATTCTATAATTCTATGAATCTGACGAATAGCACTCAACCTCTCAACAACTTCTAAATTTACCACAAGTGGATTTAGTCTAAAGAATTTGTTGTGGCCTTAGCCATATTTACCAAGAATTCCTTCAGCCAGCACAGTTGCCTTGCCAACAACAGTGGGAGGGAGGGGAAGAGCATATTGATTAAGTTCCAAGCCTGATTTTTCCCTTGGCCCTCAGCCTAGTATTTTAAGTGCTGTGCTCAGGAACTACTACTTATTTTCATTAATAGCACAGTATTTATCCTAGCTGTCTAGAGTCATAAGATGGCAAGATGATCACAATGAAGGAAGTACCACCCCGGATCTCCCACACAAGGCTGCAGAGCCTTGTTGAGGAAGGCTTGGTCATCAAAGAAGGCTTCGTCCCCATAACTGCTCCTTAACTATCTCACAGACGCTAAGTAAACCCCAATCTCTTTCACAAGACAATGGTCTCAAAGCAGGAGAAAGTACAAGTATGAGGTCAGAGGGAGCCAGCTCTTGCAATCGAGGCAAAGCTTTGGAATCAGGGGCTTCAATACTGCCTTTATGCCCCTTGTTTTAGCCCATTTTCTTTTACTTCCATTTCTTTTTCTCCTCTCTTCATCATTCTGTCTGCAATTTTCATTCATCCAGTCAGTGACATTGGGGCTGAGAGCTGCAAGGATGTCTTCGGTCCACAGCCAAGGGTACGGACCACATTCACAGCCGATAGTCCTAGACGTCCTGCTCAGGTTGAGTCTGCCCATGAACCCTGGGCAGGGAAGCAAGTCTGACCATGTTCTGAACCTGACCCTTGGGGGTGTGGTGATTCTGAGCAGCTCTGACTCTGCATAGTGCTCCTCTGAGTAGAGATGGCTGCATACTGGGGATGCAGTCTGAGCTTCGGATGAGATTTGCTCATTCTAACATTGGCCTTTTCCAACACGTGGGATTTCTTTTATTGTCTTGCTTGGGGGCTTCTCCTCAGTATTAGGATGACCTACTTTAATTTCTACTTAAATGCTTCCCAGGCTTCAGGGTGACTTCTCCTAAAGGATTGAGCCCCTAAAGACTTAAATTGGCCTCTGAGCCTTAATGGAAAACTTTTATTCTGAAGCAAATAAAAAATATATTAAGGGTTTTACAAACACAACCTTATGCTTTTTATCATTTTCTGCATGCTCCTTCTACTCATTGGGCTTGCGTGAGATGTTTGCTCTACCTCTCCACCAGATTCTTATCCTTCTTCCCATTCTTGCTTGTCATCCAAGGCCCTTTCATAAGCCCCGGTCAAGATGACTTTGCCTTTTACTAAAGAGTGGATGCGCTCCACTAGCAGGCATGCATCACTGGGCTTACAACCATCCTCCATTGCATTGGAGCTGGGAAGCAGGGCACTGGTGACTAGCACTGCTCTGTCCTCAGAAATGCAATGAGTGTAGACGGTGGCCCAGGCTCAGCAAGTCATAATAAGCCCATCTCCAGAGACAAGGAGCAAAGCAGGCCCATTCCTCCACAGCCTTCCCAAGGGGTCTTCTTCCTATCTTAGACCCCTCAACACATGGACCAAAGTGATTGTAATGAGCACGTGCAGCAAGATGACAAGCCTTCCTAAACATTCCTGCCCCAGGTGGGTCGCCTCAAAAGCGTCTTTCTCCAGGAACTCAGTTCTTAGCTTTCCTTAGTGGGACCCGCAGTAGAGAATGAGGGAGGTGCAAAGTTAACCAGAAAATCGGGGGGCAGGGTTAGGGCTGAGGTGTTCAGTCTCCCTCCTTAAACTATTTGTCTGTTTACCTAGGTGAGCAGCACTGTTGACAGTAAGCTACTGGGATGTCTCAAAAACAACTGGCGCATCGTACATCCGCCTAATGTCTTCAGGCTTCCCATGGGAAAAGAAAGGTAGAACAAGTATGTCACCAGCAGAGAGAGGGGTAGGGACATACTCCTGGCTGAGTAAGTCGTAATGGAGGAGGACACTACTTCCAGAATCAGAATCTCTCAAAAGAGAGGCTTGAAGAAGGAAGAGATACATTGGGTTGATGAGCTCCTTCTGGTGGCAGGTGCCCTTGGCCGGGAGCTCTGAGGGGAACACCCTGTCATTCACCAGAGAGGGACTGTTTCCTTTCCTCACAAGTCTCCAATACAAGGACATCTTATCAGGGGTTGGAGTTTGTGGTCCACAGATCTGGACTACAGGGCAGCCTCTCTCAACTCCACTCTCTTCCTCCTCAACATGGATGGTGCAACTCTGACAAAATGTCCCCAGTCAGATTCGGGAGAATTCTCCCTAGATCTGAGATGACAGAGAGATGTCTGCTCAGTTCCTTGGGGGAAGCAGGGGAGCTTGCGGGGCCAAAGGTGAACAGGGTCCACCCACACCCAAGTTTGGAATGAGAATACTCTACAGTTTTCCAAAAGGCAGTGATTAGTGGTAATTAAATTTAATGGTAATTAAAAAGAAACTATGACCTTCAAGACCCACATAGACCCGAGCTGGAATTGTAACACTGTGACTTCGCCAGTTTCTCATATGAAAATGCAAGAGTTTTTACGCTGCTCCATAGAGTGGTAGGATGGTTCTGCGTTAACACAAGTAAGAGTTTGGCAGGTGTCACATACAGGGCACCCAATCGTGACTAGGACTTAACTCTGGACTCCAGTTTCAGAAGTGTGTCTGCCTACTGTGTTTTGTCTCTCAAAAGAGGAAAGGGAACAGACAAGAAACAGTACAATTTTGAAGGCCAGCTAAATCAAGGAAGTTACACATGATACAAAACAGAAAGGCTTCTGAATTTATGGTAGAACTGAGCCTTCAGGGCTGGTGAGATGGCTCAGTGCTTGGAGCTCTTGCTGCACAAGCATGAGGACTGGCGAGCAGAGCCTCAGAACGCAGCTCATTGCTGGGTGGGTATGGTAACCTGTGGTAATTGCAGCCTCAGAAGGCAGGGCCAGTGGATCACCAGAACAAGCTGGCTAGTGAGTCTAGGCTTGACTGAGAAATGCTGCCTCGAAGCATAAGGTGGAGGGGAGGCAGAGGGAGAGTCCCAATGTTAGCCTTGGAATGCCACACACTTGCCTATGCAAGTGAATGTGCACTGGCAGACACACATACGTCAACATGCATGCACATGCACCACACATTCACACACGAAAAGATGGGGGAGGAGCTGCAGCCTAGTTACAAACATTTCTCCTTAAAACTGAACAAATAGAAGTTTAATAAACCGACTATTTAAAAGTAGAAAAAGACTATTCCTTAACTTAGAGGATCTGCAGAAATTACCAGAGACATTAAAATAGTACATCAGTGTCAATGAGAAGATGAAAAGACAAAAACCAGCATAAAAAAAATTAGCTTCATAACCAGTCTTTTAAAATGAGAACACCTAAAAACCGGGCTAGAATCCCAGATAGATGTGCAAGCCATGACTTCTAGTGCCCACTACCCAGCTAGACTGATGGGTGCCTGTTACCCCAGTGCTGTGGGAAGTGAGGACAGGTGATCCCTGAGGCTTGCATTTGGTCTACTCGGTGAATATCAGGTCTCTGTGAGAGACCCCATCTTAGCAAAAACCAAGGCAGAAAGCACCTAAGGCTGACTTGTGGCCTCTGAGTGCACAAATGTGCAGGTGGACTTGCACACCAAGTACACACATATGTGCACCCACTCACCTGTGCAAAATGAGAAGACTGCAAGGCAGACATATACCTCTGAGATACCCACATACACTTTCTTAGGCTACTAATGCTGATGTAACAAAATGCCATGGATTGGGTGGTATAGAATAAACAAAAATATTGCTTCCACACAGGTCTGTTGATGAAGTCCAAAGTCACAATGCTAGTGGGGTTTCAGCTGCTCGTGAAGACTGTTCTCTTCCTGCCCTGAGGTCAGCTACTTCCTTGCTATGTCTTCACATGCTCTGTCCTCCGTGCCTGTGTGTAAACAGATCTCTCCCTTCTCCTTTCCCTCTCCTCTGAGAAGACCTCTCCAGTCCCATTGGATTAGGACCCACCCCATGCCCTCCTTTAACCTCAAGAGCCATCTACTGTTACTTTTACTACTTCCAACTGTATCACACTGAGCATCAAAGCCTCAACAGATGAATTTGGGAGGCCATCATTCAGTCCATATTACACATGGATGGTTATATGTATTTGAATATATCAGACTGTCAAAACAGGATTTAATGCTGACAGCAACGAGAGCAGTTACCAAGGAGATCTTCACTAGGCCCTCAGCAGGAAGGAAACCTGGACTACTTCCTATGTCCCTGTCTGCATTCTCACCCTGCAGGGGTAAAGTCAAGCACAGAGTAAGTAGCGGTGCAGGGCCTCCATCTTGGGCTGCTACCTACGAAGTATAGCCCACTCTGCTAACCTGGACTGCTTTCTTTCAAGTCGGGGAGTCTTGGATTCCTCTCCTCTCCTCTCCTCTCCTCTCCTCTCCTCTCCTCTCCTCTCCTCTCCTCTCCTTCTTCCCTCCTTCCCTCCCTCCTTCCCTCCCTCCCCCTCGTATCAAAGAGCTGCAGTATGCTTTTGTCGATCTGTGTTACTGAGTGCACAGGGCAAACAACCCAGTGCTTAGGGTGATGCCTGCAGCAGGCCCAGGACAAGCAGAGGCTTGCCATTCTGCTGTACTGGGACTTCAGCTGATCTAGACAAAGAAGCAGGATTGCTGTCTGAGAGGTGTGATTTACGGCATTCTGGGACAGAACATAACCTTCCAAGTGGATTTTAATCCTTGGGTACGACCATTTACAAAGGTCAATTCCTAGGCAACTTTTCTCTGTTCAATCCACATGACATGCATACAATGAACAACATCAGGAGAAACACAAAAAGGCATTGTCTATGTCCCAAAGATTCTAGAAGCAAACATCTAATCACCTCAAAACAGTTCATTGTATTTAAATAGTCATTTAGATGAAAGTATAAGTTTTTTAAAAAAAAATCTTGAACAAATTTTCAGAAAAGACAAAAATTTCCTGAACGTTCAAATAGTAAAGATGGTAATGGAAAGATTTTTAATCAGTAACATAATCTCTTTATGCTAATTCTATGTTGTTGCCTCTCCCCCATCTGCAAGTCAAATTGAAAGTAGGTGGGCTAGAGAGGTGATTGTGTCCAAGCCTCAGGGACAGAGGGGGACAACCATCACTTGAGGAGGTTATTTTGAGTCAGCAACCCTGACCCCTTGTGTGGCTCTAGCTATGTGTTCATCATCGTGGGGACAGGAGGGCATGTCTGCAAAGGTGAGCAGACAGAACAGAAAATGTCAGGTGTGCAAGTCTTTCATCCCTGTGACAACTTTGCCTGAATCCTGAAAACCTCTCTCAAGCTTCATCATCTCTGCTGGCATTGATAACAGGGGTCCTGTCTTGTGCTCTGGTTCTGACAAAGGCTGATGTCTCCCTCAATGCTAGGTGGGCACACACCCATATGCCTGTATGCTCTTGTATGTATATGCCACACCCTTTACTTTATACGTGGGGCAGCTGATCAACATACCTCTGTTGTGGGACAATGGTTTTACCCTGTAAAGATTTGTTGCTTGTACTTGTTTAATAAAATGCTGATTGGCCAGTAGCCAGGCAGGAAGTAGAGGCAGAGCAATGAGAACAGGAGAATTCTGGGCAAAGGAGTCAGTCTGCAGCCGTTACCCAGACACAGAGGAAACAAGATGAGAACGCCTCACTGATAAAGGGACTAAGCCACTTGGCTAACACAGACAAGAATGATGGGCTAATATAAATTATAAGAGTTAATAAGAAGCCTGAACTAACAGGCCAACCAGTTTATGATTAATGTAGACCTCTGTGTGTTTCTTTGGGACTGAACGGCTGCGGGACTGGGCGGGAATAAAACCTCTGTCAACACACTCTTTTCACTTAGTATTCCTAGGTGGGAACTTTCAGCATTGGACTTTAGACTCAAGTAAATTTTTCCATGTTTTTTTTCTGTGTGGTTTGAAATCTAAAATAAAATTAGTTCTGGGGAAAGTAGAACTTATAAATGTCCAAAAGAGGGCTTGGGGAAAATATTTAGGTGAGTTGAAAAAAATAAAAGTTTTAGGGAACAGTTAAGAGGGCTGAATTGTTCACCTCCAGGAGCCTGAGGTACAGAGAGTGCATATAGCTCTCCACCAAGGTTCTTATAAAGGACAAATTTGTCTCATAAAGGACAAATACAGAGTGGAGTGACGGGAAGAGGCAATTCCATGCGGGATGGTGGGGACAGATGAGAAAAGAGAGAGAATGCTGGGGAGGGTCACATCACCTCCAAAATATAGCTTTAAGGTAAAGAGCATATTGCTGGGAAAGATGCCTGATGAATGACCCTCACTGAACTGAAGTGTGTTTGCACACTCATGTAAAACAGAGACACGCAGATGCTGACTGAGGTTTCTGTCCCGCCCTGTCCCACAGCCATTCAGTCCCAAAGAAACACACGTTGGTCTACATTAATCATAAACTTGTTGGCCTATTAGCTCAGGCTTCTTATTAACTCTCATAACTTATATTCTCCCATAATTCTTGTCTGTGTTAGCCACGTGGCTTGGTACATTTTTCAGTGAGGCGTTCTCATCTTGCTTCCTCTGACAGCTGTAGACTGACTCTTTCCTCTTCCCAGAATTCTACTGTTCTCGTTGCCCCACCTCTGCTTCCTGCCTAACTACTGGGCAATCAGCATCTTACTAAAAGTGACAAATCTTTACAAAGTACAAAACCATTGTCCCACAGCATGCAGGCAAGCACAAACACACACACACACACACACACACACACACACACACACACACACACAACTTACTGGAGGGCACTATGTGTTCTGGGTGCTCAGGAAAAGAATCTGGGGTTTCTGGCTACAGTCCCTGCTTAGGCAGGTACACATCTATACAGCTGACTCCTGACTATATCATAGCACAAAGGATGACTCTTGAGGTAAGCTCAGGTTAGGATGAAAGTCAAGCTGAAGCTGCTCCAGGGGCACTGTCTGGTAGGAACACTACTCCCATGTGTAGGGTGTCTACACTACAATTCTAAAGGGGAAGAAACAAACCTGCAGAGGAAGAACATAGCAATCTGCTCCAGTGTGTCTCCACATACACATTGTGGCCAGGCTTCCTCTGCTGTGCATGGGAACATACTACAGACACAGCCAGCATCTAGGAAGGTCAGCTGTGGAGACTTTTACTTTCTCCAATGGGGACCCAATGAGATAAAGCTGGAACTGGTACAGATGGCTTCTTTCTCCATAAACCCTCAGGAATCATCACACAAGTTTGCCAACTTCTGGGAGGAGGTTCTCTGTTCTTCACTGCAGAGACAGGGGCATGGAGTCTCCGAAGCTCTCCTGCAGAATGGCAGCAGCTTATATGTGTGTGTGTGTGTGTGTGTGTGTGTGTGTGTGTGTGTGTGCATTCTGAGTGTGCTGCTTGGAAGTTCAGGTGTGGGCAGTGATCAGTGATGGTTCAGATATCTTAATTATCCAACTATTTAAGAACCAGGTCTCTCGCCAACCCCCGCCTGTCACAGCATCAGTGGTTCTTGCCAGTATTACAGCTTTAAGCAGCGTTTACTCTGTGGGTGAACACAGCATGCAGCAAAATGATTTAACATCATGAATAAACACATATGCTTGCTTGGGTCCAAATTTTAGAAGTGACAAACCCATTCTCTGGCCCATGATTTAATGGACCAGAAACAAAACTAAAAAGGTATGTTATTTACTATGCATGAACAAATAGCTTCCTTGGCAGACTGTGGGCTTTGAAATCAAAGACTGTACGTAGAAACGCCAGGTAAAACTATGTATACCTATTGCTTATGTGAGAGAGAAGAAGAAAGAGAGGAAGAGACACACACACACAAACACAGAGACAGATAGACAGAGACACACACACACACAGAGACAGACAGATTGGTAGAGAGAGACACACGGGCACAGAGACACACAGACACACAGAGAGACGGACAGACAGGCAGAAAGATACACACATACATATAAAGACAGAGACACATAGACACAGAAATAGACAGACAGACACACACACAGAGACAGAGAGAGACACACAGATACACACACAGAGAAAGAAAGACAGAGGCAGAGAGAGACACACAGACAGACAGATAGATACACACACACAGAGATAATCAGACACAGAGACACATAGACTCACACAGAGAAAGACAGAGGCAGAGAGAGACACACACACATACAGAGACAGAGAGAGACACATACACACAGAGACAGCCAGACAGACAGACAGATACACAGAGAGAGATAACAGAGAGAGCCAGCTAAACATACTTCAACAGCTTCCTTCCCATGCCTCAAAACAATGAGTCTAGAACTAGATGATAAATGACACCAGCAGCAGAGGAAAAAAAATCTTACTGGGAAAATAAATACATGAAACAAGAGGTTAATAAAAGAAGATGCCACTTGAGGCAGCAGCGGGGAGAAGCACCCAGCACCAGCCCTCTTCAAACATGGGGCTCTTCTTGCCTAGTTTCCTTAGCTCGAGAGTGGCATCCCCCAGTAGACCCGCATGCCATTTCACTTCTAGTCCTGTTCCTATTTTATGTTTACATTTTATTTTCTCATTCCCTGTCCCGAATCCCCCTGCCTCTAGTTTCCAGGGCAGTGTTTACAGAGATCTTTACTAGAATGGGGGAGATTGAGGAAACCCTGTTTTCCTCCTTCTCTGGCAATGTTCATTCTTTTTCCCTCTTCCCAGAGAATAGATAAGTTTACCCAGAAAATAAAAAGCTAATACAACCTTTAGCTCATCAACAAAAGTATGTCTTGTTGTAGCCAGGAATAAGTTAATAAAACAGGGAAAGGCTTAGTGGCTTAAAAATAGGCTCCTTGGGGTTATGAAGGGACAATGTTGTTTTTTCTTCCCAGCGTGCAAGGATTTAATTAAGTGATAACAGTCACCTTGGGGTGGCTGCACAAGGCAATAATATCTAGGTGGAGAAAAACGCTGAAGAGGGTTGAGAACAGTCAATTTATCTTCAGAGAAGGCAATAAATGAACAAAGCATAGGTATTGGGCTGATTGTTTTGCAACGGTTCCACTACTGATAAACATCAAAAAAAAAAAAAAAAGGACAGAGATTTGGTATTTTCAGCTTCTGAAATGTATTAAATTCAAGAGAAAGGAAATGGAAAAAAAACGCGGTGAGGTCACATCCTCACGTTCTAATTACACACACTTTGGTAATTACTCAAGTTCAACATAAGCAGGGGATTTTCATGTTGACACAAAGGACAGAAATGCAACTGAGTTGTTTATTTGTAAGTAAATACACAGGACTTGGAAAATTTTGTTTTAAAGAAAAAAAAAAACAAACAAAAAGTGACACTGGAAGAGAAGAACGCAATGGAAGGAAGGCCAGGGAAGGCTGCACTCGCCGTCCGTTCAGCAAGGCTGCCCCTCTCCGGCCCAAGTTCAAAGGCTGCAGTTTAGGAGACTGAGTCCGGCAGTGCTACAATCAGGCATGAACGAGAACATAAAAACAAGCCCCCAAAAGCAAATCCCTCAGAGAGTGACATCAGCAGGCCTGCACAATGCCACAAAACTTCTGGAAGGGAGGCCGTGGGTAAGAGAACAGCAGGCTCAGGCAGCCTGTGTAGGTTATGATGCTCATGCACACATGCATGATTTCCCCTTTATCTTCTCACTATTGTGGGTTTTAGAAGATTGGTTTAAAAAGCAGTATCTCCCTTCTTTCTAACAACAAGAATAACAAGAACACAAACCATGGCCCCTACGACTTTCCTCCATGGATCTCAAGGTACTGGGCAAAATCAACCCGTTCTAACACAGCTTCTGTTGAAATGCGAAAAACGAGGTTCGGAGGTGCAAGTGACTTGTCAGAGACCATGCAAACGGTTTGCCTCAGAGTGGCATCCCCAATTCCCTCTCTGTGTGCTTAGCTCCCTTCCTAGCGACTCTAGCACTGCTCTCTCAAGTGTGCAAGGTTCTTTCTTTCTCTCTCTCTCTCTCTCTCTCTCTCTCTCTCTCTCTCTCTCTCTCTCTCTCTCTCTCTCTCTCCAGTTTCAGCAGTCAGGGAAAGCTGTTGCCCTAGGCCTCTGCCCTCAAGTCTCTGGAAACCAAATATACTTCCTCTTCAGCAAAAACCCGAGAGCAGCTGGGCTGGGATCCCCGACTCCAGTCGGGCCCAGATCCAAAGGTGCTGAGAGTCCCATGAGGAAGTCAGGAATGGCTGGAAGGCCCAGGCACGTATGGAAATGGTTCCTTCCTTCCAGGATCTTCTCCCTTGCCTACATTCCCATGAGAGCTCATATTCTCATATGAAAGCTCCGACTACCTTCTCTCTGCAGGAGACAGTGGGAAGAGCATTTGTTTGAAGATCAGATTTAAAAAAAATCAAATCACAAATAGTCCATCAGAGAAAGCCTATGGTCCTCCATAAATCTTATAAATGTCCGACTGTTGGGGTGGGTAAGACTTCATGAGAGTTAACGATACATAAGTATGTCTTATATTAGATACATGTACATATGCAGACACACATATGATGTTCATATACATAAATCATGTGCACACACATGTGCATATATACAAACAAAAATGTATCACCATTATCACAGACAGTAGTATTGCGTTGCCTTAAGACCAGTCACAGGGAACTATCTACAATTGGTATTTCTCAAGTTGCTAAAAGAACTGTTTCATTCTGACTATGCCTCAAGTAAACAAGCAAAGATCATATTTACAAGAAATGGGGTTCTTTTCTCAAATGTCTCCGCATCTTTTCCAAACACCTGCCAGTGTTCTCTGGCAACAATAATAAAAATTTTCACAGGCCCTATGTAGAAGTGTAGGTGACAGGTCTCTTTGTGACAAGAGATTTTAATACCCGATGATTTGAGGCTTCCTTTTGACAGTTGTCCAAGATTGACTAGTGTAAGAGCCAAGTTTGAAGAATTTACTTACTCTCCTGTTGTGAAGGGACATGCAATCTTCTGAATGTAGGAATGCTGGAAACTCATAGCATGATACTGACCAGCAGGACAGAAGGTCAGAAGGCCAGGCCTATAGCCCTGTAGTCTGGTCTAGGTGAGATCCAGAACCTTGTGGCTAGGCACTGACAGTTTCTGTGGTTATTTTGTGTGAGTTGCTACTTTCTACCAGATCTTACTTTAAGCCTCCATTGGCCTAATATCTGAGAGTACCTTAAATCAGTGGTTCTCAGCCTTCCTAATGATGTGACCTATTAATACAATTCCCCATGCTGCGGTAACCTCTAACCATACAATTATTTTTGTTACTACTTTACAATTGTAGTTTTGCTATTGTTATGAATTTTAATGTAAATATTTGTGTTTTCTGATGGTCTTAGGTAACTTCTGGAAAGAGTGGTTCAACGCCCCCCAAAGGGTTGCAAACCACTGCCTTTAAACGAGGACTCAGTGGGATAAGGACATCTACTCTGTACATGACACTATATAATGATATAACTGTATTTCCCTTTTCATTCTCTAAAACATCATAAAAGAGACCCATTCTTGCATTGGCTGGTGAGCCACACAGGCTTCTGGCCCTACAGCTTGCAGTTCCTTCATGAAGCAAGAGCATCTACAATCTTTTGGATAATCATAGTTGCCATTATAATCTGCCTGGGGTGGGTTGGTCCTGGAGACATTAGCCATCGGCTCAGACCTTCATGCCGGCTGTGCTCTGGACCATCGGGCCTATGTGCTCTTACTTTTCTCTGCAGTGAGTTGTCTCTCAAAATGGTGCTCCGCTAGCATGGTACCCAGGGCTACTCGTGAGGTCACTGCAAATGTCACATGGGTCCTTACTCTCCTGGCAGCAGGACTCCATGATGGAGTGGTGAAGAAGTGGATGGGTGAATGAACCTGTCCATCTGAATGAGGGGTGAGACACCCAAGGCCTGCGTTGCGCTGTGCATAATCCTTTGTGCAGAATCTTCTCAATGGCCTTGCTCATTTAGCATCATTATTACTGCAAGGGAGATGGCTTGCAATGGGAGATTTAAAATTAAGGTTGATGAACTCCTTGGCAAACAGATTTAACTTTCTAAAGAGGCTTTGGTTTGACCATGCAGTAAGTACAATCCCAATTAATGGTCATTAATTTACGTACAAGCCATATTCTCAAACCACTTTAAGTTTATGCCTGTGTTAAACTCCTGCTTATCACTTTATACTAACAATAACACACCCTGGGAGATTTTTCCTGTTTGAACATGCCTCAGTCAGGACACTGAGTTGTTTAATTTTAATCCTTAAAGTATGACATGGCTAGTACATTTTAACATGCCATAAATTAGGGTGGCTGATTCTGTTAAGTACACAACAATTAAATAAGAAATATTAAAGTAAGCAACACCTCCTTGCTTATTGACCTTAATGAGGCAGGAGACAGAAATGCTCATTTCTTTTAGCCATCAAAGATTAAATTTTTCTTCTTGGAGTAGATACATTATCTATGGGGACGGACAGACAAACGGCATCCTATGTACTTACTACTGCTAGATATAGTAATCTCCAATTCATGCTTATTATGGCAGTGTGAAATGGATTCAAGGCTTTCATTGTTTTTCATAATATAACTGAACTGCTGATGTATAAAAATATCTCAGAAAAAAAATGGCCTGGTAATTGGATAGGTAGTTGGGAAAATGTACGCTAATTTCCTTTCCGAATAGACAAGTAGCTGGATTTCTAGGCATCGCTTGAGCCACACATACATAGCAACTTAATTCTATCTTTCGCCCATCTTTTACTTAGAATTCAAATCCATTATCTCTATGGTTGGCTACATAGAAAAACCAGACTACTACTTCTATGTATTACAAAGCATTAGCTTCACCACACCTGAAAGTAGAATTTTAACAGGACAACAGCAAGGACCTCCAAAAGCACACAATGGCATGTAAGGTAAAAATGAACGCCAGTTCCTAGGCAAAACAAAACAAGACAAAAACCAAACCAAACCACCACCACCAGCAACAACAAAAAAAGTCCAACATCTAACCCTGCACTGCAGTCTTGGGTTTCTCCTTGGCACTTTAGCCTTGAAGCCCCCATTAAGGCTGATGGGGGCCGCGCAGTCACGGCCTCATGCATCAAGTTGAGAAAAGACTCCTCAAGATTACTTCTGACTTCAGTGTTATAACACAAATCATGATAATACTCTCTATCTCCACATTTCATTGGGAAAAATACAATCTAGCACTCCATACACCCATAAATTATAGTGGTTCAGTCCCTGCTTGTGATTATGACCCCATTCCATATAGAAAATAAGATCTTCTTAAATAATATTTTAAACAAAAAAGTTTTAAAGTAACAACTGAAATTTGAAATTTGCGCCGATCATTGAACACTTTTTAAAAAAATTCTAAACAGAAGTTCAGTGTTACTATAATCCTAACAGAAACACATCCATTGCTCTGTGCATTTTACATATGTATGAACCTGTGTCATCAGGTTCGAATCCTGCCACACTCAAGAGCAGGCAGAGAAGGTATGTCTGCTAATGTCAGGTCTAAGTGTACACTCTATTAACAGTGGTGGAGTTCACTTGCTTGGAAAACTCACGTGCACACGTTTTCACTCTTGTGGTTTTACTCTGTCCAACAGCCAAAACGAGCACTCCTGATCCCAACCCATTGGTCTCTGAATGTAGTGTCCCATCTGCAGGGGACAGAAATGAAGTGTGGCTGGATCCTGGAAACATATCATTAATAAAAGAAGAAGGATGCAAGCTCCATGTTTAAAAAACAAAAGGCAGATCTTAATGAGTAGAAGACACTAAATTTTTCACTAATAAAACATAAAATTTTAAATGGGTTCCAAAGACCCTTACATGTACTTTCTCAAAACCATTGATTTAATTTATCTCCATCATAGAAAGTTCACAAAATGCAAGCTAGCAAAAATAGGCAAATCTGGAACCCAGAGAGAAGTTCTATGCATGCTCCAATAGACATCTTTTAGTTAATTAACTCACCAAGTATTTCTTAAGCAATTACTGTTCTCCGGCCTTGACCTTATGCTAGCGCTGAAGATAGAGACTAACTAGACAGGAGTCAGTGTTCTCTTAGGAGGTACCGTGCGTGGATAACACTGTTTTAAAAGCCATACACGACATGGCTGGACACTATGGAAGGTTACAGAAGTTACTTAGCCAAGTGGTCTGCCTGATCTACATCTCTTTTGGGTCCCTGACATCAGTTATCACTTATCCATCTCTGTTTGTAACAATGACTTCATACTAATCTTTATTATGTTTTTATTCATTTTATGATGTTTATTAATTTATGTCACATACTACTATTTTTATTTAATATCATTATTACTAGTCAAATACATTTTGAGTTCGTCGAACAAGGGGGTCACCCAGGGCTTCACACTGGTATGATAGGGAAAAGAGTCTTCAAAATCATTTCAGGTATTCTTTTCATAAGAGCTTAAGTGCTAATTTTCATGAGTGAATGAACATGTATTTCACAATATGGAGTTCGTGCAAACGCTACACTTAGCCATCTTAGACCACAAAGGCTCAAACAGCAAAGGACATTTATTCCCGCTCTTTTCAGCATCTCTGAAGGGCTCTTCTGAGGAGAACAGCAGGCTCCATTGCTGCAGCACCCTCCTGACATGCTCGCTTAATGATGAGCACTGTGTTCTGTGGCTATTTTAAAGCCACAGAACAAGTCCCGGAAAGGGGAATTTCCTGGAGCCAAGGGGAGCTCTTCCCACATGCTGGGCCATGGCAGGGGTCTGTCCCCTGCTGTGCGGGCCAAGAGCTGCGCTTGGCCTGGGTTGGAGTTTACACCCCTCCACCCCTCCCAGGCTTCATCAGAGACACACCATGTGGTCATGGTGCAAACTCCAGAGAGCGTTTATTTATTTATTTATTTATTTATTCATTTATTTATTTTCAAGAATAAAGAAATGCACTAGGTTTGTAGGAAAGACAAGATTAAATGTCCACCCAGAGGATGTAGTTCAGAGAAGCTTACAGAAGATTCCACCCTTAAGAAACCAGGAGGTAGCCATGCTTGCCTGTTACCCAGCACTGTGGACTTCTGATCTGGAAAATGACAGGTGGGAAGCTATTGCCAGGGCTGAGATGTGTGAGTCCACTTGGAACTCTATTCCACTCACACTCCCCTTTCCGTCGCATGTTTCGACAACGCCCAGCTCCTAGTGATTGCCTTCTTAAGGGATTTGGCCACAAAAGCCTGGCTACCCATACAAAGAGCTACCTTGGTTTTCATTTTCAGGTTGGGTTGGGGGACAATGTAAGCCAGGCCCATTCTGCACAGAGTGTTCAGGGCGTCTAGCTGTTGCTTTGGCTGATGCTTTCAGCCCGCCATGGCTCACAAACAGAAGGGGCACTGCCTACGGCTCTGTGAGACAGTAAGCACCACGCAGCTAGTGGTTCTTATCAATTTGGTTATATTGGCCAATAACAGTTAGTAGGCAGGCCATAAATCCTCCCTGTAGTCTTTATATTGGATTAAGACACTGAACAAAATAAAATAAGCAAGTATTCTTGTCACGGTGTCTAGCTGATTGAATAAATGTCAAAAAGATTTGGTAACATTTTGAAAATAAAGAGTATTCTTTTGTAAGCCACACTGCACATTATTATATAGGATACAATATCACAGAAATACTGTCCCCCCTTTTCACTTACAAATACTTGGCATATATGTCAGATACATGCACATATATAGTCTATAACTTGTCCTTTTGAATTTAACATGGTCCTAGTATCTTTTTTTTGAGTGACACATACAGAATCATGACACATATTCATAAATAATATAGTTTATCATAACATATTAAACCATCTCTCAACTGAAAGTTATCTCAAAATTTGGGGCAGTTATAGGTAATACAAAAGTAGGTTCGCTTTAATATTCCTGTGACATAATATTTTTCACATTAGGATTACTCAGTCAGTTCTAGTAGATGCTGATGCCTTGGCCTCTTTTGCCAGTTGTCCTCTAGAAGATGCTAGAAACAGCAGTCTGGATACTAAGTCTTTTATGTTCTCAAGAGCATTTGGTGCTACCAGTCTGTCCAGACTGGCCAGTGGGTGACACGAAGACCTTCCTTGTTAACTGCAGTCTCTTCATGTCTCCATGGGTTGTTTCTGTTTATCTGGTAACAATTCCATGTATATATTTTTGAAAAAGTTGTGTGTGTGTGTGTGTCCATGTCTGCGTGTACACCATGTGTGTACTAGTGCCTGCGGAGGCCAGAAGTGGAGGCTGATGGTCTGGAGCTGGAGCAGGAGCTGCAGGAGGAGGTGAGCCACCCAACATGGTCCTGCATTCCTTTGGAAGAGTGACAATTTGAGCTAGCTCTCCAGGCCACCCCTTATCCATACCTTTTTACTAGATTCTAATAAAATATTTTCTTCATGAATTAATATATAACTTTATCTAGTTCAGATACTGGTTCTTGATGTGTGTGTTGGCCCTGTAAAAGAGAATTTCAGGAAAGAAGCTGTCTGTATAGGCCAGCTGCCTTAAAAAACAAAACAAAACAAACAAAAAACAAAAACCTTCAAGGAGTATGTAGAGATAGTAACATGGATGATCTGATAACTTAATTACAATTTCTTTGGGGGTCATCCTTAGCACCCTAGAGAGACATCTTTTGCGCACCCCTGTATCAGACTTAACATTCAGATAAGTAGATAAAAACCCCTGGAATGAATTAACAAAACCTATTCCCCACTGATGGAAAGGCTAGGAATGCTATCAGGGATCATCAGGGGCCCATCTGGCCGGCTGTAACCTCCCCTCTAATGCTTCCACCAATATATTTTATAATGGCCTTGATTCACAGTGTTCTTTGCTATTGTTGACTCCACAAAGCTGGTTTCAGGTCGGAACACTGGAACCCAGGGTTACCTAGCTCTGTGCTCCTGGGCCACTGTCACTCAAATCGAACCTCAGAATAAACTTCTATTCTCTTTGAGGTGAGAGTTGATTTTTTCATTTACAGTTCTATGATACTGAAGTCTGGTGTTTAACTTTTGTGGGGTCTTTTAGGCTTCCTCCACATGAAAATCAAATCACGCTCTCCTGTCGTGTCTAACGTCCGCAGTCAGGTTTGTCAGTCTTCGGCCTTCACTCTTGAATTAAAGATACAGTTGGGTGTTTGTTTTTTTCACAAAAAACCATACCCATTGTGAAATCTTTTCCCATTAACTCAAAATCATCTTTAAAAATCCCATTTGAAAGTAGGAACCTGGCTTTTCCAGGACCTCGGACCAGCAGAGTTTGAGAGCCAGCTCAGACAGCAAAGGATTACAGATTCCTTTCCTAAGGCAGAGTGTTCTCATCCTCCAGTTCTGCTTTTAGGAGCAGATAAGTTGCTACGTTAGAGCAAGAGAATTCTGCAGAAGAAAGGATGACAGCATTGCCTTTGCACCTAGGGTTCCTGGCAGTGCAGACAGAGACACTGTGAACAGAGACTTCCGGTTTGCCACCCACCACCCTACTTCCTTACTCCACTTCAGCTTAGTAAGGAGCTGAATAAGGATTGGATTCAAGTCTTCCGCCACTGGAGAACCCTGCGTGCTGGGGAAAGCCATATCTTTGCTGGGAAATTGGGTTTCTCGCTTGGTAAGTCAGCCAGGCTCAGTATTGGCTCCGGCGTACCGATGCCCTCTGACTCTGCTGGTGCCCTCTGACCCCACAGCAGGTGCTAGTCCACTAACAAAGGCCCCGCAGCCTCAGGAGGCAGTGGCTGCTCATCCTTGAAAAATGAAGACGCCGGGTCAGGGCTGAAAATTAAAACAAAGATAAAAACCTAAATTCCGAAAAGGACCGAAAGTCACAGATTCATTACAGGAGGTGATTGGCTGCCCAGTACTCTCCCTGCCATCGTTGATTTTGTCCTAGAGTCTTCAGCCCAGGATAAACTTTAATCCCCACTGCCCTTGACCATGGCTGAGACAACTGAGACCTGCAGCCATAGCTGCGAGTTTTCTAAACTCCGCAACTATAAACAAAGACCGTGAAGATGACAAACAGCCCGGTTACAAGAGACAAAAATACTCAAAACTTGGAGCAGACTTTATTTCCAAAGGGCGCAGAAATGGCAAACACTCAAAACACCACCAACCAGTACCAAAAAAGCAAAGAGAAACCACTACGCCAGCTGAACCATAGCAGGAAAGCTCTGACAATTCTAAGTGCGGACAAGGACGCAAAGCAACATAGGTGGTGGGAAGGAAAAATGGTCTGGCCACTCTAACACGGTCTGGCGGTATCTTAGAGTGTTAAACATATGCCACGCCGAGCCAGAGAGCCTGAGTCCCACCCTCAAGAATCTGTCCCAAGAGGAGATGACCTTGTACATGGATGCGTGCGGCAAGTCTGCTCATCAGTGTCAACATACTGGACCCACCCAAATGTCCCTTGGCACTTTCCTAGAATGGATAAACTGCCGTACCTATGACTCTACACTGATATATGGCGGAGAACTGAAAGTGCGAGTTGCTGCTATGAATCTCAGCGTATGATGCTCAATGAAAGAAGCCATTATCAATGGGTGCACATGGCAGGACACTGCTTGTATAACCTTCTTGTTCAGACAAAGCTGGCGTACAGGACACGAGTAGTGGCTGATGGGTAATACGAACACAGCATGAGCGAGGTACTGAGGGCAATGGCTCTTTAAAACTCCAAATTATAGGGGTAGTGACAAGAGTTTATTGAAAAACCTGTGAACGGATAGGATACCTTAGAAGGGAGTTAATTTTCCTACAGCTTTATTTAAAAGATTTAAAAATAAACAGAAGCAGATCCTATTTTAATATCAAACTCTTTCCAGCAGGACCGAATAAGTGCAATTACATACAAAGTAGCTCAAGGCCAGTCAGTGCTCCATAACCTCACAGCCACCTCTCAAGACCCTGTCTCACATTGAAAAAAAAAAATAGTAAAAACAGAAAGAAAATGGCAACAACGAACCTGTTTGTGATTTTAACCAGACCAGCTTCGTGTTTATCTACAACATTGTCAGCATTACCATTTCTCATGCAGAGGAGACTCTTGGACTTGTAGGGCACTGGCAATAACTCCACCTGTGAATTCTCCCACTTCCTCTCCATGCTAGAGCCTGGGTCTAAGTGAGCATCTCATCACCGGCTGCAAGCCAGTTATCAGAGTCTTGAATGTCTGGCAATGTCTTAACCACCACCATGATATACCCCCCACCAGCAAGTCTCTGTTTTTATTTATTTATTGGGGGGGGGGGTGGGAACAAGTTGTCTTTAACCCTTGGACCCAAACTGAAGGCAACGGAAATAATTAAGACTGACATTTCTAGGGTTAAACGTCAAGTAGGAGAAAGAGCTGAGAAAGGCAATTCCCCAGCTCCCTGGTAATGAAAAGCTGAGGGTATACCTTCTGTGGCCGGCTGTGCCATGCTTTCACATCCATGTGTCAAGGGTTTTTCAAACTGACAACTTGCAAATTTGAAATACAAAAATGCCCAGAGCGATATTTTAGTGGCTCAGGGAAACTCTTGTGTGGGAAAAGGAATTCTAAAGTGAAACGTCTCTTGAAATCACACAGGGCCTGACCACGATACTCTAATTATGCTAATTGCTTCAATGCCCTTGCTTTATTTATGCTGAGCAGCTAAGATAAATAAAGGGAAATTGCTTTGGATCTAACTGTATTCATATCAGAATGCAAACTAGCCTGTGTTTGTTATGTGATTGCTGATCTGTTTACACTAAATTCTGCAGGTAATTGCAGTTTTGATTGCACATTTATTTCTAGCTGCACAGGTCCCAGGACTAGGTCTGTCTGTTTTTATAATTAAACCGTTTTGTAATATCTAAACTCACTAAAGAGCAAAATGATGCTTTAAGAATTTACATATTTTATGCATTAAATATAATACTTTGGTGAACAGTGACAAAAAGACAAAGTATGTTTACCACTAAAAAAAAAAAAAAAATCGGACAGCATGTTCTGGATTTGAAGAAATTTGAGACATCTGTTCCAAGGCCTGTTCACCGATTGGGACAGATGCCTGGCGTGTCCCTGGAATCTGTTCTTCAACACATAGTTTCTGAACTTTCAGCTGCAACTTCCCTATTAGTAAAACATGCTAATAGAACATGCCGCCGCTCGGTGAGTGCAAGGACAATGGGAAAAGTACTTGGGTCCCAGTGAAAAGGTGATGTCCTTGTCCCTTCGTCAGAAGTGAGACTTCAAGAGGTAGGCACGCAGGGCCTTGATTTGCGGTCCCAGGTCAGGCTCCTCGAAGGCTTCACTGTTGGTTCTTAGCTTACAATTGTTTTGATGGCAGATTCTTTTGGATTCCATACGCAGAAAAATGCATGCATACATATAGAAGGGGGGAGAAAAACAAAAAACAACTCTCTCTGTAGGACACTCATTACTTTCATATCACAGAGGAAAAGAATTTGATAATGTCACCACTGTAAACGTAGGACAGTGTCACTTTGGGATTGCTTCTTCATCCATCATCAAATTCAGAACCAGCTACTCAGTTTTCTCTACTTAATAGAAAAGTTAACATCAGCCGGGCGGTGGTGGCGCACGCCTTTAATCCCAGCACTCGGGAGGCAGAGGCAGGCGGATCTCTGTGAGTTCGAGGCCAGCCTGGTCTACAAGAGCTAGATCCAGGACAGGCTCTAAAAAAGCTGCAGAGAAACCCTGTCTTGAAAAACCAAAAGAAAAAAAAAAAAAGAAAAGTTAACATCAGTCTATACCAGACTAGCCTACAAAAGCTCCTTAGTCTAGATTCTGGCCATGAAAAATCCACTGCTCTCAGCTTACTTTGTCTGAAATACCCATAAGGCATGCTTTCAATAAATACAGGCTTTAGCACCTTGATGACATCTTTAGCTTTCTTCTTTCCACAGGGAAGATAAAAGGAGTCAGGAAACTGTTAAGACACTCAAAAGTATCTTGAGCAAACCAAGCTGCCGCAAGTGTAGACTTCCCTTGCTGTCCACTGAAGAGTACAATGTGACCACTGTGACTAGAGCTAGCCAGGATTAACAGGAACTCATTCCTCTGTCAGTTCAAAAGATGTAGTCCAAATACTCATGAAGTCACTCTGTACCTCAGATAGCTACGAAGTTCTATGTCGGAGTTCTTCCCTGAGAGTGGACAGAGTCCCAAAGCTGAAATCAGACAGCTCTGGGTGTGAATACAGAATGCTTCCATTCCATACATGTGTAAGGAAATGGAAAAGCAAAGCCACTGTTTGTTCTGACGCTGATTCCCCAGGACACTTTGTAAGACTGTTGTGGGGATCCAACAATGTGGAGTGTGGTCACTGCTCAGCAGGGCACGTGGAACTCAATGGTCGCCAGACAGTGGTGGTGGGGCTGCTGCTATCTTTGACAACAAAAGAACTCTGAAGTTTCCCAGTGGCATCAGTCTGTGGAAGCTGTCCACTGGGTTGTTACAGAATGCACAGACCCTATAACCTTCCACTTCCAATGCTGGTCCACTGTAAACCCCATCTTCTCACGGTCTGGTAGAATATCGTGAGGGAGGGGGTGGGGAATATGCAAACGTGCTCAGAAGCATAAGGCATTTTTAGAAAGCTTACTTGGCAAAGGAGCCCCATTCCAGTGGCATCTGCCAGCTCTGCAGATACCTTAGGGAGAAGGCTTCTCTTTTCTAGCTAGATCAGGATGTGGTATGCACTCAGCACCCTCTGTGAAATTATTGACTATTTGTTTCTGTATTTCCCACAGACTGTGGGCTCCCCTGCACCAGGGCTGGTGCCCTCTTTTCATCCCCAGAAAATGGCACCGTTCTTCTCACGTGGAAGTGAGAAAAAACTGAAAGAGACTAGAACTTGGTCACAAAGCTTGGGCTTGTAAGTCAGACGGACCTGGTTCTAGTCCTAGCTAGGTGGATTTAAACCCTCTCAGTCATGATACATAGTTGACCAAGAAGAAGCGTTCAATATAATCCCTTACCATGCAGGGATATATGAAGGCTAAATGCCTCATTTGTAATAGAGAATTTTATTCCTTAAGGCAGAAAAATAAAAATAAAATTTCTGTTATCGAGAACTGAAAGAACAAAGAAAACAAGGCATTATTTGCTGTGGTCATGAAGTTAGCATTCTTATTCCTAGTGTGAGATGCAGATCTTGGGTCCCTTTGGTGTTTGACAAAACCAGCACACCCCATATGCTGTTACCTCCTAGCAGTCAGATCAGGATGCAGAATCTGAAAGTCCCCCCAAACGTACACCTGCTCAAAAGGAAGTCTCAGATGCTGGCTTCAGTATCCAAACACATGTTCCCCTTGGTCTCTTTCCTGTATCTCTTGGAAACCAATTAATAAATGGGCGTGAAAGCAAGATTCCGTGAGGTTCCTTCTTTCTCCTTTCTACATAAATCTTGGTTTTTTACATGAGATGTGACCATGCATTTATTATCTCAACACATTCACCCAACTCCTCTCACACTGCAGGAGCAGGGCAGGGGTTGTGTATGTGCACATGAACTTACACAGAAGGAGACACTGTCTTCAGAGGAATCCACAGATAACACATTTCTGAGAAGGAGTAACACCTTGACTATTTCGTTCTCAGGACCTTTTGGACAGGGCCAAGGTATGCACATGCAAACTCTATAGCTGTGCTAGGCTTTAAGTAAATTCTTCCCATTGTAATAAGCTAGGGTGCTCTCCCTTGCTCTGAAAATATGTTACAGTACCAGAATAGAAAGGGAATTCATTCCATGCTATGATCCTTTGGGGAGTACCTGCAGTTCAATCCCCACAAATGGGCCATGCTCTCAGTGCAGAGAAAAGTAGAGAGTGAGGAAGGGTCACTATCCTTTAACAGTTCATACAGAGTACTGACCAACGTCCTCCCTCATCTATAGGACCAGAAAGCTATCAGCTCATTGAAAATCAATATTTAGGGACTAGGATTATGCTGTTTCCTATAGACAAAGATGACCTGGTTTCTTCTTTGACAAGATTGACATGGCAGGAACTGAACTCTTATTTCATCATCAAAACTTGGCTCTTATGATGAAAATAAATGGGTAGTAGTTTTTCTTGATATAACAACATCAGAAGTCCAATGAGGTTTGAAGGGCTGGGTTACTCCTCCATTTACTGGCCTTAAAGATGCAGTCTTGGTTCTTTCCTTCAGCCTGAACGATTTGCTTATCTCTCCAGTGATTAAATTCTGACCTGTGTTCCCTTCAGTGAGAGACATGAAGCTACTGAGCCTTGTGATTCTGCATTGGCCAGACACCTTAATGCAAATTTAGTAACCACCATTTTGATCCCCTCCTCCAATCTGGCTATCTCTCTATGAAACCTAGGACAATCTTGCCCTCTGATATACCATGATTAACATGCTGCTGAACTCTCCAATGAATGTATCACTGTTTTAGAGGGCAAGCCCAGCATAGCTGAGCATGGCCATTGAAAACCTTGTGTATGGGGTACTCACTGCAGTTACAGACACACCCTGCTACAGCCTTCTTAAAAATATATACAATGAATTGGGCTTTCCTTCATTAATAGCAAAATCACAACAAGCATCTTTATAGTTGCATAACATACAAGCTACTTTGTAGGGAAACAGAAAATTTCAGTTATGTTTTGCACCATGTAAATGGCTTTAGTAGATTATGAATGAATCTACTGATGATTACTTCCCAGGATTTTCAGTAACTTCAAATTAATTTGAAGTGTTAATGAAAGAAAATCATTTATGTCTTGCTGTGGGAACTCCTTCAGTCAATAGCTTTTAGGATACCAGCCCACTTTGAGCATGGTCTCATATACTATAGATGTAGATGAAAAGGATGCACAGTTCTCTTGGCTGCTGGATTTGGTTCCAGTTACCAGTGCATACAGAAGACTGCAGACTGCTACTCTTTCTGTGAGTTTATCCCCAGATAAATTAACCTTTGTTATACTCCATTCTAGGCTATTGTGGAACTCTTTTGTATGTCAACAAATTGGCACCCACCTTGGGGCATGGATCCACATAAGGCCTAATAAAAAAGAGCTTAAGAAAAAGAGAGCTTCTAGACGCGCAGAAGCAGGAGCCAAGTGCAGATTCTTGGTAGCTGCATTTTTTTTTTCAGATAGGATCTGTTTGCAAGCAGAAGTGTGATTCCTTCAAGAGAAGACATCCTGACTCAGCATTAGCAGCAAAACTGTGTGACTCCTTTAAAAAACAGCTTCCTGGTTCACACAAACAATACTGGTTCTTGAAGGAGGTCCTGATATGGGGCACTTGAATGGGGTTTGTGAGCAGTGTGTTACAAATTGCTTAATGGTGATATAGACCAACTGTGTCCTTGGAGCTGAGGTAGTGAGCATGGCTTGCAGAGGCAGTGACTATGCCTCCACCGTGTTGGACTGGTTGGAGCAAACAAGCAGGGCTGTTGGGTTGGTCCTAGCCACATCTGCTTACCATTAAAAAAAGACAGGTTCAGACAAAAATTTGAACAGGTCACAGTGTGTTTAAAAAATGTACATAGGCTTGTAAGAGAGAAGAAAGTATAGGCAGTTATAAAAAGAAACAGTTTGAAAAAAATAAAACAAGACTTTAACAAGACAGAGTACAGACAAAGATTAAAGGAGTTAAGAAAAATAAGCCACATAAAGATGGAACATATACAGAGAGTCTGGATTATGTACATTATTTATTATTGTGTTTTCTTTAAACTTTTGGCTATGAGTGAGCTAAGTACAGAGAGAGATTTCATTGTGTGGGCTGATAAGCTAAACAAACATATTTTAACTGTATCTTGACTTCAAAATTTGAGGCTAAGGTATGTTTCTTTGGAAAAGAGGTTCTGCTTTTGATTCCACAGAAGATAAGAACCTATGGATTCTTGTCAGGCTAATGTGGTTTGATGAAACAAGATTCCCCCTTCTAAAGGTCTCTGTAAACCCTAAAATTACTTTGTCCAACAAAGAGAAGGAAGCAGTTTGAAGAGAATAAAGCCCAAATTCTTAAAATGGCAGCTTATAAATATTTATTTTCATTTAAAGGGGGTTAATTATAAGTGATTAATGTTCAGAGTCAATTTCTAAAAAAATCAGAGGGATATGAGGCAGAAATGAATATTTTGAATTGGTATAGATCTTGCTCTATTGATATAAATTTAAAATCAATTTTGTTACTCTGTATATATATATATACATATACATATATATATATATATTTCTACTCTTGTTTAAGGTATTGTGTTGGTGCAGCTCGTTTAAAAAGTCAATGTATAATTTAAAATTACAGATTAATATATAGTCATTTATAATAGTCAAACTTATAATCATATTAGTTAGGTTTTCTAGATATACAGAGAAGTATTTCAGTTAGATAGATAATCTTCAAATACTTCAAAAAATGTAGAATATGGCATTTAAATAACCTAGCATTCTGTTGATATGAGACACAATTGCTCCTGGTAGCACTGATTTATTCTAAGAGAAAGCTGAGCATCGAAGACACTCCACTTGGAGCTTGTTTTTTTCTTGGCAAAACTGGCTGTTGGGTAAAGAACTGCCCCTGCCTTGACCACTGACAACAATATCTGATAGCTATAAAGGGTCATGATTACAGAAGTACATTCCAGCTCACACCCCTACCCCAGCTAAATGTTCTGATGGAATATTGGTAGGAAAATAGCAGGGAAAATCATGCAAAATTGTGCCATTTATCAATGATTATGTCAACTAATCTCATATTTTTAATCTCTTTTTGAAAATTTCACCTTGCCTCCCTTCTTCCCTCTCTCCCTCCTTTCCTTTTCTGTTTTTGCAAGCTTGCCTTTCTTTTTTATTTTTGTCTATTTCCATATCCTTTAGTAATTTTTCTTTTCTATTTCCTGTTTTGCAAACTCCCACTTCTTGAGAGTTCTCACTACTTCTTACCTTGGTGTTTCTGGGCTGTCAACTTTCATTCTACTTTGATTGCCACACTGCATGCTATTGTGCTAGTGGTCCAAAGTTTGACTGCCCATTTTAGAAACAACCCCTTCCTCTTACTAAGCTGTCTGTGTCCTGTGTCTTCATAACCTCTTGAGGTGTCTCCCTTTGTGATAAAGATGGACAGTTGTGCTGAGGGATTGAGTAACTTCAGAAGCTCACAAATCTATATATTCTTTGGGTGATGTAAGAGCATGTACCAAACAGAAAAGGCATGGGTAAAGAAATCAATCTGAAATAATACCTGCTCTCTACAGTCTAACCTTGTGCTAGATCTGATGCTGTAGGGGACCAGAACTACTGAACTTCACCTTCGGACAACTTTGGCATTATTACTGAGGTGTCTGAAGGCATCTGAAAAATCACTCTTTACCTAGAGCAAAACTCTCAAGATTTTAGAGTGAAGTCAGTTCTAGCAAATATTGTTCAAATATTAATCAATTCTAAATATCATAACTTTAAAGTTTGCTCCCATGTGAAGAGGGAAGATTATTAAACACCTATACCCAGCCCTGATGGTATCATTGAGATTCTCATTATTTCTTGTGAAAAATTATGACCAAAGATAACCCTTTAATATCCATATAAGTTATAATACTGGTCATTTTTCACAACATTTGTTTGTAGTATGGAGTATAATTGGTATAACTGCTTGTATTTCTGAGATCAACCAGTTAAACACAAAATTCTTTAATAGTATATTTGTCAGATACTAAGGTGTGGGAATTGTGCACACACCTCACTACTAAATTATGTTGATGTACTAATCCTCATTGCCTGGAAATGTGACCTCATTTGGAAATAATGGATGAAATATAGATGGGCTTATGATGTTTGGCCCCAATTTGCTGTGACTAGACCACCTCTACAAAGGGAAACTTGGACACAGACAGACAGGCAGAAACGGAAATAATGTTGTGTTGAAATGAAGGCAGAGGTTGGGATAATGCATTGTCACGCAAAGGAAGTCAAAGACTTCCAACAAATCTCCATGGGAGGGATGGATGTTCCTCAGATCCCCCAAAATGACTCAAGCCCGCTGAAATGAGACCTCAGAATTCTTGCTTCTAGTATTAGGCATATTGAATGCCTAGTGTATGCCTAGTCTTGTGTTGGCCATAGGTCCCATCGATGGCTCTGAGTCACAGAAGCTGCAGCAAAAAGAAGGATTTGATTTTTCTTTTCAAAGCAGGATTTTAGCCTTACAAAGACAGGGCCATGGACTTTGGAGCTTGCCATACTGGGTTTGAATGTAGGCTCATAAGTTAGCCACAGCAAGACCATGCTTGAGTGTCAGCATCTCCCTTCTTAAGAGCAGAGATAACGATGCGTACTTTGTTAGATGCCTGTGAAATCATCACATGGCCAATCATGGAGTGCCTCCTATTCATGGGTCCTTTTCGTAGTGTTGAGATGGGGATTCGTGAACAAAACAGATGTAGCTCGTCTTCATGGTCTGATGGTGGATAAAATAATAAACAGTGAAAGCATGTGTCAGATATTGTAAAGGGAAAATATAAGGAGCAGCCGTAGTGGGTAAAGAGGACTTATAGTGTATGCTCATATCAGTATCCCTGAGGGAGCATCATTTAAGCTCTCATATAATGGGTATGATGGAGTAGGACATCAGACAACAGCCTATGTAAGCTCCTCCATGTTCAGTCTGGAAAAGAGTAAGCATTAGGCTGAAGACAATTACGGCCATTGCTACTCTGTCCTAATCACAGGATCCACTTTGTGTATATGTTCCCCACAATGTTGCTTTCCCTTACATCAGCATACCGAACTCTGTGGCCCCAAGCCTGTAGGGTCAATTCCATCATGGATCAATACAGATGCTAACTTGCCTTTTTCGAGCACTGGACTCCCCTTGGCCAGTCTTTTTGCAACCGCTAAGGCTTCCTTTTCTTCCCTTTGAACTACTCTCTATTTCCTGTAAGTATCCCTGAGATGTTCAGTTCCATGCCTTGAGTCCTGCTGTTTCTCTTTTAGTCTTCCTCCTTAACTATGCCTGCCATACTTACATCAGAATATCTGGACTCATTTATGAGCCATTGCTGAACTCGACTGGACCTTTCTTCCTATGAAGTCTAAGATCTATTCCAAACATAGCTAAGTTTGCCTTACCTATAGTTATCTTTCTCTTTCTTTCTTCTGAAGTGCTGGGGATCGAACCCAGAGTCTCGAGTGTTCTACCATTAAGATTATATCCCTTGTAGCCTTTTTGGCTGTATGAGGCAGAGTCTCTCTGTATGACCAATGCTGGTCTAGAACTTGGGATTCTTCTGTCTCAGCCTCTCTAGTGCTGGGCTTATAGGTATGTTTCAACTCACACAGCGACATTGTCTTTTATTTCAGCTTAGAATCCCCTGGGGCAGGGGCTTTGTCCTAGCCACTGTATTGTGCACAGAAGAATATATAGCCCCAAATATGAGTGGAACTAGGTGGCTGAATCTTGCTTGTCTACAAGGACATCTCAGCGCAGTGGCAAGGTTAAGAAATGCATCTCCAATACAATTAGTAAACATAAATAGCAAGTACTTCCACTTACATGTGGATATAAAACATTTAGATAAGTAAGGAGAGAAATATGTACCAATTAACTGTCTTTCAATTTCCCCACCCAGCAGGCTCCATTCATTCTTTGTTTATCTCAGCAAGCACAGAACACATGTGTGAGAAAATCATTTTCCATATAGGGCAGGTGATTGTGTAAGCAAAGGGGTGGGGTAGGAGCTGTGTCCTGTAAAAATGACTAAAATGCTCTTTTTCCTCTCCTTTTTGCTATAAGGACAATTAACACATTTTTAAAAATAATGTGTTTTCCTGGGTCCAAATGTCTTTGTCTAGAAAATGGAGGTTTTCTAGCGTCGCCTTATTTCCCAGATCAGACGATGAATGTGCTCTGTCCTCCTCCGTACACGGCGGTAGTTAAGAGGAGAGGCGTTTTTATTATCTTGCTATAACATGGAGAAGCTTCCTCAAAACATCCCTGCTATGCTGCTCCAGGTGTTTGGAGAGGGCCATTTCTCACCCACAGGGATGAGGCTACATCAGTGCATCAAATTGAAGGTGAACCCTGCAACGGGGCTACGGCAACTCAACACCAACCATCAGGAGAAAAAAAATTCTTAGAAAATGACAAGAAAGAGAGATTGTAATCCAGGATGTATAATTACATTTGCTGGTCATCTGAAATATGATGATATTTCATCCCCTGAAACAGGCCATGTGCCACATCAATTTCTGAAGTCTAAACAGTTTTGTCTGCCCATACGTTTATGGATTTTAACCACAAGGCTATGTCAGATATGAGCACTTAATTCAGAGCAAACACTGTGTGCGTGTGTGTTTTTAAAGGCCTCTAAACCATATTAAATTTTCATTCATACAGGTACACAGAGACACATATTAAATAAACCCTCTACAAGAGTAACCTGTCTAGAAATGCAGCAGGAGACTCCAAAGGGCTGAATTTATTACAAATTAATCAAATAGGTAAGATGGATCGTAATGGATATTCCAGCCAATGTAAACTGGGAGTTTCTTCTTTCTTTTATTTTCTTTTTTTTTAAAAAAAAGCACCAGCAGCAAGTCAAGAGCCAAATGTTTCTGTTTTGATTTATTTAGCATTTCCAAGATGTTTCTTCTGTGGGGAACAATATGCGAGGCATTGGAAATTCAGAAGGCACATCTTTTGTGTACCATAAAAATGTGCTGCTAACCTACAATACCCTTATAGAAATACAATTCAATAAGAAACTCAGTTGGGAAGATGTCTCAATAGAACAACATGAAAAAAATGGTCAATACAAGAATGATTTACTTTACTTTTACAAGAGATTTCGATGCTGTGGCTAGAACCGCCTTTGGAACTTACAGGAAAAAAATTCAGATAAACAGAGAATCACAGTCACATTTTTAATTGACGCACTTCTGTAATGTGCTTTTTTCTTCTTTAAAAAAAAAAAAAAACAGAGCATTGTTCCAAATCATCACTTCTATCAAGCCTATCCGCAGAGCAGTGTCACAGCCTTGAGCCCTCAGGGTCCAGATAAGTCCCCAGCATTGTCACCAGGAGCACACGCTATCCAGTGTATAACACTGAATGGGAATACAGTACTTTGTAGCAACAGCTGATTCCTACACAATAGCAGGAGATACTTATCAAGTGGTTAAAGGAGCCGTCAGTCTTTTGTCTGCATTGCCCTAGACACATTCTCAAGGAGTGTATCTAGACACCCTTTGTCTTGTGAAGAACCCTCAGACCCCTCAGGTCTAATATAGGTTAAGTGCCCCACAGATCTCCCCAGAATAGAAAAGCACCTTGAATATGGTAGCCTCTCTTAGTCAAAACAAATACAACCAAAGCACCAATTCCTGGCTTCCTGTTATTGGGAGAAGGCAGCAGCAAAAAGGCAGAAGCTTGGGACAGCATTGGTTTTGCACAGGAACATGTGGCAATTCTACCCTAAAACTTATCAAGATACAACAATAACCTCTACAAGCCCAACAAGGGTAAAATGTATAAAGGTAAATTACCACATTATCATCCAATTATCATTGTTTGTTTTGTCAAGGGTAAATGACGATCCAGCAGCACTCACCGTTTGCTTATTGATTAGTGTGGACAGCACCGGCGCACCCCCCACCCTTCACACACCGCAGTCCGGCTGTGCCTCCCACTCTATTGTGGCATTGCTGCTGACCATTTCATTACACCCTGCAAGCTGTCTGTGACTCCTGCCCATTTCTCAGCCATTAGGTGGAGATGGATAAATTATTTCAAAAATGATTACAGATTACCGGGCACTGTTTCCTCTTCCCCGATAATACAGGAGTGTCACTATGGTCACACGTGCAATGTGACTCAACTCCAAAGCTCAAGGCAGAGTGCTTATCACGTCCCCTTTTCTTCTGTTCATTTCATTCGCAATGGCGTCACCTGACAGAACTCCAGAAATCTCCTGGGGATAAACGTTTCTTTTTTTCACATTTTTCTTCCCACAGGTAAATCACAGTAAACATAGTCTATTCTTATTTCATCACAGAACTGGGAAAATAAGACAAGCCTCTCCTCAACAGCTTAAACAAAGCAACCAAACTCCAACAGGGAAGCCACTCACACACACACACACACACACACACACACACCAGCTGAGATTAAAAGCACATTTCAGCTCCCAAGAACTTCGTTGGCACAAGCAATCCATACAGGTACTCTGCCCACTGACAGCAGTGTGCCAACCCTAATGCCTCCAAATCTACAATCTGGAGATGGCATTGGGCAGGCACACTAGAAGTGCCTAGGTTTGTACATCAATCTAGTAACCCATTCAACCAAAACTTGGTGAAAAGGACTAGGAAGAGGTGCAGTAGGCAGTCATAGAGACCTCAGATTTGAACTAGGCTCTACCATTGCTAGCATCCAGCCCACCGGTAAAGTCTAGGGGGATTTGTCAGGTTCAGAAATTACTTCCAGGACCCCCGGCAGGCAGGCAGGCAGGCAGGTCACACTGAAGCCCTAAGAGGATGAGCCTGGCAGGTGCCCGGGAGAGTGAGGGAAGCAGAGGGGAGGTGGACACAGCAGAAAGAGAACAAAAAGGGAAAGAAGCAGGCTGCAAATTCCGAGATGGCAGGCTGGGGAACGAGGCGAGAAGTCTGAAGAGACGGATCAAACGGAAAGCTAGCACAAAAGGAGAGTAAAATCAAAGGATGCTGGCGAGACTGTGGGGAGCAGATAAAGCTGAGCGGAGAGAGTAGAGTGGACTGGAAACTGAGTGCTGTGACACTGCCACTCTGTCCCTTAAACTGCGGAGGATGTCACCTGTGCAGGGGACACTGCCACTCTGTCCCTTAAACTGCGGAGGATGTCACCTGTGCAGGGGACGCTGCCACTCTGTCCCTTAAACTCTGTGGAGGATGTCACCTGTGCAGGGGACACTGCCACTCTGTCCCTTAAACTGCGGAGGATGTCACCTGTGCAGGGGACACTGCCACTCTGTCCCTTAAACTGCGGAGGATGTCACCTGTGCAGGGGACGCTGCCACTCTGTCCCTTAAACTCTGTGGAGGATGTCACCTGTGCAGGGGACACTGCCACTGTGCCCCTTAAACTCTGTGGAGGATGTCACCTGTGCAGGGGACGCTGCCACTGTGTCCCTTAAACTCTGTGGAGGATGTCACCTGTGCAGGGGACGCTGCCACTCTGTCCCTTAAACTCTGCGGAGGATGTCACCTGTGCAGGGGACACTGCCACTGTGTCCCTTAAACTCTGTGGAGGATGTCACCTGTGCAGGGGACGCTGCCACTCTGTCCCTTAAACTCTGTGGAGGATGTCACCTGTGCAGGGGACGCTGCCACTCTGTCCCTTAAACTCTGTGGAGGATGTCACCTGTGCAGGGGACGCTACCACTCTGTCCCTTAAACTCTGTGGAGGATGTCACTTGTGCAGGGGACGCTGCCACTCTGTCCCTTAAACTCTGTGGAGGATGTCACCTGTGCAGGGGACGCTGCCACTCTGTCCCTTAAACTCTGTGGAGGATGTCACCTGTGCAGGGGACGCTGCCACTCTGTCCCTTAAACTCTGTGGAGGATGTCACCTGTATAGGGGACGCTGCCACTCTGTCCCTTAAACTCTGTGGAGGATGTCACCTGTATAGGGGACGCTGCCACTCTGTCCCTTAAACTCTGTGGAGGATGTCACCTGTGCAGGGGACGCTACCACTCTGTCCCTTAAACTCTGTGGAGGATGTCACCTGTATAGGGGACGGCGGACAGTGACAGGCTGGGAGAGGAGCGCCGGTGGGCAGTTAGGAAGTACTGAACTGAGACCAAGAAAGTGTATACTGTGTCCTTCACTTACTTACTAATTTTCACACCCTCCTACACACCTCCATATCGTATTCAAATAACTGTCCGAGAGTCCACAGTTGGTTTAGCCCCAAAACCATAAGATCGAGACTCAGTACCCCTTCGCCCATTGATTCTGCCACGGTTGAGTAGATGGATCCTTAACTGGTTGCTCTACGGGGGTTGGGGAGTTGGAACTCTCATAATGGACCCTAACCCTGCTGACACTAGGCTAGAGATTTGAATCCTTAACAATTTTCAGTAATTAGCGAGAGATTAAAAAAATAAGTAGAGGAAGAAGAATGTATTTTAGGTCAGGAGATTTCATTTTTAGAAGGCACATGGTGACGTCCAACATTGTTCTTGTGTGTCCATCATGTATGTACATATTATATAAATAGGTTCCCCCTTCCTTCTTATTGTGCTATGGCTAGAACCTTAACACAAGCTAGGCAAATGTGCTCTGCTATTGAGTCACACCCACAACCCAACGCTGAGTAACTGGAAAGACAAAAACCAGACCTACAGTTGAGTGAGAGCATCGCAATACAGCCACATGGGTCTGTGCTCTTCACCTTCTGACTTGAAACCTCTGGCTGAGCATGGACGTCTCAGTAGGTCAAGGTGAAGGCTTCTACTTGTTAATACACAAATACCTCCAATACCAACGGCAGACTTAGTCACTCATCCTAAAAGTCAAAGCCTTTCTGGCTCCTTCACTGCGGACAAGCAGGAAAACTGCATCCCAGCAGCCTTACACTGCCCATTCCGGTAGAGCAACTGAGACTGCCCCACTCCTTCCAGCTTTGCCTTCCCTCTCTCTACACCCTGGACCTCAGCATCAGTTTTCCAGCAATGCAACTGAAAACATCCCGTCTCAGCAAAGGCCCTTGGCCCAGGGAACTCCGCACAGTCCCTCTGCAGACTTGTCTTGAATATATTAGGATCTGACGTGTCGTGTCATTGAAGCATTCTCTAGCCACAGAAGTTTGCACTCCCCACATGAGAAATACCATCTTAGCCGCCAGCCAGGGATGGCGCCATCTTGTTCTTTGCAAGTCTCTGGGACAGGGTGAATGTTTGACAGTCACTTGGGGCTGGCGGGATGACACCCATATTGCATAGAGGGTAGTGTATAGGGAGGGGAGAGCTCAGGATTTGGAATCTGGTTTGTTCTGCACCTCATACCTTTACTGACCACTCACCGTACACCAGGTGCTATGCTATGTGCGAGGAATGAACATATCAATGGGAACAGCCTCTGTGTAACAGGTGTTCACAGTAAGATCTGGAAAGACGACAAGATGGGCAAACCTGTAAATCTGTATTTCTGGTGTAATATAGCACATGCATTTGACACCTTGAGCCTGGTGAGTCTCTGAAAAAAAGAAAAGGACTAAGGCAGCTTTTCCCCGTCTAGACCATCATGGCTGGAATGAGGGTACTGTTGAGACCATGTTCCATGAGATAGGCTGGGAAAGATGAAAACACAGGACTTGTGTGCTTTAGCAAGAACAAGAGACTGTCAGAGAATGCTCCCTGGATGAGCTGATGTCTGAGTTCCACGCCGAAGGAGAGACTGGACAAAATAAGCAAAGGTTCTGGAGCATGAAATAGCAAGGCAGGCATGGGGAACTTCCTCTGCCCCAAGCTCCCTACACAACAGCATTGACAGGCCGTTCCCTCAAACTATGGGTTCTGTAAGTAGAGCAAACTCCAAAGAGCCAGTGAGCTTGCTCAAAAGAGGGCTGTGTTGTAGATGTAAAGCCTGGTGCAAGCTTACTATATACATACCATGGTTGTACTAGAACCGTTTGAGGGTGAACTTGAAGACATCTTTAAGGAGTTTGAGCCTGTTTTCTGGAGACTAGTGGTCGCTGCTTGAGGCAAGGTTGAGGAAGAAGGAACTGGAAATACAGAGAAAACATGCCAAGCGCAATGACCTCATTTAGAAGTTGGCCAATAAGGACACGGCTATGTTTGTGTTTGTTTTCCTTAACCACCCGAGGACTTGAGTGGATAAAGGAAGTCAATAGCAAGAACCCAACTCAAGCAGCGACCAGCAAGGTCAGACTAGTTGACTATCCGATCGCTACTCAACCCAATACAGTCAAGTCGCTTGTCTTGGCAGATGGCAAACTAATGATTCCACACAGGGACTAAGATCCGAGTATGGGAAACAGACAGGTGAGTCTGACAACAGATGCACATTTTCCCCAGCCACTGGCCATTTTACCTATCCACTCCCCACTCTGTAAAGGCCCAGTGTTAATGCAGCGTATGGCAACTTTAAGGTTCTACAGGAACTTTGCAGGGGTGCTGTGGCTCCTGCTGACCATCACCATCACACTATTTTATTGATATTATTGAAAGCTTACTATACTATGTATTGAGATCCATCCTAAGAGCTTCAAATTTCTGTGGGACTATAGTTTGCCCAGTTACTCATCTCTGCTGCTATAGTGGGAAAGCAGACTTGATGATGCTTTAGGAAATGGGCAGCCAATAAAACGTTATTCAAGAGAAGAGCATATCCCTAGCCTGACGGAAGCTCTTTAATTCAGTGTCAAGTCCTAGAATTAATTTACATATAATATTAAATACACATCATACACATAATACTCACATCCATGTATGCATATGTTATGTGATAAAGAATTTTCCTTGGGAGATGCTACATACATGTCTACTTACCACAGATAGGGAGCTGACAACAGACAATAGGACAGAAACCACCAAAGTCCATTTTGGTGAACTAATAAATTTTACTGAAGTTACTAATGGGAGTATAGATGAGGGGTTACTTACAGGAGCAGAAATGGCACAAAGCCAGCTGCCTCACCAGCATCCTGCCCAGTATGGTGACAGCGCATAAAAGCTGGAAACCTAGAGCCCTCTGCACAGCCAGCTCATTCTCCTGCAGGCTGGAGAGTGTCCCTTCCAGATGACTCAGTTGGTCTAAACCTCTGCCAGGTAGCTCCCTTGGTCTCTGCTTCTTGTAGGCAGTGGATCTGGTCTTAAACTTTTCTTTACAGTTTGGTTTGTCTGAGAGTGACTCTTGGAAGCTTTATTGCTTCCTCCTGGGAGGGAGGGGTCTAGCGAATCTGGTCAGTTTCAGGGATTTCCTGAAGCTATTTGGCGTTGTTTATATTCTACAGGATGGAATGTTTCAATAGCTTAGGAGACTGCTAGATATAAACATGCCCGTTCAAAATCACTGCTAACGCCACTCTGATCCTATTTCAGTCTGTTTTCCTGAAGTGGAAGGGGTGGGAAGAAATTATAAGCAGAAAGCTAGAGATCCTGTCTAGCGTTAAATCTTAATCTAGGAGTCGACATGAGCCCAGCAGCAGTCACAGGGTGTGTTGGTATAATTTCACATATGCTACTGTGAACAAGTGTAAGAAGGATTGTCCTGATGAGACCAGAATGAAGCTGACAATGACGACATTGTCTCCTTGTGAAGGATTAGCTATGTGATCTTTGATAAATCATGGTCTCTGAATCTCAGTTTCTTCTTCAGAAATCGGAAATGGCATAAGACTAAATGGAAAATCTGCCTTACACTACATATGGTTTTAGAACATCAGACAAGAGGATGCTAACTCTTAAGACACTCCGTGTTTCACACAGGATTTCCTATAGATGGAATCCCTATTTCCAATGGTTGGCCTACATGCACCCAGCATTGGCCTATCTCTGTTCTAGCAACAGGCATGTGGTGCTATGCTTGGCTTTTTATGTGGATTCGTGGGATTCAATCTCAAGGCCTCATTCTTGAATAGCAAGCACACCCTTAGTCACTGAGTCATCTCCTTACCCCTGACCTTATGACATCTTAAGACGTATTGGAGGATGAATGGAGACAACTAGAACTGTCACAATTTTAATTGGATTTAAAATGGCTTTAATGGGTGATTTATCTTGGGGTTTATGATAATCACATAATCACAGGTGTGTCAGTCCAATATTAAAGGTTCTTATAGTAGAGCAGCAGCTATGCAGAACGAGGTACAAGAGGACCTTCCAGTCATCCAAAAGAGCTTCATTTCAGGATACAATTTGTTATTTCATGTCATAATTTGAAATTTAATTTATTAAACCTTGTGGAACTTCCATGAGGAGATTAGGGAAGACAAATTATTATCATCTCCTAGGAGACTTTGCCTGCTGATCGATTTACTTAGGTCTTGTAAAGAAACATTCACGGAGATCAGCAAGGTAAGTAATCTGGATGACCAAGACAGTCTTGGAAAATAATAGTTGAGCAGGGGAAACTGGCACCACCCTTACTTCTGAATCAGACAATCTCACCTGGCTGAGAACAGAAACTCAGCATCCTTCACGACAAGAAATTAGTTCTAAGGTAAGGGGCTGGAGAGGCGGCTTGGTGCCCATGGGCGCATACTAGCTCAATTTAAGAGGCACAGGGGTTGGAGTCAGGGACAAAGAGGGGAAGGAAAAGCTGCCCCATGTCTGTGACCATCCCTTGGCCTGTTGTGGTTCCCCATGGTATAGGTTTTCTCTCCATACCTTCAGGTTGCCCTGCGGCCCCTTGCCAATTCAATCGTAAGCAGTAGAATGCAGGACAAGGACACAAATGCACAGCATTCGTGAGTGTGAACTCATATACAACCACGCAATCTGCATTTGTGTGTGTGTGGTGTGTGTGTGTGTGTGTGTGTGTGAACTCATGTGCAACCACGCAATCCCACCCAACTCTTTGCGCTTGTGACCTAATCATCTCTCAAACCAGCCCCCTGGAGAGGTGAATTTATTAGGATGAAGGATTCTTAAACTATTACTCTTGGGCCTGGGATCCACACTTTGCATCAAGTCTGGGCATGCCAGATTTCTCCTCCAACCCATTTTCACAACCTCATGCCTCCCGATCCTCCCCCCCCCCACCCCCAGCCCCAGGAAAGAACACATTCACTATAGCTAGTAAGAAGAGTGACTTTTCATAATAAAGCCCCTAAAAATGCAAAATGTGATTTTTTTCTTTGCCAGAAAACTCTGTAGCACATCGGAAGGGCCCAGAGGAAGGGCACACTTGCCCATTTAGCTTCCATTGTACACTCAACACTATACGCACACGAACGTAACTGACATTAGAGAGAACAGGACAGACTGGAATGAAAGAAGAGCTTGCTCTCTAATCCTGGCTTTGCTACTTAGCTCTGTGAGCGCGAGCAAGTTCCTTGACCATTCCCGCCCTCCCCAAGCTGCAATCCATTTGCAGGACTAGGGTAGAGAGCGGAGCAACACCTACTGCAGTAACAAGGTAGCACAGTGCTTGGCACAAAAATGGTTAGCAAACAGTAGCATTTATTATTATATTATTATTATTATTATTATCATTTTGTTTATTACTAGTGCTGCTTGTTTGATCATCTTGTAATATATAATTTTTTAAAAATTGTTTGGTAGTCTCTGTTGTCTATGGGTATGGGTATGGATGCGACTCTAAGGCTATGTGTTCTCCTGCCTGCACATACCAGCGACAATGTGGACACTAGGTGTCTTCTATTGTCTGTCACCTTACTTACTGGAACTAGAACCTTACACTGAACCTGAAGCTCACTATTTTAGCCAGCCTGGCTGGCCAGCAAGCTCCCATACTTTACCTGGGAAGCATAGGTTTCCTTAGTGCTGGGTAATAGGCATGTGCAGATATGTCTGGCTACTTATGTGGGCTCTGGGGATTCAAACTCAAGTCCTCATTTTTGAATAGCAAGCATCCTTAGTCACTGAGACATCTTCCCAGTCCCTTGACTTAGAACATCTTAGAAATGATCAACCAACAAGACAATATAGGATAGTGTAACAGTGTCCAGTACACATTAGAAACCAAGCAACCCAATGCCTCATAACCTTGACTCACAAAGAGTAGAATAAAAATATTTCTGAATTTAATCTTAAATCCAAGGTCAAGAATACTTAATTTGGCCTAGACCCCCTGGTTGAGTGTCTGATGGAACTTCTGCCAAGAATGAATATTGCTTTACCTGAAAGTTTTACTGCCTTCCAAATGGAAAAAACAAACAAACAAACAAAACAACACACATTTGTTAAGGAGACTGGGTTGCCATCTAGTGAGTTCAAGCTAATATCTTATTGTTTCGGAGGGAGACCATCAGAATTACAAATGTACGGATCTAATGACCTCCTTGCCAGGAAAAGTGGCCCTGCAACTCAATTTCAAAATGTTGTGGAAACTCCACCTAAAATATCAATATCACAGAGCTGGAATTTTCTCTTATAAATAAAAGAAGGGATCTGGATTAGATGTCGTGTAAGATTTTTTCCACCTTTATAATTCTCTAATAATATGTGTGAACACAGATAGTTCCTTATATATGACAAGTACATTGCATTCTTTGCCACAGAGTCATGGTAAAACACAAGCATGTTTGTTTCTGCCCTTGCCACAGAACAAACGAGAAGATCGTCTTTAGAGAGAGGAGTACTTTGTACACAGAGAGGCACACCATGATGCAAAACCCACATCAAAATGCTGCTAGAGTTCATAACTCAAATTTCTTTATCCTGTAGCCGCTTGGGGACCCCATTAAATTGTTTTTCACAAATGCCAAGAGGCTCGAGCCATTTGTTATAACATTTGGGTCATTTATAAGATGTTTTGATCCAGCAAATCTGAAGTAGCTGTCTAAAGTAAAACACATGACTGATGTCAGTTTCGTCTTGCTTAGGACGAAAGCAGGAAACACCATGGCGGCCTGGAGACCTATCCTGGGTGTTGAAGGGATTTCCTTACTTACAGGTGTTGGCAGGAGAATACACCATATCACAGGCCAGACCGACCCCCCCTGGCAAAGAGATGCTCTATGCATATGATGTGAAAAAGTGTTTTCAACCTCACGAAGTCAGCTTGAATCCCAGATGAAGGACCACCAAAGACACGCAAGTGAGTGCAGAAAAGAAGCCCAAGGAATCTTCCAGCTGGTGCTGCCCTTCACAGTGGAGCAGCCTTTCTGTCACCGTGGTGATGAGACAAGCTCATGAAAAAGAGGGCCCCAAAGGAGTTACAACATCGAGTGGCATCACCCAGGTCACTGGGGGAAAACAGAAGCAGAGCCAGCCATACCCAGAGCCTTCAAATCTGACCTTCTCAAACCTGAGCTGGCCCCAGCAACTGGGTCTTACCAAGTCCTGCGGTGATTCCACCTGTGAAGGTGAAGCATGCAAATCGCTGAGGTAGAATCCTACACAGCACATTTCCTTTCTCAGAAAAAAAAAAAAACCAACAAAAAACAACAACAATAAAACCTTTGTTTCAACTTTTTTTTTTAAAACATATGAGAAAGTAGGTTTGCTGCAAGGTCTTGTCCCTTCTTAAGCCCACACCTCTAACTGTAAGCAATCTTTATCTGTCTTTTTTTTTCTCCCAGTGTACAAGGCTTGGTGGTCTGCTCCTGGCTGATGACACAGCAGCACACTGAGAATTCTGACAAAAATGTCACCAAACGCACCCTTTAAAAGAGATCTTCACGGGGGGCATGTCCTTTGATCTTGCTCAAATTTGGCCTTTTCCTTATTGATTAAATTGTAATTTCTCTAAAACAGCCTGTAATTGAATTATCCAGGGAAACCTGCCGAAAGGGATGGAAAGGGAGGGAAATAAAAATAGGAAGTTGTATAATTTACAGTAGAAATGATTTGGTTGCTGAGGTTTTAATCAAATCAAATGGCATCGTAAAAGAACAGGTGATTGAGTTACAAGAAAAGATAATGCATGGGGGTGGGGCCTGAAGCCTGGAGCTTCCTTCCACGTGAAGTCTGTGGAATTCACAACTCCGATGGCCACTTCTCTTATGAGAACAAAAGCTCTCAGGGGATCTCCCCAACTCAGGAGACCCAAATCCAGCGCAACACACACACACTCACACACACACACACACACCACACACCACACACCCACACACCCCACACACCACACACACACACCCCCCCCCCCACACACACACCTTGAAGAAATGCAACACTAAAGTATTCACTTAGCTATGGCTTAGAGCAGAACGAGACAAACCGTTGTGACTCGCCAGAGTCACAACATGCCTAGTGAGAGGTCATCAGCCCCCTCTTCCTCCTGTCCAAGTGACCACTGAGAGACACAGAAGGAAAAATGCACACGATTGTTTAATATATTGGGAAAGAACGATGCATAAGCCATCACCCAATCTCCTGTGGGCGTGCCTTTTGCCTCCCCAGGCCCTAAATTCTTAGCTGCTCCTCTAACCTTGCATATAGGAGGTAATTTCCCAGTACCTGCCGATTCTGAGGTAGAACTTAGAATTTGTAATCTGTTCCAAACCTAAAAATCTCCTACTCTTCCCAACACGCAAAACCTCCACCTTTCTTTCCTCGCTCATGGCCTTCAAACACAAACTAAGCCCTCTGAGGGCTCCACTCTGGTATTATTCTGAGAAAATGAGTTCTGTATGACATAATGCTATTAGTCATGACTCTGAGAAATTGGACGTCCTTTTCAGAGTTATTGTTGATACCTGGGCAAAGCCAGTCCCCCACCCCCCACCCCTGCCGTCCCAGGAGCTGGAAGTGATTTAATTTCTCGCTCTGGGGAGAAAGACAGAACTTTTGGCTACTGAACTTTCCAGACCACCTCTGAATCATAGCGGCGATTGTGAAGGCAGCGCTGAGAAATAGGAGCCCTGAATTCCTTTCCTGGGGTCTGGTTTTGATGGATGTGGAGGCCCCTAAAGGGTGGTGCAGACAAGGTTTAAGCAAACATGTTTTAGGGCACAGATTTTGAAAATTGAGTACCACTGTCCCACCCGCTGAGCTTCATTTCAGAATCCACAGCTGTCATTAGCAGAGAACAAACTGCTTTTCCAACCGCACACCGCAGCGCTCTGCCCCGGCTCGCGCTGGAAATTGCAGAACTCTTATGGAGGAGCATGTCCTGAGAGCTTGCTCCTTGTCAGAGTGTCTGATGTGTATTATCCTGGGGTGCACTGGGGGAGGAGAGCGGAGAAGTGTGTGCACACATAGGGGCAGGATATCAAAGCGTGGACAGGGACTTCCAGGCATCTGCTGGGCTCCCCATTTAAAGATAAAAGTCACAGGTTAACCCAGGCCTCACCTTAGAGTTGAATTGGACTCAAATAGACTCTGATGATGACTGGTCACAGCCACAGACGGACAGGGTCCGTTCACACACACCTCGCAGAGGTAGACAGTCATAGGCCCTGTGAGAAGTCATGGCCCTGTGGCAATGTTAAAGTCTCCAGACACTAGTTCAGGGATCTTGCTAAGAGCCCAGGGAAGTGGACTCATTGCTTCTTCCTTCCTAGAGTTTGTTGAAGCCCAGGAGGCCCAGATGAGGGCCCTACCCTACAGATCTCAACTGAGCCTCATCTATAACCATAGTCTTCCCAGCAAGATGTCTGCACAGAATCCCACACAACTGTAAGCAGCTGTTCAGCACAGCAAGGGACGGCAGAACACTGCAGGCATCAGCGAGATGGGAATACACTGCTTGGCCATGGTTCTGTCCAATGCTGGCTAACCGTCACATCAGGGCAAGTCACCCAAGGGCTTTTGGGAACTCGGTTTTCTCATTTATAAGATGGAATGAGGGAGGAAAAGAAAAGATGACGAGCACTTGCCAGCGTCCTTATAGTCAACGCTTGCCTTCTGACCCTTAGTGTAAAGTCAGTAACCAAACAGGGCCTACATTCCCATGACACAAATTTTGACGCAGCTAAGAGTCCCTTCTGGCCTGAGGAGATGTGTGCCTAAGTTCACACGTCACATCCAAGTCCAGTTAGAGAAGTGACTGTCATTCTGGATTCCTATGCTCGCCCAGAAGCCTAGTTCCATCTAGAAGGAGATATCCTCTCTGCTGTGGAACAGTCTAGAGAAGGCTAGGAAATGGTGTAGACCATGGAAACAAATCCAATTCCCCTCCCAAAGACATTATACTTCTGAGGTGGGGCACTGGGAGAACTTGTCTCTGTTAGTGGCTTTGAATGGCCTATGCAATAAGGAGTCTTCCTAAGGAGGATGTGGGACCTCGGCCATTCTGTACACAATTTAGTAGATGCCACTGACTTCTGGTTTCATTTGACCTAAAGCTGCAGGTTGGAGAAACCTGGCCTCAACACCCTCTGCCCCCCGAATTGCATATCATCCTGTTCAATGTAACCTCACACTAGCTCCTGGTGTTACTTTCCACGCAGCTCTGGGGGGAAGCCAGGCCTCCCCTCTACAGCCGCTTGGCAATATATCTGAATGCAATGATTGGCCACACAATCACAAGAACAGATATGATTTTATTGTTAATTAAGTGATGGGCACCATGTGCAGCTGGATCTGCTGCTTGAGCAAACGGCTTATGAATTTCATTCTGCTCCTTCGGCTGGAAGGTTTCCCTGTTGGCTTTGCCATAACACGGGTAGTAGGGAACCTAACCTAAGCTGCTCCTTCCCTGAGGGGCAATGGGGATACGACTTGCTATGGAAACAAGTATGTTGAATGAAGTCACAGCAAACTTTGTCCTGGCAATCTGAGTGTTCCCACGAAAGTCTTCTGGCAGCCTCTTAGAGTCTTGAAAGAAAGGGGAGAAAAGGCTTCTCGGGTTTGCAGAAGGATACAGTCTCCTTGCACCTGCCCGTATAATTGACCACCCAAACCAGGCTTGCTGACAATTATGAGCAAGAAGAGGGAGCATACATCAGATGCTTTCTATGTGAAACAAGAAACCAAAGAGACCACCATCACTGAGAAGTCAGGGTTATTGGAAGAAGTGTTGCTGTTTACTAGGCAAGAAGTTTACCAAGAAAATATCAAAAAAAAAAAAAAGAAAGAAAGAAACTGGATCAGTGTAACCTTGTAAAAATAGAACTATCACCTTCCACTGTAGAAATATTCTAGAATGAAAGAGACTAGGCTAAAATTCCATATGGAATTGAAATTCCATATGAAGCATCTCTATTGGTAAGATGGAAGAATAACTCATCCACATTTAGAAAGACCAGCAACAGGACTTGAGAGAAAAGAAAGGGGATGGGGAGGCAGACTTCTTAAGGAATAAAACAACTAAAAAATATTTATCTGATTTTATTGACCACAATGAGCAGAAATAAAATTCTCAATACTTGATTTCAATGACAGATTCTCTGAATTCCCACACAAGATGGCAGTCTAAGGTATTGCTTTCTAGTGTTCGGTGGCCATAAAGGCAGGACTAGAATATACAGGAGACCAGCGCCACAGTCGGTGGCAATTTCCCTCTATTGTCCTGAGCTGCATAATAACCTTTTCCTCAAGGTCAGACCACAGGTACCAAGGTGTCCAGAGCACACAACAAAGGTGAAGAGTCTACCTGCTCTAGGGTCTTTCACTCTGTCTTTCCTATGTTTAGACATATTTAGATGCATACATATTTGCCACTGTATTATAATTGAATGTGGTATTCAGAATGGTAACTTACTATCCAGGTGAGCTGTCTAGAAACTCTACCATATAGTCACATAGCTATGCAATATAGCTCGTCGCATACCTAGTTCCTAAAACAATAAACTCTGATGATTGGACCACACTGAAACCACCCAGTATCACGTTTCTCAAGATGTTTTGTCATTGGTAAACAGCACGTGACTGATTAATTTCTGTCGCGGAACCAAAACCTTGACCTGTAGTTACATTCTCCATTTGGGCCGATGTCCCCCAATACACTAGAAATAGCCTTACATCTTACGGTGGCAGAGAGCAAACCCAATACAGTTCAGATTGGACAGAGTATATTGGGCTGAAGCATGACATTTCATGCGATAGGGAAAGATGACATTTAATTTTTGAAAAATTAAAATATAATTATGTTTTCCTGCTCTTCTCCTTCATAGCACTTCTCCATCACAATTTTAGTGTGATGCCGTAAAAATAAACAAGCATGAAACCAAAACTCTCCTTTTCAATTTGAGTTTGTTGTCATCTTTAGAGGATATCAGCCAAATGCAGCACGATTAATGGTGATGTGGAGAACATGGGCAATTGTACTGGAACAACTGCTCAAAGCCACCAGTAAGACCTGGGGTGGGAAGGAAAAGAGCTCAGAGAAGTTACGCTTCCTGCCCGAGCGTGGGAGTAACGTTGAGAGACTCTCTTTCTACGCAGTGAGTTACGCGGACCTGAAGTTCTCTGTGACATGCGCAACAGGACAGACAGCAAAGATCTGACGAGCACAGATTCATCCAGATACAAGACGATGGGAAGCACAGCCTGAGCCGTCTGGTTGCTAACCACACACTGATATCTTTCTGTAAGGCCAGCCTTTAATCATATCAACACCAAATCTGTAGGTTCATTGAGTAGAGGAGAGTCGGTATGGAACAATGTCAGATTGTGACGTTATAACCAACATATGCTCGTTAACTTTTAGTGGAGACGGATGTGATGCCGTAAAAACAAACAGGCATGAAAGCAAAAGGCACCATACATTAAAATTTCAAACACAAAGATCTGGCTTCCTTTGAATCATTTTAAGTGATCACGCAGCATCTTTGATGTATGTTTGTGTCATCATTACTGACTGCAGACAGCCTTATGTAATTATATACCTACATGTATGTGTGTCTCTACCTTCTGTTCACTGGTTCAAGTGTTTACTAAGCACCTTCCATGTGTCAGGCTCTATTCTAGAATGGGGGATGGAACAACACAGGCAAAACATTGGCCCTCATACAAATCCTTTACCTGCTGCAGAGAAAGAGATGATGAACGAGTAAGTGACAAAAACGTACTGACAAAAATAAAAGGGGGTAATGAGGAGGACCAGGCAGGTAAGGTTAGGGGAGAAGCATTTATGATATTAGTCCTGTAAGATGCCATTTGATTAGAGGGCTTGAGGGATATGGGATGAGGGAGTCACTCACATAGGGAGAGATAATGTAAAAGCTTTGTATCTTCCAATAGCCAGGAGGTCAGGCTGGAGACCCACAAGGGGATGGACAGGAGATAAGGGGTTCCGAAGTGAAGCCAGAGAGGCAGCAGGACAAGAAGAGGCAGAGAGCAGCAAGGAGAAACCTTGGATGCCAGGGGTCCTCAGGGCAGACAACTACTTTTGTTTAATTGTGCACCCTTGTTATTCAGGTGGTTCGAAATAAATTCTCTACTTTAACAGAATATCCTTCTCCGTTTTGAATACATAAACACACAAATAAGACAAATAGGTCTTTCTGCATTGAGTATGGCTCAGTTATTTTTAATTAAATTTTTGGAAACTATTTTTTAACCCATACCACCAAACTTTCATTTGTGTAATGGGGGAGTGCAGACGGGCTCTTGGGGGATATGGAAATTAATCTCGGCGCTGCTGAAGACCTTAAAGAACTCATATGTTCCTCCACCGCAGGAGGATTTCTGGCAAGAGGGCTCTCTCCAAAAGTTTTTAGGGACTTGTCTTCAGGGCATCAAAGCACAAACTGCTGAGGCTGAAGTAAAAGGTAGCTTGAGCTCTTCTCTAGTGAGTGTATATGGTTTCCATCTAATTGCTCCTATTAACTGTAGACACACTACGTGGCTAAGCAGTCACAACAGGCTGTCCGTGTTACTTGTGTTACAGTTCTCAGATTTTAACAAGCATGGAGCATTTGATGTCAGTATTTGCTGGCTGGTATACGTTCCAATCTCTAGTGAACGTTCCTCCTGAGTTCCAAGGGGGTCCCACTAAGACACCTAACCAGCTAACTGGTGCCCTTGCCCTTGCCCAAGTTCCAACCATTTAACTGGAGACACTGAACTCAAATATTTTTCTGAAACATTCATTTCACTTATCTGACAAACAGGAATTATTTATTTTTTTTCTGGTTTCTGCACAAATTCCCCCCCTTCACTTGGGTCATAGTTTCTACCAACTCTTTTACCCAATTCCAATCCAGCCCTGCAGTTTCCAGCTTCGTTCCATGTCCTCCCATGCACCCTCAGCTCTCCACATAGCCACAGTGCTATGGTCCTGGTTCTTATTTATAACTCACCTGAAGACGAAGAGCACCACGGCTTCGGGGCTGTGCATGTAGCACACTGTGCTTCTGAGGAACACAACAATGGCTGACACACAGTAGGTGCCAAAAAGCATTTGTTTAACTTATCTAAAGAGGGGGGATCAGATCAGAGAATCGAGAACAATACACACATTCTGAAAGTGCTCTCCTAAAGTATCACCATCTAATTCATTTCATTCCACTGCATCAGGGCTGAGGCCCTTTAAAATGGACAAGCGATTTAAAATGCTACACAGGGACCGGTAGAGAATTTCCACCCCATATGCCAAGGAAGCTAGGTAAGCCAGTGTGTTCCGCATACGATTAGAAATATAAAAAAAGCTTGGGAATCACATTTCTTGAGGCTCGAGCCAGGTTTTATTGTTGGTAGTTTTGTAAACGCATTACATATTCTATGGTATTTGTGAAGTCTTCAAAGTACATGCAGTATAAAACCTTCTGCCAAGAGAGAAACAAACAACACGGGGGGGTGGAGTAGGTGGGAAAGGCCTGGGAACACAAAGTCAGTTCACAGAAGAACTTGAGATGGAACTACCCAGGCTATGCACATACTTGGGTTCTCATTTATGACCAGCATGGAGCCCAGGATGCATTGGGAGGTGTCCCTGCCCTGGCCCCTTAGAAAATTAAGGTCTTAGGGCTATTGACAATTTTTATATTTTCTGCACAGCAAAATTTGGAAACAATGGTGGTCATCCAAAGTGACACAGCTGGGCTGAGATTTACTTTTGTGCAGCACAATTAATAAAAACTCAGAGAAAGATACTGGGGTTCAACCTGAACATTAGAAAAGCAAAAGAGCCAGCCACTGGCTCTTACCTCTACCTCAGTCTGAAATGGTGATCCTGCCTCCAGGAATCTCAGAATGAGACTGTGTGTGAGAGCTGTCTCTTTCCATCCTATATTCCTCTCTAGTGCTGGGATTAAAGGTGTACACCACTACAGCCCGATTTCTATGCCAAACTAGCATGACTACTGGGTTGTGTGTCACCACTGCCTGGTCTGTAAGGCTGATCAGTGTGGCTGTTTTACTCTCTGATCTCCAGGAAAGCTTTATTTATTAAAATACAAATGAAATATCACTACACTTTTGTAATACCGCCTAGGTAATATAATTTGTGGACACAAACGTTGTGTATGGGGCCATGTGTATGTAAAAAGCATGCCATCATCCTTCCCATCACCGGTTGTTAGCAGAGTAATTAACCTTTTCCTCCTGAGTAATGGATGCTCTGCTGGATGCTAGCACCAACTCTCTTTCCAAAGGTAGAAAATGAAGGGTAGAGGGTAGGGACACACAAGGCAGAGAAAGATTCATCTGGGAGTAATTTCTCTCTTTCAATTCTCCCTCCAATTCAAGATTTCTGGCAAGGGACACATTGCCCACGTGCCAAGTTGTATTTCTCTTTTGGCTTTCGAGAACATATTTGGTTTTGTTCTTCAAGCGTCTTATTTTCAATGAGGCTCAACCATCTATATATGAGCTGTAGGGCTCTGTCTCTCATTGTGTCTTTCTTTACTGAGAAGGAAGAAATATCGCAACATGGCTTGTAGCAGCTCTACGCCAACGGGTTATACTAAGTAAGGCGGAGTCATTGACTCTGAAGGTGTCATTTATGTCACCAATTATGGCTTGCTACTTTCTTTACTGATAATTTACTGATCAACTACCGCATGTGAAATCTTTTTCACACACTGTCTCTAATCACTGAGACAGTTCTAAAGGCTGAATATTATTATCGCCATTAGTATAAATACTTTTGCCAGGCAGGGTGGTGCCTACCTGCAGTTCTAGCATCCAAGAGGCTGGTATAGGAGAATTCTAAATTCTAGGCTATTTTAGGCTAAGACCTTGAAAAAAAAAAAAAAAACAAAAAACCAAAATGCAAAACAGTACCAAAAAACAAAACAGAAAAACAAAATAAAACAACAACAACAAAAACCACCAACTATAAACAATTACCTTGTGTCTCAGAGTCCTGAGTTAGTATGTCACCCAATGGCATGGAAATGCAGGACATTTAAATACACTGCCAACATGACTGCCTTTGAGCCCGTATTTTAGCAGTTATTATAACTGTTACATTGTTGTAAGGCTGAGTCGATAATTATCTCTTTAGGAAGATTTAAAACATCAACTTTTTCTCATTAAGATTGTTTCTGACTTCATTTTATGTATATTAATTGCTGGTTATTTTCTGATAACTGGAACGTTTAAGACTATAATCCATCTCAGAGCATTTAATGCGAGGGTGGTAGTGTGGGCTGCAACTTGGAAGAAGGTGGTTTGATGGCGGCGGAAACGGTGTAGCTGCTATGTGTGGCTGAGTTTGCAGTGTGTTGGGCACACCAAGCCTCGGGAAATTTCCATAATGCCTGGATGAGATTTTCTTTATTCAATCAAGACCCAAACATGGTTCTGCACTCATAAGACTCATGAGAAGAGGAAGCTGTTTCTGATGGGAAAGCTCACACCACAAGACCAGGACAGGAATGAACAACAAGGAGGAGCCAGGACAAGGAGGTACGTGATGTCCTGCAGATTTGAGAAAAGCGGCTTGAGAATGGGATAGCCGTGTGAGCAGTTGAAGATGACCATGCTGGGGAAGGGAAACAACAGGGGATGGTTGGAGATACGGACAGTAGCAAGTCTGGGAGTGGTTGTCTGGAGAACCAGACAGCACTCAGCTTTTCAACCATCTTATTCCAGGGACAGAGGACACCAGACAGCGCAGTCTCCATATGGTGTGGTCTCATTCCTGGGTGGAATAGGAGGAAGAAGATCTTATAGACCTTCCATTAGGAAGCACCAGGGTCTTAAGACAGAAGCAAGGAAGGATGGGCGGGGCAAGGGTGACCTTCGTGAGTCCCACTTAGACGAGTAAAGAAGTTCTGGTGCAGGACCACAGAGCAGAGTGAGTGCAGATAAGGATAATCCACTATGTATTTCAAAAGCCACAGGAAGGGATATTAAATATTTCACCAAGGAAAACGACAGGTGACTGAGAGGGTAGACATTTTACCTGATCTATGGAGAATACCATGCTAACACGTATGTAAACACTGCATGGTATCTAACAGTCATGCATATTTGTGTAATATATATGTTCAAAAATTAAAGCCAACTTAAAAAAATACAAAGTTGAAACTAAGACTTCTTTAAAAGTAAACAAAGTGTGAAGGTCAGATTAGAGCAGAAGTCTCCACGCAGAGACCAGCACAGAAGGCTAGCTAGCTTCAGGTAGCAGCAGTTGAATCAATGACTAAAGTTTGGGAAGCAGTTCAGTGGAGAGCAGTTTTCTCTTGTGAATAGGACTGTGAAGTCAAGCTGCAGCGCCCCCCCAAACTGGACTGATTGATTGACTGATTTGAGAAAAGGTCTCTCTAGGTAACCCAGGTTGGCTTCAAACTTGTGATTCACCTGCCTCTGCCTGCTACGTATTAAGATTCGGGTTTGCACCAACACGCCTTACACTTGCCATTTAATGGGAGATAGCAAGTAGGAAGCAGAGATCCTTTTACACTGAGAGAAGATAAAGAAGAAAGGGGAAAGAAAGAAACCATGCTAATGATATGGATGAAGAGAGAAAGCCATTTACAGAAAGAGATGGAAAGAGAGGAAACCCAGTCAAAAAATAAACGCTTTTGGGGTATGGCCCAACGTTCCCGCTATCCCAAGACATCAGCTCCTAAACAGTCTTTTAGTCTAGTCTATATGTGATGTCAGTTAGTACAAAGATTATTTCTAATGCTACTGTGGATTTGGGAACCTATAAATAATCTTCTATTTTCTTATATTACCCTTACGGTTTGAAATTAATGTTTGAATGGGGAGCAGTTGTGCAAATTAGATGAAGTAACGATACATCAGCTCATTAGAGGCCTTACTCCCTCTGTCCTTTCCCGACAGTGACTCACTTCTTCTTTAAACATATAAATGTGCTCCACAGAGAGGTTGTCCACAGTCACCTCCTTTCCCTGAAGAACAGAGTCCCGAGACTGAGTCCCTGTCCAGAAGAGCACAGAGTTAGAAATCAACACCTGGCCCCTGCAGGAGGCTCCGGAGAGCATGCTTCTTAAGGCGGAGCTGCCGCCAGCCCTACCAGAGGAGAAGTTCAGAAACTGCTGGGGACCGTTAACACCCAGCCCTGAACCTGAAATCACCACATGGGGGCTGTTTTCCCAGGCCTAAGAAACATGCATGCCAGAAGGGAGGCCCAAACCAAAGCAGGGCCTTGAAGGATCCCGTGCCTAACGCCTGGAGAATAAGGCTTTAAGCGGAAGGATGCATGCAACCTATTATCCTGTTCTTGCTGTCGATAAGAGCGGTCAGTACCAGGTGGGATTTATTACTTACTACAGGAAAATACCTTTTAACAAAGCACTACAATTTAAGGATAGTAACAGATCTGGATTTCAAAATCACCTTCAAATACTACGTTGCTCATTATGAAAATCCAGCTATATATACATTATCCAAAAAACATGCTGCCAAGCTGGGGACCTTTCAGGTGGCCACTATCCAGAGGGGGTGTTGTTGCTGCTTCTGTTAGTTGTAGTCTTAAGACCCCGCAGAATTACTTGTCGCCTTGCTACGCAGAGAAAACCCTCCTGTCCTGAGACGGGACGAATGTGTGTGAGATCATTCAGCAAATGCCCTCTGGGTCATTTTATTTCTGTAAGAATTTATCTATAAGGAGATATAAAAGTATATATTGATATAGCTTCCAAGAGCTAAGAGTATCAGAACGACCAAAGTCATTGCTCTTGATGTAAATTAAGATTATCAACATGCACTAAATGTACATTTCAAGGATTAAACCTGCATCTGAAAATTTCTGTCTTTAAAATGTTTGTTTTAATCAACTAACTTTTAAAGACAGGGTGTCATTTAGCCCAGGCTGGCCTTGAACCGACTATGTAGTTGAGGAAGACCTTTTGCTTCTGCCCCCCCTGACTCCTCCTCCTGACGCTCGGTTCACAGGCAATATCACAGCTGGTTCTAGGCAGTGCTGGGGACTGAACCCAGGGCTTTGCTCGTGCGATGCCCCTACTCATGGCATTTCATTCCCCAGCCCTGAAAAATGCTCATCTTAAAAACTGTCCCTGATAACCAAAGAAACCCTTGCTAGTCCTGTTTTTAATCCAAACCATTCTCACTGACTTCTGCAGGCCAAGGGCCCTCACATGGATCTTTATGTCTTCTGGTGGAGGGCAGGCATCCTCTTAACGGTTTACACTTAGAGCCAGTTTAGATTATAACTGAGACATTCTCAGAGGCTACAACCTATTAGAAACAGCAAACTCTACTTGTGTTTACTCTGCCTCCCATGGATTTGCTTCAGAGATTTTTAGCCAGTCACTATGGCGGAAACAAATACACACATGTAGCCAGGCCAACAAGAGCCGCCCTTTAAGGAAGTGGGATTCATGCTTCTGAGAATGAGGCCATATTTCCCTTGGCAACTCTTTTCTTGACAGAAAAAACAACAACTCGGTCTCAGAAAATGCATCTTTCAGTGGCCGTCTTGGGTCGTGTGCCTGTTATTTACAAAATGTGGCCGACGTACACACAGCCAGTTCGTGGCCGCTCTCGGCATTGATTAGATGTGGGAAACCAAGCCAAGGGTGCCAGGTCCATATATATTTTTCTCAGCAGACAAGCCTAGTTTGAAAGCCATCCAGTTGGAAATGACTGTAGCTTTACATCCAGATATGCAAACGTCACACAGAAATTGCGAGTGCTTGCAGAGCCTTTGTTTTTCTCCCTAGATTTTAAAAATAACTTCTCTTATGTGGTATTGGATTTCTTAAAGAAAGGAAAAAATGCCATCCCTGATTCTATGGGTTTGACTGGTTATGCACGGCTCGCTGATTGCTGGGTACCAAATTGTTAGATGATGCGGTAAAGCTGGCCCTGTTCTTGTCTGTGTATGGCGCTGCCACCCTGGAGCTCCGGCTTCCTAAGAAAACAGTGAGGAGGTTTCCTTCATTTTCTCCTCTCCAGACCCACAAGACAGGGGCAGCACACACAGTGCGGTGGGCAGCACACACAGTGCGGTGGGCAGCAGGGAAAAGAAGCGGGACGGATATTCTTCTTTTGACGCCTCACTGAGAAGGCTGCCCAAAGCAAACAACTGGGAATAGCAAGAAGCCAGGAAAAGGGGGGACGAAATCACCCACACAGCAATAGCATCAGCAAGTTGAGGACTGTGGTCTGTAAACACTGGTACTTAATATCTGGAGGAATCTGTGCCAGTAACTGATGGAGAGTTCCCCACTAACCCGGGTCAGACCCTGTCCCATGGGTAAATGCAGGGTTTCAGTACCTCCAGAGGCGCGCTCAGTTTAAAAACATGGTGACAGAGCTTGGCTGACACCTGGGCTCACGGTTCTGAGGGATTTTCCAGAGCTGTGGGCGATCTGTGGTTTCTGGCCCTCAGCGCGCATTTCCTTCCCTTCAGCTGACTGTTGTGCAATAATAAAGCTGTGTTCATAGGCACTGAAGGGAAAGAGGGGCTACGCAAGGGCTCTCCTCCATTTGTTCCTTTTTTTATGAGATGACTAAATCTTGAAATGCACCCCTCTAGCTTTTGAAGGGGAGAAAGAGGTGTGGTCTTAGGGCATTTAAACTTTGTTTTCTGTTTTCGTGAAATCTCATTAAACAATCAAATTAAATAGGTCCTAACTGTTTCTGAGGCCCCACTTTGAAGAAGAACCGACCTTTGGCCATGGTTCTGTTTTTGGTATTTCAAGGACTCCTCCCCTTTCTCTGCATGCATATATTCATGAGTGTGTGTGTGTGTGTGTGTGTGTGTGTGTGTGTGTGTGTGTGAATGCACATGTGTCTGCTTGGAGATAGGCCTTCTATATAGCACAGGCTGGCCCCAAACTTGCACACTTGGGTCCTGGATTACAGACGTGCATTGCTGTACCTGACCAGACAAGTTAAATTTCTAAGACGTATTTTCACTTCTTCCAGAGCTTTCTTACACTATTAATAACACCTGTCTTACACCTTCGAAGGCCTCTCCTTCGGAGTGGGTCCCTGAGAGCAGCAATCTGTCCCCTTTCCCATTCCCAACCTCCACAGGACTCCCCAGCTGAAATAACACTGGTGTGGGTTCTCAGGGCGCCTTCCAAGGAGAGACACAAGCCACCAGAGACTCCAAACCCAAGACTCAAACCAGAAACCTCAGTCAGCAAACCCTCCCATTCCCATGGTGTCCTTGTGGAAGGTGTTGCCTTCCTCTTGTGCCTTCCCAAACACCATCAGTAGACAGGGCCAGCGGGTGTATCTAGGCCGGCAGGTACTTTGCCAAGCTTGCAGCACACACAGAGACCAAAACACGGAGGGAACCGTTGGTTCAAGGGGAGGTGTTTCTTTAAGGCCCTTTGGAAGGACTTGGTGCTCGGGAAGCAAAGGCCTGCTCTCAGCCTGCACCATGCTGCAGGGGAGACAGAGGAACAGGGTGCTCCTTGGACACAATGTAATCTGGAGCCATTACAATGTATTGTATGTGGGACACTACTGTTCAGCTCTTAATATGCAGAATTTTGCATAGTATGAATGCTAATCATTTTCACGATGATGCTATTCATATAATATGTAATACTTGCTAAACAAAATTATGAAACATAATTACTTCTCAGACACAGTTGCTGCTCTCAGTCCTCCAAAACCCAGTCATTTAAAATTGTGTTTTCTTTAAATAAACGGCAACAATCCCCGCTAAAGACTATGTGCCTAGATAATTTCCTTTTCAAAAAAGGAGCCTTTTTATCTTTACTGAGTGACAAAACACCCTTTATGAAAGGTTTATAGCTCAGCCATTTAAATTCGCTTCAGGCTGAAATTTGGCATGCAACTTCTCATCCTGGGAGCACAGTTTTGATTTCACTAAATTTTAGCAAAACTGGCTTGCCTGGTTTTTAGTTCCTCCCTCTGTTTTTAGCAAGGCCACTACAGAGTCTTAATTATGTACGGCCCCCCCTGCTTGACTCTCACTCCAGCTGAGGTGACACAGAGGGCGTGGATCAACCGTGTGCACGTGTCCATGCGGGGTGCACGAACATGTTCAGAAGGACCGGGAGAAAGTTCCCTTTCATTTTTCCCATAGTGGAGCTGAAAAGCAAAGCTAAGGTTTCAGAGGCACAAAGCGACACCCTTGTATGGCTCCCCAAGGAGCAATGCACAGACAAGACAATTTCTTCCCTCTGGCAAGAGTATAAATTAGGAAGGTGGAAAAAAAGGAAGAAAGGGGAAAAAAAAAAAAGAAAACCCAGACAAGCAAACAGCATTTCACCGTAAAACTTGCCCTGGTTTTGCTGGGGGTTTTACAAGGGGTCTCAGCAGTTGCATCCATCCATGAGGGAATGAAAGGAATCAAATCCCCCAAATACCACAGATGCTGGCCTAGTATTTCAATTTGCTACCAAAATGATGCTGAGGAACAGAAAACAGAGCAGCTGAGGACTCTGAGCACAGGACTCCTGCTGTGAGAACCTAACTCTCACAGTCAGGCTGCCAGCCCGCCATAGCTCCGGAGGTGTTGTGCAAACAAGCTAAACACACAGTCCCAGCACCGAAACACCATAAATCAAGGTTAAGGGACAGTGTGGTTCTAACAAATACGGTGACAGGTTAAGATCAAGGGATGCCTTGACATTCTCCTCAAAAAGGTCAATCTAACTGGCCCGCAATGTAAAAATGAAGAGCCTGCCATCATTGCCATGGTGAAAGGTCAGACACCAGCTGATTGGTGATAGAATTATCAAATTAACCAATCGATGTGTGTGAGTAATAGAGGGAAGCAATCCTCTGGGAGGGCCACAGGGCAAATGCCAGCTCATCAATAACACATCGCCGTGGACAGGAAGCGCCTTGCTTCAATCCATGTCCCTTCCGTTGCCAAGAGGCGCCAAACCCTGCCCAACGAGGCCTCTCTTTGCACATCACACTGTAAAGGGGCGAAAGGCTACTCTTTTAAATATTAGTGCTACGCTGCAATCGACAGATCTGTGCGGATGACGCCCATCCTCCGCAGGACAGAGAAAGAACGCTTTCCCTCTTTTCGTGAGTGAAATATTCAGGGCCCCCAAGGAAGCGAAAAGAAAATCCCTTTCTTAGTAGATTCAGGCCCAGACTCCATGGGTAAAAAGCATAGTACATGGAAAATTACAGGTATGGAAACCGCATGCTTGAATGTGTGACAACTTCACTGTTCAAACGAAAACTTTAAAGACGCACCTATCATTGTGGAGACATTGAAATCTTTCAGAGGAATTATCACAGTGGGGCGTGTTAACAGTCTCCCTGCTAATTAAGGGTTTCCTCTCCGTCAATATGTGAGTGTAAGTCCTATTAACGTTAATGGGGTTACGCGTCTGTATTGAAGGCAGCATAGATCCCCTAAGTGGGCGTGATTATCAGCCTGCCTGTGAACACCCTCAATGTTTGCAGAGTACTTTGATTATAGGACTTTCTTGAGAGAAACCCAAGAAAAACTCAAATCTTGGCATAGCTGACCCAATTCCAATAGTTTTGCCAAAAAAAAAAGAGTAAATAACTTACATAGTTTCAATACATCTGATTGGGGAGAAATGATCAACCATTTAGATGTTCATTCTATATTCATGTTTGGATATGTGCATACCTCAGCAGAGATCATGTCCAGCTGCACTCACAGCCTTGGTCACCCGCACTTCCAGCCGCAAATGCCATATGAAAATACAGCCATGCTTTTGTCTCACAAATTAATATGCTTAGCCATCCACGCCCAGAAGCCATGCTTAGGAGCTTAAGAATAAAGTATCTAAGAAAGGGTAACATATTGCTGTCTTGACTACTAAAGATTTTTTTTTTTTTTTTTTTTTTTTTAGAGCCTGTCCTGGAGCTAGCTCTTGTAGACCAGGCTGGCCTCGAACTCACAGAGATCCGCCTGCCTCTGCCTCCCGAGTGCTGGGATTAAAGGCGTGCGCCACCACCGCCCGGCTTACTAAAGATATTTTTGTCATGGCTGTCCTTTGCAAGCGAAGAATTTAGGATATTTACCCGAAGGTTAGAAGTTTTGCCATTATGACTCTGGATCTATCAGGTAGTTAGCCACTAAATGCATTTGGCTATTGCTAGTTCGGATAAAGATCCTTTTAAACCCAGTTCCTAGATTGGGCTGTTCACCATGCTAGTGCCTGGTAGTAGCCTGTGGCTAGTGTCTACCCTATGGCATGTGTGGAAGGCAATGGTGTTCTCAGGATAGGGTGTTTCTCAAGACAGCACCATCTGGAGGTCTAGCAAGGTCTGGGCCTGTGAAGAACCTCGAAGGCCTATTTAGAGGTTTGAGAGCCTATGCCTGAAACTGGGGCCCTTAAAGCCCCCTGTACAATGCTGAGTTTGTTTTTTATTGTTTATAAAGCAGAGAGACAACAAACAGGTTTCAGTGTTCATCTCTTACAGTAAATGCAGCAAAGGGACAAGTACAGACACATCGCAGTGACAACCCTCTCTGTTGCCATCTTTTTAGTGTTAGAAGATTCTTCCTCTTTCTCCTCCCGCTCCTACTCCTCTTCTTCCTACCACAATTTCCTCCTAAATTTACTACTGATGAATATCTTACACTTGAAATCACGTTAGGGTCGAGGAATCTGCACTGAAGTTATAAGAGAGAAACATGGAATGGCTGAGGGGAAGAGCTGCGTTTATGCCCATGGACTAAGGGCTCGAGCTTTGGGTCAGCTTAACTGTCTCTGTTAATAAGCACATGTCAGAGCTGCTAGGCCCACTAGCAGTGCTCTTACCTAAGAAGTCATTCTCCACAGGTACAGAAGGCAGGCAGGGAGGAAAGCAGGCACAAAAGGACTCGTTCGCTCCGGTGCCAAGCAGGTAATGAGACGTACTGGTGACGTCTGACTGCCGCTGTGCTTCGTCTTGCCTTCAAAGGCCCCAACAGCATGTGCATGCCCTTCCGTTTATCACTATTAAAAATGGCATGACAACCAAAGAGGTCAGCGTGTGGAAGCTGCCAGTACATCGCCACCCTGCCCCAGAGTCTGTGGAGACACGCACCGTCTAAGCACTCAGAAGGAGCTCAGGGCTCTGGATTAGCACATGACATCAAGAAGTCACCGCGATGAGGAGACACACCCCTCTGACATGCTACTATGGCCTGTTCAGTGGATTCCAAAGAAAAGCCACAAGAGGCAAGGGTGTGAAAAAGATATAGTGGAGTTTCAGGGGATGATTGCAATGGCATAAAAGTGCATTTCTCTCCAACTACTGCATGGTGATTATTAAGTAGCACATAATGAAAAAGCTATGGGAAACTGATAGGTAAATAAATGATGGGTCTTAAAATGATAGGTACCATGTCTCTCCACTTAATATAGGATCATTTACCTGTCTGTGAAACAAATATATACAGGCTAAGGCACTGTCTTCAGTGATGCTCAGACCTGAAACCTATAGCCCCTCAGCACTCTAATTTCGTCCTGCAGAGACATGGTTTTTTCCCTGGATGAGAAAGATCTGACTGCAGGAACACAGCAAAGCAATGCCAAACAGCAACAAAATGACTAGCAGTAGTTCAAGGAAACAATGCCTCTCTAATTAACAGCCCTTCCACCACAACCTCTGGCCGCCACATTCCCGAAGCCTCCCAAGAATTCTAGATCTGAGTAGATGAAAAATCAATAAAAAGCAGATCAACAGGGCTGAGGGATTGAATTGGACCTACATGTTCGGTGTGAGTCTCCGGCTCATAAAACAGTATTACAAAACAAGCATGTAGCGCTCAGCAGGAAATGCGACAATCTAATCATCTCCCCCTATTCTGCGGCCAGCCAATTCATGACACATTCTGGGGGTTACTCATCCTGCACTCGAAACAGAAGCACCTGCAACTGCCAAAGAAGAGGACAGAAAAGAAAGCCAAAAAAGAGAAAAAGCCAAAAAAAGAAAAAAGGTTTTATTAAATAAAGCTGTTTTAATAACTATCTTAAGTATTAAAATATGTTTGCATTTATTTCAAAATAGAGGAATAGATATATCATAATGTATTTATACACACACACACACATACACACACACACACACACACACACACGCACGCACACACACACACACACACGCGCGCGTCTGGCATTTGCTAATATTGTATCCTGTCTCCACTGTGGGAATGGTTGGCTTTTACTGAATAACTTTCATACTGTGTTTTGTAAAATATATGTAACATTTTCTGTATCAACCCAGCCTCTGATTCAATGAATGCAATCCCAATCAGAAGATTTTTTTTTTTTTACCAGAATCCCTTCTGATGCAAACACATGCCTCTCTTCAGTACTGTAGTTACCGTTGGCCGTGTGCTACTCTGAAGTTGGACGTCACGGAAACAAAAGGATTGAAAGAACCAATCCAAAAGCCTAGAAGTCACAGAACATTTATGCCCAGCCTGTCAATTTACACGCAAGTTTACTAAAAATGAAATAAATAAAATTTATCTCTAGCCCTACTTCTTTCACCCTATCAGCTAACTACAGAAGAAGCCAAACAAAACCCTCTTTGGCACTGGATATTATGAGTGTTCAAAGATAAATTTAGCAGTTTTACTGTCGCTTTCAGAGCAGGTTAAAGGTTTACTGCACCAGCAATCCAGCAGTGCGGTGCCGATTTTAGCGCACCTGCTTTGTCGTGTGAGCATCTTTGGGGAGGACAGCAAAGTCGCCGCCTGGGCTCACACTTCCTGCACACACTGGTATTTCACACTGTCACACAGTGCCTCAATATGGAACACACTCCTTCCACACACAGAGTGCCACTGGGTGAGAACGTAAACCGAAGGCCCATTTCTCCAGTTCTGCCAGCTCTGGGCACTCGTGCCCTGTGCCAGAAGGATGGCGGGAAAGCTTTCCAGTCAGCCTTCCGTCCCGGGGAGACACCTGATTTAGAGGCATAAAAGGGAATACACATTCCCATCTATAAAACAGCACTTCTGTTGAGTAAGAACCCCAAAACAACTTTGGCCACATCTAGTAATACAATGCGTACTATCCCAACTTCCTTCTTGTTTCAACATTTACTATTTTTGTTTTTAACTGATGCATACTACTTGGGACATCAGAGATCCATCTGTCTCTGCCTCCCAGGCAATTCTCTTTCTTTCTTTTTGTTTTTAAAGAAGGAGGAAGTTGATTCCTCCCACTCCTGCCCAGATCACCGAAGCAGCAGGATGTGATCTGTCCCACTGAAAAAAAGGAACTGAGCCACATGGCTAACATAGATCAGAAAAATGGGTTAATCAAGATGTGAGAGTTAGCCAGTGAGAGGCTAGAGCTAATGGGCCAATCAGCTTTGTAACTTATAGAGATCTCTGTGTTATTTCTTTGGGGCTTGCTGGCTGTGGGGTACCGGGCGGGAAAGAAACCCAAACAAGCAGGCCTGACTCCTTCATGTTACAGTTTTGGAGCATGGAATGCTGTTTCAATACATGCCTATGCTGTATCATAATTAAGTGAGAAGATTTACAATATTATGTCACCTCAAACATTTATCATTTCTGTGTCATAAGAACATTCACAATTTGTTACTTATTTTGAAATATACAAATGGAAGATATTCTTAAAGCAGACTAAGGGAAGACATATCCTTTTCCTAATATTATGAGCTCATTCTATGTCAGGTCACTAAAGCCAAATTTGGAGGGTGAAATCCCTGGGAGCTAAACATCTGCCTCAGATTAACCCAAGGGTCCTCACATGGCTTCATTTTGGGATGGGATGCATTTGCACAGTGATTCCCAACCTTCCTAATGCTGACAGCCTTTCATACAGTGACCTCCAACCATAAAATTATTTCATTGCTACTTCATAACTATAATTTTGCTAGTTATAAACCATAATGCAAACATCTGATATACAGGGTATTTGATATGCAAACCCAAAAGGGTTGCAACCCACAGGCGAGAATTGCTTTACTAGAGATTCAGAATCTGCATGTAGGTGGGTGGTGGATGAGAGTTAGCTAAGAAGGTACATGGGGGTGGGGAGGCCCTACATGCATCCATCACAAGACTGAGGGCTTTCAACATACGGAGCAAAAGATTCACCAGTTACATAACACCACCTTGTCATTGCCATGGTGACATCTCAAAGAGAGCATCAGAGAGAACTCTTCCACTGTAAGATCTCATCATCCGAGGTGGCTGATAAGTACATTTGAATAATGAAGCAAGCTGTGGGGAGGACTGGGTGAGGAACCCTGAACGCGCTGATGAGAAGTCTGCTCATCATCTTGTGCTGGTTTCCTTCCTGATACAGCTGCTCTCCCCCAGGATCCTGCCTAGCTCTCTCTCTCTCTCTCTCTCTCTCTCTCTCTCTCTCTCCCTCCCTCCCTCCCTCCCTCCCTCCCTCTCTCTCTCTCTCTCTCTCTCTCTCTCTCTCCACGGCTTGAAGGCCCAGGCCATGCTCAGCTATTCTCTTTCCTAAACATTTTCCAGGAGGTTAAAGATCCTCTCAGATAAAATGAAATAAAAACTTGCATGTTCGCAGCCCTGTGTGTGGCTGTGTGTCTCTCTCTGTGTGTACACGAATTGACATGTGTGTCGGTACACATGTGGGGGTACACTTGTACATGTGAACGCATGTGTGTAGAGATTCCTAGTTGACACCATTTGTCTTCCTCGATTGCTACCCACTGTACTCACTGGAGCAGGGTTTCTGACTGAGCAGGAATTCACTGGTTGTTGACTAGTCTCACTAGACAGCTTGCCCTGTAGATCTCCTGCCCCTGCCTCTGAGTGTCTAATGCCACTCAGGGTGCTGGTATCACTGGGGCTGGCACACCTAGTTGGCTTTTACATGGATTCTGGGGAATACACCCCAGTCTTTACAGGGCAAATTTTTTATCCACTGAGCCATCCTCTTAGCCCTAGGATCCTGTCTAAAATGTGCCTCTTCAGTGTAGATTACTTCTCTGACCCCCAGCCTCAAAACCCCCACACCTTGCTACAGCTCTACTTGTTTCTGGTTATTTCTGACATATCCCAAATGGCCAGTTTTGAAGTAGAATTTGTATCTTATATCAATTTTATTTCACATCAGTTTGAGCTGGAAGGATGAAGCTTAGTTCTCCTGACCCCTGTCCCTAGCTTCCTGGACTGTCAACATCCTCCAGCAGAAATTACCAGAGATGAATCTATACTGACAACATTATACACAAGTTCTAGTTTACATTCCAGGCTCACTCTTGGTCCTAGACGACAATCTGTAATTACATGTGTTTACCAGTATACTACCAGAGTGTTTTCCTGCTATTTCTCTTTTGCCAACCTATACACCTCTTTATCCCCAAACAACCATCCATCTTGTCAGATCCATTGTTTTTTTTTTTTTTTTTTAAACAATTGTTAGGGAGCTGGAATCATACATTATGCAGCCTTTTGAAAACACTGTGGTGGTCAGTTCTGTACCCAAGACCACAGAACTAAAGGGTGAGTTTTTCTGCCTCAGTTACCCTAACCAATAAAATGTGCCCAGGTAGATGATCTCTGTTTCTGTCTCTCTCCCCCTCTCTTTCTCTCCCTCCCTCCTCTCTCTCTCTCTCTCTCTCTCTCTCTCTCTCTCTCTCTCTCTCTCTCTCTCAAAGGTCTTACTCTGTAGACCTAGCTGGCCTGGAACTAGTGACATAAACTAGGCTAACCTTGAACTTTCATCAATTCTCCTGCCTCAGCCTCCACTTCGATAGCTCTTGAGGAAACTCTACCCCTTTGGATTGTACAGGTCACTTACGGTTTACAAACAGCCTGTTTAGTCCTAGCACTGAAGGGCACTTTTATCCATTTTTCTCCTTCATAGGCGATGGACCCTCCATTTGACCAGTGACCCCACACAGGGGTCAGTCCCAGTGTTCTTCCTCATGCTCACAGTGCACCTGGGTGCATTTCCCCAGCAGCCCTGCCCAGCCTTAGTCACTCCAGGGACACCTCAACTATTTTCTCTTTCTGCTTGCTTCTTTCTTCCCCTTCTATGATTTGATATTCACACAGCAAAGGAAATCTTAAGACCCAATAGTTGTCACTACTCTGCTTAAAAATACTTTCATGATTTTTCCATTGTACATAAAATGCAAAGACCTACGTGTTCTGTACCGGGCCTTGGTGACCTACTTCTTTCAAATATATCTCATGCCCCCTTCTTGAAAGTTCACTATTTTATACTCTCCTTCAATTTTCCCCAACTCCCAGCCTGGCTTTGCTCTTAGACTATTACTGAAGCTGTGTTCTCTCCTGTGGTTCAATTTCTCTGCCCCAATGCTTTCTTTTTCCTGGAGGACTGTATGTAACTGCCTCTACCAGAGAAGTGGGCCCATTTTCTCTCTACAAGTTTCTCCTTTTAATGCCCCATTCCAGACTCTTAATAACCTGATGGAGGAGGGTCATCTGTCTATGTGTTACTTTCATTGGTTAATAAAGAAACTGCCTTGGCCCTTTAATAGGACAGAAAATTAGGTAAGCAGAGTAGACAGAACAGAATTGTGGGAGAAAGAAAGCAGAGTCAGGCAGATGCCTCAGGCAGTCACCATGCCTCTCCTCTCTGAGGTGGATGCAGGTTAAGATCTCTCTTGGTAAGCCACCACCTCATGGTGCTACATAGATTACTAAATATGGGTTAAAGCAAGATGTGAGAATTAGCCAGTAAGAGGCTGAAACTAATGGGCCAGGCAGTGCTTAAATGAATACAGTTTTCGTATAATTATTTTGGGTAAAGCTAGCCGGGTGGTGGAATGCAACCCGCTGCTCCACACAACACTAACCCCATAGCACTGACATATTTTATTAGAATGCTACATGCATGCATGTGTACACATGTGCGTGTCTTACCTGGCGCTCCTAACTGCAAACCTATTTGGGGACAGAGGGAACAGTGGTGTATGCCCATAAACCCAACATTTGAGAGGCTGAAGCAGTAACAGTCCTGGGTTACATAGTGAGATACTGTCTCAAAAGACAAAAACAACCAAACAAAACTGGAAATAAGTTTGGAATAAATTCGACAATTCTTTCTTGTATATCTACTAACAGATGCCATTTTCTTCTCTATTGATAAAGTATCTGCATTCTTAGGACACTAACTTTTTAAAATATTTTAATTTAGTTTTTATTACATGTATATGTGTGTATAACATGACTGTGAATGACAGCAGAGTCCAGAATAGGGTCCTGGAACCCTGGAGCTGGAGCTGCAGGTGGATTTGAGCTGCCTTAGGCAGGAGCTGGGAACCCAGACAGGGTGCTCTGCACGAGCCATGCAGTCTCCCTTTAACGGCTGAGCCATCTCTCCAGCCCTAGTGTGCCACCTAATTTATCCTCTTGAATAAGCAAAAGTGAGCTGATGGCTGATCGGTGCTTAGACATTTATTTGCTTTAATTCATTTCACTCTTTGTCTCCTTCTCTACATTCTGATATGGGAGCCAACGCAGCTAAAAAGGCAGCAACAGGAACACGTGCCCCAGCCGTTCCTTCTCCACTCCATCTTGGTTGCCATGCACCTATTGTTTCTCACTTTCTCACGTTCACATCTTCCTGCTCTCCGCCATCCCCAGGAGCTATGCCGTCCCCTTTATCACACATTTCTCCTCCTGGCGAGGTTTCAGGGCTGTCTTACCACCCTGGGCCCTCTCTGGAGCTTCTGCTTCTGGTCCTACAGAGAGACAGATGCCTGCACATTCTCTGGTCCCTGATCAGTGTCGCACACGTGTTGATGATCTCTTCCAACCAATCAAGTTGTCCTTTCTCATTCAATTTTCCTGTTTGGTTAAGGACAACATGTTTTCCTCAATCGTTCTCACTTAAAGTCATCAATGCCTCAATTCCAGGTCAAGTCAGCTCTTACTCCCTCCTCTCCAATCCTCTGCTTCTCTGCCTTGGAGAAGAACACCGACTGCCTACTGGGACACACTGCTCCTCTTCTGACCAACACCGCCAAAGACACAAAAGGTATGACAGAGATGCTGGTTGGACCTGTCAATTCTAACTTCATTGGCCACTAGCATCAGAATGGCAGTAGTTTATTTAAGTGCTGTTTAATTAAGTTCATTCATTTAACAAACACAAACTTGTAGACCTGAAAGGCACAGAAGGACTGGTAAATCCCAGCTATAACTGGAGAGACAGGAAAAGACAGGCAATAACATCAAAAGCTCAAATTACATAATATGCCTACAGGGAATAAATACTATGGGCTAAATATTCTAGTAGGAAATGGGTGACACAATGTGGGGCACAGAGTGGCTCCTTTGTCAGCATGGTGGCAGACAGAGGCCTCTAACGACATGGCATTTAGACAGAGATCTGCAACAGACTGTAAGCAGAGAGCGGGGCATAGAGCATTCCAGGAGAAGGACGCACAGGGTTCAGGAGGTAAGCGAGCCTGCAGGAAGACCTGAGAGAGGAGCATGCATGGCAGAGAGCCTGCAGGAAGACCTGAGCAGGGAGCATGCATGGCAGGGAGCCTGCATGAAGACCTGAGCAGGGAACATGTATGGCAGAGAGCCTGCAGGAAGACCTGAGCAGGGAGCATGCATGGCAGGGAGCCTGCATGAAGACCTGAGCAGGGAGCATGCATGGCAGAGAGCCTGCAGGAAGACCTGAGCAGGGAGTATGCATGGCAGGGAACCTGCATGAAGACCTGAGCAGAGAGCATGCACAGTCTGAGGACCCAGTTCAGGATTATAAGAAACACAATTGGATAGTGGTGAGGCCTGCTTTGTGCAGACCCTCAAATATGGAAAACATATATTCACGCCCAGGGTTTTATTCCTCAACAACTCAATGGTTAACTCATGAGCACTATTTTGGAACCAAAAATGTTTAAAAATAACACCCTTTTTATGTCTTAGCAAAATGAAAGAGAGAAAAGTTGCATTAATTCTCATCTTTGACTTTAGGTGAAATTTCAAATTTATTTTCACAAAGCCTGGCTCTCTTAGCTAAGATATAAAATAGATGTTCCTTGCTCTCAGGCAAGCTGTTTTCTAAATGGTTGAAGAGGTGACTTTTAAAAAAAAAAGCCTAATTCAATAATAAGATATCTCAGAGGAAATTCTCAGCACACTCATATTTTAAATCTTTTAAAAAATGACTATAATTTGCTCTAGCAAAGATATTTAAATATTTCCCTCTAGCCAATTGTAAATCTCATTTCTAATCTCAAAGCTCCTGTAATCAAGAGCTCAGAAGTTTAAATAAAGCCTCCATTTGGGATTAAACTGCTATTGATATACACACTTACTTCTGATTTTATGTGATATATGGGTGAGTGTGTCTGAAATGCTTATCAAATAATTATAATTAAAATGTATCATTTCAGAAAGATGATCCACTAATTTTAATGATTATGCCTAGGACTTGGTTAAGGGAATGGAGAAATATGAAACAAAAATTTAAACAGACAATTACATTATGAAATACCATCTGATGTGCATGTCAAAGAAAAACATTATCACCTTCACTTTTGGAGAAAAAGAAAGTTTGTTCCTTACATTTTCCAGCTCTGAATTTTTTTTTTTTAAAAAAAAATGCCTGTTAGTCATAAATGGAATTGTCTCTTCTCTTCTTAGAATTAAAAAGTTTTCAATGTGTACCAATTATTTTAGACTCCTTCTAGGCAATACGGGAGAGAGTTTGACTTTTCTTCACCTCTTCAAATTTAACCACTGGAATAAACACCTCAAAACAGATTCATCCGAGAGCATAAACAAACCAAGCATGAAGGCTCCCAACAGGAGGCCAGAGCGACTTGAAAACTGCTCAACGTTGGCCGGAAAGCAATATCGTTCGTCTCTATTCTTCCCAGTTGAAACGTCTGCTCAGTTTGGTCTGGACTGATGAGGTAACTAATACCTGGACAGTTTGAGGGTGTGGTGGGGACATTTTATATCGTGAAAGAAGTTGGCTCCAGGCTTGCCTGAGGACTTTGCCTCTTACACATCTGCTGAGCTCCTTGGCCTGCTGGGATGCAGATGCCTGGAGTGCTAGGGGGTTCTCTGACAGCGCTCCCTTGTCAGCAGCATCTAGTCAGCCAAGACCACTAAGGGTCTCAGAACCGGAAACACAGGAGGTGGGCGTTTTCTCTTGGTACTATCGTGGGTTAGCCGGACAGCCAGATTCAAGGCACCATCTCCTTCCCATCACGCCAGAGCTTCCACCTAAAGAAGCCATTTGACTAGCTGCATACACACCGTCCACTTTCAGGGAAATTTAAGAACACAGTCAGTCTTTTTTCTGTTCGTATAGGTAGCGGAAGACAAGGATGTTCTCTGGAGGGTGAGATGGGGAGGGAAGAACAATTCTGAATAGGAATTCTGGGAAAACGCTACTACTCTAAGTCTTTTGAGATTGTACTTACACACAAGCATGTATCTGACTGTTTCTCTCTGACTGTGCCTGCAACAGTCAAGCCATAGACACCTTTGTGAGGTAGGAAAACACAACCCTTCTTCAAGCAAAATGCTTCCAGGCTTGCTGTATGTGGGCTACCAGGTAGCCACCCCTGGTTACCTTGCCTAGGGTTGGTGTTTAGAGGGCTCTTGAGGCTTTACACACCCATGTGAGGCTTTACACACCCAGAAAGCTTCCTCTTGCCTTTTCCTGGTCATAGACACAACCAAAACACAGGCTACAAGTGCCAGTCACACTCCTACTCTTCCTCCTCAGACGAGACATCTGGGAAACGTTTTTGACGAAGACAGAACAGAGTTCAGAAGTTATGGGGATCCAAGAACTTCACTGGATGTGGATAAATTCTAACACAGAAAGAAAAAAGACTAAAGACGTCCTAGGAAAACTCAAATTTGATCATTGTCATTGACATTTCATAGGTCTTCATTTCTATGGTAAAATGTACTCAGAAAACTGATCTGGTTTAGGCTAGCGCATCCTATGTTTGAGCATGTGTTGATGAGGAGAGCCTGTCTTCTGAATGGTAATGTAACAAGAAGCCATTCCATGTGGAGATGGGGGTGGTGAGGACCCCTAATCCCAGAACTCTGGATTTTGCTGAGGGTGTGAAGATCCCGAGCGCTCAGAAGTTTACTTTAGGCCACGCGAATACTGGTGGCTGTGTTTGTGATGGGTTCTGAGCAATCTTCCCAGTGATTACTCAAGTGCGGAGCTTAAATTATTACCCTCAGGCAAGCACCGACTTAAATGAAGTAGTTTTCTGAAAGTAGAATGTGATTAAACTATGCATTTCATTCAAAACACCTCCTGTTTCCACAATCTCCTGTGCTCCTGGTGCCTCATCTTCAGGGAGATGGATTCTTGGTGATAATTTGGGATGCTGACGAATTTGAGACTCCGATGAGGCTAAGCACACGAGGAATCCGAACGAGATTCTTGTCACAGCGCCAGAAGGAAATCATTGTACGCGCGAGAGCCGGGATGAGTCTTCGGATTTTTATTGTCTCGCCTTGTGTTTACACCTGCTTACCTCACTTGGGTTCTGTTAGCTATCTGAGAAAATACATCAGCTCTGCCAGCCAAAAAGCAGGGGCTTCCTTCCATGGGAGTGCTGAGGGAACCCTTCTATTTTCCAAAGAGGACAGAAGCTCAAGATCAGCAGTTCTCAACCTGTGGGTTGCTAACCCTCTGGGGATGAATGACCATTGGAAAACACAGATATTTACATTATGATCCATCACACTATCAAAATTACAGCTATGAAGTAGCAATGAAGATTTTATGGGGGGGGGGTCACCACGACGTGAGGAACTATATAAAAGGGTTGCCGCAGTAGGAAGGCTGAAGACCATTGCTCTAGACGGTCTAGGCAACGTAGACGGGAGTCCTGGGTGGGCCTGGGAATCAGCACAACTACAGCGGCAATTTTTTACCTTTGTGTGCATCTCATGCTCTAGTTTGAAATCCTCCGACAGTATTTACTGCTCTCAAATATTCATACACACCACGCTGGCAGCTCAAGAGTGCCTTCCCACCAGTCTGTCCTGTTCAAGAACCATGTGCCCTTTTGCTGTCAACTGACTGAGCATTTAACTCAGTGAGACACCCAGATCATCCTCGGCATTATCTGTGGTCTCACACACACCCTCAGAGGCGAGGAATGGGTATGAACATGTGTGTGTGTGTGTGTAAGGGGCCACACGGCACTGCATGCTCAGTTAGCCTTCTGATACCCCTGGTCTTCAGATCACATTAAGGGCTTACAATAAATGGACGGAAGACTGTCATAACTATTCAGGGGTACGGTATGGGGGAGGGGCAGTTGCATCTCGCTTATTCCCTCAGAGAGGCAGTGCTTACAGGAATGAAACCAGAGTATGAGTGACCAGTGTCTGGGAAGAGCTGGGCTAAACCTCACGCATAGGGCTCAATGACCACTGAGTCAATCTTCCCAGCCCGCCTGCAACCGGATGCCACTTTTCACAGTCTTGCCTAAGAACAACTATGACTTTGCCACCATAATGATCTTAACTTCCCCCTGTGGCTCTGTTTTCTTCTATAGACTTTATTGGCTTCAGACATACTAAGCAGTGTTTCTACTAACTTTCTCAACTCCTTCCATCTCTTGCCCAGCCATAACACCATAATCCAAACATGAAGGCAGAATTTAGTGTCCACCGTGTTCCCTGCTGTACTCCTGCTCACTAGATCCACCAGCAGGAATAAGGCGGCACAGGGTATTTGTTGCCTGAACACATAACACTGGAATTCCTTAATGGAACTTGAGAAATGTAGAACTCTACAGAAACACGGAACCTCCCTGAAAAGCAGGTAATACAGGAGGGACCAGCTAGACTACAGACGCTGCTCAGCAAGGAGGCAGGAGTTCACAGACTCCGGAGGAAAGAAAGTCTTTTTGACAGCGAAGAATCACGTCCATAGTGTGAAAGCTGTGGCTTCTCTGAGACTATGGACCCGCTGTTTTCCACTGGTCCAGCTGGCTCTGCTGAGGATGGTTTGTGTGCTAGACATGAGCTATGCTGTCCAAGCTTTCAGAGCTCCCTGGAGCGCATACTAAGTGCATTGCCTAGGTGTTTCAGGGTGTTGCGGCAGAGGTCCAGTAAACAGCTAGATTCTAAAAATATGAACTAACGTGCTATTCTAGTAAAATGCCGTCCTGATTTTTTTCTCTTCCGACAGGACTTAACAAAGCTCACGGATGACACAGGCTTTAGGTGAGGATGTCCTATGTTGTGGTCTACAATGTCTCTCAGAAATGACAAAACACTGACCCAAGTCACTCAGAGATGGGGACATCTTTTTCTTGGGTCATTTTTGGACTGTGACACAGACACACAACAATAACATAATAAAATTGAGTAACAAACAAACAACAACAGCAGAAAGCACCGAGGGGGCTGCAGACGTGACCCAGTGGTTAAGAGGGCTTGCTTTTCTTCTGGAGAACTAAGTTCAATTGCCAACACCTGCATGAAGTGGCTTACAACCGCCTTTAACTCCAGAGTCAGGGGCTCCGCTATCTCCTTCTGGCTTCTGTTGGTATCCTCACACATGTGGCACATACCCAAAGATACACAGAAATAAAAATTAATACTAAAAGTACCACACAGCTAGATCAGAGTTAACAAATGTGGCTGAGATACTCTTCCTGCTTTGGTCCCTCTTTGCCTTCTATCTCCAGATATGGGTCTTGAAACATTTTAATCTACGATCCTACATTTTTCATAAGTGGCATTTGATTACCAACTTTTAAAACTATGTGTATATTTTTCAAAAAAATATTTTTGTTACATATTGGTAGGCTTTCAGTTTTTTTTTTTAAACTAATACCAAAACAATTCTTTATTCCCGACAGAGGGAAGGAGAAATACTAGGGGGAAAGAAGGATGGATGGTAGAGAAGAAAGGGAGAGCCAGCGCCTCTTCCTTCCAGTTGGTGGATAGAGATGGGAAGAGTGGCTCGGCGGAGGCAGGAGACACCGGTGTGAAGGGAGAAAGATGAGAAAGAAAAGTGGATCAGGGGCTGGTTGGGGCCTGGGTGATGAATGCCCTGATGTCAGCTCCGGTAAAATGACGCTGGAGTGTTGTGGCATCGCTAACCCTTGAAATGGCAGCTCCGCGTCTTCAAGGTTCTTCAACTGTTCCAGTCTTCAAACTCTATAGGATACCAGTATCGAGAAGAAATACTTCGGTGTTCTAGAGTTACAGAGGCCAGAATATCTTAACCCCTCCAGGAATGAGACTGCTAGATGTAACTGACTGTCAAGTTTGGATTTCCCTAAAATATTTAGACTTACAGAGGTGGTTTCAGGCCCACTACCCCACCTTAAGGTGTACAAATGTGCACGTCTACCCTAATGTCTCACTACTTATTTTTCCAAGAAGGATCTGTGGAGTTCTAGAGGAGACACAGTACTCCCCTTCTGTGAACTAATTTCCTAATTCTATGTCCAGCTTTGAAAGGACCCCCGGAGAGCCTTTCCTTTGGGGGAAGACTGTAACTTTTTGTCTCTGTGACATTGGACAGTTACTTATTTTTAATTGCTCCTGAATTGGTGAATTTTCCACAGCCAGTGTTCCAAAGCCACCTTCATCTCCGCACCTCTCTGGATAGCCATCACCAACTCTCCCACCTAGCCATCCTACTTATTACGAAGTTCCTTGCTTACCTTTTTATATGGCATCTTATCAACAAACGAATTATGCGTGTGTGTTAGGATATGCCCAGGAGAACAGGAAACAAACAGCCATGTCCTCTCCCTCCATCCCCAACTCAGCCCACCCTTGATTTTATTTTTACAGACGGTGCCATGCATCCTGGTGAAGTTTTTCAATGCCTCCCTCAGCACGGCCCTTTGATCATTAGTTCTTTGTCTATTTCCTTCACTGTGATATTTTTTTTTTTGTCGGCGCTTCTTGCTAAGTGCAAATGAGAACAGAAGTTTCAACCTCTTGCATAATGCTGTAAAATAAATAAATAACAGAATTGTATTTAAATAAACTATTCAAATCCATGTCAGTAAATGATCTAATTAATTACTCCTTTGGGGCTGTGTTGTCTGTTTGCTTTCTTCCCAGAGAGGTGAAGAAAGTGGAAATAAATTTTCAGCTGTTAATGGGGTGAATTCTGTAAACGGGACAGGGTCAGGGAAACCAACTTTAATTTCTGCCACATTTGCTTTCTGGCACTTAATTTACTCTGTTTCTTTAACCCCACTTGGATGTTCTTTCTTGGTTTCGGGGGAGCAGTGTAGATAGACCTAGGTTAACCTGACAGATGCTTTCTGATATGAGCAGTGAAGAAGCCGAATTAGGCAGAAGACAGACAGACAGACAGACAGACAGATGCTACCCCATATAAATCAGGGTAGGAAACAAGACTTTTATCCAAGTCTGCAGAGATTGGACAAAATCCAGTTTGTCATTATTTATTCCTAAGCACTGTGCTTATACTTTGTACTTTTTCATTCCGATTCGCCATTTACCCAATTATATCTATCCTTATTAGACCCCTGCTGAAGACAGCATTAGCCAGAGAAGTCCCATAGCTTAGCTTAATCCTATTATCTCTTGATAAACGGGACACATGGGGCACTAGATGGCTAAATTCAGCATCACTTGCCCCTCTCCTCCTTTACCCTCTCTCTACCTCACCCACCCTCCCAGCAGAAAAAAAAAAAAAACCGCAGTCGCTCGCCCTTCCGCCCGATGCAATTATGATCTGGAAGTGTGCCCGTTCTAATCCTGCCGCACTAGGAGCATCGCTGCCAGCCTGAGAAATGAACCTGCTGCTAGGATGCGAAGGACCGACGCCCCGGTGACACGCGCTGATGTGCTGGGCCTCACTCCCACAGTGACAAAGTGAGCTTTACGTCTTCAGGGCTTTTAATGCCTGCCAAAAATCAGATCATGGAACCCGAGGGAAGGGGTCACAGGGCTGGAGGAGAAACCGGCCAGAGTGTCGTTTCTAAGGTGCGTATTTCAATGACATAGAGAGAGAGAAGGCAGGGTGAAGAGAGGAAGGGAAGAGGGACCAAGTGGCTGGGGGGGGGGCACGGAGGGAGAAAATATGAATGAATTCTTCTTTGGAGGAATTCCATGGAACATCTCTTTCCCAGGATGTGTCTCAGCCTGCAACTTGCCTTAGCAGCGGTCGACTGCATTATTATTAAATGTAAGCTAGCATCGGCATAGATGTGCACCTACAGATCAGTGCGCACAGCCAGATTAGTGGCAAAAAAGCTAAAAAATAAACAAACAAACCCAAACACAACAGAAACCTCCCCAAACAAAGAACTCAGAGGGCTTACTAAAATGTTTATTAAAATAAATCTTCAAATGGAAGTTAGCAAGCGGCTAGTGGAGAATAAGACCCTTCACCCTCACAGACAGCATGCATTGCAGGGCCCATTCCCTTCCAGCATAGATACTATTTATAGCATCAAAAGGGCTCTGTGCTTCTTTTCAAGAAGAATTTATTATCCAAAAGGTTGTGTTTGGGGAAAAGCCAACCCCAGCTTCTGAGGAGAGAAGGAAAAGAACTCCATTTGTTTAGAAACAGATAAAATTTTGACAATGTAGAAATGCCTTTCCCACACATCCACATTCTCTAAGTCAGGCAAGGAGTTGTCGAAACCCCCAAACCCTAATGGAGTCCTCGTGAACTGAAGGAGGTAAATGTGTCCTGGAGTTCCGTCCTGCTCAGAGAGAGAACACATGCCTTTTGTCTCACTGGCAAAGGAGGGGACTGCCAGCAGGGCTCGGCACCAACAGAGTTTTGCACAAAATTGGAGATCAAGAACTATTGATTGGCCCTCGCGAAGACGGAGGGTTGTGCGGGAAAAGTGCCCATAGAGTCACACGGCTCTTCTGATGGTGCCAGCTCCTATAAGAACTTGGCTGTAAACCCTAGGGACTGCCAGCTCCACTTTGAAAACATGGCTTTAGAGCTTTGTGGAGCCACAGAGGACTAGGACTTCCTTCGGGGGTGGGGGGGGGTTGACTAGTTTTACTGTCATTCTCAACATTAGCATTACTGATGCTGCAGTGGTCTAGCTAAGCGGCCCACTGAGACGGACCATGCCTTCTACCTGGTTGCCTCCTATTTTGGAAGCAGGGTTACTCTCCATCCTGCAGGAAGAGACTAAGGAGAGAGGATGCTTCACATCAGACACAGAGAAAGGGAACGAATATACACATTTATTATGTTTGTCAGAGCAAGTTACTGTGCAGGCAATGCCTATGCATTTAGCAAAGAAAAGAAAAAGCACATCCCCTTGTAAACACGCACTTGTGGACCCCAGTTGGCATAATAAAACAGCTGAAAAATATTAAAGAGAATTGGCTTACAGTAACAGTTTAATTATGTATTTACTTTCCACTGGCTTCTGCTTCTATTGTCATAACGATAATGGTTAAGAGAAATAGAAGTTAGCATTATCTGGCCAGCGTTGACAATCGTAAGGAATTTTTGCCCAGCTGTGATGTTGCCTTCCCTGACCACTGTGACCACAGATAAACTTACGGTTTTCTAGGAACTTCTGGAAGTGGGTATTTGGCCCTAACTGGGGGTAATGGAGTTACAAATTACCCTACTAGACATTGCAGGTTAAAAACAAACAAATAAAGAAGAAACATGGAAATATAATGCTAGGAATGTGCTGAGTCTTTCAGAGTTGTTGCCCAGGGAGGCAGTGAGGTCTAGTAATCCCTCCCAAACATGACAGGGTACTGTCAGTGTTTTTTGTCACCTTCCAGAACTTGTGAACAGGAGTCTGTTGCTCAATACCATACACTTCAAAATATGTGACAGGATATGGGAGTAACCAGTCACTTTCTGATAGTTTTTAAAGCCTATGCCACAAGATACAATCCATATATGCTACAATTCCTGGGCCAAGGACCTGTGGGTAGATAAGTCACAGCACTGGAGAAGAACTCACTACTACTGCTCCGCTAGGTGGACATAGTGTTTAACTGACTCATTTTTTATGCTGGTATATTAATTATCTCTTGAGCAGCCTTAGAGAAGCTTCTATTTTTAGTAGATGGTGATCAGCACAGAGACCCCGCAACTGGCCAAGGTAGAGAGAACGAGAGACCCTGGGATGCCCAGCCCTCAACTGGACATGTATATTACACCGACTCCTCACCAGACTTAAGAATCAACGAGGAAGACAGGGCTGAGACAGTAAATGGCAGATGACTCCGAGGGAACGGTGTCTTCTGGACATGGCAGGGCAGTGGCACATAGGGACACAGATGCTGTGACAACGTATGTAAGCCCTGCGCAGGCTCAGGACAACCCAAGTCTCAGTATGGAGACGGGAGCTGGGCACGAAGTTCCTAGCTGAGGAACAACATAGGGACAGAAGACTTGATGGGCTTAATGGGCGTGAAAACAGAGGACACAAAACCGCATGGTAGGGAAGGAGAGATGGATCTGCCAGATGTTGGGGGATGGGATGGATTCGCTCAAGCCCTGCGTACACACTTCTCAAAGAATAACCGATCAGATCAAATCAAATGAAAGGCCATGAGATTTGTGCACCCATTGCAGGCCAACCTCGGTACAGAATATAGAGCATGGAGAAGAAGAAAGAATAGCCGAACATCTGGCTACTCGCTTCTTCCTCCAGGAGATTGCAGGCCATTAGCAGTCGTCCCTGTTTTCCCCCAAACATCCCAGTAAATGCAAAATTCATCAGACCCTGTACTGATCCCGTGAAAGAGTGAACCCAGCACAATAGGTTTCCAGGTATGATATAAATCAAATTTTACTTCATCTGTCTCTGGGGGAGGGAGACTGGCAGAGTTCTAATCATATACATATTTAAATTTGTAATCAGACTCTTTGGGAGGACAGGCTGTTGTGTTTACTGTGAGCTTACAGCCCGGGTTTCTGGGGACTGAGGATGCTTGGTTGTAAATCCTGTCATTTTGGCGACTTAATATTTTATATTATCATTGTATTAGCATAATTGTGACCCCTGCATTGTAGCGTTTTATGTGTTTCCAGTGTAACTTTTGATACTTCACTAAAGTCAACAAAAATTCCCATTATTCCCTCTTTTAGAACACATTTGGCATGAAGTATTAAGGTTGATTTAATGTTATTAGTGCTCAAAGTGGTGTGAAATCCATGAATATACACATCCGTCTCCCAATTCACCAGCATCCCGCCATAAAACACAAGGAGATGGGCGATAAACATCTCTTCTCCCCCTTTTTCTCTTTCCCTAATTCTTCCTGCTGGAGGTTCTGCCTCTACCCAGAGGGCATGTGAGTGTTGCCAGTTCTCCCACACAGATCAATCACCAGGGCTTCTCCATGCCCAAATAATAACACAACAGGAGAGCTTGGCTCAGCTGCCGGCCTCATTAAAACTATTCTCAAAGTAACGGGAAGGTTTGGGGAGCACTCCGCTTGGACCAGACTCTGCATATTATCCGAGATAATAACCAGAGGAGAAGCATTAGAGGACATAGTCCCTTTCATTTGTGATTTTGGCAAGTCACAAAAAAACAGCGAGGCAAAGCTAGCAGTTTCAAAGGCTGTCCAATGGCAAAGTCTCTCGCTTAAAATTCTTAGGGAAAAATTATTACTATGGTAAAACTACTGAGGCTTGAAGGGCTGCAACAGGAAGTAAAGTCAGAGGGATGAAGAGGCCCTGGTTTGCTGGCTTGGAGATGAGAAGTGAGCGGGGAAAACTGAGCCTGGTGTTAGCCTCCCTCATGGGTCCACAAATGTTTCCCAAGCTACTCCTTTGTCTGACTGTGTGTGGGGGTGGTATGTGTGTCACTGGGTGTCACAGAATGCCACAGTCCCTCTTCGGTGCTATGGATGGTCAATGAGAAGAATTAACAAGGAGACATAGGGATCCTGCGCTAGTGACTTTATCATCTCTGGATTATGTCTTCTGGGTCATTGTCAGGATCAGCCTAGAAGATGTTCCTTTAGCCACGGCAGTTGAATGTGCCTGTAATTTAGAGCCATTTCTTCCACACATCAAGCATCCAAAAGACAAAGACTTGTGACTAGGACCTAGGAAAACAAGTTGATATTGTTTCATTTGTATGTTAAACTCACAAAGAAAGTTTGTTTCATTGAATTCATACATGGAATATTTTTATATAGTGTTAACATTCCTCTCTTCAATTTCCAAGAGACACCGAGCATGGCTCAAGTTAGTAAGAAGAACCATTAACATGAGGGTCTCTGTTTTGGAAAAGAGATATTCCCAAACAGGTTACATTTGAAAACACTATTTCCTGCCTGGCATTGTCACCTCCAGGATCCCCAAAGTCTCCAAGTGGCAAAATGACCAAAGAAATACTCAAAAACGTAGATCAGTCAAACTTCTCTATTGACTATGACACAGTACCCCAGCTTTAGCACAGATGCACAGGCAAGGACATGGAGACAGAAGACACAGTGCTCTGCCGGAGTCCTTAAATCAGGAACTTTGATAAAATAGAAAACACACCTGCCCACACCAGGGATGCAGCTATGAATGGAGATGACCCGAGATGCCTAAACTGGGGAGTGCTAAGTTGGTAGCACGGGAGTGTGTCGTGTTTTTTTCTCCCCCTGCCCCTCATTCAAGTGTGATCAAGGTTGTGTTCGAATTCTGACATGCAGAGCTGGAGTATTAATATTTATTTGCTTCTACTTCTTATTCTAATGATAACCCTCTACTTAATTGGCCTAGTTAATTTATGAAATCAAATCTAGATCAGTGGAATTGACAAGTAGTCGTCGCTGGAAAGGACATTACAGTTTAAAAGCATGAAGGATAACAGTATAAATGATGTATGCCGTGCTATTAAGTGAGTCGCCATAAAGTGAATTACAATGAGCAGAAAAGGAATGTATTTTATTGTGTCAAAAACACGTTTTTATGTGATGCACAAACTTTATGTTGAATGGCCAATCTTGACAACCTGATTTCTCTTTCTAAAAGCCCATATCTGTATTTGGATAGAAATCAATAGTGTATTAGGAAGGAAGCAAAGAGTACCGGGGATACCCGTTCAGAAACATTGTTGTTACTCCTGTAAGTCCCTTTAAGCAGCATCTTTGCTTAGCTTCTAGGTCTTCACTACAAACCATTTTGCCTCTCACATGGCAACTGAAGTTGTCTTCCCAGCTCCAAAGGAAGGTGGTGATGGTGCCAGGAAGCCACCACCTAGGCAGAGAAGCTGTCGAAGCAGCTGGCAAAATTTATTTCCCTCTGGTCCATGCCCCCTCTGGTGGCTGAATGCCAGGATAAAAGATACAGTGAAGAATTTCATCCTTCTCCATGAGAGGTGCATGTGCCATTTTTTTCTTCCTTTCCTGAGCCACCTGAATCTCCCTTAGGCAGACCACTTTACCTGTGGCTCCAACATTCCTATGCAGAACAGGGAACGGATTGTTTCCTTTGAGAGGAATTTCTCCAGTGGACAGACAGCGGCAGGCAGACGGGGAATAGAGGAGCATAATGATGGTATGAATTGTCCTGAACTAAAGTCAGACTAAAGGAAATTACCCACCATTGGGCCTGGGTTCTCCCTAGTCCCACAGACATGTTAGACTCAAGGAAGTTAAAGAAGTAAGATTAGAGCATCAGTATGCTTTGTTTATCCTGATTTGTGAAAATCCCACAGATGTTCGCTGATTTCAACACAAATTGAAACCTATATTTTAATGCAATGAAAAGTCCTAAATTCATTTTATTCTAATTCTCTCTGTGTGTGTGTGTGTGTGTGTGTGTGAGAGAGAGAGAGAGAGAGAGAGAGAGAGAGAGAGAGAGAGAGAGAGAAAGGGAGAGAGAGAAGGTATACCTCCATGTGTGTCTATGCATGTGGAGATCAGAAGACAACCTAAAGTGTTGGCCACCTTTTTTTTGAGATAGGGTCACTTACTGGCTTGGTGCTCACTAAGTGCAGCTAGGCTGGCTGATCAGTGAGCCCCAGGGGTCTGCCTTGTCTGTTCCCCTACTGCCATGCTTGCAAGCATGATTTCCATGCTTTGATTCCCCCACCCCGCACCCCGAGACTGGGTTTCTCTGTATAGCAGCCCTGCCTGTCCTGGAACTCACTCTGTAGACCAGGGTGGCCTCGAACTCACAGAGACTGACCTGCCTCTTCCTCCCTAGTGCTGGAATTAAAGGTGTGAGCCAACACTGCCTGGCTCATGCTTGGATTTTAACATGGCTTTGGGAATGGAACTCATGTCTTCAGGCTTGCATAGTAAGTACTTTATCAAGTTAAGTTACTTTCCCATCCCTTTAACTCTTTAAAAATGTGCCTGATCCCCTGCTGCTATTCAATCACAGCCAAGGGGGAAGTTGGCGATTTATTATATGTCGTTATTTGTAAAATCTTTGGCGATGTGGGGCTAAAAGCTGGCTCAATGCTTGAGAGCACAGACTGCTCTTCCCAAAGACCCAGGCTCACTTCTTGGAACCCACACACAGTAGCTCACAATACCATCTGTTGGGCTCTCTGGGCACCAGGCATGCATGTGGTAATAATTGTATAAGCAGGTAAAACACCCATACATGTAAAGCAAAAATAAATCTTAAATAAATAAAAACCTCGCTGATCATAGGGATCTACCGACTGGGAATAGCCTCCAAAGATTGAGCTGTTCCCTCTTTTCATTACATTTACTCAGAGTTTAGCATGTTAGATCAACTCTGCCGATAGCTCAGTACATCCTCAGCTGGATTTACCTTTCCTGCTACACAACTCTTTAACGAATTCATTCAAAGAACTGTGCTTGAATTTTGGTGGGAATTGCACTGACTCTGTAGATGGCTTTTGACAAAATAGCCGTTTTTACTATGTTAATCCTACTGATCCATGAGCATGGGGGATCTTTTGATATCTTCGTCAATTTCCTTCTTCAGAGACTTAAAAGTTACTGTCATACAGGTCTGTCATACACTTGCTTGGGGAAGAGTCACCCCAAGATGCTTTAAATTACTTGTGGCTATTGTTTCCCTGTTCTCAGCCCGTTTGTCGTTTGTATATAGGAGGAGGGCTACTGATCTTTTTGAGTTCATTTTGTATCCAGCCACTTCGCTGAAGGTGTTTATCAGCTGCGTTGCTCAGCAACTTCTGGGATCAGTCAGACCTACGTTTATGTCTATGCTGACTCATTCACAAGCATATCACCTGCTCCCTCTTGATTACTGCTTCTTCTCTGAGGCCATTTCTTCCTCCATGACTAGGAACAACAGAATCTTTCCTTTACCTATCAGTAGTTAAAGAGCACTCAGAGTGAGTGACTTAGCTGGCAGAAGCCTCGTTTACCATGAGTGGCTAGGGAAAGACAGCCCATTCACCAGAACTAGCCGAGCCAGAAACCCTGGGTGTAGCTTTTCCCTTTCTCATTATCTCTCCATTGTACTAACTGAACTTCCTAAATTAGTCTCAAAATGTCCCCCCCCCCTTTTTGTCTGTCATTCCTTGTCTGGGGTGGTGGCATATGTCCTTATAATCTCTTTACAAATAACTTTGAAAAGTTAATGTTTGGTCCAACTGAAAGCAATACACCCCTATCATACATAAAACATCAGAGTACAAAAATGTGTAAGATTAAAGACAACTGCCTCTTACACCTTCTTCCTTCCCCACTACCAAATACTTTTGATATCTTCTGTGTGTTCTTTCCCTTGTTTTATACAGGGACGCACACAGATTTTCTGATTGTTTTTACTGAACATATTGTAGTTCTCATTTCTTAGCACTGTAGTTTTGATGCATCTTTTGATAAAAGTGTTCAATATTTTGGTTTTATGACGTTACAGTCAACTTTTAATGAGCCAACTAAATTTCATCTAAATTATCCCTATAGGCTCTCAACAGTCTCCTTTCTACTAACACCATTGGCCTCCATAAATCTACATGCCATAGAACAAATTATCTGATGTTCAAAAGCTTGACTCCGGAGTATCACTGTTGAAGTCTTTCACGGATTCATTTGCTTAGGATAAAGTTCATATTCCTTAAAACTGGGCACAGAGCTCCACTAAACGGATTCCTGCATGCCCACCTCACCAGCTCTTCCAGGGCCATTACTGGCTTTAATGTCGTGCTCACAGCTCCCCAGATGGTACACATACCACATTCATTCCCTTTCTGGAATGCAGGGTTGGTAAACATTTTATCACGAGCCAGGGAGTGAACAGTGGAGGGGTTGCCAGTCATACGGCCTTTGTGGAGATGACTTCACTCAGCAGCTACAGCCCTAGAGTAGTCCTAGACATGCTATTGAACCAATACGGCTGTGGTCCCAATAAAACTTTATTTGCAAGCCAAATTCGCAAACATGGGCCACAATTTGCTTACTCATTTTACATTTCTTTGGTTCAAGTGATACTCTTCCCAGGAACCCGTCCCTAAATTCTTACACACCTGCCTCCTATAACACTTAGAGAATGGACACACTAGCTCCTAAAGCCATGGAGGCACAGGCTGACCTCTTGCAACAGTTAACTACCAAAGAAAAGGTCTATGCACCCTTGGGTCTTAAGAATGGACACATGTTCATAGCACACACGTTTGAAGACAGTGACAAACGAGTATCGGCAAGGGATGCTTTCCAATGGCTGCATCTTCGGAACGGAAGCCCTCTGCCTCCTCCGACATGTTTTTATGCTGACCACAAAATTCTAGGAAGCCTGTTTCCTGAGGGACTTTTGCTGCTGTCAACCACGGCCTGGGTGGCTTTAAGCCTACACTCCTTTTAAATGGCTTTCCTCTTTATTTTAGCTGTACATTTTATTATAAGCCTCTCCAAAACCTCTGGGAAAGGTAAGTAATATAAGTATATTAATAATACATGGATTTTTTTTTTTGCTTTGCCCACATCCCATGACTTTAGGTGACTCTATTCTACAATCTGATGTGTGCACAGCCACTCCTGCCTCTTTATAGGTTCCCTGGACCAAACAGCAGGCCTATTCCTACAGTTGTTCAGGAGTCCTCCTTGACCACAGTTGGTCAGTAAATCCTAGGACCACATTAGCTTACACAGGTCCTGTTTCTTGCCACCTCTACTGCTGGAACCTGGTCCTTCCCCATCTTCTCCACTTCTCGTCTAGTCTCCATAGCTTGTTAGCAAGATGACAACTGGAGGTGAGTTTTTAAAAATTGTTGTTTAATGTCTTAATATTCATGGGTTTTGACATATAATGCATATTAAAAGTTTCTTTTGAAACCACGCAATTCCCTAGTTCAAATCCACCTTTATAAATCCTCCACTTCCTCATTCACAATAGAAGCTGAACTCCTTGCCAAAGCCTTCAAGACTCACAGCACCAAGCCAAAGCTTCTTCCACTCACCCAGGCTCCCCACCCCATGCTGCTGCACAGGTGACTCATGGGACTGTGGTGACTGGCCCCGTCCGTTCCTCAGGTCTGTATTCAAATACCTCTTTTCCAGTGAGACTTTACTGGAGAGCAGTTTAGAATTACAATCACCTCCAATACTTCTGCTTGGTTTTTTTCTCCACTGTACTTTTAATCATTGGACACACACTTATTTGTTGCCATGCTCCATTAAAACATATGCCCAGTGAGAATCTTGTATATTTGTTGTAGGAGGCTGCTTGCTTGTTTCCAGCCGCTTAGATAGACCCGAAATAACCACACAGAAACTGTACTATTTAAATTATTGTTTGGACTATTAGCACTGGCTTTTTATTGACTAGCTCTTACATCTTCACTTAACCCTTACCTACAGGCAAGGTTCCAGGTAGCAGCTCATGCCTTTCCCCGCTGGTGGCTCCTCAGTGGCTCATGACTCTGCCTACTCTCTCCCAGCATTCAGCTTAGCTTCCCCCCTCCCCCAGCTCTGCTCTACCCTATCACAGGCGAAGGCAGATTCTTTATTCATTAACCAAATAAAAGCAACACATATACAGAAGGACTTCCCACACCATATGCTTATCTGTAAAAAACAGTAACTGCAATTATATTACATGCTCCACAAATAACTGCTAACTAAGCAAGAAAAGGAATTCTTTTTGAAGTTCCCCTCTCACGTTTCCAGCTTAAAACTTTAACAGCAAACTGACAGCCTTTCCATCTTAAATCCATTAGATTTTATTTTACAACCTCTTTCCTGCCTACCTATTTGATTTCTCTAAGGAGGGCGGTCTCTACTATCCAATCCTTCCAATGAGATAACATGACATCACAGACACCATCAAAGTTAATCTTGGAACCTAATAGTTCATCTCTCATATTTCATAACAAGGTATGATGATGAATCTTAACATCAGGGCAAGAATCCCCATGGTTTCCACCTTCCGCCTGCCATTCCTACACTTTCTCCTCTAGATCACACCAGTTCAGCCCCATACAACCTCATCAGGAGCACACTCGTGTGCCGTTTGCTGTGTTTTCTGTTTGCAAACCAGTGCAGTGATGGTAACAGACAGGTGCATATGATGTGTGGTCTTAGGATCACTGCCCAGTTCTTCTGCTAAGGTGACTTGGCTCTCAAGACCCCTTATGAAAAATTCCACATAAAATCTGTTCTGACCAGGGATGTAAAACTATTTTGGAATCCATGAAGCACAAGGCAAGCCTAAGTTAGGTCATCAACCCAGAGAAGCTACTTCATATGCACAGTGCTCTCATTTATGAAGAGACAGGATGCATCCTTAGCTACATCATCCCACAATGGGAGAGAGTGATCTTGTCCCCCTCGCAGACGCAGAGGAACACATCCCAGGGACAAAGTACTAGCTTGTGAGGTTTCAGTGAGGACCCATCTTCTTCTCGGGCTGGCACTCAGGAAAGACAGCATCTCAGAAACAAACGCTGTGTGTCCTCCAATGTGTCTGATTATCTTCAACTAGTGTCCATGGGGAAGAAACTTCCTGAAAGTTTTCTTCTCCTGTTCTCCTATTAAATAATGAGAAGAAAAACCCACAACACAGCTCTTTGATGGGAGTGAGAACGATAACATCTGGCGTAGGATCCTTAGGCAACCGTTGAGGACACGATCGGCCCAAACGAATCACCTTACATATGTTTGGGGAATTCCAGCCTCTGAAGATTTTTAGTATAAAGTAGGCACAAGGGTAGAATTGCATTTAAAAAAGCTTCCTCTCCCTTTCTTGGTTATCTCCACCTGATATAGGAGTTGGTTTCCTGGAAAAAACTTGATTCCTTGGACATTGGTTTTCTTACAGCAAGAGATGTTTAAGCAAAGACACTTATTTGTGTCGTCCTTCTGAAATGCTTAGTAAACTGCAGAAAACTGTGTTCTCAAAGATGGTGAAACTAACACACCCATCCCAGGTGCTTATCTTTAACGTGGCACTGAGGTTCCTAAGACCCACGTGTTTCCCCGGAATCTGGGAAGAACTCTGTGATAACTACCACCCGAGAAACGTGTGTGCAAAGTAACACTAAATGGCTTCTCTGCCCAGTCCTCTTTCTTTTGGGACTCTTTCTTCTGGTGCCCGTGTTCAAGGACACCAAGCACCTGCCTGTGAAGAGCACAGTAAATGCTATAGCGATGGGGCTGGAGGATGCTCAGGCCGAATGGCAGCTTTGGTGCGGGCATTGCGTGGGAATGGGCTATTGCTAACCATAAACCCATGCGTTTGAGCTGCCTGGCTGAAGGCAAGAAAGAAATCCATTTCTGCTAAACTCTTCCTAAACTTCAAACTCCCAGCAAAATAAATGGTGCTGCTACTTTAAGTCACTAAATTTTAGAGTGACATTTAAAAATTCAGGATAGTCTATTTAACACTTAATGCATTTCATTGGTAGATTGCCATTTTGGTAAAGCCAGCTGACCAGACAAGTGTGAAATTCATGGGACGAGGGGCCCTAATTATTTTTTAAGATTTATTTTATTCTGTTTATGTGTACATGTGCGTCTGTGTGAGGTATATGCAAATGAGTGTACGTACTCATAGAGTCTAGACACGGGCATTGGAACCCCTGGAGCTGGAGATACAAATAGTTGTGAACTGCCAAACGTGGGTACTGGAAACCAAGCTTGGCTTATCTGAAAGTTCAGTACAGGCACTCTCCGGTTACACGTGACTATATCGAAACAAGAAGAAAAATACTGTGTCAAAGGTTAGCAACAGCTTCTTCTAAAAATTCCCAGCCTGGAGAACACATGAAGAGGAGCCTTTCCCCTCTTACTGTAGGATAACTACATTCCAGGAACACATTGAAAAGACTAAAATCAAACAACCATGGGCATTGCGATCTGATTTAAAATCTATCTACAATATCAGGGCTGACTTCCAACACTTTGTTCTGAGATCTCGCTTCGGTTATGTATTCCTGGGCATCTCGTTTTCCGCACCTATCAGATGGATGCCACTGTACCTACACATCACAGAGCTGACACAAGAATTGAGTACGTTCATCTTTATAGGGCACCCTACGATCAGCACCCTGATTGTGTATAGTTGCTTTTAAATAAAAGTTTATCTTTACTGATCATGGACGTAGCTACAAGCAAGCATCTGTGACTCGAGTTTATCTTGTATGCATTATAAATATCGATTAAGATTAATTTAAAAGGGCTTATATGTTTATTTCGGTCCTCGTTCCTTGATTACAGATAACGTCTACAACAGATTAACACTTTCTAGAACCGAGTTTCAGGCAGTTCTTAATTACTAAAAGGCCGTCGTCAGTAACGAACACGGAAGGACTAGGTTCCCTTGGCATAGTCAGAGAAATTGATGAGAACTGTAGAAATGCCAAGTTTGTGGCTTGCTGCTCAAATCTCTCACAATGCGTGCAGAGATGAGGTTCCAGATTCTTTTCAGGGTGGTCCTTGTGGTCGGGACATTCAGAATTCAGCACACCCAGTCCAGGGCAAGGCAGTCTTTATAAGCAGCATGCAATTGGCTCTGGCTCCTGCTGCAGAAACCTGTACTGGCTGAATCAGTGCTTGATGGGGCTGCTCGTGTTGATATGGACTATGATATCCCAGGGAGGCTGGAGAGGAGAGGAAAATTGACGGCCACTCTCAGAGAAAGATGAGACTTCACACTTAGGACAACACTGGGAAAGAAAGCTCTCAGAACTGAGTCCAGAGAGAGGGTGTGAGCTAAACCCACCAAGCAGCAGTGTCTTGAATCTTCGGGATTAGTGCTTTCATGAATATTTAAAAAAATAATTCTCTGGGATTGATTCTCCTAGAACATCATCCACCAAAGCAGGTCCATATTTTTGGAGGGAGAAAAGAAAAAGACCATCTAAAAAATAAATACAGTTCTCACCTTATTATTTATTTCACATTAGCTTTCTTAACAGAAGACTGAACTGTCTGCAAGGGAAGGGCCAATTGACCACACCTTGAGGGGTTTTATTAACGAAGCTTGGCTCTCCTTTTTTCTACACATCTTTATGCAGTTATAAGTTTACATACTCATGTATTTATTAATTCGGCTTTTCTGCCTTTCATGAATAAATTATGCTGAGCTAATTTCCATACGAGCCTGGTGGCCTTTCTCTAGGGCTTTAAATCAGAGTCGGTGAAATTTTATGTACATTCAACAGCAGTTTATAGATACATTCAAAAATATTTGACGTCATCCATTTCAACTGCTTAAAATTCTGGGTGGGAGGGGCACAACTACCCTTAAATTCCTGGGTGGGTCATCCTATTTTCTCGGGGGTGGAATGACCAGGTCAGGTGGTATGTCCCTTGTTGTGACTATCACTGTTCCTTCAATTCTATTGGGGGGGGGGGGAGGAGTGCTCAATTCACAGCTGAAATAATTAAGATGTTTAGGGCTCACATGATCCATCTCCTGCAGAGTTCAAGTGTCTTGTGACGTGCATTTTATTTGCCTTGCAAGCATGGTGATTTATCGCCTTCTCTCACTCTCTGGGGAAGAATCAGAGCCGGCAATGGCAACTTTGAGAGATTTTGACTTTTGCTGAACACAGAAAATCATTAGTTTTAAATCTAAAGGCTCCTTATTGATTCTGAGGCCTCACTGCCACACTGCTCCACGCTACTTACATTAACAAAGTCACTTGCTGTCGCATACAAAGGGCAAGGGACTCTGCCCTAGACAATTCCAAAGCAGCCTTGGGAGGGAGTTTCCAGGAAGGCATGCCGGTATTCAAGCTCCCCCAGGAACAAAGCAAGGCAGACTGGAAACACACTTCTCTCAAGCGCTCCAAGCCAAGTCGCTGGACCCTTGTGTCTAACGTGAGTTCCGTGATGGCTTGAGTAAAATATGAGTCAGCTTATTGTCTCCTGCAGCATGTGGTGCTTTAACCTTTAAATGATTCTCACAGGACCTCAGCTTTAATTAAAACTAGACTGTTTTCTACTTCCCCCTAAAGGGAGAACCTAGTTCTCTCACCAATTTACAGAGCAGTCACACCCAGGCCTCTCCTGTAGACGCATAGAAAGTGGAGGGCATTCTGAACTCGGGATATGTGAAGTCCAAATGTCAAATCTGTGTATTTCAATCCACCCGCCCCTCCCCTCAATGCCTAGGGCACCTCAACTGGGATGCCCTTGGACTCACACTAGCCTGCTCTTGCCTTGGGAAGCTCCACTCAAACCAGGAACAATTTTATGGGCAGTAGGAGGACTTCAGCTCAGCGAGAGAGTCAATAAAGGAAAAGAAACAAGCAGGCACTTCAGTTAGCAGATGCGTTCAAAAACTTCTACCTGGTGGTTCTTTTTGTAACCGCGCCCTTCTCAGAATACCTATAACTGCTAGATGAACAGCAGGTATTTAATAGTGCTAACATTTTCTTGATAACTGAACTGGAGGTGATTTCTACAGAATATTTGGATATTTGGTAAGAGGCTAGAAAAAAATTAGTAAGGATCATCTTTTTTTGTTCTTTTTCTCTGGTGGTGGTAAAAGGTGTGTGTGTGTGTGTGTGGTGTGTGTGTGGATGGTAAAACTAGGACTTGAAGCCCTAGCTATAACAATGATCCCACAGTAGAATGATCCTGACTTGGGGGTCATGACTTGTATCATGGTTTCCTAAACCGCTCTGTCTACCACACAGTCTGGAATGCCAGGGGTCAGTTTCTTCCCTTCTCTGGAATGTTTTAGACTCTCCTAGAGTGTATTCATGATATTTGGTTTCCTATCTATCTGCTTTCTGGAGGATCTCATGTCTCCACCATTCAGATTCTATTTTCAAAACAATGAATTGACTTAGTGGAGACAGAACACATTAACAATAGATTTTACTTTTTATTCAGAGGTTAAGCGTATTATATCCTATAATACTCATATGCAATAGAACATTGGACAACTTATGCAACTTCCTCAGCTTCTGTTTCTTCATTCAGAAAACAGAGACGAAAACAATATTTTTGCACAAGAGACTTAAATAAGATAATAATATAGATGTTTTGTAAGTGTTGGTACGTACTAATTGCTCAATAAAGCTAATACTACCATGAAGAACTACAAAAATCATGAATTAATACCATACTGCCTCATTTCAAAATTACTTGCTTGCGAGTTGATGTCCTATAACCTGCTTATATATAATAGTCGTATTTCAAACTATTCGCTCCCTCTAGGAAATGCATAGCAGACATGCAGTAAATTCTTAAGTATAACCACATGGCAAAAGTTGAATTTTACAGAATGAAACCTTTCATCGACTTAAATTTATTGAGCATCGTGTGTAAAGCAAATACCTCAGACAAACTGAACCAGGCACCATCAGCACAGATTGTTTACAAAACAGGAAGTATGATGGGGACCTCCCACAGAGAGCTCCTTATTATTGATCATGCAGCCACAAACACCTTATGGTCAGTGTCTGAAGGAAGACATCCTGTGTCCAAGGCACCAAAGCCGAACCCCTACAGACAGGCAATGGAGAGACAATAGGGACATGATGATATTGGTGGCCACATGAGGGTTGTCACAACAGCAGACAGAGAGAAACTGAGTGCCGTCTGTGTGTCACGACCTAGGGTTGTACGGACAGAGGTCCAGGTCCAGGTAGCAGACAGGTGCTAACCCTGCCATGTAAGACCAAGCATTGATCTGAACAAAGGCTTTGAACCAGATAAGACAGAACAAGGCTCATACAGTTCCTGGACCCTCCCACTTGAAACCCCTGATGTGAATCAAAGGATCATCACCCAGAATGACTGGAGAGAAAGGCATATGCTCTGGACTCCTCAAGTCACAATCACAACCATGAGTAAGGAATGTCTGAGGAGTAGGTGGCCGGCAGCGTCATTACGACTCCGATACAAGACCCTGGAACCACAGCTATCCATCTCCAGATGAATTTAGAAAATGAGGGCGGGCTGGCTATCTTGCAAACTCTCCAGAGAGATATGCACTATAGGCTCTTCGCCGAGGACTAGCTGTCCACCGATTGCAATGGCATTAATTCAGAAGGCAGAGCCTCGGCACTCACCGTGTGGCCGGGAGCGAGCGATTTCAACAATAGATTACTATAATGTACTTGGCCGACGAAGCCCTTACTGTTACCATGAGTTAAGGCCAATTCACTTGAGCTATAAAATAAAAAAAAATTAACAACAACAGTAATGAACCTTTGATACACATGCTGGCTTCACTAGAGAGACCCACAAAGCCTATGGAACATGGGGGCCAACATGTAGATTTGTGGCACTGCCCAGGGGACCTCTGGAGTCCAAGAAGCAATGAATGCATTAAGCGGATCCATAACTGCAGTTCCCTCATGTGTGACAGATATAATATCCCTCATTTTACTTCACTGTTTCAGGATATCATGTGTGAATGAGCACAATGGAACAGAAACAAAAAGAAAAAAAAAAGCCTTACATAAAACTGAGCAGGGACTGCAGCTTTTTATGGGCTTTGCTTTCCCCTGTGGAGAGGGACAGGGAACATAGAGTGGTGTCCGCTGGGAGTGTCATGCCAAAACTTTAACCTGAGGCTTCTACCTTCTACCTGAGGGCAATGTCACATGCCACAGAAACCTGTCACCATCATTGCAACCCTTTTCACATATCCATCAAGCCTCGAGCCAATGTAGCACAAATTAATGCCTAGACAGGACTGAGAACAGAATTATCAATTATTTCATTGTCGTGTACTAATTGGTTTGATTGGAGTACAGGTTATTTGAGACGAAAATCTATTGCCAAGGGTTCTTGACTCTAGGAAGGTTGGACTTTGCCCTCGGCTTATCCCTCTGTTAAAAAGAGATCAATAACACTGATGATGCTATGCACGTTCCAGGACCCATGTAACATATGCAGATTACCTATAATTTATAAACCTCGGAAATCTCTTTATGTGTAGAGCTGTTTAATGTAGATAAATTATTATTAAAATTATTAGCCTTGAGAATTATTAATACTGCTTCATTATTTTTCTCATTATGCTCATTCTGTGGGGGTTTTTCTTTGTAAATACTCCAAATGAGCTATTGCCTTTATTTATCATCAATTGAACATTTGCTCAAAAGCTTTAAAGACACCAAAGCATGACATAAATTTGCAAGATCTAAGGTGGACAAAAAAAAAAGCATAATTTTCTTTCCCCATGCTAGAGGAAGTAGGAAAATATCCCTCAGGGCATGACAGTGTCTTACAAAGGCTCACCATACCTGTGAGAGGACTTAACCCTTTGGGTAGGGGTGAACTGAGACTCTATAACCTCCCACGGAGGCATGGCCGAATCCCAGGGGAGTCACGGCTCATGCTGTGTTTCCTTTATTCTTTCCACCACTCTCGTACTGCAAACTTCCTCAGTGTGCCTCAGTGGCCGCCCTATAAGACAGGAAGATGACTAGACTCTTTATGCTACATGATAGGAAAACTAGAATAGCAAGTTTATCACTGATTGTGTGTGTGTATATATATATATATATATATATACTATATCTATATATATATATATATATACCGTCTGCCAGGGCATACTGTAAACTAGGTTACCTGCAGGATCTCTTTTTAACCTTACACTGGTACAAGGAAATAATCAATGGTATTAAGGTATTATCAATGAAATTGAGAGATACAAGCCAACGAACATAAGGTTACGGCTAACCGGAGTATGTTAGGCCAGGTTTCAAACGTGGAGCACACGTCATGGTGTAATGCCTCTGACATTCCCCCTTCTTATAGCCTTCCTATAGACCTTAGGTTGGAAGATCTATAGCAACAAAAACTCTGCTTTATAAGTAGCTTTAAGGAATTGGCAGCGTATTTCTCACCTGATTAATCAAGTACAACGTATGTACCCAGGTCCTCTGCTCCCGGCTGACCTCTGGGGCTCAGGCTACAGGGAAGTCACCCTTCATCATAAAAAAGGGCGGAACACTGTAGAGGAAACATCACAGACATGTCACCATCAGGGGACTTCAGAGTATAAGTCACTGGCTGGAGATAGGCATGGGCTCTCACCAGTCTCGGCAAGGAAGCCAGATGAGTCCTCTGTGTGTCAGGAGATGACAGCCCAGAAGTGAGGTAGGACCAGCAAAGACTATCATGATGCATGATGAATCTGTGGCCCTAGTCTCAGGCTCCGAGCAAGGAATGCTTCTAGAAAGGTTGCGTGACCACACTCAATGTCATGATGTAAGCCATCAGGAAAGAGAGAAGCACAAAAACTTAGATTTCTGCTGTGCATTAACCTTTCCCAAACAGTACCACCCAGAATGGAAGCTTACCCAGTACTCAGGACATGAAAAACAGGTTGGCCCCACTCTTACTTGACTGACAAGCAGGAGGAGAGTTCCTAGACGCATGCTCACTTAGAAACCATCGAGACACATTCACACCCGTTGGCTTCCACTGACATCACCATCATCTCAGCTGCCATATGAGCCCGCCAAAGCAATGTACTCTCATAGCTGCTGAAGCGAAGGGTCAGATGAGTCGGCATTGTACCCAGTCGTAATGGCTGAGCAGGCTGCCCTGAGCTGTGTTGGATCCCGGGGCTGCTTCGGGGTCATTTTAAGTCCACCACCTCACCACTGGATACGGAGAGCAAACTCAAATCTCAAACTGGACACCTGGAATTGTCAGTATAAGTATGGTGATGGTTCTGCTTTGGGCCAAAAGCCACGTGGGGAGCACAAATCCTAACCCAATGGCACTGGTTTCAGGGATTCCTCCTTAATGCCCATTAGGGTGTGATTTCCCCCTTATATAATGCAAGCCATCTTTTATGAAAACATTTCATGATCATACAAGATAAACCAACCTACCCCCTTTATTTTTTCTACCAATGTCACTGATAAGAAAATGCAAACCAGCATGCCTAACAGCTGTGTGCACATAAGTACAGCTGTCATGAGAGTTCTAATCATTTTGTAGAATATCACATCTTTGATATTATTATGAAATCTCTGCAAGGAGGGGCTAGTAAGTGACCTTTTGTTGCAGTAATTATTGAACCAGTAGTGTGTGCCAACCACTATAACAGGCACTAGGCAGAAAAACCAAAAACAAAAAAACTAAAAACTCCATCCTTAAAAAGCCTAGAGTTCTAGCGACTACGAGGAGTGAGTGAACTAATCATTAAGATGAAACATTATGTGTTAAGGAAACAGGGATCTTGGGCATTCATAGGAAAGGAAGAATCTTGACTCAGGGAAGGGGAAAGATTTATGGAGATCCGGTGAATATTTCAAGCAAGAGAGGCACAGTGCTGGACCTCAGGAAACAATGGTTACGAGGTTGTTAGAGGGTAGGTCAGGCTTACACATGTAGAGAAAAATTAAATCTTATGTGTTACCCATTACAAAGATACCTGTGATTCATCCAGGCAACATGCTAAAATAAAAATAATTATTCATGTTACAAATAGGTCAGCAATAAACTGATTTTCTCAATGGCGCCACGCTCTAACTTTGAGATGACACCCAAATGCCCTGTACACAGGAAGATGTCTGTTGATGTAATCCAGAGTCCAGGATTATAATACTCAATTAACCAACTTGCAGACCCTTCTTAGAAAATCAGGAATAAATAAGATCTTATTATTGTAAAGTGCTTTCTGTCTCGCCGTTGTACAGGAAACTATTATGTTCCAAACTCCATCGGCTAGGCTACCTCCCACTGTGGGGTCTGTCTGTCTCTCCTGCTCCAGTTCTTTTTACTGGTTTCCTAATTAGTATCGAATTGACTGAAATGGCAGGCACCAAAATCTTTTCCAATATCACAGAGCATCCGGGCAACATCTACCCTGGAAAGATAGACCACACAGCCTCATGACTGCTTTTTCAAAGTGAAATTCAAGCCAGGCGGGTGGTGGCACATGCCTTGAATCCCAGCACTCAGGAGGCAGAGGGAGGCGGACCTCTGTGAGTCTGAGGCCAGCTGGTCTACAAGAGCTAGTTCAGGACAGGCTCCAAAGCTACAGAGAAAACCCTTGTCTCAAAACCCAAACAAATAAAAAACCAAAACCAATCAGCCAAACAAACCAAAAAGTGAAAATTTCAGAGTCAAAGATGCTAAGTTTGTGTTTCAGGAATGTTAATTCACACATAAATGTCATTTTCCGTCTTCACAGATTTAATTTAGGGGCTAGAAATATGGCTCAATCATACAGCACTAGCTTTTCAACCAGGAGGACCCCCAGCACTCAGTGAAGTGGCCCCGAGCAGTGGCACATCTCATTCACTCTAGTGTGGTGGGAGGCCAGGATTATGAGATATGACTGGATATATGCAGATCATGATCAGTCTAGAAAATCTAGATGGAACTGGTAAGTGCTGGGTCCAATGAGAGACCCTGTTTCCAAAAGCTAAGGTTGGGAATGACAGGGAAGACACTTGGCTTTGGCCTATGGTCTCCTCGCTCTCATGCACATTACAAGCAACTCATGCAGATTATAGCCATTCAACATCACACACAGAATTTAACATTAATAGTTATTTTTGTTGGATTTGGTGAAATTAATCTTTGTTCAAAGAAATTCCTTGCAGAATTCATATTTCTTTTTTGTATGTGTTTTCATATGAAAGAAGTTCTGAACCCTATAGACATATTAGTATAAGTCTGTGCCAATATACTACTATCAAAGGCGGACATTGAAAATAATTCAGAAATATCAAAACAACATAGATTGTAACATGACAAATCATGGATTATCTTTCCATAAAATGTTTTTGGGATTTGCTTTTGAACATTTCTGTGCATTCAAATCTATATTAACCAATTAATTTCTGAATGTTTTAAAATTTGATATTTGAATCAAAAAATTTCCTTGAGACAATGTAAATATTATCTCAGGATTTTATTTGCTTTAAAGTAAACCTGCAGTGAACAGAGACAAAGCCGATGTGGAGAACTGAGTTCATGCATATGCTATCAACGAGCACTTGCATTTGTCTGATTTCCCTTTGCTGTGACAGACGCAAAACAAGGTTCGGGATTTCAGAGGGTTCAGTTCAATGTAGCAGGAAAGGCACGCCAGAGTGGCTTCATGGTGACAGGAACGTGTGATATCTCTCCAGACAATGGGCAAGGCCAGGAAGCAGAGAGTTTGTCAGGCGCTGGATGTAGGTATAACGGGCCAGTTCCCGGGGTCCTGTGGCTGCTAACTAGGAACCACTTCCTAAAACAATGGCCTAGGCTGGGGAAGAAGTGCTCAGAACACAAGCCTTCAGGAGACACTGCAGACTCAGCTCATAGCAGTATTGGGTAATTTATGTAACTGATAGGCCAAAGGCAGTCTTACTGCAACGTTCAAACTTCTTGGATTAACAACTTTGGCAGTAGACAGGCCCTGATAAGTACTTGCCATCACATGTCAAAGATAGAGATGGCTCAGCCAACATGTCTTTGGGACCTTATCCTGGCTCATGACATTCTTTTAGTTTGTACTGGACCATATTCAAAGACATAGGACTCAACTAGAGCTTGATAAATACCAGGCTGCTGTAAACAATAGGTATGAAGGCATTATTGGCATTTTCTCAGTAATGGTGGCCTCTGTTGGCACAAGACTTGGCACCATCCCCGCAGTTTTCACGAAGGCAAGCTGCGCTCAGAGGCCGTGAGAGCACAGCTGCAGTGAGGGATGTAGGAGAGTGTCTCCGTGGGATACAGGTGTGTGCAGATGCTCCCCATCCTGAGCACTGTGCCGTATGGGGAAGAGGAAGAACTGAAAACCTTCAGATGCAATGCATTAAACAAAAACGGCCCACAAGTGGGTTTCTGGGACTGTGCCCCCTATAGCGTGAGGGTGTGTTCCAGCTGTACCATTCTTAACACACGTAGAGGATGTAGAAGATACATAAGCATGAAGCTTAGGACTATCTTGCTGCTAACCCAAAAAATGTAAAGCCTAAACTGTCTTGGAGGCCTCATGGTGGAAACTTGTAGCATCTAACATGCATTTGAAGCTGGCACTCCTCTCTCAAGCCTCCTGCTTGGCACAAACTGCCTGATGGCACAGAAGCCCAAGCAGAGGGTACAAGAAAACTGCTGACCTCCAGCATTTCTCTGTAGTCCACGGGGAACAATTCCGTACTGAACTTGTATCCAGGACACAGGACACTTTTTCTTACGTTGAAAGGCAATGGCACAACCAGGCATTGTAATATGACCTAAATCCACAGATAAGTATTTGGATGGTAACTGTCTCTCTGCCTGGCACTAATCCTTTGCCCATCAGTTCCAGGAAGATACGACAGAGCAGGGAAGGTTCCTTATACCATGGTTTCCTTTTGATGGTACAAAGAGCTTTGCTGGGGCCCATTTGCCTTCCTTATGTTACCTTCACGACGGCAAGAGACAAAAAAGGCAGGCGACAAGTGCGGGGGGGCTTGTGCTCTCTGCTACCGATCTTCACGACTCAGCTCATCCTCGCCTCTCCTTCCACACAGGGATGAGCAGAGCTGAGGTTCCAACAGCGTCTGCTGTCTAATTTCTACCAATCACATTATAACCAAGAGAACTGAGTAGTCTTGGGCTGCCTAACGTGCGACGTTAGAAAGCTCTCCCTGTCTTGCTTATTGATCAACAACAGAGACTCTTCAAAGTGATTTTTGCAAGAAGGGGGCCACCCCTCTCCACATAGGAGAACACTGGCATCATTTTTCACCGACACCCTCCCACCCAGAGAAAGGGTAAATAAAAGCACTAAATGCTCATAATTTTCCTGATAGTCGGCCATCAGGTTTCACAGTTTCATGCATGCTGCTATTCCCACACTTTTATCATTCGCCCACAAATCAGCTACCTGTTTAGGAGCCCTCACGAGGGATTGAAAATAGCCGCCATGAAAATTCTGGGCATCTACTATTTTTACAACAAACTTGATTGTCACCTATGGTATTTCAACGATCACTCCTCATATAGACATCACGCTGGAAATGAGATGCGGGGCCTGCTTTCCATGGAACATTATGCAGGGGCACTCCGACTAATAAATCTCTGTGGCTAATGCATTCCAGATGGAAGCCATGTCTCACAGATTTAACCTTCCTAAACCCTTCCAAAAATTCCTCCCCTCTAAAGCTCTCTGGATGAGATATGTTTGATTGAAATGGGATCATCAATACATGACAACTCAGTAATGGTACAAATGATCACTGCCTGCAGGAAAATCGCCATCTTCTTTCCCACGAAGGCCAAGGTTTGGACCAGTGTCGGGAGAAGATGGGGCCTCTACACGTTTCCATGCTTTTTTCTTGAGTTTCCATCCCCATGAATAGAGGCTACACAGAGGACAGACATCTCCTTCGCACATACATAACAAAGGCCGAGAAAACGAAGGATCAGGACTCTTCCGGGAGTCACTAATTAACATCCTGTTTAATCTTGTCACCGCGTTTAGCGGTCTACATCATTAGTTTATGTCAGACAGACACGGTCAGACATGGCAACACCTACATGCTGGTACTTACGGAGCCAGTCGTGTGTAGTGATGAGGGCAGTGCCAGACAAGAGGGGGCTGCACCCAGAACAGCCAGAAACACTGCCAATCACCTGCAGTTGGTGAAGCCTTCAAGCGCTTGCCTTGCTCTTCTGATGACTTCTCAAAGGTAGTTCAACGTATGCACGATGCATGGTTTTAAAAACATTTTTATGAGAGGACTGACCTTCCGGGAATGCAAGGAAATGTTTGTTGTCTTCTGCCTGCTCCTGGACTGAATTCCTCTCAGTAGAGGGTACCTTGTGCAGCTAAGGGCCAGAGAAGCCACACATGAATGTAAATTCCAACCAGAATTCTTCTACATACACTTAAAATCTAAACCTAGAGATGGTTGAGGTAAAATTTTATTAGTTCAGACTAGTGAGAAAGAATCAGGATGAAGTTGTGAAATGAAAGGTTTGTAACGTAAGACCTGAGACTCTTATTTCTTATTGCTTGTTGGCTTTGTTTTTACTTTTAATAGTTGCAGACTCAGTCACTGGAATTCATGTCTAGCAAATGTGATGGTATGGCTTAACACAGGACACTTACATGTAACAGCCCTTCTGGATGGAGCAGAGTCCCAGGTGGCTAGCACACATGGGAAAATGCTTCTGTCTTTAAATGCCAGTGGCTCTGTTGCCCAGAGGAAGCCCTGCTCTAATCTCCTGTTAAACACATTGAGAGACCACGGAGCCTACCAGGTCACTTCCCTCCCTGCAGTAGGTAGCTGGGCCTCTGTTCAGTGGGTCCAGTCAGGGGGCTGCAACATTTTCACCACTCCCCTGACCAAGCTACGCCGACTTAGTCTGTCGTTTCTGCCTCTGTAGTGACAGAGGCTGTGACTAGGTAACAGTGAGAAGCATCCTCCAGCTCCTTAGCTGGCTTCCTAAATCTCCAATAGTGAACAGACTGTGGTTCTACTCCATACCTATGAAACACTTTACCCTAATTTCAATAATCAGAAGACAGCTTGCTCACTTAAGTTGGTCGCTCAAATGTAAGTTGGACGTAGTGAAGGATTCCACCCGTAACACTGGCTGCTTTGAGCATGGAATGTGACCTCAGACACACCCTGAAAACAATGCCTGCCTGGGAAAGTCGCTGCCAAAGACCAAAAGTTATCAGCGAGGAACTAACCCTCTCCTCACCCAAACTGCACCTTACCTCACAAGCACAGCTCGAACGGCACATTCCATGCTCACAGCACCAGTGTTACGGGTGGATCCTTCACTACTCCCACTTACATTTGAGCTACACAAACTTAAGTGAGCAACTGTCCTCTGATTATCGAAATTAGAGTAAATGTTTCATAGTTTCCCTTTTCCATTTCATTTTAGTTAACTGTTTTTCTTGTATCCTTACTGCAATGAAGTTTAAAAATAAATTTCATAAAGAATAATCAATCTCTCATATGTTTACTGGATGTCTATGGAGAAGGGGATATAGAAGAATGTGTTTGTTAATTATGTGGGCTAAAATGTCAGCTAATTACAAAAGAAGGCAGAGTATAGGCTTGGGTTGCGGGTAACCACAGCCCAAAAGGAAGTGTGTTGGTTGCTGGGTGCCTTCTCCCGAAGCTCTAAAATCTTCAGCGCAATTACCATGTCAGAAACATGACTCTGTTCCCCTAACATGTTTTCAGAAATAGGTCAACACCTACTCTTGGTCCCCAGGCTGGGGTCCAAATTATGTTCAAGCTTGTCTATATGAAAGCTTGGTGCTCCTGGATTGCTGGGCTCATTTCTCTCTCCTTTGTTCCTGAGTCCCTGAACTACAAACCTAGAGTATGTTCTCAACAGAAAAGGCACATACGTAGCCAGGCCAGGCCATTGACTCGGCTTCTTTTGGTCACCCTAGTTTTAAAGATCTCCTAGGCCAGCACAGAGTGGGGGTACTGAAAAGACTGAACACCACCCTCAAAGCCCTTTCTAAACTAGAGGACAAGCCTTGCTCCTGCGTGACACACGGAAAAACAACCTGAAATCATAGCGTGTTAATTAGCTCCTTTATACTCTGGCCCGAAAATCTTAGAGCCCCTGCTCAAATGTCCTCCTAGCTTGATCTACAGTAGAAGCTTACATTAAAACCCCAGTCACACAGGGAACGTCATTCCCAGTTTCAGGCGGGCCTGCCACAATAGACTCCTGGCTGAGTAACAGCAGGGCTCAGATCAAGCCCTCTTCACCTCCCTCAGCAGCAGGGGCTTGCAGAGGCCAGCACACCTGGCTGAGGCACCCCTCGCAGGGAGTCTGCTTAGCTTGATTCAAATGAACTCAGGCTGCAGGCACGCGTAATCTGAGCCAGAAATGTCCAGGATCAGTTCAGTTAGTGGTATCTGCTAGAAGCTAGAAAATCACTCTGGGTACCTAAACTCTTCTTTATTAACCAATAGAAACCCAAGTATCGGAAGTGGTTAGAGGATAAGGTTGGAGTACTTAAGGCCATTCGAAAGAGGCCACCAGACTGTGTTACAACCCAACTCCTTCAGCAAGCAGGTTTATAAACTATTTTCTCAAAACTTTTTAGATGGAAGTATTTGTCTATTCTTTTTTTTTTCTCTTGGAATTACATAATAAACGGTTAGAAATATCTCCTCCTATTATGCTCATCAATGAATTAAATTAATCAATTGCCTCTGTGATTACAACCCAAAGTGACTGACAGTGTTTTTCATTGCCTAAAAATTCCAACCGACTCCTGCCCTGGAAATGTGAAGCAGGCAGTTACAAGCTGCACTGCCGCAAGCCTCGTGTGCGTCCACTCGGGGGACAGGGGGCCCGGTGGGCTTTCAGAGCATCCTGTCTGAAAGCCTTGCTCACCAAGACCCTTTAAAACGAAACTAACACAGATTCTGGCTGCAGCTGTGGTCAAGTGATGGCCTAAGAGAGCACCAGTGTTAATTTGGTGAGATGAAAGGGCTCTTATTGAAACTTTTAACAACTGAAGATTTTAATCTCATCATGAAATTAATGTAGATACTATCGCTGTTAAACAGACTGCAGTCAAATACAACAGCTGACATTGAAGGCTAGTTTGGCCTGTGGCCATGAATTGGACTTGTGTGCTTAGCAGTGCTTTAAACGGAAGGTTTTAGTCAACAGAGAGCTTCAATGGAAGCTTCTTTTTTTGTTCTTTCTCTCTTTTTTCTTTCCCATTTTCCTTCCTTTTTTCCTTTTTTTTTTTGTGCTGGCCATCGAACTCAGACCCACATGCTAAGCAAACAGTCTACCACTGAGCTACAACCATCCATTCAATCTATCTGTCTGTCTGTCTATCTGTCTGTCTTGTCTGTCTGTCTGTATCTGGAGACTGGCTCTAACTAAGGTGCACAGCCTGTCCTTGAATTCACTTAGCAGGCCTTGAACTTGAGTTCCTATGGCTCAACATCCCACCCCACCCCCACACTTGTGATCCTCCTGCTTCAAAACCTCATGCCCCCAACACCCATTCATACACAGCTAGATGCATATACACAGCTTGTCCAACTTTTCCTTAATGTTCAACTTCTCTTTCTAGATGGTCAGATGACATACATGCATAGCAAGCCAGCCTAGATGAGCACGTTCTGCAAATGCTACAGTGCTTCTAATCAGCAATGAAAAATGCAGAGAGAGAGTACTGGTTACCCCTCATTGACTTGGTTTGAGGCCCACTCCACAGAAGTTAAGACATATCTGAATTCTGGTCCAAAGTTTGTGGCTGTGGAAGTCACAGGCCCTTGTGGGGAAAGTATTGCTATCATTTTGCTAGATGGACAGGATATGCCAATCAAATGCTGCCACCTAATTATGTTTATGCTTACAGATTAGTGCTACCATCAGCTTTGGTTAGCTTTGCAGCAGGCAGCCGTAATGCAGAGACTCATAATTGCCCAAAGTGTTCAGAATAAGGGAATGTCGAATGATCAAGCCATAAGCAAGATCTCTATACTCTTTCTCTAGTGTCAGGGAACATTGTGGAAGACAAAGTAGAGGGGATATAAGGACAGTAAAGGAGGCATCTGAGCACCTCCCAACCTCAGGAAATGGAAGTAGAAGATAGGGTGGGAGAGACAGGAGGAAGAGAAGTATCAATGGGGTGAGGTAGATTGCTGCCTGTCTCTGAATCAGAGAGCAAATGGGAACACCTGTGTAAGTTCTTTCATGGAGGGGAGAAGGACCCTCGAGTCTGCTCTCCAGGACCTATAGGCAGCAGAATGGTAGCTGGTAAAGATATTTAAACCAGTGGTAGGTACCCAAGCTCCCACATATAATTCCTTACTCAGGAACCATAATGGAACTCACTGGGTCACTAGAATTAAATATATAAAGAAGCAAGGAAGGAGGGAGGGAAGGAAGGTAGGGAAGCAAGGAAGGACAGACACGACACACATGGAATTAGAAGAGAGACTACATAGAAGAGAAAGGGGGGTCAGTGGAGTGGGAGGAGAATATGAGAGGCAACAGTGGTGGATATGATCAAATGTCACTCTATTCATACATGAAACACCATAATGGCAATCCATTATTATGTATAACCAACACATGCACATCAAAAATAAGTATGAAAAGAGCTGATTAGTACACACCTGCAATCCAACACTAGGGAGGTTGAGGCATGAGGCTCTCACACTTAAGGCCAGCAGGGGATACATATCTGGCCTCATATAAAAACAAAAGATAAATGAATCCAAATCAATAATAACAAATGCAAGCAACGAAGCAACTGGAAGCTAATGTTGCCAATGTATAGCAATACCCGGGAGAGGGGATGGAAGCTACCACTGGGTGAGTCCTGAGAATGCGTGGGCACTCTAGGATGCAATTCTATTTCATCATCAGCACCATGGTGTAGAAGTTCTACAAGGGTCAACAGACATCACCCTATGGTCAGTAAAGGAAAAAACTCAGGTTTGAATTTTTCCTAGAAGCTCTGAGCTAGAGAGCTGACTTTCTTCATCACCTGAGTAATGACGCACCTCATATTGGGGAAGGTAGCTACCACATAGGACCAACAAGGAGACATGATTCTAGTACCCTAATAAATCCAGTCGTTTCCCCTCTATTCTACCAACAGTTATCAATCAGGATGGCTTTATATGTCAGAGACTAGACAATGTATTGGAACTCAAAGGCAAGACATATCGTCTCAGCTCTCAATTAGCTCAGAACATGGCTGGAGTGTTGGGGTCAGTGCCAACCCGGACCCTAAATTATTTCTCCAGACTAGAGGGGAGGTGTGGGAATAACTGAGACAACTCAGATGGCTTTATTGGGAGGGAGCTTCTCAGTGATTCCCTCATGAAGTCCTGAGTTCACATCCTGAAAATTCCTCTGCCTTTCTCTCCAAACAGGCCTGATATACCAAAACATAAACTGAGGGGGAAATTCATTAGCATCCTGTTTCCTAGGTAACCAGGTAAATGGCTGTGGTCACGTCCACCACTTTTGACCACACCTTTCTTTGCCCATTTGTCAAGTCTCCCTATCTTCCTGCTCCCTATGCCAGCTCTGTCACATTAGGCCAAATTAACATCCCTTTTCAGGCATCCTCCAAATTTACAAAAGAAGAGCAGAACAACTTCCGACCCTTTGTTAGTCCAGGTGACCACCTCCTGTGCAGCAAGTGCAAACTGTGGCCTGGGATTCTGGTCACCATACCATGCAGAAATATGGGCCTACCCTGGGGACCCAAAACAATCGAGGAAGGCTAACAAACAGGAGTGTGGTTATTTTCAGTTCTTGTTAGAAAAAGATTTAATATTGCTGCAAGAACAGAAGAATATATGGCATCTACCTCCCTATAAGATCAAAAGATATTTTCTCTCCTGTTAAAGAAACAAATTTGACTTCTTAGAAACAGAGCACCAATACAGTAAATACGGTGTAACTAAGAAGACCACCTAACCTTCTTTAGCTTTGCACGGTAGTATTTATACAACAATAGATGGAAAGAGCGGAAGAAAACCAGGGACACACTACAATGGGTTAAACAATTCTCCAATTTTACCAACTCAGATTCCAGAGAAAGATCAACAATGTACTACGTCTACCTCTAAACTCCTGTACGACTCAGATGAAGACAGTTGGACGGTGTAGAGAACACACTACAGAAAATGACAACAAACCAGGAACCCGAGAGACGGAGACGTGGTGTGGTCAGTCAAGTGGCCATGTTGCAAAGCATGGGGGCCTAGTGCAGATTCCCAGCATCTGTGGAAAAACTATTCACAGAAACATGGGCTTGCCATCCCAGCAGGGGGCTACAGAGACAGGAGGATCCCTGGGGCTCACCAGTCAGTCTAGCTAACTGGTGCGCTCTAGGTTCAACAACAGACCCTGCATCAAAAAATGAACTGGAGTGGACCAAAGACCATACCTGATGCCAACCCATAGCCTCCACACTCATGACTCATGTGAACTTGTGCACACAAATGCACATGCTTGTGCATACACACACACAACACACACACACACACACACCTACACACGCACACACGCGCACACACACACTGAAACTTAATTATTCTATGTAGTATCTGGATAAGCTTTTTTCAAGATTTAACTCATTTCACAAATAATATAGGACCTACACACCCCCACACATTAATTTGGGACACATCACACTAAGGGGTTTTTATTTCCAGATGTTAGGGTTAGGGGCACCTTTCTGTCGTGTTTTCCCCCTAGCCTGCGTTTTGTCCGCGATGAACACAGACTGCTGAGATCACTACTCCAAGTGTTTGGTTCTTGCTTGGTAGCGCTCTTGGTGAGATGGCCATAGATGCATCCGCAGCTACGCATTGATGAGTCTCAAACCGCCTGGCGGAACCAAGGAATGTCCCTGTTAGATGCTTTAGCATCAGCGCTAGATGCACAAAGAACAGCTGGTTCCCAGAAGGAGGAAAAGCAGCAGCCAGCCCTGTCCTTATGTAGGGAACCACAGCACTGCCTGTGGAAGGGGGAAAGGGGAAAGCGATGGGAACTCGTTTGGAAGATGCCGGTTTCTACACTTCACATACTGCCAGTAAGTTTCCCCAGGAACTTTTCTCATGTACTCAGCGCTGTCCTGTGCGGTTAATTTAGGACATCGAAGACTCAGTTGTTAATTTTCTGACTGCCTCTGGACTCTCTTAAATGCTATTGCTCCAATCACAAACACGGCAGAACACTTACACAGATTTTCAACAATAATATCCACAGCTGGGAATAAATCAAAGCAGTTTTATCACTGATTAAGTGCTATTGAAATCCAGTGACAAGGCAACATGCAGCAAAGGACAGATTTCACTGGGAAGATTGAGACAGAGCCTGGGGGGGGGGAGGAGAGAGAGAGAAAAATCCAAACAAAGTTTTATGTGACATTTCAAAAATATAATTCAGAGTCGGAACGCAGATTGCATGTTTTAGAAATGTAAATTCTGCTCCCTCTGTGTATGTGCCTACGTATTTATGCTATAGAGGAGTCCAGCTACTGAAGATGAATGTAGGCACAGCTGTTTTGCCAGCTAAAATGCTTTCATCCTGAGACAGGGGTCGGAAACATTTTCTGTAAAGACCAGGTGTAAATATTTTAGACTTTGCAGACCATACATTTCCTGGTTGCAGCCACTCACTGCGCTGTTCCGGCATGAAAGCAGCCATGACAATACATAAATTAATGGGTGTGGCTGGATGCCCATAAAAATGAACTTATTAAAAAACAGGCAGAGGGCTGTATTTAGCACCTGGGAAAGAGTTTGCTGATGTCGGCAGGAAGAGTCAAGTCAACCTAGAGAAACCTCCTAAACGTGAACACAGTCCTGGAGATGCAACATAGTCATCCGAAGACCCAGTCTGACCCTTAAGATAAGCTCTGAACCCTGTCAGTTCTCCACAGCTTCTCTCCCACACCAGAAGCCACCTCTCTTCACACTTCCATGCTGGGGAACGATTGAAGCAGTGAGCTCTTCCAGAGTATCGAAGAATTATTTCCCTTTCATTTCTTTTACTTTGCTCTCACATTTTTTTTTTACACATTCCTTTCATTTCTATCGCTAATTATTTGGGCCACAAACAAGTCAGGGTTTCCTATCCTGAATCAGACCATCTCAGGCTTCTCTGGGGCTGCTGGCATCTGGTACTGGCAGATTTTGGCCCTGCTCACTCGGAGGCTGTGCCGACCAAGCCAGGCCAGCTGCTTCAACACTGCTAAACTAGTCTAACTACATCTGTGCAGAGGTTTGAAGGTACGACAGCAGGTCCACTCAGTTTGATTCTTGTCTCAGGGCATCTTTGACATTTTCATCTTGGATCAGAAGGGATGGTGCTCATTAAGACTGCAGAGCACCAGTCTTGGTGGAAATGCATTTTCCTCCTTGTGAGAGATTCTCAGCCTTTTTAAGTGAATCTAACCATATAGCAGCATTGGCTATATAGAGACAATGGCAACAGTGCATACCCAAGCCATTGCAGGCTGTGATCTGAGCGCCATGCCCAACAGTGCCCTCACCCCATCTTGCCCATCCTCCCACATGGTCTGTGAGTGTATCAGCTGCCATCCCACATCTCAGCTGCCCTCTTAAAGATGTCCCTTCCTTCCATCCTTCCCTGGGATGACAAAATGTTTTCTTTTTAAATCAGAGAATTCCATAGGGTTTGAGGATTTTATGCTTTATTCTCTTAAAACCTTGGGTCCTTGATGATGTTCACCAAAGCTCGTTTTTGAGGGTAGACAACAAACATTCGTTCAGCCAATATCCACACCTGACTCTAAACCATTGGTTCTTAGCCCTAACTGGCTCCTCTAGACCCCGGATTAGCAATACTTCGAGCCTCTTCTCCTCTCCCCAATAAATTGTCTTACCAACCCACTTTAATTCCGCCAACCTCCTACGACTCAGGTTTCTCTTTATCACTTTCTACTCATGGACTCTACCCAGATATGCTGGGGTCAGACTGCTCCTTAGGTCATTCAATAACCATTCCATTCCCAGTTCTCCCCTCTGCTCTCTGATATGAACCCATCCTTTCTCTGGTGTTACTCCAGTTTCAAGCCCTCACTAATTTTTCTTTCCTCCAAAGTGGCCTTCTACTTCTCATCTCCAATGTCCTCCTTAATATGTAATTACGTTTTTAATATGAAAAAAGAATCACCTCTTAAAATAAAATTTCAAATATCTTAGCATGCTTAATAAGTCCCAATAAGCTTATATTATGATAGCAATTTTTTAAATACTTCCCTAACACACACACACACACACACACACACACACACACACACACACACACACACACAGTCACACTCGATCAAGCTTATATCAGCTCTCAGCAGGCTCAGTTCTTTCATGCTCCTGCCTTTGTTTCTTTCTTACATTTAGAAATCATGTGACATCTTATCTGCCCATCAAAATTTAGCTTACAATTCCTTCTTCTCTACAGACGGTCTCAGTCTCTACCATTTATTTCAGACCCCCACTGTCCCTGTATTTGCCACCATGATAGCCCTGAGAGACTAGATCATTATTGTATAGGTCATGTATTTTCTAGATGACCACCGGTTACTATACAAAAGGAGCCTGCTTTGTGTCTGTCTTATATTTCAGTAATAGCATCTGGTGTATACTGCTATTTAGTAAACATTTATAAGATTGCACTGCCCCGGGAAGGGCTACTTACAAATGCAGTTGGTATGAGATAATGAGCTGACTTTATGCCTCTAACATAGGATTTTACCTCGTTCACATAATATCAGAGACTATTATGTAACATGGAAAATATTAGCATCTGATTCCTTACAGTGTTGGTTCAATCAGACTGAAATAAGTCTATAAATTTCGTTCTCAGTAATTAAAATTATATAAAACATGAAGGGAATCTAAGGGAAATCATAAAAAGTTTATGAAATTAATCTTTTCAAAATGAACAATAAATTAAGATAACAGACTAAAAACACCTAAGATCAAATGTGATGTAGGAGCTACTGAGCCCAATCATGGATTTTCCGTGCAAACTGGTAATAGCCCCTCTCCCACCCCAGGGAAGAATAAGAGAAAACTATCAGGGGAAGAAAGCGAAAGAGTTTGAGGACTATCTGTGTGTCCTCTAGTTTATTAGAAAGGATGAAGCGCTTCTAGAGAAGATGGGAAAATAATCCAAGATGAAAGCTGGAGGAAAAAGATTTCGTGGAGTTGATGCTTGAACGAAATGGAACACCAGAAGATTAGAGAGTTGACGCTCTCATCAAGGAAAAGAGAAGGGAAAATTCGACTCCTCTAAAGTCATAAAATGTATAAATGCCACTGGCCACGGCAGCAGAATTCGGATCCTTCAGAGAAGTGCAGCACTCCTTGCCCAGGGCGAGAGGGGGTCCCTGTGCCTCACAGGGCTGCTGAGCCGGTGGGTGGCGCTCTAGAGGCTGCTGTCGTGGTGGTTCAACATGGCTAATCAAGATCACTGTTTCTGAAAAGGGCCTCCATCGAATCTGCAAACTCCCATCCACTGCTGTTGATTGAAGTGAGAATAAATGGTAGTTACATAAAGTGCTTCAAATTGCCTCTAGAAGCTCCGAGGCTTTTGCCACAGAAACTGGAGGTCTTGGGGGAATATTTTCATCTTTGAGGTTATGACTCAGTATGAGAAAAGTAATTGAGGGAGTTGAGTCAACAGATTTCTTGAATTAAAATTCTTTTCATTGTGCAATGGAATTATAATCTCCTCACCGGACAAGATGGAGGGGCTTTTTGAAAGATCAGGAAGCCTGGTTTGGCAGATCAAAGGCACTTAACGGGGTGGAGGCCAAGAAACACTGTATATGAAAATAGACAGTAGTGAATTTAAAAAAAATCAAAGTTTTGCTGCCAATATCTACGTCTTCATAATTTTAATTACTAATTTGTAAAACTTCATTAATAAAAGCAAGATTAGTAACAGGGGGGCACAGAGCATACAGAAATGGCATCACCCTGTAGCTAGAGTGATAGAGGGGTACAGATTGACTAGCAAACTGGGAGACAGGAAGATCTGCTTGTGACAAAAACAGGTCCTGCAGCCCAGAAAGTATAAGCCTGAAAGGTTCGTGGAATGCAGGATGGTTGGCTTAAATAAAAGTGACTGAGCTCGAAGACAGCAGCCGAGTGGAAGAAGGAGACTCGTGAGAGCATGTTGTCAGCCCTGACTACAGGAACAACAACGTGCTGGTCGGGGAACTTGAGGATGGAGCGCCCTTCAGCTTCGTAGGGTACCGCCAGAATGAAAGGAAGAAACGAAAATAGTGGCGTGCGGACTGTCATAGAGTTGTCTGAAGTCTTCTTTTGGACGTGTTTAAAAACGGTAAAGAATAAACCCACACAATGTCAGAGTTGGAGGATCACAGGTATCGCCTAGGCTTATAGATGAGTCTCAGTGACACAGACCCCCTCCTTGTGGAGGTTCTTCAGTCCTCCAACACTCTAGACACATCATCATCAAAACAATCCATGCTCAGCCAATTTAGACGGAGATCTCTCCATACCAACACTGAAGTCTGCGGAGCCACCAATGTGATTCCAGCTCTTCTAAGAACACAGATGATAAAGGCCCGTTCTTTCTCAAGTCAGTCCTTCAGGTATTGGCTTTTTGTCCCCCACACCTACCCTCTTACCCTGACCTAAAAGCCTGATTACAATCGGCCCCTGTTCACATGCCTCATTTGGCAAGTTCCCATGCTTTCCTTCAGAAAAAGATGAGGAATTACAGATGGATAGAGGGAAGCATTTAGAGAAAAAGGGGGGCGGGGATGCAAATCTGTGGCCTGAGTTCTGGGTTTTTAGGGATACAAACTCAAAATGCATAGTAAGTGGACAGACTAATCCCCCTGAGAGATTCTACGGGGAGATGTTTCTTGAGGCAACCGGGAGATAACAGGGGGTGCACTGCTGTGATGATCCACAAGAGAAAACACCACGCTGTGAACGACATCAGAATAAATGAAACCAGCTGATTAACAGAGTGACTAAAGGGTATTAAAGTGGGGAGGGAGACACAGTGAGTGGGGGTGATTTCAAAACGCCATGAGGAATACAGCTGCAGTGTTGAGAGGCCAGGCCTAGGGTGATCTTGGGCATGTAAAGACGTCTAGGGATGTAAGTAGAAACATGGATACACTCAGACAACTGGCATAGGATAATCAGGAAGGGTCAGGGTCACTGCGCAGGAAAGATACTGACCATCGGATTGGTCACAGTGGATAAAAGGAAAATAATTTTTCTTTGTCCATTTTCTTTTTGTCTCTGAATTCTTAAGAACATAGAAATGGTTTGAAATAGTTTTAGAGTGAACCAACAGCATCGCCGAATAAAAATAGAATAAGTGGCATGCACTCTCTCCCTCTCTTTCTCTCTCTCTCTCTCTCTCTCTCTCTCTCTGTATGTGTATGTGTATGCATGTGCCTGTGCACACACTATCTGGAAGTGTGAATGTATATTTATATCTACCTACAATACACACATGTATGTTCTACCTGAATAGAAATAGAATAAGTGGCACGCACGCACACACACACACATACTCTCTCTGTATGTATATGTGTATTGTGTGTGTGTACACACGTGCATGTGTACACACTATCTGGAAGTGTGAATGTTTATCTATATCTACCTACAAGACACACATGCATGTTCTACCTGAATAGAAAATAGAAATGTATCAAATTATGCATGTTGGGACTATAATTTAAGTAACCATAATTTGGAGATATAGAACCATGTTTGTATCTAAGGAACATTTTTTTAAAGACAGCTAATAAAGAATGAAATAAACAGGGAACCACTAGGAGGTGGCTACTGTGGTCTTTTGAATCCTGGTGATTTAACTCTCCTGAGTTGTTCCATTTGTAGCCAAACAATCCCTCTAACTTATAATACTGTTTTGAGCATCATATTTGATTGACTTGAAAATTAGCAAGACATGGTAGATAAAATACAGTTAATTCAGGCAATAAATAGAAACTGAATTTGCAAGTTGATAGAAGTCTATTACAGCAAAGTGTCTCTTCTGCTAGACTGCCCTGTAATATCCAGAATCATTCTATATTTCTATCCATGCCTCCATAAAAGACATTGTAATATACAAATAAAAAATATGTCAGATGGAGAACTCAGTTGAAGGTTAAAGCAGTGGGATTCAAGATTATAAGTTAGGAAGAGTTGAGAAAATACTTGACTTAAAGAGAAAAAAATAAAGTGCTAGTCAAATCATTTTTTTCTTTAATTGTTGGTTTTTCAACACAGGGTCCTGGAACTCATTCTGTAGGACCACGCTGGCCTCAAACTCACAGAAGCTGCCTAGCCCTGACTCCTGAACATTGGAATTAAAGGTGTTCATCACCACCACCCAGTGACCCCGAATCATTTTCTTATGTGTCAAGAGGGACCAATCTTGACCTCGTGACGTCTTGTTTGACAGATCTAGAGTGGTACTGGGAAATGCTGGGAGCAGTGACATGGCGGATACATTAGCTGGAATGATAGTGGCGCCCTCTGAGGAGGGTGACCTAGGATAGAGAAGGACGAACCTCCTTCCTGTCCCATCCTTTGGGACGAGTGAGAATGCTGGCTAACTTGTAGAGCATGAAGTGAGCCATCTACGAACTATGTCAATGGAGATCCACAAACGAGCTGACTAAACGGGTAACTTCAAGAAGACAGCAGCCGGGGAAAAGATGGGGCCTGGAAGGCAACCCTGGCATTAAAATGGGATGATACAGAGTTGATTCTACATTGAGGACACTACAATGACAAAATGGACTACCTTGGCAAAAGGAATTTGGCTCTCTTTGGGATATCTGAATGATGGTTAGGTGACAACTAATACGAGCAATCCCAATGAGGGTCTTACATTGAAGGGATGGATAATGGGACAACTAGAGGCATTATTCCAGTGCTAAGATGCCCCGTCTTGTCTGTCTCTCTCTATATTAGGTGCTCTCATTGCTACCAGAACGCACGCTCAGTACTGTTCATAAAAATGCTTCAGAAATCTCTTCAAATTTTTGTACTAGGATATATCATATATTTAACAATGATAATTTATATCTTCATTAAAAAGCATAGAAAATTTCTATACAATAGCAGTTTTTTTAGAAGAATATTACAGAACCAACCATGCCAGGGGTAAAATCTCCAGAAAGTAAGTCTACAACTACTAACATCTTTCCACAATTATGGAACATAGTGTGGTTATGGAATCGTAGAGAGATGAGATGAACTTGGATTTGTGTTGCTTCCGTGGGGTAACTCTACTGATAGAAACCTGAGGGGACTGAGGACCTAGGACTTGCCTGGGACTGTAGAAAATATCCCCAATAACTTAAAAGGATGTGCTTGATGAAAACAGATCTTTGAGAGTCTTTTATTGGCTGTCTATACTTTCTGCATTCTATGAGAGAACAAAAACCATGTTTTGAGACCACAGTGGTAAAAAGTTGAGATTAGAACATGTATATGGAGCTAATAATTAAGGAAGAATTGGTTAAAGCTAGGTATCCAGTATTAGCCTAATCACACCTATCTCCTTTGCAGTCTCAAGAGCGCGTACAGTGATACACACACTAAATGGCAGGCCTCCCAGTAAGGCTAAAAGATTGGATTGGTCCAGAGGACTCCCTTCATCACAATGCCATCTGTGTGTCACCAAAGGGATAGTGACAAGGTCCTGGGCTAGGGCCAGGTGTATTCTCACCCATCATGTGAGATGCTGGGTCTTGTCTGCCTTCTTCACTCCTCGTCTCCCCAGCAGAGTTTTTAGTTAACACCCATCTTTAGGCCCCATGAGTCTAAGCACTCCTGGATGAGCAGGTCACAAGGAACTCCTTCTTGGTGCCCTTTAGGGCTTCTGCAAATGACCCACAGAGCCGAGTAAGGAGCTGAACCATGAGAAGGCCTTCTAGCACATTCTTAACTGCCACACCAAGTCAACATTCTGTTTTTATTTCTTTCCCAAGCAGAGACAAAACAAGGAAATTTTTATAGTTGGGTTAATTTGTGAGCTCTTTTAACCAAGTAGCAAACTTATGTTAGAGTAGGCCCGCTCTTGTATTTATCAAAGCTTATTTAGAAACTTTCTCTGGGAAGGCTTTAATTTATAATTCTAAGATCCATTAATTTTCCTCCCCTGAGAATTCTTACTTTTAATTGCTCAGATTCTTAATTGCACATGGGTGTGACCACAAGTCAAACAGAAAATGCTCTCTGAAGACCCCGGTCAGCTTCTTTCCACGACAGTCAGGGTAAAGCCAAGAATCAGAACCTGCGGCCCCTTTCTTCTGTGCTCACTGCAATGGGTCCTAAGGCACAACCACGCAGATGTGTCTACTGCAGTGATCTCCCCTGGAGCACCATGGGACATTTTATCATGCATATGAATGTTCTCTTTCTCTCTGCAGTGGAGGTAGGTACAAGTTGTAGTAGCTTTCTCATCATCATCTCAAACAAACCCTGTCTACAAAAGCCCTGTTTATTTCTTCAAAAAAAAAAAAAAAAAAAACCCAACTAGGGTGGAACATGCTAGATAAAGTTTTTAAGTTTTTAAAAATTCCTAGGACTTAAAAAAGTAGAATTATTTTGTTGAGAGGATATTATCCATTGTTTTATGAATATGGATGAGTTCGAAAATTCATCAGTGGTTAAATTAAATTAGAAAGTTCCTGTATACATTTCATATCGGTGGCCAGGTGACTGACCATCAACAGCAGGCCAAGTAAGGAGTCATTACCCAAATCAAAGCATTCATTTTGCCTTTGTTGCCTACTAACCAATGTGGAAATTTTTTGCTTCAGATAAATACGGTGCTGAAATATTGTTTCATAAGAGGCGGGGGAAAGGCAGGATGGCTTAGTGCATCTCAGCATGGATTCAATGCTCCTACCCTGAGCTGGCGGGATCACAACACAGTATTCCAGCCGAGTTATTAACAGCACAGGGGCACAGATAAACGTAGGTGCATCCATCACGCAGGGCAGTCCTTTCTCCTTTGGAGCAACTTTCCATAGCTCTCTTTGGCCTGGCTCAGTCTTGCATACAGCTTCCATTTCACACATCGCACTAGAAACACGGGCAAACTCTGCTAGGATTCATTGCCTTTCCTTCTGTGATTTCCCCTCTAGCAGAAAAAGTCTGTCTCAGCAACAGTTGCTCCTTTTGCTCCACTTCCCTGCCGTTCGGACAATCTTCCTTCTCTTGTGGAAACATTGCTTCTATGTATTACTTAATCACACCAAAAAGGGGCATTACCAACTGCCTGCAGCATATGTCATATTATACTCAGCGGCCATCAGGCATTTTACACAGAACTACATTGTCTGCTATGTTTCCTTACATGCCAAGACAATGTCTAATGTCATTTAACTGACATACATGTGTGATGGCCCAAATGCACCTCGGGGCATTTTCAATACTTTATTGTCTTCTAGCTTAATCTCCCCCATTTCGATCTTTATTCTGAGAACTCAGCAAATTTAAGTACCACACACTTTGACAGCCACTATAAAGAGATATTGATAAACACTTCCGGAGGAACAAGGTGGGGGCAGTTGGGCTTCAATCCTGGCCATGGTTGCTGAATCTCTCTTCTGCCACAGTTGTAGTGGCCACAGTCTTCATTTTAGCAGGACTGTGTGAAGGTTCTAGGTTTACAGTCATTTTGACTGTATTTGTGGGGGTTATAATATAAAATATTCAGATTATTGCATAGGGTTAAAGTCAAATTTGTGGCTTCCATCTGTAACCCAGGTCAATCCCGAAGTGGTCGTTGTCCTCTCAAAGGGGAACCTATTTCTTCCAGGACAGTAAGGGGCTCTTGTTCTCTTTATCAATCTCGTGGAAGATTAAAGGCCACTCTATTGGGGCAGTCAATTGGATTCGTTGAATACTCTAGTGGAGAATACAGATAGGAGAAACTATCAAGAGGATAAAAGCTTGGGGTCTAAGGGTTTCAATTATAAGCCATGTCCTTCGTACCCTGACTTTTTCTGTGGTCACAGATAGATCAGCTAACGTCTTTTGCACTGTTTTTTTCTTCTTCCCCTAAGTAGGCAAGTCTTGAAAAATGGGTTCTATAGTGCCTTGAGGAGCTATATTAGCAATCACAGTATCCAGTGGTGTTAAAAATCCAACAACAACAAATCCTCTTTTTAGACTGATAAAATTGACCAATTAGATGACAAAATACAAAACATCACATCGTCTGATAGAGCTCTGGACAACAGAAACAAGTGACGATGGCATCAGCCATCTCCGTCTGATGGGCCACTTTTGGGGTGGGATTACTTCTAGAAGCTGAGATTGCAAACCTGTCTGCACTCTTACTAGATGACTTTAAACAAGTCTCTGAGAGTCACACAGGAAGCCAAAAAGGCAGAAGCCACAGGGGCCACAATGGCCGCCAAATGAAAACAGTGCAGTCAAAAATAAAGGCACAGTAGCTAAAATTTCAACAAGGAAGAATTATTTTCTTTTCCTAACTAAAAGAGCCAGCGTCCTGGGTTTCTGGGTTTCTAATAGCTGTGAGTTGGTTGAACAGTTTCCATGTACGCATCTGAGTTGGACCCCCAGAGCCTCAACCAAACATGCATATTCATTCAGGAAAGCTAATTGTTTATGCTGATGGAAACTGCTGTAAATTGGATGAAAATATTTGGCAATCCTTGGGTATTCAGGGAAAAATTAAATCCATGCAATGGCCTTTCGGGGACATGACTACGGAGTAGCCAGCAATGTTAGAAACACCACTTCTCCAAAGCAGCAGCTTCTTTTTGAGGATGCTAAACACAGTGGAGGAAAAGATAGAGAGTTCTGGGAGTGAATTCCAGGAAGCTTCCTGTGCTTTTGTATGTGTTTCTATGATCCAGCACCTATATGCACAGGCTGTCACCACTCCAGTCTAGTGCTTAGGATGTAAACATGAGGAGTTATACCACATTACACCACCATGACATATATCACATTCGTCCCAAGATCTTATGTAGTTAAAAAGAACTGTCTGTTAGTAAGCTCATGTGCCTAACTGAAGCTGTCCCTAAGACTCCTATCTGCGATGAATTTGTCTTATTTTGTGGCAGCAGCTGCATGCAAACACAAGTTACCCTGTGGTTTCTCGGCATATAGGCTACAATGCATTCAGACGGGAGCATCTCCCAACCACCTATCTCGTACACTTTTCTACTGAACTTCTCGGACTCAGAAGATGCAACTCCAGACATTCAGAGATTTATAGAGATATCAACCCCAAAAGACATTGTTCCTGACACTGTATCCTCTTTTCTGAGGTTGGTGGAATCTCCTGTGAAGACGCTGTGGGAAGCATCAGTGGTTTCTCTAAGACAAAGCAGGCCATCGGCAGGTCTCACAGCATGTCTGTGAGTCTCGGGAGAGCTATTTGTTAGAAAGAGAGGGGATGAACAATGCTTAGCTCTCTGCACAACTGCGTGTGGAAGAAGATCACGGTGTGATGAAGATGGCCATGGCAGTACTGACTAAGGACTCTAAGCTTGGTGGTGAAACATACACCTGCAGACCCAACAAGTGGGAGGCTGAAGCAGGAGGATCTTGAGCTTAAGGCCAGCTGAAAGTACATACAGAGATCTTGTTTCAAAACACAAATAAAAACTTTGAAAAACTCAATAAAACAAAAATTATAGCACTACCTACATTTCCAGTTACAGGACATAAACGTCAAAAAGAAATACTGGGGCAGGTAAGTTTAATCATATTAATTAAAAAAAATTAAAAATCAGACATGTTTTAGAGTGGTGGCACACACCTTTAATCTCAGCCCTTGAGAGAGAGAGAGAGAGAGAGAGAGAGAGAGAGAGAGAGGCAGACAGATCTCTGAGTTCAAGGCTAGCCTGGTCTACAGAGCAAGTTCTATCCAATTCCATCCCAGGCTACACAGAAAATTCTGTTTCAAAAAATTATGCAAGCCTAATTAAAAATGTATTATTATCATTGTGTGTGTACACATGTGTATATGTGCATATGCTGGGACATGCATATGGAGGTCAGAGGACACCTTTGTGGTATCTATTCTCTCTTGCCACTTTACACAGGTTTCTGGGATTGCCTTCAGGTAGACATGGTTGTACAGCAAGCACTTTTAGCCTCTGAGTCACCCAGCCTGCCCTCATACTAATTTTTAATCCCATTCACTTTGGTAAGTTTACTTTTGGGTAAAGAATTTCAACACATTCTCTCTGGACTTGAACCACTGACTAGAATTTGAAAGCACAAAGGAACAGCCCTAACCTCCATTCTCACAAATGGTAGTAAAAGAATTCATGTAACCTATCTGATACAACTTCGAATTTTATGAATATTTAACCTATTTCAGTGGGAAAATTATAAAATTAGGCTATTTAATTAATTTAAAGTAATGTATGTTCCTAAAGAAAAGTATCATAGGTAATATTTTACAAAACTCCCCCTTCTGGGGATTTAACTCTGGGCCTTGGAAGCACACTACCGCTAAGCTACTTCCCATGCCCCTTTAAAGGGTTTTCTTTGGAGTCAGCTGCGTTGGCACATGCCAACAGGCAAAGGAAAAGGTTGAATTAGGAGGATCACCAGTTTGAGGCCAGCCTGCGCCATCCCATTTTAAGAATGTAAAATATTGAGACAGGGTTCTCACTAATTTTCCCCATCTGGCTTCAAACTTGCCTCTCATTGCCTCAGACTCTGAAGTCACTGAGAATACTGGCATTTGTTAACAGGTCTGGCTAAAATCCCCAAATTCGTAACTCAGATTTTAAATACATGATGATCTCATAAAATCTTGTCAGAAACTAAAATCACAATGACTCCACTTTTATTTGTACATGATATTTAATTAAAACTGTTTCTATTTTTACAAAATATTCAAACTAATATACCCTAGCCAAACATATCAAATCTAAGGCTTTTCATACAATCATGGATGACCGGGTTTTGCTTTGATTTCAGCTTGTATGTATGTTACCTAACCCTAGTGCAAACTGGGGACATAGTGGGAAGTAGACTTTATAGTGGACGTGTAGTCTGAAGATCCCCATAAGTATAGAAGTAGTATTATATATGTAAATATACACTAAAATTCCTAATGATAAGCTCTCTAGGTCCACTCTAAAGATGCCACAATTCCATGAAGCCTCCCTGGCTGGCACTATCCTGCAATGTTCTCATCCACATCACCTGGGATTGTGCGTTCTTAGCTGTAGACAGAGGTTTGGTGTGAAGCAGGACGCTGGCTAGAGAAGCAGGTTATCTAACAATAGTTTTCAATAAATTATAATGTGCCTTTGTTCACATTGGACTCAACAATTTTTTGTAGAAGTCATGGAATCAAAGTTTTTTCATATGTGGTTAACTATTTTTCCCATAAAACATTTTTCCCCATAAACAATTGGTTAGTTTTGTTTCTGTCCTACCGCCCTTAGCCCTCCCCAAATGACCAAACATTTGAGTTACTGGCTGTGCACTGACAGTTTCCTACCCATGGGAGTTTGGCTGCTTTCATTGACTGAAGAATATTTAAAGTATGTCACTAGAGCAAATTATCTGTTAGTCTGTTTATTTAAGCAAAATTCATTAGACCTATACTTTATGCTGAGTAACCATATCACATTTCTATATAAAAGTACGTTTGTATATACGAGCTTATGTGAAACTATTTGCATCATTTTCTTAGGCATGTTCAAAAGAATCAATTTGAAGAATTGTGAACTTTAATGAGGGACTATTTTAACAAGTTGGAGTAGTCTAACAATGCATTTTATCATTAATCATTGGAATCTTATTGTTAATCATGGAAATATTTTAAAACAATAATTATTAAATAATTAGATACAATTTCTTTACAATTTCTTTTCTTTATACCTTTGAGCGTATTTTTAAACATCCATGCCTGCACCAAACAAAGCTTTCATGTCTCACATTTGTTAGATCATTTCCGGGAAGGGTCTGTCTCCAGGCTTTTGATTTTTGACTCAGGTCTAACTCCAAAGTCGGTAAGATGAGACCAGTACCCAACACTTCCTGCGTTAAGTCTACAAAAATGAAACCCCAGAATCAGGCTGCTGGCTTATCAGTTAAGCAAGCAACAGGAAGCCATTCTAAGAAATCTGGCAATTGTCTCCATGTGTGTAGAGAAATCTTAGCAGTGCCGGTCAGTTATCTGGTTGTATGCTGGGCAATTGGCACGTCACTGGCCCTTACCACGGTTCTCAAACGGTGCACCGCTCCCTATGAGAAGAGGAGGTTGGACAGTTGGGAGTGACAAAGCCAGGGTCCGAACTCCGCCTCTCTGACTCCAAAGATCGTCTGGCTCTAGGTGGCTTCCCTGTGCTGTCTCAAGGCCAAGGTTAACTGCAGATTTATCCACAGCAATTAAATTATTTATCACACTTTTCAGTAACAACAGCTTTCAAACACAATCATGCCGATGATGAGCTACTAAACTAACAGTAAAACATGCCATTTCTATAATTTTGTGGTCCAGGGTGTTATTGTTTTTGAGGGAGGGGATCAGGGCTCCTCGTCTACCATTTTTATCATAGAAATTTTCTGACATCTGTAAGTCTCCTGAAGTGTAGTTAATATTAAACATGTACTCTCACACCCTGATGACATGGAACAAATGCACATTAAAACCCCTTCCACTCAAAGTATGGTGATGGAAAGATTTCTCACATTTACATATGCCGTACAGACAAGTAAAAAAATCAATGACATGGAATACCTATGTAATAAAGTAATTGCTCTAGAAATGTGTGTGATAATTGCCAATCCGCTGAATAATTCATTACTAAAATCATTGGTAATGAATGTTAATTTAGCACGATTATCTCATGTGTGGGAATATGCTGATGTACAGTGATTTACAGTAAACTTTAAGGATGAACATTTTATTTTTAGACAATTGCACGTTCATTAAATATGAGAAACTGATGACAAAACAGGTTTCAGCTATGCCCCCAGTCTGCGGCAGGGGCGTCTCTGCCACAAACGGCTTTTGGGCTATCTTAGATGCGGCCTATAAATCATATATAAACATGTGTGTGCGGGCAGGAACACGCAGAGCTGTCCAGCAGAGGGGCTCCCTTTGCAAACGAACGTGAACAATGAGTCTACCATTCCAAGCGGAGCCAACATGGTTACTGTGAATGAATTCCGCTGAGGTTTAGCAAAGGTTGATTCCCAAACTAGCCAACGGCTTCGCTATCCACCCAGAGATTGAAATTTATACCACTCACAGCGGAGAAGTATGAGACTTTGTGATACCTGCCCTATGAAAATATAAAATATATTAAAGTCAGATAGTCCCTAAAGAAGTGCAAGCAAAGCTGGATAACTAGATGTTCCACTTAATTATATTATATAGCAACACAAGGCAAGTTTACAGAAATATTAAAAAGAATATTTTTTCCAAAAGACTATAGTGCATGATGATTTTTAAAAGGCCAGAACATTCCCCCTTTTATTAGAAGCTCTCTCAGTTGACAGTGAAAGACCTGCTCCCTTCTGTCAGCTGCGGGGTTAGGATTCTTCAGTTTTTTTTCCTTTATAAATTATCTAGATGTATTAAATAAGAATGCTTAAAGTAACTGTATATATGTGTGGTGTGTATGTATGTTCATGGTAATGTGTGCATGTGTGTGTGAGTAGGCAACTGTCCTGGCTAGTCTTAGGTCACCTGACACAAGCTAGAGTTATATGAAAATAGGGAACCCAAATGGAGAAATGCCTCCCTAAGATCCCAGGTGTAAGGCATTGTCTTAATAGTGATTAAGGAGAGCCCAGCCCATTGTAGGTGGTGCCACCCCTGAGCTTGTGATCCGGGTTATATAACAAAGCAGGCTGAAACAAGCATGAGGAACAGCCAACAAGCAGCACCCTTCCGTGGCCCCGACATATCTCCTGCCTCTAGGTTCCTACCCTGTTTGAGCTCCCTGTACGGACTTTGTTTGGTGATGGGAAATGTAAGGCAAATGAACCCTCTCCTCCCCAACTTGCTTTTTGGCCATGTGTGTCATTGTAGCAGTAGAAATACCAACTATGACAGCCATTTTATGGGGTTAGCTGCAAGCATGCAAAGGCCTGAGATTAGTGTCTAGTCTCTTCCTCAGCTTCTCTCCACCTGATTTTACAATGCAGGGTCTCTTCTAGCACCTGGAGCTCATTGATTTGGGCAGCCATTAAATCTCTAGGGCTCTGCCCATCTCTGCCACATCCAGCGGCGGAGTTACAGACACCCACTATTTCACGTGGTGATATGGATGTGAACTCAGAGGTCTCATGATTGTTTGCCAAAAACTTTACTAACTGAGCCATCTCTCAGCCTCAGGTCTTTTTAATGTTTTTTAAAGATTGAACTTTGTATGTTCTTAAACAAAATGTTATAAGAAGCACCTCCACCTTCTATAATGGCGTGACATTAAAAATGACATTAAAAATGTGATGCTCACATCAACTGAATGACATCGTTTTTTACAAAGGAAGGCTAAATTGTGTAACAAATCAAAGAACTAGTTCCCCCCACTGGAATGGACTAACAAGCAGAACATAAACTGTTGAGGTAGTCAGAGGCACCCCAGGCCGATTCCTCTCAGCTTCTTCTTAAAGCTTACATTTAATTTAATAAAGGATACATCATTTCCCCTTATTGAAGAAGGTGAACTTCATATCCCCAAAGAGATGCTGACATTGTAAAACAAAGGCAAGCACTAACAAATCTTTAAAATAACAGTCTGAAATCCTCTGTAATCACTGAGGTGACATACGTTTAGGCCATGCAGTTGTAAATCAAACACCTCTAGAATAAGGACATAGGGATTACATTGCTCCCAAGTAGGCAGGATTTCCCACTACCCAGAATAGCATGAAACAAAACAAAAAAGTACTTATTGGCTTTAAGTAAAAACTTGTACTGCCACTATCTTCCCATTGAATGGAATCCTCTGCCTCACCCCCTCCAGTGCCCAAGGAGGTGGAGGGGATGCAAGAGCTGGAGGGTGGAGGGCACTACTGTAAATCATGACTCCTAGGACATGACCAGGCTTTGTATCCACAAACTCAGAACAACTGTGGTTATGTGCAGAGGACCTGCTTAAGACTGATCCCTGCACTCCACCCTCAATGGGAGTGGAGCATGGAGACCCTACTCTCTATGCGAACCCACAGGCAGTAAATGGATACGGGGGGAGGAGATCTAGGCACTGAATGGTAGTTATGCATACTCTAGTAAATAAAGCCCATACCCATGTTAAGGAAGCAAGCCTAATTAGACTCATTCATTAAAAACACTTTTAAAGGACATGAAATAGAAAGGAACCTGCTGGGGAAAGGGTGTTCAGTCAAAAGTATGAGAAGGTACAATAGAGCATGAATATGATTGGGAGATCTGACATACAATACGATTATCAATGAACAAATAAATAAAATTTCCTGTTTAATAATAGGAAATCCTGCTAATAAACTACCTACCATATGCATGCCCCTTTATGAAATCAGAGTAAGGCACTGGTACTTGTGGCAGTAGGGATCTGCTGTGAGAGGCTGGGAAGGCCAGACACTACAGAATTCATACAGCTAATGATTCAAAATCAAGTTGGTACAGGTATTTTCTACCTCAAACACGGACAGTAATAAACCAACATTGGTCGCAGAAAACAGCAGCTTTCTAATGGAACCAAGAAAAACAATCACATAATAATATTGCATTTCACATGTGCATTTTAAATGCCATTATTTTTCCTTCTTTTGATCTTTTCTTTGTACTCCTAAAAGAGCTTTCATCTTTGGCTCTGTGGAGGGGAGTATATCGAAGCTCGTGTTCTCATATGTCTATGATGCCAGCAGTCAGCAAGACTTCTACAAATGACACAGACTGTACCAAGCCAGACACATGTGCCTGCGTAAGCCCTCAGCTCATCTGGGCAGTTGAGGAGCTCCTGCTGGGATGTTTTGCTTGCACACATGCCCAGATAAAGGCCATCACTCCTCTCATTAAACAAGACGGCACGTGGGAAAATTAATAATTTAATTCACAGGGAGAAGATGGACGTGGAAATGAAATGTAAGTCCTACCCACCTTTCCTTCAGCGCCTCGCTCCTGGTGCCGGATGATATCAGAGGCCCCAATTCTTTTGCTCCACTATGCTTCCAGGAAATATCAAAGCGCCGGCAAATCACTGTTTGAGACCCACGTGTTTGGAAAGATCTCCTGTCACAGTGCCGCGTCCTCGGGAGTGGAAACGCGGTTGGAGAAGAGAGAGACAAACATTATGGCATCAGGCCACACCATGAGCTCTGCTAAGGTCTTCAATATTCTGAAGAATGTGATAAACTCTCGAGAGTGGTTTTCGCACACCAATCAAGGTGTGCTCTGCTAACTCACTAGCAAATCACAAACAGAGCAGCCACTGAATAATTCAGAATCATCTAGGACACATTTAATCTTTCTTTATTAAAGGGGGGAGAATGAACAAAACCAAGAAACTGATGGGGTCCTTGTCCCTCCCCACTGACTTATGACCCTGACTATCTCCGCAAGCAGACAAGAGCAACAATTACTCCTTCCGTTCTTTCATGATCCTCATCAAGAGCCATTTTTGACAAATTTATTGGAACCTTCAGATTCTCCTGCAAATTTCTAGAGCATTTCCTCTGTGTGTGCACACACACTGGTAGGAGCCCCCTGTACCTAAATGAAGAGGGAATATTCTCCCCAGAACTGATCAGATGAGATAGTGTACAGGAGAAAAGGCGGAGCGTCCTTTGCCCTTCCCCCCACCCCCGACTCTTGCTCCAGTGTGCATGGGCACCTGCTACAGGGAACAGGTTTTGTCTTTGCAACTTTTCAAACAGAAATATGGATAAAGAAGTATTATAATTTAGAGACGGTTGCTTAAGGTAAAGAAGGGCCAGAACATGAAATCATCATTACTACAAGGTTATTAAAATTATCAAAATTATCGAAATAAAAATGTTATCAGGTATATTTCCCAAAAACCAGAGTTATAACTAGTATTCCCCATCTCCCTTGCTTCCCTGAGTGTACCCTCGAGTTTCCTATGGCTGTCTGCGGTCTTAGTTTGGATGGGTTCCACTAGACCTTTCCACAGAACAGCTTTTCATTTCCCATTTTCTTTGCTTGTTTGGAACTCACTCAGGTTCACATATAGAGATTCAAATCCAAATCTGTGCTTATGGACAACTACTGAGAAAACTTTAAAACTCATTCTAAAATCAGAATATCATCCTTTCTTTTCCTCTGTGTTTGCTGTGTCTGTGTGCATGCAACCACGTGTGAGTGTGTGGAGGCCAGAGACTGAAGTCAGGAGTCTTCCTCAATAGCTCAATGACTGGTAGACTTGCTAGCCAGCAAACTTTCGGAACCTCTGCCTCCTGGGGCTGGCATTACAGACATGTGCCATGATGCCCAAGGATGCTATGGCTAATTTATGGTTAAAGGAAATAAATATCATTTAAACTTTTTAAAAAAATTTAATGATGACTGTTCCAGCTAGGGTCTCTCTCTCATGTTAATAAACAGCATCAACCAGAAGAGGAAAGCCAAGGATAAATGGTCAGGAACTTTGTAGAGCTGAATAAAACAATTCTGTCCAGGGAAAACTTAATGTAGGACCTGAACTTTGTCTGAGCAGTACAAGTCTCTAAACAAACACACTGAACATTGTGTGGATTCAAGAAATAGCTCAGGATGAAACGACAGCACCCCAGGTAGGAGCTGGAATACCTGGTGTCGACACGGTCCCAGACCACCCATGTCCCCAGCTTGGGAAGGAGAGTCAACAACCAAGGGCCTTAAAGCACCACTGTGCATGTCACAGATGCTGGTTCATTTGACTAGTACCAACTTGGGGCATCCTTTACACACCCAGTGGTTTTTTAACTTTTCTTTTGCAAGTGCAAGGTGCCTGTCTGTCCTCTTTTATATGACATATGAATAAACATTAGGGGGCCACTTTCACATTGTCACTGAGTCTTTTTTTTTTTTCATTTTCGAACTCAAATATGTGTAGTTTCTTCAACAGCAAACGATATGCTCTCTAAGCTCCTCACCATCTCAGTTTCTTTCTCAGAGTCTCTAGCATTAATTAAATTTATGTAAAAATACATGGGAAAGCACCCACAAGCTGGCTGGCTTTGTGGCTATACTCCGTAGCATTATAATAGTAGAGCGTGGTAGCCTACACTATGGTCAGCAGTGAACACTGATGGATTTTAATCATCTAAAACACTGAAGCCAATGCTATATCACTCATAAACTGTTTGTCTCATATTGAATCAGGGGCAGTCATGGTAGCCAGGTGACTGGGAGTCAGAGCACTGCATTTCCCGTGCTGATTACACGGCTTATGCTCACACGTGGCCCCAAGTCCACCTCTGATTTAAGGCTTGGCCCTGTACTCAACGAACCTAAACACCTGGAAACACCCACGAACACGGGACTGTGCCACTTTCATAAGGGAACTTTTCCTAATCAGCCAGATTAAATGGGATGCTGGAGGAGGTAAAATTTTCATGTTTTAATCTATAATGAACATTAATGTTCAACATTAGCAACCTTGTAATTTACGCTACTTTACTTGAACTTAGTACCAGCAAACACAGGTAGGGATTTAGTAAACAAATTTGTATGCAGATCGTAGAAACTAATTATAGTCGATAATAACAGCTAACAGAAATCAGCCACTCTTTGTGCCAGGCACTGTGCTAAGTGATATTTCCTTCAATCTCAGCAACTAGGAAATAGGTATACGAGTTAGCAGTATCTTTATTATCTAGATAGTGGACCCTAAAGGTCAGAGGGTAAAAATAAAGTCCTGCAGCAAGCAGCAAAGTATGGGACCTGAAGCCTGATGTATCTCATATACAGGAGTGAACCTCTATCCTCTGGTAAGAGCCATATTCTCCAAGAGCAGAATGTCTTTATGGTCTTCTCATGTCATGAATGATGATACTCTGCCATCCTGTTCCTTCCTAGTCAAATTCATGGAGAAGATACTGTCTCAGCACTAGATACTGCAGAGGGATGTCTTAAACACCAATGGTTGGGAGCTGGAGAGACAGTTCCATAGATAAAGTAGTCTGTGCAAGCATTAGGAACTGAGTCCAGACCCAGTCACCTACATAAAAAAGCCAGCACAGCACTGTGCTGCCTATTGCCACATGCAAGCCTATTGCCACGGAGGTGGTGAGAATGGATCCCTGGGTTTCTCTGGCTAGCTAGGCCTGATGAACTGGTGAACATCAGGTCAGGTTCAGTGAGAGATGCTGGTTCAAAACCTGAGGTAGAAAGCAATTGAGAAATCATAACTGGAACTTGACTGCTGGTCTCCAAATGTGTGTGCACACCCATACATGCACATGCACATTGCTGTCCACACATATGAACCTATGGACACAAAGGCAGTGACAGATATTCTAGAACCTGCCATGGTAGAAGAGCAATGTTGTTATGGTTGTTGAGCCACATAATATTCATAGCGAAAAATCTGTGTGTGTGTGTGTGTGTGTGTGTGTGTGTGTGTATGTATTTGTCACTTAATATAATACACACTTATACTTTTGAGAACAGTCCAAGGAGTGCCATATCATGGGGCAGAAACAGGTTCCAGGTTCCCTGTAGGCAACAGCTGGGACACATAGTGGTCGCTTAACATGCTTCTCTAACGACAGCCATTCCATAGGGAGTAGATTATTTTTATAAAAATAAGATGTCAATATCATTGAAATTGTCAAGTGCCTTAGGAAATGACACCCCTGTCTCTGCTACAGTGAAGGAATGATGAAGCCGGCTGGGCAGAATGAGGTCTTCCGCCTCACGCTGTACATATCATTTACCAAGATTTGTGCAAGGCCCATAAAACCAGGCCTGTGAGAGGTGTTATCCATCACTAAAGTCAAACGGAGCAGGTCAAAAGGCAGTCAAGGTAAGCCAAATTAAAGCCTCTGGCTTCTTTTCTTGCGTACTATGATAAAAGAAATCTGCCACCCTTCTTCACAGATGTGACATCTTCAGAGCAATCTAAAACTTACTTGATAGAAAGGACACTGTAACACAAACACAAGGAGACTTGTCAAATGCATGGCGACATGCTGGGCCCACAGACTGTCGCTTTCTGAAGCCTCCCTAGGCCATCGACTCTGGTTCATCATTGCACTCTCCCCTTGAGAGCAGTCTATTCAGATAAATTTTCAACTGTCCGACTCCAAGCCTGAAACTTTCAGCAGCACATTCCATAATCCCACTCTGAAGACTTCATCATCACAGGCCAACCATTAGCCAATCCACACTGGGGATTCCAGGGCAATCAGCTCACTCCCCATCCAGAAGTATTTGAGCTCTCTTCTCGGGCTCCAACCTGTGGTAGAGTCTACCCGCGACAACTTTCCGCCTCAGAGACTAACAGGAAGGAACACCCAGGCCAGCGTTCCTCCTCCTTACATGCCTGCCTCTGTTCACACCCCTTTCTCCAGTCTGTCTTCTCAGCATAGAGATGTAGTCTTCTCAGAGAAGGCCATCCATCCCTGGAGGCTGCCACACTCCTCCACTCTCCTCGCCAGCTTCCTCTCTTCTCCAGCTCCCCTTTACCGGCTCATTGGCTCATTTCCCTTGAGGGTCAATGACTGCTGTCCATAGCTGTGCCCTATGCTTCCCCAGAAAGCAGCACACCCGGCTTCCCAGAAGCTTCTCTTTGCAAATCACTAGGTTCGGCTCCAGTTTCTAACACAATAGGGCTCAAATGGAGGCCAAAGAATATGGGGTCCTAAGCAGCTGCCATGATGGGATGATACCGCAGGGTCAGATAATACTGATGGCTTTGTGGATGGACTAATAGCTTAGCTCTGGCCAATTAAACGGTAAGAATCTCAAAGGAATATAAGTGAAAAAAAGCATGGAAAAATAATTTTATTCTGTTCGAAACAAATAAAAACAATGAACAGAAAACAGAATAAGTGGTGTTTCCCTGCTTCTACTGTAAATAGATCCACACAGAAATGAAGAGGCCTCTGGGTTCCATACATGTTAATGGAAACATGGGGAAAAACTGCTTTGAGCATGGTTTCTGAGTAAACGCAGTCACCCAGCATCTACTCAAGAGCGCCACTCTAATATTTATATGAAATAATACAAACCTTTAGTAAAGCCATCATTACTTGCTAAATGGTAAGAATATGTAATAAAATTAAAAACATTTAGTAAAGGCATCTGCTACTTGTACTGGAGCACAGCTGATGTATTTATCCATCAACTCCCGGCCATCTAAGAGCACCCCGCTTAAACTTTGTATGTATCTTCCCAGAGGTGGACCCCTACTTTCACCATTCATTTAAATACAAATTAATTGAAGGACAAGCACCTTACTTCATGGTCTACCGCTCAGTCAATCCCAATCTCCCCTCCATACTCTATACCCATCATTGATGTTCTCTCGATGCTATCACCCGAATGGTCTTGCCTACGACAGACAATTTCAGATCCAGCTCTCCTTCACTGACTGCAGCATTTGACTCTCTATGCTCTCATTGTCTGGAACACATTGTCTTTCTCTTGGCTTCCAAGGCAAGGGCATTGTCCTTTCTGGGCCGTCTTCCTATATTTCCATGCCTTGTGGGTCCTTTCCCTACATAGCATTTAGTGTTAGCATCAGTCAGAAGTCAGATCTCCTCTCCTTTTAAAAGCTGCCCCTCCACCTCACTAAACCTGAGGCTTCAATCCCATGTCCATAGCCACCTGACTCACATACCTGTGTCCCTTACTAAACCCTTGCTGCCAGCCCCAGGTCTGTGTCAAAATACTTTCTGCTCCACCTGACACATCAGAATAAACCCAATATACGATGAGTCCAGTACTTTTGAATCTCCTCCTCCATGTAAGACTTACTGAAACCACCATGAATTGACCAGGTTACTGGAAGACTCTCCCACAGGCTCTGACTGGCAAGCTTGCATCTTATTTGGTGCCTCGTCTGCGTGGAGCTCAACTGACCAAAATTGACTATACCTGCCCCAAACCTTTCCTGTTAGCCAATATTTGACTATCTGACCAATATCTGACCCCAGCCCTTCTGGGTCAGTAAGAGTGCTTCGTCTCAGTCCCTATATCAGCCCTTCTCCTTTTGGCTAAAACTACCTTTGTTTTCTTTAAAAAGCTTCATTGTAATGTTTTTGTCCTTCAGTTATGTCTTGGCTCATGCTATTTTCTTTCTTTGTGTGTTTGGTTCTTTTTGAGTTATTGTTTATCCTTTAACTTTCAAATTAAATATCATGTCTCAAGGAAATGTTTAAACTAGGCAGGCCAACTCCTGCTGGGTGTCATGCCACTTGTCTTCTCTTGGAGAACTTGTTAGAGTTACAATTTTGATTTCATGTATGATAACGGAGTCATAATTTTGTCTCCTTCTTGGGAACTATGCTTGCTGTTCAGTTTTGCTTACCAGACCTGGGAACTTAAATATATAACCGACTTATGGTCAACATTATTGAATGGGGAAGTTGATCTTTTTCTTTTCTTTTTTTTTTGGTGGGGGGTGTTCAAAAAAGGGTTTCTCTGTAGCTTTGGAGCCTGTCCTGTAACTCACTCAGTAGACCAGGCTGGCCTCGAACTCACAGAGATCTGCCTGTGTTTGCCACTGGAGTGCTGGGAATAAAGGTGTGTGCCACCACTGCCAGGCGAAGGAAGTTGATTTCTTTTAATTCACTCTTCCTACCAATGTATCATGACTTCCCTTAAAAATTTTAATAGATGCATAAAATTAGCATGTATTTATGGGTTATAGGACTGCAATTCAATATATGTATATGAGATGTAACAATCAAGTCACCATAATCAGCATTTCTGTATCAAGTGCATCATTGTTTTGAGAGGAACTTCAAAACCCGTGGTGGTTGTTTCTCTAAAACAAAGTGTTACCCTGTCAGAATGGTGAAGATCAAAAACACTAATGACAGCCTATATTAGAGAACAGGTGGAGCAAGGGAAACACTCACTGCTGGTAGAAGTGCAAACTTGTGCAGACACTTTGAAAACTGATATGGTGGTTTCTCAGAAAATTGGAATTCAATCTACCTCACTTGGGCACAATCATACCACAAGGACACTTACTCAACTATGTTCACAGAAGTGTTATTCATAATAGCCAGAACCTGGAAACAACCAAAAGTTCCTCAACCAAAGAATGGATGAAGAAAATGTGATATGTTTACACAATGGAGTATTACTCAGCTGTAAGAAATAATGACATTATGAAATTTGCAGGCAAATGGATGGAACTAGAAAAAATTTATCCTGAGTGAAGTAACCCAGGGCCGGAAAGACAAACATGGTATGTACTCACACGAGTGGATATTAGCTGTAAAGTAAAGGATAATCCAGCTATAAGCCACAAATAAGCTTATAGCAAATAAGGAGGGCCCAAAGAGGGACACATGGATTTCCCTGTTAAGGGGAAACAGAAGAGATCTCCTGGGTAAACTGGAGGTGGGGGGAATGGGAACATGAAGGATTTGGTTGGATGGGTTTGGGTGGGACAGAGAGGGAGAGCAATGGAAGAGATTTTTTGATGAGGGGAACATTTCAGGGTTAGGGAGAAAGCTGGTGCCCCAGAAATTCCCAGAAATCTACAAGGATGACCCCAGCTAAGACTCCTAGCAATAATGGAGAGGGTCCCTAAACTAGCCATCTCCTGTAATCAGATCAATGCCCACTCTTAGAGTCATCAGAGAGCCTTCATCCAGTAACTGACAGAAACAAATGCAGAGATACACAGCAAAGCACCGGCCTGAACTCTGGGAATCCTGTTGAGGAGTGGGAGGAAGTATTGTATGAGCCAGGGGAGTCCAGGTCATCACAAGGGAACCCACAGAAACAGCTAACCTGTGCTCATAGGAGCTCACAGATTCTAAGCCAGGGAACCTGCATTGGCCTGATTCAGGCTCTCTACATATGTGTGACAGTTGTGTAGCTTGGTCTATTTATGGGACTCTTAGCAGTTGGATCAGGTCCCATCCCTAACACTTGAGATGGCTTTTGGGAACCTATCCCCCATACTGGGCTGCCTCATCCAGCCTTAGTACAATGGGAGGAGTTTAGTCCTACCTCAACTTGATATGCCATTGCTTGTGGACACCCATGGGAGGCCTGAACCTGTCTGAACAGAAACAGAGGAGGAGTGGATGGGGGCCAGAGGGGCGGTGAGGAGGAGGATGCGAGGAGAGAAGGGAGGGGAAACTGCAGTCGGGATATAAAATAAATGAAAAAATTTAATTAATAAAAAATAAGGTGTTACATCTGCAGTTGCACTAACTTTGCTGTACGTATAAGAATCCCTTTCTTAGTATATTTTAGTATTCACATTCTTGTCAATTTATATGCCACAAATTTCCAGCTTACCTTGCCCCCTAGTGATCTTTGCTACCCTGAATATCTGTAAGAATGAGATTTCAGAAGGTAGAGAACTCGCAGTTCACAAGCCTGCCATACTCTTTGCTGGGTTGTGGCCTACAGTAATTTACGTCCTCAACACCCTACTCTTAACACTTATTAATCACATCTGTAATTATTGGTTTGAAGTATGTTTTTCTCCTTTAGAAAAACCTTTAGTTCACATTCACAGAATCTCTATGCCTGGAATATGTTAGGTTTTCAAAATATGTTGGCTCAGTTAAAATACATGTATGTGCCTCCTCTCAATTTTGCCTTAAAAATACTATATATACATATATGTATCAATAAACAGTGTGGTTTTATATATATATGTATATATATATATGTCTATATATATATATCTCCAAATTTGACACAGACCAAAGAGTAAATAAAATAATAAAAAAATTAATAAAACTATTTTTATAATAATAAAAAATAAACAATAATAAATGCATCAGGTAGCATTACTCTACTTTTAGTGAGTCAGCACAGTATTTCTGGATGAAATAGTTTCTAGAAGGCCATGTCTAATATAACCAATTAGGCCTCCCAACTCCCTGAACTGAACTTAATGACAGTGCATAAATTAAACAAAATTAAATTAAATAATTTAAATTCATGCAAAACACAAAATGGCTCCCATCAGCAAGGATAACCAATTCACTAGACTTTGACCATCCGCAAGGTCTTCATGCCCTTCTTGAATTCCGGATACTTAGGTCTGAAATAAGCTCCTGGTTTCTTAGGCAACCCACCATGGTCATCAAGATTGCAGAATTCTGTCTGGACTTAAAAGTTCCAGGAATTCTGCTGTGCACACTACCCTCCCTCAGGAGAAAGGGGTGGCACGAACGGCCTTCAGCTATTCCAAAGCAGCACTAAGCATGCCTCATTCAAATGTGTTTGTTGCTGGTGTGTCCACCCCATACAGAGTCTATACTACACAACCCAGCGGTTCCCACCACCGCTGGAGTCTTCCTATAGAACAAACAGAAGATGAATTTTTGACTGAATTTAAAAGCACTCTATCCCATTTCTCCTCATTCACCCTTCCTGGCATGTCTTTGTTAAAATATGCCCTCTGCAACTATCTTTATTGATAAGTATTAACCAGGTAATACCTTTAAAGAGAGACAAAAGACCCGAGGCTTTCTTAGACAAGAATCGGAAAGTGGATAAAAATTTACTTGACAAACATATATTGTCTATTCTAGCAGGTACTCATATCAGTACTTAGGACAGCTAAAGCACTGAAGACACACACATGCATGTGTGAGGACATTTTCTCATATGATTGACATTCTGCATGTCCTTCTTCGAGAAGGACGAAAGATAAAAAAATTCCTTCTTTTTTCACGGAATGTTTTTTGTTTTTTTTTTTTTACTTTCCTGTCTCCACATTTTTTTTTTGTTTTGCTTATAGTCTTTCTTAAATCTCCATTAAGATTTGAAAGTAAATTTCTTTTTCTTTTCTCCAAAGGAGACAAAACACACTGTCATCTTTACTGTCTTCTACAACATAGTCTTGAATTGGACTCAAGTTAGTTGGCAAACCTTGTATGCGCTATTTGATATTTCCCCATCAACTCTCAGACGACAATCTCAAAATGTTATCATATAACACTTGCTGAGAGCTGACAATGTGTGAAATGGCATACAGAGCCGAGAATTAGTCTTGGCCCGGCTGCTCAGTGAGCTCACTAATGCAAACTTTAATTCACTAAGGACACCCCAGACTGTCTGAAAGGACCATTAGAACAACCATCAGAAAGTTCAATGTGCTGTCTCAAGGTCCTACCAGTGGCATTAGCATCAAAGGGGCAAAGTTCACTACAAAAACCTATCCCCATTTTATATTATCTACAGAAAAATAAACAACTAAAAAAGCAAAAACTTCCACTTACTTTCTGTGAAAGCGACCACCGCCAATCTCATCACCTTTCTCTCCAAATAGTTTTCTGGCTGCTGAAATAATGTGTGAGTGTCTTTTCAGGGGATGTGAAGCTCTTCACTAACAGTCTCATTAATTATAAAGGAAAACTAAATTCAATACGACTCAGGTAATACAACGGCCTGATGTCTATGATTATGCAGTTGCTACAGATCAGCGCAATTGTGACCTGCACATCCACTCCGAGAAAAGTGTGCTCTGTTTTGTCCTTCTGATGACAGAACAAAGCATCTGAATCCCACATGGCACCATGCTCACCCTGACACCAAAAGCTTTAGAGCTGAGGGTCTTGTAAAGGTGGCCTCAGTTTGTAACATACACGCATGGTGATTGGAGACTGAGACATGTGGAACAATCGATCGCCTTGCCTCTCCGCTTTCTTGCCCACTTCACTCTACTAGAAACCAAGTCATTCCACAGAGGTAGAATTCCTTTGTTCAGAAATGGCTCCGAAGGACATTTTCTGAAAGAGACTGGCTATAGTGTGGACAGAAAGCACATGCTTATTGGGTTGTTCTTAGATGATTGGGATATAATGTCTTTCTTGAGACCACAATGATGACCTGTACTGACAAGGGAAGACAAGGGTTCTGAGCACTGCAGATGTGCCTTGATTATGCGCACATAGGAATCCGATGTCTCCTTGAGGCTTCAGGTTTGCTTAAAACAACCAAATGTAAAAGAGGGGGAGGGTGATTTGCCAATTTACTGCTTAGAGCTCAGTTTTAACAACAAAGTAATACAGCATGAAAACCTGGCCATTCACCAGCACTTGCCTACACAGAGGACGGCTCAATGAGCTCCTTGTGCCCGACTTGTCACAATGACTGACACTTTCTAATATTGAGCTCGAAATAATATGGATATTTAATACCGCAGCGTTTACATCAAATAGAAGCAGAGCACTATTGTTTATCAGCAATCTTCTTCTGATGGCATGAATCTATATAGACATAATTATTGTTGAATGATGAGCTCTGATTTTCACATTATGGCATAAACAAATCTGTGAAATATTCACAATGTTTCATCTTGTGTGATTTGAAAAACCTCATAAAGCCAAATTCTTAAGTATTTGCTATGCTTTCCTCTTGAATTTTGACTAAAATTTACCTTTTAGATCTGTTATGCCGCTCATGAATTTTTTACAGTATCCATCTGTGCTTCCAATCTCTATTCTCCATGGTTCCACATTGTTTTGGCTAACTAACAGGCCCATATGTTGCCTTAATGTATTTCTACACAATGTTTGTGCTTAAAAAAAAAAACCACAGGGAAAAACCACAGGTCTAAATAAGCTATAAAGAGCATCCACATACAGTTAGTCTGTCTTTACTGAGTCCGAGGACATTATGATTCTGCTGCGACAAGCAGCATTTGTCTTCATTTTGTCTGACTGTCCTCATGTGTTATTATTAGTGGCTGTCAGGCTGAGGCAGAAAAAAAAATAGCATCACTTGAGGAAGAAGTTGAATGCATAAACGCGGTACTACACATGGTGGCTGAGGATGAGGAGGTTCAGAATACTCACACGCAAGGACCAGGATGAAGAGATTTGAAAGTGAAAATCGACTCTTGGTAAATGTGAGAAGCAAAAGAAAAAAATGACTGCCCAGTATTTAAAGCGAAGTGAAGGCTAATTATTGACAAAAGTTTAACAGCCTCTGAGTAGCTTTGAAGACCATTTTTTCAGCATGTCAGCTTTGCTTCAATGTAAGAGAACATATACGTTGAAGCATTTGCCTGTCCTGCGGTCCTTCAGATAATGGTGACAAATACCTTGCTGTGCAAAGTCGAGATTTCGGTGCTCAAAAAGGTAACTTGAAATTTCTTCTCCCAAAAACACCACCGAGCACCTTCTCCCAAGGCTGGAAGTCATGGCTCCCGCAGGCTGGCTCACCACCTGTTCGGGAGTTTTCACCTTTGAAGACTTACTACTTGAGCAAAGAGTTTGCTTTATTTTCCCTTTTCATCATTAAAACAAGACACATCAGATTATCACGAGACTCGGAAATTGTTGCACTCAGCTCCCTATCAGACAGTATCATTTTAATTACTCAGAAAGTAGATTTCCTCCCTGAAAATCCATTATCTTTATCTTTTAATTTTCCTATCTGAAAAGATTATCTCCTCCTCAAGTGTCAGTTCTTGTCACTAAACAATGATTTTTACAGCAAAAGCTTTAAAAAAATTTTAAAAAAGCTACCTTTAAAGAAACGGCTTCCACAGATACAGAGAAACAAGGGATTTTTACATCAGTGGCAACACAGGAGGAACTACAGAAATGTATTTCCAAGGAGTCAGCCTCCTTTGGGTTTCCAACTCATTGCCTACAAAAATCTGCATGGTTTTGAACAGTACATATTTTCTAGAAGATACACATAGCTTTCAGATGTGTGCCGACAACATGGGCTGCTGTAGCGGTCACGTGTTATTCTTCTGACCTTGGTCCCTTCCATGGTGCTCTTCTGAGCCACTCCTTCTCTTTAGTCAAACTAGCCTTAGTTACCTCAGGCCCCATTGAGCTGAGTCAGTCCCCTGGACTTTCTTCTTGAAGTCTTCTCTTTTTCTGTCATCCTCAGACAACGGGAGTCCCATCTCAATGTCACACAATGCGTGCTATAGTGACTTCCAAGGTCAACCTAAGACGCTGCTTATTAGAACACTGCATTACTAATTATTTTGTTGTGTGTGTGTTGTGATCTGCCTTTCCAGCCAGACTGTCAGTAAATGTGGCTGGTGAGATTTTTCTGTCTTTCTTATAATCCACAGCACGTGGTCCAGAGTAGATAGCGATAAAAATAACCAATAACATGTGAGCAAAGGAGAGTTTATGCTAAAACAACTGATTTGCATATAGCAGGACAAGCCCCTGGTAACACATTAAGAAACAGAACCAAGAGCAGGGCTGTCTACAGTGATAAATGGGGTCCTGCATAGAAGATCAATGATCGAGGAAATATTCAAATGCAAGTGTTTCAACTCCAAAAGGATTCTCCATAAGCATTTCTACCATCTGTACCCCCTTAAAAAAAAGAAATGAAATATTTTAAAAATGAGGAGAAATCATATAGGAAAACAAGTGGCAACTACATTAACATATTCTCTTAAAACGTATCACTAGAGAAATATATTTTCACAGAAAGGAATGGGGAGGGGAAGCAGGGCCTGTGGAAATGTTTGCAAAGGAATATCTGACTGCCCCTTGAAAACCAACGCCGGTTTCTTTTCAGCGCCTTGGGAAGTATGTCTGTGGAAATTCACCAGCTCGGTAGGAAGACTGCCTGCCAGGCTTCCGTGTTGTCTGTTTCCATTCTTTAGGGACCACTCTGGATTCCTTCAGAATGGGGTATCCTGGGGAGATCTGTTCTGTTTCTGCTCCTTTTCCCTTTTGTTTGCTTATAAACTCACTGTTTTCCTACCATTTCCCTGGGAGATTCATCCAGGTTTTATTTTACAGGTTATGCGAGGCCTCTGCAGGAAGGGGAGACGGTGGCCATTGGTGGGGTGAGCTCTTGACAGTCGTAAACTCACGGTGGGCAAATATTGAGTCCCTTGAATTTCTATGTGTGGATTCCTGGGAAAGATGCTTCTGTTGATGGAACGTTTACTATTTAATAAAATATGTCCTTGCAAACGCTAAGCATTAGTAAGATATATTTATATCCAGAGAACCAAAACCTATAGGAAGACAACTGTTTCACAACAGACACATGGGAGTCCTCGGTCAATAGAAACTGTAAGCAGTTTTGATTGTTTAGCAGAGATGTGCATTTATCAAATATAAAGAATTATTCTTTATTTGCCTCTCTCTCTTTATTTCAGCCAAATCTCCATATCTGCACACCATCTCATCTTCTTTCTCTTCCTTCTCCTCCTTTTCAGAAAGACACGCACATACTGTTTTGTAGCTAAATTGGCCTGAATAAGGTAGACAGTATTTTAGATGGTGACCACATCAGCTAGCTGGCGGCACTTGAGAGGGCAGAGAGATGTCAAGCGTGGCAACACAGCTCAAAACAAGAGACTTTTGGGGAATAACTGGAAAGATTTAAGAACACATATGAAGAGCACATCTTCCTTTGAACAATTCACCAGGACATTTCATTTTAGAGCTGAGAACTGGTTTTCCCTCATAGAAAGGAAAGTCACGGGATGGACAACAAATTCACTCTGGGTCTATCTGGCGCCATGCTCAGCCAATGCCACAGGCTAAGAGAACCAGGTGAGCACACAGGGTTAGATCAGACTTAGCACAATGCAGTCATGTTCAGAGGGCATTTTTGCTTTTGTTACTTTTTTATCATAAAAGGGACAATTCCTATCACTAAAGAATTATTAATGTTATCATTGACTCGAAACTATAATTCATAAGTAAATTAGTTTTGAAGATTATCCAGAAAAGTGTATTTCATATTTCTAATTATCAGGGACAAAAGTCTATAGTATAAGGTGAGGTAAAGGAAACTTACATCCTAATGTATTATTTATAAAATCTGTATATAGCAGTAGGACTGGATAGAACTCTTAATTATATCATCTTGGTGTATACTTGCATAGAACTCTGAAGCACCAACTTTTAGCATCATTTCCCTAATATGAATCATTGAAAATAACAGCTATCCAGGAAAGCAAAGCCACTGAGTCTCATCTCATTGGCAGTAAATTTTTTTCTCCCTAGAAGTTCCATTTCTGTAATTGGAAACGATATTAAAACAACCAGAAATAAATGAAGTAGAAAGGAAAAAATTAAACTCACAAGACATATTCAAGTATGCAGAAATACCGAGGTCCAGAAGGAAGGCAGAGGTTGGGGAAAGGGACATTCACTTCTTGGCTTTTCTTATAGCCATAAAATGAGAAAGTTAATTCCTGTGGTGGAGTAGGAACAGCAAGCTTCATCACTGGTAGAATTGCTATCATTTGTGAGGCAGGACAAGGAATATTTTAGAGTTCATTTGTCCTTAGCTATCTGAAGACAGAGAGCAAATAGAACACATTCCAACAGAACTTCAGTCCATCAGATACACCAAGTTCCCTCTTTTAATCATGCAGTCTGTATGTCACTGCAAAAATCATTGGGTTTTTCTTATAACATTTTGGGTTTGCTGTCTTTAACAGAGTAAATATATATAAAATAGTAAGTCCCTATTAGAAACACATTATGAAAGTGGTACTATCATTGAGGATTTTAATAAAATCTCAGAGCCAGATAAAATCTCAGTATGTCTTCTAGTCCCCTAGTCTAGACTAAAATTATTTTTTCCTTTAGCAATCTCTAGGGAATATAGTCCTTGTTCTTCAATACTTGGTTCTCCACTTCAAACAATTTTATTATCTGGGAATTTCCCTCTATGTTTAAACTAAATTGCACACGCTGAAAGCTTAGGCCACCTTCTGATGAAGCTTCCTACCTGGGAAGGTGGAGTTGGTTCATAAGTACTTGCTCTTTGTCTGATGTATGCAGAACTTGATTTAAAAACAAAAGAAGAGTCCTTTGAAGTACTCCCATAGAGCTGAGAACAAATACATGCTAAAATCTTTATGGAAACAGAGTTAAAAAAACAAACAAAACACAAAAACAAACCCCTGGGTATGGTGTAATCCCCGAAGAACAATTTCATGTGCCATTTCAATTCATGCAAGTCTCACATGACAGACAGGAACAATAAGTGTTGAAGGAAACCAACTAAAAATTTTGGAAGATAGTGCTAACTAGATAAATACCTTGAGAGTGCAAATTCAGGGCAGCATCTCCCAGGATGGAAAGAGTATAACATCTTAAGGGGAGAAACTAATTGTCGATTAGGAAACAGGCAGAATCAAGGAAACTCAACTGCCATGTTTTCTACAACAAGAACTATGACTAGTATCTATGGAAATCATGAAGATCTCTGCTACTAAACAAGCCTGGTGGATGATTGTGGCAATTTTGAGAGAGAGAGAGAGAGAGAGAGAGAGAGAGAGAGAGAGAGAGAGAGAGAGAGAGAGAGAGAGAAAGTGAGCAGGGAGAGGGAGAGGGAAAAGAAGTATTTTATATAGGATTACAGTCTGACCAAGATGCTGTCGTCTATTCCTTTAAGTATACCATGCTATTTTGTGGCACATGCTATTAACATACAAGACGATTTACATACAGAATAGTCCTGGAAGAAGTTTGAATCACATGTTTGACGTAAAGTAGGACTTTAACAATATGAGAAGATCTCCAAGAAGGTAAAATAAACTTCGAGAATTATTTAGAAGAAAGTGAGATTTTTGTCTTAAAGAAAATTAGTGAGGGCAAGAAATAAATAAAAGGTTTGTACAACCCCAGCATGTGGCTAAGCCCGAAAGACTACAGAATGTTCAACCCAAGAAAAATAGGAAGAAAAAGAAGTTCTGTTCTCATGAACTACTGAGAGGAAATGACCTTAAGAACATTCCTCTCTCGTTTTCTTTGGGTATGCTGGCTTATGTTCTAGAATGGATACGTGGGACGACATAAAGGGATCCGTACAGTGAAGATAGAATCTGCCCACAGGGAACAGGCTGAGAATGAGAATACTTCCAACAACAGGTGGAAATGACAGGTAAGGCCTCTTGAGCAGGTCACAGGGAGCAATGTGGATGATGTTAAGTATAACACTTAAGATTCTGCATGGAGGATGAACCATACACATACCGCCATAAGTATGGCTTTGTGCATACATCATGGCTACAAGATAAGTTTGCTCATGAAATCTGAGTCTTTCACATCCAGGGCACTGGATTCATACTTTGTAAATAAGCACTTCTAGGATGTGGCTTAGAGATTGGAGAACGGGAGCGAGGAGAAAGGAATCTTGCCATTCAAAATGTCTTATCTACATCTGTCCTAGAATTCTACAGCTCCCATGTCCTCGTTGTAATGGTACACTGACTTCATCCTTTAACGTTTACTACTGGGTTTTCGACCAATAACTGGCAAGGAGGAGACTGACTTAGAAGCAAAGCTTCCTCTGCCCACCACCAGATCTAACCTACCACCCTCAAATCCTTCCTTATTGCTCTGCAGCTTTCCGTGAGGAGAAAGCTTGCCAAGAGAGTATCTGCTTTGTGGTAACATTCGCCAAAACCAAGAATTGACTTCTTAAAGAAGAAACTAAAGAGATATTCAGTAAGCAATCGCACATGCTCAAAGAGTTCTTAGATTTGAAGAAGGGGGGCCAGCTGTGGGTAAAGAAGCGAGTGATGAAGCAGGAGTGCTGGGTGTAAGAGCTTAAAAGGCTTCCAAACAGTGGTTGGATGCTGCCTCTTGTTGCTGTTAATCCAATCATCATGTAACCACTAATTGATGCCCCTGTATGATACCTCACAGGGCTACTATGCTTTAATGTTATACAAAAATGCAAACTAAATTCAGGGAAAAAAATCAAATCAAGAGTGAAAAGGTTTTGTACTTTCACAAAAGTAACTTTTCTTTCTTTCTTTCTTTTTTGTTTTTTCCAGACAGGGTTTCTCTGTAGCTTTAGAGCCTGTCCTGGAACTAGCTCTTGTAGACCAGGCTGGCCTCGAACTCATAGAGATCCACCTGCCTCTGCTTCCCAAGTGCTGGCTGGGATTAAAGGCATGAGCCACCACCACCCAGCAAACTTTTGTTTCTTTTCTTCTGACTCAGAATAGAGGGAGCATGAAGTTCAATGTTCAATTTAAGAGATGGTGGGCGGGGCTGGCAGTGGGCGGGGCTGGCAGTAGGAAGGGCATTATGGAATTGCAGCTCTTTCCTATGGGTCTCTCTGTGCAGTGGATTTGCTCCTCTGTCTCTATAGTGACTAACTTGCTGCAATAGTCACAGTGTATGGTCCCTAACTAAGGAGCTATTGTTTCCCTGGAAGATGAAGGGAGAGGAATAATCTCCCAAAGAGAAAATCTGATTGTCGCTCACAGACTAATAGGAATAGAAGAAGCTAGGAATTGCCAACTACATTTTAACAGTGATCCTGGGAAAGTCAACGAAATGTGCTGGGCTTTATTCCAGAACTCCACCTGGGAAGAAAGAAACTGTTCTCCAAAATTCCCCAAAATCTTCACTTTGATTAGGTCAGTCAAGTAGCTGAAGGCAGAAATTGAATCATGAAGAAAGGATGTCCTGTATTCGGTGTGGAGCCTTTTCAGGGGAAAACACAAAGTGGTGGCTTTAGAAAGAAAGCAAGTGTGCAAGTGTGTACACACAGATTATCCCCACCCACAGTCCAGTCCACACTCAGAAACCCTGCTGCTGCACGGCCTGCTCACACCAGCAGCCCTGCTTTGATAGATTTTCCTGTAGTTACTTCTGTACCTTCAGCTTCTGATGCGCAGCACGCACTGAGATGAGGGGTGGAAGGGCTCACTCTGGGCCTTTACATTCAAAGGCAAGAAAATCAATATCTATCTCCAAAAGATAGATCTAAGGATGCTGGAGTTCCCAAATACTCCCAGCTACTCAGAGGCACAGCTGCCAGGACAGGAGTCACACAAGGAAGACACAAGCAGGGCCAGGGCCTCATGCGGATTCCAGAGGCCTGTGGCTCAGAGAAAGATAAAGGAATGGCATCTGCAGAAGATGGAATTAAAAGTGAAAAAAAAGTTTTGAATTGGCTCAGGAAATGGGGTGAAAGGAAAAAGTAACAAAAACTCACATTTGAGTACAACGGCAATAAGGAAAGCCATATCCTAAAGAGAGAAAGAGGGGGGGGGGAGGAGGAAGGAAGAGGAGGAGGAAGGGAGAGAGAGAAAGTTGGGGAGGAGAGAGAGAAGGAGGAAGAAGAGGAAGAGACAGAGAGGGAGGGAGAGAACAGAGAGAGAAGAGGAGGAAGAGGAAGGGAGGGAGAGAAAGAAAAGGGGAGAGAGGAGGAGAGGAGAGGGGGGGGGAGGGGAGGGGAGGGGGAGGGGAGAGGAGAGGAGAGGAGAGGAGAGGAGAGGAGAGGAGGAAACACTAAAGGAAATCATTCCAGGGAGGAGGTGTGATTTCTGAGTGAGGTGCCAGATAAACTGACTATATGAATATATATATATATCAAGAACTTACTAAGCATTTCAACCTTTGTTTTTTAATCTCTTGTAATTAAAAGGAAAGTTCCTCTGCTTCTTACCGAAATGTTCTAATAATAGGGCAGCAGACTGTAGCCTCCTTGTAGTCCTGGCCCTCAGCACCAGTTCTCACACGGGGTAGGCTATGAACAGGAACAATGCACACTGCAATCTGTGGTTCATAAGTAACTCTCAAAGACACTATCCGATATAAAGATCATAAGTCTTTGATATAGGTTTGTTATGCACACCCTCAGGTAAAAACAAAATCAGATGGGCAAGGCCATTTAGCCAATGAGAAACAGATATGCCATGTGGACCTGTGTCTATGACTCTTCCAAGTTCAATGTAATGGTTTCTCAAGATACAGGCCATTGAAATAGGCAAATAATAGAGATAATTTGATACTAAATATAATTAGCAATTAAAACATCAGCCATTTGGCTTATTCCTGAGAAGTAACTTAAAAAGAAACAACAAAAAATACATAACAAAATACATCACTTGCTATCACATTTTGTCAAATAAATGAAGAGTTAACTTTAAAATGAGAGGAGACCTAGGTAAGTGACCAGTTTGACTGACCATTTTGTATTTAATGAAAGAATTCCAGAGACTTTGGTAAATAATTTTTAAAAAATGTTACAGTTATTGGTGAAAGAAATTCTAGGGTATGTTCCTATAATTACAAACTTGTTAGGCAGCACAGGAGCAAGGACTTAAGGTGCCCTGCTGTTCAGTTTTATAAACTAGTGAGTGTCATACAAACACCTAGAATAATCTAAAGTTGAAAAAATAAAATGGCACAGATACAGCTATCCCACAAGAAGGCCTGCCATAAACATACCAGAACAAAATGGCACAAGAGAAAACGGAACAGTGCAGGAATGCCCGGTAGTGAAAGTTTTGGTGTCCGGCGGAATGAGCCGGAAAGGCTGTGTTTGGAATCAATATCATCTAGGCGGATTTTGAAAGAATGTTGTAAGTTTCATGGCTTGAACATGTTTGGAAAAACAGTTCAGGAAATTAAAGGGACTAGGCCAAAGTGGAAAAGAAAACAGGAGACTTCAGACTTTGCAGATCTTAGTGATACAGACAGCGTCCTGAACCACGGAGCCTCTATAGTTTCTCCATGTTGGCGTCATTGATGTTTGGCCTCAATGGCAAGATTCCCTGTGCAGTGTAGTGCATTTGCAGCATACCTGGCTTCTGCCAACCAGATCCTAGGAGCAACTCAACAGCCATGACAAGCAGAATGTCTCTGTATGTTGCCAAGGTGTCCTAGAAGGCAAAACCTCCCCAGATGAGAAATTCTGACCTCAATTCTGAATCTCAATTAGAACGTGGCAGGGAGTGCAAACAGAGCACCAATTCTAAGTTTGCACACCAAAGTCTGCATCACTGAAATCCGCAAAGGCTCCAGGAACACCGGCCAGAGCAGACCAGAGCAGAAATGAGATGAAAATGATATTCCAAGAGCAAAAGGTAGGTAAGGTAGTCTTTGCCATGACTTGAATCCTGCCAAAAGGAGTCTGCGCTGCGACGAGAAATAATAATTTTTTTTTGTTTTCTAAACAAAGGGACTGATTAAAAATAAATGGCAGAATGTTGGTTATTAATCCAAGGAATGTGAAAAGGGTGGGTTAAACTAGATGCATCTGAGGGCAAGAAGGGAGACATAGATGATCTGGGAGTAGAACCGTCATTGTATGAGGACCAGCACCCCGAGAGACTGGGAGATATGGAGAAGACAGATGCCATCAAAAGCAGAGAGTAGCATCAGTAACTTAAATACATTAAGTGCAGCACCTTCAATGCGTGGAACTTTAACCATACAGTCAAAGTACGGGCAGAAAATTGGCGTGAACGTTGTCACACTCGGTAAGTTTTAGTACCACAGACAGACTCTCTCAAGAGTTTCTTTTATTTATTATTTTTAATTCCTTAGACTTATGCAGCTTCATGACACCCAACCAGAAAAGGATTAATGAAAGAAGTTTATAAATATTTATAAATTGATTTTATTTATGCAGCAATTTTGAAAAAAATACCAACTCAACCTGGAACTGCCAATGTTAGAGTTACAAAGAGGGCAATAAAATAACCCAATCAATTACAATTTGACGATTCAGTTAACACATCTGCTTCTCAAAAAAACATCAAATATATCCAAGATTTTTAGCAGTGAAATTCTCTCTCTCTCTCTCTCTCTCTCTCTCTCTCTCTCTCTCTCTCTCTCTCTCTCTCCTTTCTCTCTCTTGATGTCACCTTTTAGTTTCTTGTTCTGCTAGATTTGGGGAAACGATTCACCTAGAAGAAGGAGCAATGGTTTCTTAGGGTTTATACTGTTGTGCTAAAACACCATGGCCAAAGGCGACTTGGGCTAGACAGGGTCTAGCTCATCTTGTAACTCCCGGGTCACACCCCATCACTGAGGGAGTCTAGGCAGGAGCTCACGGCCGACCACTGAAGCAGAGGCCATGGAGAAGTGCTGTTTTCTGGCCTGTTCCTGAAGGTTTGCTCAGTCGGCTTCCTTCCATAACTCAGGACCACCTGCTCAGGGTTGGCACTGCCCCCCCATGGGCTGGACCCTCCCACATCAATCATTAATCAGAAAATGCCTCACAGGCTTGCCTACAGGCGATTTGGATGGAAACATTTCCTAGACTGAGGCTTCTCTTCCCAGATAATTCTAATTTGAGTTAAGTGGACAGAAAAAAAAAAAAAGGACTAAGGAAAAAAATAGTGAAATTCCAAATTCTGACGGGCTCTAGATGTTGAGTTTCTTAGCTCTTTGGGCAGCATTTAGTTAGAATGAAGCACAGAGGCCAAGGGTTAGAATATTCTAGACCGTCATAGTTAATGGAAGACTCTCGGTGCCCTGTCATGGCTTTTCCCACTTGCAGATTAAGGCTGTGAATTGAATAAACCCCAATTGCCCACATTCAAAAGGCATACACAAAGGTAATATCTAATTATACCATATATCTTCTTTTATTTTTATTGAACTAGTGATTGTCTCAAAACTAAGAAGTCTTAAAGGAAAAAAGAACAATTTGTCAGTTTTTTCAAACAACAAAAATGTAGCAATGACTATTAAATTTCCAGCTTAAGATGAAACAATCTGCACAACCCTCCTCTCTCCTGTGTATGTATTTTAAACATTGTTATCAGATTTCTCCTTCGTTGGTTTTGGGTGCTGTTTCATTAGCAATGCCGCTGGAGTACGAAATCAATTGTGCTTTTGTGAGCATCGCCATTGGAAGCAGTGCAGTTTCAAGGATGCTGCCCGCTCCTTCCAGCTACCGCACCCCACATCACCACCATCACCCCAGGAAGCCACCAACCTGTGAGTCCCATGCTACTGTTCTTGAAGTTTCACCTGTAATTTAGACCATGGACCCTACTCTTAAAATAACTCAGAAAATGATTAAATATTTGACTAAAACATAGGCATTATTAGCCTTTTTTTCAGCAAGAAAACTTAGCTTTCTCGATCTCCGCTTTAAAGCAACTGTGTCCAGATGTAAAGCTGAGTATCAGCAAAATAATTGCTATTTTCCCTCAAGATATTACACACGTTCTACTTTTCTCCCACTGAGTCCATCACAGAAGTCTACAAATTTTACCAGATTATTCTGATACCATGCAATCAGAACTGAGAACCACATTCAGTCACATGACAGCCTGGTCCCTGGTCCTGCTCCTCCCAATTAGACTTAGTACTCATTCTCAGCTCTGTTCCTTGCGCCTCCCCTCATGAAGGGCAGAGGACAGCATTTCCTATGAGACAGAGCCCAGAAAACTGGCACCCACAGGCACTGCTATTATCAACAGGAAGAACACGAGGAACATTTATAATCAAAGGAAACAGGACCAGATTCCCAGTCCAGTTTAATAAGATAATTGAAATTACCTCATGCAAGGTGTTCAATGACCAATAAGTGTTTGGCCGGTGGCCAGGGGTCTCTGGGTACACAGACATTGATTATGAAAGGATGTTTGGCTTTTTCCCCGGAAGCATTGATGGGAAAGGGCAGAACTTTCCCATGTGTGTAGCATGAGGGACAGCGAACACGGATTAGGACAAGGTTGAATCAGGGACACTGTGGCCGTTTGGCCAACGATGACAACAATCTGCCTAGGATGGTTTATTGCCGTGATTTACTTAATCCAGGGCAAACCGACCGGGAATGACCCAACTCCTTCAGGGGGGATTAAATGTAGATCTGAATCGACCCGGACAGTGAGCTCCTGACTTAGAAGGGGGTTGTGACTCAGGGGTCTTGTGGGAAAGGACACCCCTCTGCAGATCCTCATCTGAAAGAACTCACATACACACCCAACACCATCTCTCTTTCTTGTAAGTCAAGGACACGTTGTTTTATTGAACTGACAGTATAAATGAATTTCATTTCCCAAAGGTTTACCTAAATATTGTGAACCGGAATTCTTGCTTAAATATTTTTAGTAATTCTCTGAGAATTTCATACACATGTACACGTCTTTTGATCATGTTTACCCCCATTCCTCAAAATAATTATTCCCAGACTCACCATCCATAACTTCATGGCATTTATTTTTTTTAAATAAACCTTGAAGTCAAATTTATGCTGCCCATGTTTTCATGGGTGTGGGACTATCCATTGGAGTATGGCTGGCCTATTGAGGCCTACAGTCTAGGAAAACTGAGCCCCCTTCTCCGCCCAAAGCACTAGCTGTCACTATTGCCTCAGTTAGGGGTGAGGCCTCATGAGTCCCTCCCACACCACGCAACAGTGTTGACTGGCTTGGTCTTGTGCCAGCAACCCATGGCCTGCTGGCGCTGTGGGTCATGAGCTACAGTTGGCCCTGGCATATCCTCAAACGACACTGTTGCCCACTCCTCCCGTCCCTGATGGTCTGCCTCTCAGAATCCATCTACCTCAGTGTTTCTTCAAACCGTGGGTTTGTGACCTTCTTTGGGGGAGGGGGTCAAGCACCCTTTTCACACCAGGGGTCCCATGTTCAGGAAATCCTGCATATCCGATCTTACCATTTATGATCCGTAACAGTAAGCAAATTATGGTGATTGAATGTAGGTCTACACAAAATAATTTATGGTTTGGGGTCACTACACATGAGGAACAGTGTGAGCAGCTTTAGGGAGGTTCCCTTATTCTGAGATGGTCATTGGAACGTCGGGGATAGGGAGCTAATGATAAAGTTGTACACATTTGTGACCGAGCCCTCCACAAGACACGCGCGTTCTGCACTCTGACCCGCTGTGTGTTAGGTGCCATTCACTGCCCAGAGAAGGTTTTTCTGGTGGAGTCTGAGGCCGCATTCATTTCTTTCTTTCAGACCATGTGAAGAGCGATGTCTCCTAGTGATTAAATAAAGAATGATATAGCTGCACGGTAACTGTCACGCTGGAATTTTGTATTTTCTGTCTGCACGCGTGCTTAGCCTTCATCAGGGAAACAACGTTTAAAGTGTATTTACTTTGCTGAGTCACAACTTTTTTGGTGTTCATATATTTTTTTTTTCATGTTCAGCAGCTGCTAGGAGAGACTCTCTTGAGGCCACACAGCATTCTATTGATCTCTTGATACTGTATCTGCATCCTATTGATCTGTCAACACTGTGTCTGTTATTTTTTTACTCTATCCTGACCCCCAAAAGGGTGCAGCGTTCACTGGGGCCTCATATGAGATGGGCAGAGAAAGGTCACAGTCCCTTGAGAGAGCTGTTTGCAACACCTCCGTTTCAAACAGAAGCTGGAAGAGAGGGAAAATAAAACGGAGAAAATATGGGAGAAATAGAAAGAGGAGTGACACATAGACTCTTGAATTCGAAAAGAGCTAAGTGGTCATAGATCAGTTTGGACTCACACATGAGGCTGCAGACCTGGAACAAGCCAGTCTCGGCTCCTGCTACTTGAAATCATATACCACTGCTGGTGTTTTAACTATGGTATTTTAACTATGGTATATTTTCACTTAAAAAGGATAAATCATATGATTTAACATATCATCAAGAATCCAAAGAAAACCTAAATAGTTACCCAAGGCTGTAGTAGGAAAGAGGAAACGGCACAGCAGGTCGGCGGCAGTTCTCCCATAGTCTCCTCCGGGAAGCACTGCAAAAATCACTCTCAAGCTCTAGGAGCCCAGGCATGAGCCCCTCCCTGGAACTGGAAGGGAGGGATGGATGTCCCAGTTCTCTGTCAAGACAGCACTCTTGAAGGAGGAGTCTTTGCCTCTGACTGCCTCTAATGTCTGCAGAGAAAAGGATGTTACGGCTTCTAGGCTGCGATGTGGGAATCCAGTGGCAGGGAGGACAGAAGGCCATTGAATACAGCATCTACTGGAGAGGTTTGGTGAAAGGAAGTCACAGGTTCAGTTAGCGACCACAGGTCCTGCTTAAGATCTGAGCCGGGCATACTGGGAATGATGCATTCTTTGTCTTCTGCGTCTCTCCAGCAGGGGTGGAACGGTTCCATAGGAAAGAACAGGGCAATTATTAGGCCCTTTGAACTGTACAGTGTAGGGCAATTCCAGTGGGATCGTGTGTTTATAGGCAAATTAGTAGCTTCAATGGTTTATTGTTAAGCTAACAAGTGATTAGGAAGGGTCTGCTCTCCCAAGCACATCCTCTGAAAGGACTCATCAATTTTGTCTGTGTGGTTAAAAGTCATACTCCTCTCTACCCAAAATATAAGCACAAAGATTCTGGGGAACAGCGCTCTGTGAGCTCCATGCTCTAGTGTGATCTGATGTGTTCCTTGTCTTTTAGTTTTGATTTTTGATTGACCACATAATAACTGTGCAGGTTCAGGGAACAAAGGGATTTCCTGCTACATGCATACATTACAGAATGATCAAATCAGGGTAACTGTCATATCTATCACTTAAACATTTATATTTTTTTGCGAGAACATTCAAAATCCTCTTTCAGCTATTTGAAGTACAATGCATATCATTAATTCTAGCAACCCTACTATGCAGACCAGAAGCTCCTTCTCCTATCTGTTATATGACACTTGCTGACAGATTTTGCCCTATCCCTTGCTCCCTATAGATCTGGCAACCATGGCTACATGCCATCTGTGAAATTAATGTCTGTAGATTCCATGTGCCTAACACATGGCATCTGTGTTTTGTATCTAGCTCATTTCACTTGACATCACAACCATTCTTTAGGTTCCCCACTGCTGCTGCCAGTGTGGAATTTCATATTTTCATGACTGAATACTATGCCATTGTTAAAAAATGCAACTGCAAGAAAAATCACTTCGCTGACTCGTAGATGTGAGCTCATGAAAAGACTTCCTCTTTGGAAAAGGCAGCGGCGAAGGGAGAGAGCAAGCCAGCTGGCATAGGATTACTCATTTTTCTTTCTTGGGATTTTGCTGTCGGACTCCTTCAAGTGTAAAAATAATAATAATAATAATGCAAGACTTGAGTCACAAACGCTGATGTTAGGATTCTCCACGGCCACAGCTTCCTGGCTCTTTTAGGGGTCATTAGCACAGCGACAGAATTCTTCTCTTCCCTGTCAACCCTCCTTGCCCTGCTGCTTGCTTCACTCCCCTTTCTCCCCATCTGCACAGTCCACCCCCTTCTCTGTGCACACACTGTGGCTGAGGGAAGGAATGGGTGGGGCTGAGTATGCTCTGACTGCTGAGGAGGCTAACTCAAACCCAGAAGCAATGATTCTGTCATGTCTGAGACTCTGGATGGTTGACATGGTTTGCCTTGAGAGCCATATTGGTCCCTTTTCTGCTTCTTCCTCTGAGTGAAAGCCGACTGAAGTGAAATGAGAGGAGAACCAGATCTTTTGTTCTTTATCCCTCCAAGGCTGGTGTGGACTAATAAGGAAATAACCATGGAAGTGATCCCCACTGGTTTAAATCAGTACTCTGAATAACTATGCACAGCCCTGTAAACAAACAAACAAAACCAACAGTGCAAAGCCCCCCTGATTACTTAAGTTAAATGTTATCTGACTGAAGGAGGCTAAACAGTGCAGGGGTAGCGGTGCTTTTCAGTACTTAGCAAGAACTCTAATGACTCCTTAGCACTTTCCTATAAGTGCTAGGAAAGTTTTGAAAACTGGATTAACTAAAAGCTTTTGTATTTCTTCCTAAGAATTAAGACTTGTTTGAAAGTTTATGTTAGAACAGCAAGCTTGGGACTGTCTTGAGCAGTCCTCTGTAACACATACCTGATCTGCCCCAACCCATAAAAGTACAAATAAGCCATCAGCCTCATGGTTAAACCCGTGTTCATTTTCTTTGCATTTATTATTTGCTTTGATCAACATATAGAAAGAAGAAATGCTTCTCAGTTACCCATCTGTGCATTACTTCTGAGGCGAAAGGCTCAGTCTCATGGAGAGTTCCATTTCAGCTCCTATTCTGTTCAGAAGGACCGCTTCCTGCCTAAAAGGATTCAGAATACCTCCCCAACACCATGAAATTGCAGAGGGTGAGGGAAGCCTGGTTTAGGGTGCAGAAAAGAAGCAGCAGCAAACAGAGAACAAGAATCAAGATCATCCAGGTTACTGAGACAGAGGGCTGCAGCAACATGCAGCCATTCCCAGCCATTCCCAGCCATTCCCAGCCATTCCCAGCCAAGGTGAAGCAGACAGCCAACACTAGGCAGAGCACACCAAAAGCCAGGCTCACTGTTGCAGACCAATGTGTCAAGACCAAGGACTTCAGCTGATACAAAAGAGTACCAATCCTCTGTGCTTGGTAAGGAAAGCCTACGAAAGATGCTAGCATTGCAACACAGACACGGAAACAGGAGCACCTGGACGGACTAGATGACTGGGCCAGGAGGAGACCCTCATTCACAACACCAGTCTCCCAGGGAGGACTGGGAACTGGGACGGCAGAATGTATTCTAGGTCTCATTTGTCAGCTGACACATAGTAAACTACTCACAACTCTCATTTCAGAAGATATCATTCCCCATAAACTCCCAGGTCATCGTCAAGTGCCCAGCACATATGCTCTCAGACATTTCTAACAGTGCCCTACAGTGATGGCCTCAGAGACAGTCTCAGAAGCAGAGCTCCTCTCTGACCTTCTTCTTTCCCTGCTTCCTTCCCAGATGCAGCCATAAAAACTAGAATCCCTCCTCTCTGACCTGGGACAAAAAGCTCAGAATCACTTGTCCCCAGAGTCAGTCAGGAAGCCCAAGACAACACTGTGGTCTTCCCTTGACTGTCTCTCTAACAGATACCATTGAGATACCAAGGTCTTTGTTGTGAGGGAGGGGTCTCCTCCTCGATAACTAGGAGAAAGATAGGCTTTGAGAGACAGGTCAAGTGAATCTATGCACACGGGCCGTGGTGGGTGCTCCTGCCTCAGTCTACTGGCATTATTAGGTCCTATCTTTTTGTCTAATTCCATTTATATGGCTGCTCATCCTTTATTGAACCTAAGCATATGAGTTAACAGCTCACTCTAGACATGAGTCTTCAGTCTGAAGGCTCTCATTTCTCACAAACTAAGATCAAAGATGTTTGCTGTCCCCACATATCTTCCTAAGCTGTCTTGTGTTACATGCCTTGGCCATGACTTTTGATCATAAGGTAAGTTCTGTTTTCTGTCCCTATAATATCTAGGTTAAGTGCTTTTAATGAATATTCAAGACACTGATAGTTAAACGAGTAAAATTCAGATTCAGGTCATCAGTATTTTAAAAAAAACTCTGTTTCTATGAGCAGGTAAATATTTATTATGAGTTAATTTAGTAGTAGATGATACGAACAGATGAGCAATATTAGAGATAGTGAAACAGACATTAATTATAAGCGCTAACGAGAAAAGAAAAGCCCCAAATGAATGGGTAATTTCTCCCTGAGTGTTAGACACATCTTAAACAAACCCCACCCTGTTCAGTGCCCTGTGCTTCACTGTGGTACCACAGCCCCTTAAAGAAGACAGTAGAGGACAATGTCTCAACACAATTTCCTTTCTCATCCTCTGCAGAAGAGTAGAGACCGAGCTGCACGGCATGTTTAGGACAGCCTGGGCAGTGCTGTCCTCCAGCCCAGAGATGACAAGTGTTACTGCCCCCCACGGAAACAACCACTGCCCGCTCCTTCAGCCAGGCTAGGACTATGTCCTTGGTGAGGAGGGGTGACACATCTTACCATCCACCTTAGTCAGTCAAGGGACACTGTACCACATAACTGCTGCTTTACGGCACTATCTTTATGTCGTTTGAGTGTGTCTGCACTTTCTCTTCATAAATATTGGTGGCTACTGCTTAATTAAATTGGTGAGTGGGAGGACTCGGGACTGTCAGGGACTAAGCTGTAGGTCTTAGAGGCTTTGAGAGAAAACGAAATGCTTGGGTTAACAAGAAAAAGGAGACAATAGAGAAATGCCATTAGGGTGGCTGTCTGGATGCCCACCATTCACCTGCCAGTCATTGCTCTCCCCACTACCCAGCGCTGCCGTAACCCAGTTTATCCCAGGTCTGTCTCCCCTCAACTGGAGGAGGCGAGGAGCGACTGAGAGAAGGAGGAAGTGGGCGAAGAAGATAAAAGGCAGAGGTGAAAAGGGTGCCCGTGTCCGTTTATGACCCCATAATTTTAGCAAGTCATTTAACGAAGAAATTGAATGCAAACCCCATATAATTCCATCCGAATGATGTCAGCTGTGCGGCTCTATGCACGCTGCAGGACTTACATCAGTTGTTTACCATTTTATCAGTGATGGAATAATAGAGGCAGGTGTTCCTGCTGCTCTAAGTGGGAAACACTCACGGAACATTTTATAAATCTATCAGGCCGTTGTATCGGTAATGTATGGTACTACTGCAGTTTCCTTAGGCCTAAGTTATGACACACACACACACAAAAAAAATCACAAGACTCCTGCTAAGCCTCAGAGGGTGAGGTCCATATCACTCATGTTCTTCCTTTTAAAATGTCTATTAACCAAAACAAACAATAAGCTCTCCATTGTACTTGCAGAATGGCCTTTACGCTAATTTGAAATGAAAAGAAATCCCAGTTTGTTTGTTTTTTTTTCTGTGAGCAAACCAGCTCTTCCTATTCTAGTGCAATTTATTTCTGTTTAATGTTTCAAACATTTGTGGTTTTGGAAACTTTTTGCTAGGGCAGTGCTGGACAGTGGGGGAAAGCAGTAACTGACAGATGAACAGAGTCTGGGTTAAGGCAGTGCTGGGGTGTGGGGGTGTGCGATGAACACAGAGACTGGGGTCTTACCTGGTGGCTTTCACCTATCCCCAGATCTCTTCTGGGGTTCGTCTCTGATCTAGCAATTATCAAGCCCTGGCGGGAACAAGCTCTCGGCACGGGAGCCACTATCTCCAGCTCTTTCGCCCGTGGGTACAGCTAGAGGTTCTTCCCTCGTCCTTAGCTCAGACTTGACCAGCCAACGAGCAGACACGAACTGCTCAGAACCACCTTGTCAAAAAGTGATGCATGTTCACAATGTCAGGCTTGGGGAGCTCTGAGCCAGTTCCTGAGACCTCTGCAGCCAGTGCTTGGGCACTCAGAGGCACGCGGATAAACGACCACCGAGAGAATGCCTGACTAGGTGACTGTGAGGATAGCTGGAGAGCTGTCACTCAGGCACGATGGAGCTGGAAGAGGCAGGGAGGAGCCATTTTCCAGATTCATTCTCTGTGATGCAGACTGACCAGAGTGACAAATGAAAACTGCTGCTTGCCAACTTCAGCACCAGCCGAGACCCAGTCTGGCTAGAGAGGCCCCTCCCCAGGAGAGCGCTAGAGACACAAAGAGGGCTTCTCCCCCTATTCCTTGATGGCCACAGAATTTCAAGTCTAAGTTTGATAGTAAGTTAGATGTAAATTATTTACCCTTGAAACTGAAATGGGATCTTCCAGATTAATAAAAAAAAAAATAATGTCTACCAAGAACATGCTACACACAGTACACCATTAAAAATAAGAGCATATGTTGGTCTTGAAGGTTCTTTATGTACCAGGGAAGTAGAGGCAGACAGTATTCCTGTGATTCAAACACACAGATACCAGGCATGTGCGCGCGCACACACACACACACACACACACACACACACGCACACGCACACGCACACGCACACGCACAGGCTCTAAAAGAGCTGCAGAGAAACCCTGTCTCGAAACCAAAAAAAAAAAAAAAAAAAAAAAGAAATGGCATGCCTTGTCCTTCCAACTACTACAGGTTTCCCTGTAGTTTCTAGAGCCTGTCCTGGAACTAGCTCTTGTAGATCAGGCTGGCCTCCAACTCAGAGATCCGCCTGCCTCTGCCTCCCGAGTGCTGGGATTAAAGGCGTGTGCCACCACAGCCCAGCTTCCTTCCAACTTAAAAACCAAAAAAAAAAAAAAAAAAGAAGAAAGCAGCATATGACTTTTTACTCAAAATAGTTTTCATTTCTGCGCCACCCTTAGAGGTTCTGCTGCAGCAAGAGAGAGGTCTTTCAGCCTGGGATCTTGACGCCTCCAGCAAAGAGGGCCTTGAACAGGTGCTAGGCAGATGTGTGTTCTTCAAATCTGTAACTGGATCTCTGTGTGATATTGTTGCACCCTGAACTGAAACATGTAATGCAAAATATCACTAGAATTAAATTTCATTGCACATCTCGGTACTTCCAACTTACCATCACGCTGCTTTGAAACAGTCCTTCCATTCACCACTACATTCCCTTCCTTTTATTATTATAGTTGCTGCCCCGAGAGGAAAGGAACCTTCTGCCTGGCATATAGCAGCACTGGGGCACTGAGCCCACGATGGCAGCATGCAGACACTGCTCACTGACAGCACCTCCAGCACTCTCAGAAGGAAAGGACACCCCAGTTCAACACTTCCTTGTTTACTAACAACCAGACCCGGGTTTTCACAAAGAAAAGGAGGCCATGTGCAGCTCTCTGAAATGCTGTTTGAGATTTCTGAGATCTAGGGATGGACTGGCAATCTATGCGGATCACAACGTATGCATGACAAGGAACAAAGTAGCTCATCCTGTTCTATGACTGGTGCCCTTTGACCATCAATGCTGGAAGACGGGAATTCAATTTTCGGACTCGCCAAATTCCTCAATTAAATTAACCAACACTGCAAGGTGTACGGATGTTGTAACATGGAGCTGCTTTCATAAGGGAAAAATGATGTCTGAAAGGCAATTTTCTAACATTTGAAAATTCCCTCAGCCTGCTAACTCCCAACCAAACCACAAAAGGCCTGTGATAACTGCACCTTGGAATATCTCATGGACATAATGTCTAACGAGGCTACTTGGGAATCCCCTTTAAGTGAACAGAAGAATTCCATAAGACAAAGGTCAGAACATAGGCTTCAATCTCAGGTCAACTTTGACAGCACTGATATCCAGTTATATTATTGCAGACAGGCAGACAGACACACAGAGACACACAAATGCACATACATAGACAGACAGACTGACAGACAGACAGACAGACACACACACACACACACACACACACACACACACACACACCAGCAGTCATCCTATCTAATTGCAGCGTTGCCAAATGGATGGGACTCCCTGCATGTGACTGGCCCAGAACAGGTGAAGGCTTATGGAGTGCGAGCCACCCTCTAGGTGAACTAGGATAGCCTGTGGCTATGGTGTTTATCTACATTCTGGTCTTTGTTTCTCCCAGAACCATTTGTATTTTTGTTAATTAGATCCATTAATTTATCTGGCAGAACAATTTCACAGCAAGACTATACCTCTAATTTTCTACCCAGTCACTAGTCGTAGCCTTCACCGAATGCTGTGAGAATTTAGATTTCAAATAGGCACCAAGAGCAGATGAACGCCTTGTACTCTTTCTCTCCACGGCCCTAACAAGTCACAACATGACATGGGGCTAAGGCGCAAGCAGGATTTCCACACTTGTACACAAACACTTTCTATTTTATCTCCGTTTTCGTTGCTCAGGATTTGAATGCTATTTCTGGAGTTTACTTGTGTTTGGGTATTTTCCTAGTTTCTTTCAATTACAAGCATGTATGACTTTTTTTTTACATGCATTTACTCCACAGTGACTTATCTTTTATGTTAAATTTTCATTGACACATACTAATCATACGTGTTTATAAGGCACAGTGTGGCATTTTAATCCACATAAATAATGGGCCGTGATCAGATCATGGTGAACGGTACCCATCATTTTGAACATTGACCACTCATTTTTGCCAAGAACCTTCACAATCCTCTTTACTAGATATTTTGAAGCACACAATTATAGTTTTCAACTGCGCTCCTGGACATGTGCGCCATCTTCTTTGCATCCCCAGCCTCTCCATCCTTCTAAACTTTTGAAAGCTATATTCTACTCTAGCTGTACAAAATAATTTTTAGTTTCTACTATAAATGAGAGCATATGGTGTCTGCCATTGCTTGTCTGGCTCATTTTCCTTAATAGGATATTCCTAAAAACTATCTTTGTTGTTGTTGTCGTTGTTGTTTTGTTTTGTTTTTAAGACAGGGTTTCTCTGTAGTTTTGGAGCCTGTCCTGGAACTAGCTCTTGTAGACCAGGCTGGCCTCGAACTCATAGCAACCCTGCCCACCTCTGCCTCCCAAGTGCTGGGATTAAAGGCATGTACTGCCACTGCTTCTGAAAACTATCTTTAAAGCTATAATAAAGAAACTTCTCATAATTGCACCCTCTGCATTTCCCTTTGAGACTTTAAGAATCAGTCTGTTTCTGATTTTGTAGTTGAGAAACCGAGCTACTGAGATTTGAAGCAATTTGTTCAGGATGACCCAAGCAACTAGCAGTTGGGTCCAGAGAAGCCAGCACTGACATAAACTTAGATCAAATACTAAAAAACTGTCTACATAGAGACATTGAGTTAAGAATCAACATCAATAAACATAATCACATTCCAAGGAAAAGAACGAATGCATCACTATAGGATAAATAACAAACTCCCCGACTCTGAACTCAATGATCAAGGGTTTGGGACAACACTTTACAAAAGGCTCAAAGTGGGTTGATGTCTCTTTGCTGGTGTCTGCTTTTTCCTGGCTTTGAGGTGCTGGCCCAAGTGTGGGGAAGAGAGGGAGCTCCCGTGCTCTCAGAGGCAGTAAGAGCTGAACGAGTCTGTTTGAAACATGTGTCTTTGAAAGTTTAATGGAAGCTTTTCCTCATTCTCCTTGTTGCCTTTTAGGAAACAGCCTGCATCCTTACAGGGCGCCTGTTTCACCTTGTTCTTCTGCAAAAGGCAAGCACTCCATGCTCTCCAGAAAAAAGAAAGAAAGAAAGAAAGAAAGAAAGAAAGAAAGAAAGAAAGAAAGAAAGAAAGAAAAAGAAAGACCACTTTGATCATGCTGCTGGCAACACTACACTCTCCCGGAACAAGAAACTTCTTTTCAAAGTTCATTGTACAGAAAACCAAGGGCCTGGGACACAGTTTGGAGGAAAGTCACCTGTTAGACATCAATGCTCCTAAAGTCTCTTAGAGGTGACCCAGCACCCCGCCTGTCTGGGCAAAGTGGTAGCATTATCCCCAACCAATAAAGAAGATGATGTTGTGTGTTCTTCTGTTTCCCAACCAGTCTCGATAATAGTTTCATTCCCCAGTACAAGTCAAGAGAGTGCTGGCACTTAACTTTCTGGTAAATTAAAGGGTCTAGCAATTGGGAGCTAAGTGTCACAGTAGGACAGCATGGAAAGACCTGTAATCATGGCCTTTATTGTCACAATTATACTTTTCATATTGTTGTAAATATACCCTCAGGAGTCCCTCAAATACAAAAATACATTACTTTGTGCTCAAATGTAAAAACTTACGCGGTTTCTAAAGACCAATCTGGGCAATTTAAAACCATTTAAACTCTTGAAGATAAATAGTGAAACACGTTACCAAAGAAAAAAACGACCTATCCCTTCTCAGAGAAAAAGATGATGTGTCCTATGCATGGAACAACAGACTTTCAGCGCCTCACAGGGTTTATACTTGTGGACCTGCAGCATGCATCTTAAAAATACCTGTGCTTAGAAAAGGCTAGAGCACATCCAGAAACAAACGAACACTGGCTAAACTCGAAGGAGCCTGCAAAATAAACATCCTCATCCTCCTTGGGCACCCATCTCAAAGAAGCATCATAAGAAGTCTGCGTAACAGTAAGAGCATACAGATAAGAAGAAGCTAATTGGTGTGGAAAGTTGAAGAAGTAATCAACACTCAGGATTTATCATTACGGGTTACCTGCACCTTTTTTTTTCTTTTAAAGAAAATAGCAAAAGTTTCAGTCTTGGGTAATTAAATATACAGAGGATCCAAAACATCATTTACTTCCCAGGACTAAAGCTTCAGTAATTATCTCCCCAATAGCAGAGGGGAATTGGACAAGTGTTGATTTTGACTGAGGCTTTGCGAATGAGTTGGCATGTTGATTGCTTCATTTAACTTTCTTTAAGATTACTAATCTTCCAGGAAATTAGACTTTCCTCTGAGCAGTGTGAACCGCTACCTTCAAAACAACTGGATGATCAGGTGGGAGAAAAGCCTGCTCTCTCAGAGGCGCGGCAGCCACTGGAGGGGTGATTTTCCTTAATCTTCCTTCCCAGAGCAAAGACATTCTCCCCCCAACAAATTTTTTCTTTTTTGGCATTGGTGAGCCGAGAAGATAATTGGAGGCTCCATATAAATCAATTTGGCTGCTGAACTTAGCAAGAAGAAGCCAAAACACAAATTACCCCCCAGATAGATAGAATTTAGCGGAATAAGCATCCGGCCCGCACGTCTGTGCAGAAGTAGACGCTCAGAGCTAGCTGCAAAGGGGGCCGTGGTCCAGTTCCCTCTATGCTCTCTGTGGTTGGCTGCCTCCAAGCAGCCCTGGTCACAACTCCTGAGCTTTGGGCAGAGGCTTGGCAGAACCGGATTCTGCCTCCAACACTTTTCAGAGTTTTGGACGAGTTGCTTCCATTTTCTCAGCCCCGAGGAATGTACTCGACAATGCTTGTCTTCTTGCGTTTCGGAAAAGGGCGAGGAGGAAGGCAACTGAAAAGAGCTTAAGATGCAAACAAAACTTGTCTTCCCCATAGTGGAGCCGCTTATCGTTAGCAGGTTTTCCTACTATTAACCCAGTGTACATGAGAAATAACAACGTACTTCAAATAAAACACAACCATTACAAGGCAACCTAGAAGTAGCAGGGATGGTAACATAAGAACCCGGGCTTGGTCAAATTTTACTTAGGAAAGTAAAGCCAGAATCTCAACTCTGTGGCCTTGAACTGTAAGACCTTGGAACCGAATTCCATGAATCTTTTAAATTTCAGTTTCTCTGTGATATGGGTGAAAAAAAAAAACAAAACAAAAAGATGGAAAATAAAACCCTCTCACCCCCCAGTAAGTGAGAAAGAAATGTCCTTTTAAAGACACGGAGCGCTGTATGTACGTAGGAAGGAAATACCAAGCTCACAGTGGAAAACCCAGTTTCTCTGCACAGTCACCGTGTTCAAGCAGTTCTCCAAGAAAGCCACAGACACTGGCGGCTCGGGATCTGTAACTGGCAAGCATTTGGCCATCTTCGGCTCCTAGGTATCATTATTACCACTTGAAAAGGCAAGAGGAAGCTTTCTTAGTGCAATGCCAGCCTTGCCAATTCCTGTGGGTTTGGCAGAACCTGCATGCATACTGTGAGAAGTCCTTTTAATTCCAGACCCCATCGCTGAATAGTTGCGTCCACATCATGCAACCGAGGGGAAGTTTTACATATAAACAAGGTCACCCATGGAATAACTAACAAGAGGATATATTATTCTGCCATAAAATTCTCATAAATAAAACAGCTGTGCATGCCGTATTAGACTGGAAACATTTCATGGCTATATTAATATACATACATGTTCAGTCTATACTGAATTTATGGTAATATACTCAACTGAAATCTGTGCCTTAAGCATGATAAGAAGTCCCAAAAGAAAGCGAATAAAATGTGCACAAAATTTTTCTATCAAGAAATTGTAGTCTTTAGAAGAAATGCATGATTTGTGAATATGATATCACACGGAGTAGAGGGAATGGGATGCTTTGCAGCAGAGTTTTTCCAAAGCTAAAGTGCTCATCTCTGATGAACTGGTTTGAGTATCAGCAGCAATGAGATGAACTCTGAAATCAATAACAGATACTCAGTATATGATCTGATAGATCTGAGCCAATCGAGAGCTTTGCAGTTCCCAAGGTCAAAATAAGATGTTTTCCTTGCACTGAGATCATCCACTTTTACCCTCAGAGTAGAAGGAGGCACAGTCCGCTCAGTGCGAAGCCGAATGGTGCCATATTTGAGGCATGAGGTACATGTGTGGAGGGGGAGGGGCAAGGAGCCAACCCACGAGAGGAGTGAATCTGGGTTTATTCAGCAGTGGCTCTAATGGCTATGGACACACATCTTCATAAAGAGGCGGCAAGGTTTCTAACTCAGGGCAGGAACACTCTGCCAGCCACTCCTGTCAGCAACCTTCACAAGGTCTCTTCTATCTAGTTCATTCCCCAGACACCAGAGTGAACGAAGTCAAGTCAATTAGATGCTTCCCAAGAATGGAGATATGGTAAGAGACGCAAAGCCACTTCAGAGAGTCATGGACAGACAGCCAGAGCCCGGGCGGTGGCGCCTGGTCTATGAGGAAGCTGCTGGTCCTCAAAGAACATTTGGTTATAATTTAGCTGGGAGGTAGCAAGAAAACACAAGCATAGCTAGTGCCATGCAAACTTTCTGCTATCTAAATGGTCTCTAAAAAAATCCCTCAAGAATTAATAAACACAAAATTGAACGACTCAGTGGATGAATGCATGGATGTACTAGTGAGGTAACATCTAATGCCAAATATCAGATCAGGCATCCCGGGGAGCTTAAAAGAAGAATGAAAGAGTTACTGAGAAGGTGAAGTTGAACTAGGGTTTTAATGACAGGTAAATGAATATTTTTATATATCACTATATCTGTGTTTTTATTTGAATAGAAGCTCAGAGGGCAGTTGCCTCCTGGCACTGAGTGTCTTTGCTTTTATTGCACAGGTGCATATATATTTCTATTTGTTCATATTCCATATTTCATATTTATTATATTAATTGCTTCCTATCAAGTAGCAATAGATTTCTCTAAGGTAGTAATCTTACAACTATTTGCTGATATTTGAAAAAAAAATGACTAACTATGAAGGAGATCGCTTTTACATAGTAAATGCCTCGTTCTGAATAAAGACCTTCCGAAATGAAGCGAGAGGTAGGCTCCCGATACCGCCATCAACTGCCAACTATAAATGACAATGTTTATTTTCCATTGTGACTGAGGCACTGACAGAACTGATATTATCTTAAAGTATCTGCTGATTACAAAATGCAAAACAATGCTAATAACTCCTCACATGACTCTTCAAAAATTCATTAAACTCTCTGCAGAAGTTTCTCTAGTAGAAAAACTAATGCTACTTCAATTACCTTTCAAGAGATATTTGCTATTTACAATTCTTACTGCATAGCCCCTGCTGTTACAGACTTCTGATACAACCAGTGTACTGAAAATTGTCAACACATAATTGTTATAATTTCTTAGCCTGTAGAATTTGTTCAGGAATTTTTTTTTTGCTATTGGGAAATATAAGGATTATGATATTGATAAATGCAGTCCTTCCTTTCTCAGCTCCATCATTGCTTACCTGCATGCATATTTCAGGCAGCAGTGGGGCTTTTGAATATATTTTAAGCATCTGGGTAATGTTGAAAAATGATTTGCAAGGCAAATGCATTTATCAATCTGTTCTCTTGACCTAAGATCTTGATGATGTTTGCTGAGAACTTTAGATATACAAAAACAATGGCCTTTGGATTTCCAGTAATTCAAAATTCTATTTATGTTTTTTTTTTTTTTTTTTTTTTTTTGCGGTTGGTAGAAAATAGCTTGAAAGTGCATGGGATAAATATGAAAAAATACTAAAATTTGAAGATCATGACACATGAAGGACATGAACAAATTCCAACAATAGAAATCCTAAAAACTAGCAAGAAGAAATTCTAAGCCTAAGTCAAGAGACGAGTAACACCTTAAGTTTTGCTAAATGTGTCTAGTCCAAGGACAAGTGTCCTCATCAGAAATCTGGAATCATATAATAAGATCTTTGCTCTGATTTGCTGCATTAAGCTTTGCTAAACACTGCATTTTACTTTAATTTTTCAATACCGTAAAGAATGTTCTGGAGGAATAGCAATATATAGTGTGCCCCTTTAGTGAAACTGTTTTTAAATTCTAATAGAATTTCAAGGTTATTATCTATTTCAGATCAACAGTGGGGGTCAGAGTTCACAGCAGCCAGAATTTACAAACCTCCAATGGGTTTTGATTGACAGCAATCAGCATCTCTTCAGCATCACTGAGGGAACAAAGTACAGGTCAAGACAGCGGGCGATTTCATCTGTCATTTTTAATTATCTAAATGATATTCACAGACAAAACCTTTCCCATCCATCAGGGCATCACATTACCATAGACAATGTTTGTTTAAAGAAGAGGCCATAAAATCAAACAATTATGAATGCAGACAAGCCTTGCTATTGACTGCATAAGTAATCAAGCCAGAGTTCCAAAACTCTCTGCTAATGAATTGGTGGGTTGCTGGCAGGAAGTAGCAAGTCGTAATATGGACAACAATCTAATGTTCTTATTGACTTTTACTAAAGCTGGACTCCAGTCACAAAGATTCAAAGATGACGTCAAGTGAGGTTTCCATAGCGGCAATATTGATAGCAGTACACAGCTAAAATACAAGTAGTTAACTCTTGACCTTATGGTGGGACCAGAGCTCCCCAGAGGGCACTGAAATGCTAGCAGCGTAATACATCATGCGCTGAGCCAACAGCCGCGGGGTCCCTGACAGCATTACCACACAGGCGAGGGGCCCTTCTTTCGCCATTTATAACATAGTAATCTCTAATAATTCAGCTGCAGCCCTGAAAATTAACTCTATTTCAGTTTGTTACATGAGTAAATAACGTTTTCCCTCTCCCTCCCTTCTTTGGGAATAGTGAGAGAAAAGCATAGATCTAAAATACAGGTAACTGGTAGCTAAAACAGAAAGCATGGAAACAGCTGACCCCAGAGACAGAGCGAACGTTGCAGGGGAACATGCGTAGAGACGGCAGAGGGGTGGAAATGATTCTTCGCTGGCTAATGCATGCCATCCATAGGATGCTAGTTAGTGGCGTGCATTTTGGTTGTATATCCTTTTCTCTTTATCCAGTTTGCTTCACAGTGATCCCCCTGCCCCTTAAGACATCAGCATAAAGTTGACCTCAACAGATATCATTTTGACGGGTTAAGCAAGTCATCAATTAATACCTCGGATTAGATAAAGCATCTTGATAAGGGCTTGCATTATGAACAATCAGCCAATTAACCACGACTTTCTTATTCCTCATATCCCACAGTATACACAAAATGTTTTCATGTCATTTAGTACAAAAGAATTTAGAAGGTAAATGCATTCACTTTGAATAATTATGAAAATGTTTTAGAGAAGGGAAAAGTTCTCATCGGCATCATAAAAGATGGTTTAAAGGGATTGATTTAGGGAGTTTTCCCAGAAATTATTATTTGCTACAGTCACTCAGTAAATCAAACTCCTGACCATGGTTAGGAGAGGATCACTGTGTACATTGAACCTTGGGGTTCAAGTTCACGTATTATGGCTTGGGAAGACATGGGCTAGGAGAGGGAAACACTCCAAGCTGAAGAAGTTGAAATTCCATTGACAGAGGACCAGAAGTGCGATGAACAGCATTCTTTGAATGGTAAAATTAATGTATGTATTTGTCCTGGTCAACACACAACCAACACCCTGCCAACATCACAGCTTCATCTGGCTGCTTCTGAGACTTTCTAAGTTTCTTTGGGAAACAAGGAAGTGATCAAAATATAGTAAAAAGGAATGTTCTACTAGTTTAAAAAATAGTAACATTTTAATAAAAAATATATATAGTGTGTTTATGTGTATGTGTGTGTGTGTGTGTGTGGTGTATGTATGTTGTGGCACAATGGGGGAGGTCAGAGGACAGCCTGCAGGAGTCTGTTCTCTCCTTCCTTTGTGGTGTGTTTGTGTGTATGTGTGTGTGTGTGTGTGTGTGTGGTGTGTGTGTATGTGGTGTATGTGTCTGTCTATGTGGTGTGTGTGTGGTATGTGTGTGTTTGTGTGGTGTGTGTGTGTGTGTGTGTGTGTGGTGTATGTATGTTGTGGCACAATGGGGGAGGTCAGAGGACAGCCTGCAGGAATCTGTTCTCTCCTTCCTTTGTGGTGTGTTTGTGTGTGGTGTGTGTGTGTGTGTGTGGTGTATGTGTGTCTGTCTGTGTGGTGTGTGTGTGGTGTATGTATGCTATGGCACAATGGGGGAGGTCAGAGGACAGCCTGCAGGAATCTGTTCTCTCCTTCCTCTGGCTTCCTGAGCTGAAACTCGGGCTGTCAGTTCTCATGGCAAGCACTTACAGCCCTGGGACTCTCCCCACTGCCCGCCTACAAAGACAGTATTAGCAGCACAGGCTTTTAGACAGACACACTTGTAGTTCAACTCAGCACTTTAGGCTTCTGTTTTCCCTGATATTATTATTGCATTATTTTAATTATATTAAAATTTATGTGCTAAGTTTTAAAAGTGCAGCCACTGTCATCAGAAAGACCTAGGAGCAGATCCTATCTCTCTTATTTGCCAGCTAAGTGACCCTGACCTTTTCCCTCTTATCTATAAAATGGGAATGCTAATAGCTAATTTATTGGGAGTTGTGAATATAAAGGAGCTAGCTATATAACATCTTATAAATGCTCAATAAATATTAATTCCTTCCCTGTCCCACTGGTTTAAATTTATTTAATAAATATATAGTATAATCTTATTGCTCTATAGTTTACAAAAAGGAAAATGAGGTATCAATAATTTTGCCTCCCATACAGAATAAAGTAAAATATGTCTTCAAATTACTAACATAACATCTCTATTAGTCGAATTAACTTCTACAGTACACAGACGTCTTTAAAATGAATTTTAGCTGTTTCAAGTTGCTTTCATTAGTTTGAAGTGTCAACCAAAATCTGCAACCCTGGCTATGGACACCTTTCTGTGGTTGACTTTTTTTAGGAAACATTTTTACACAATGCAGGGGTCATCTTCATCAATACAATTCTGCTCCTATTTGAAATATATTCTGACATACTTAGAATAAAGCATATCTGGAAATCTGATCCAAGACCTTCTGGCGCCATCAATATACCAAACAGTGAACATTTCTTTGAAATTCCAGAAGAGGCAAGAAGAGCGTGGCGGCCCCCAGGTATTCCTACTGCAAGGTCATTACCACCCGCCTCATTTTGCGCTTTTTCTATTTCTGACCATAAAAACTTGAACACGATGTCTTCTCAATCTTGAAAAATATTTCACTTTCTCCCCCACCTCCTTGCTTTCACCCTTCTTAATCAAAAATGGGGAAAGCTTTTGTGTCAGACTGAATCTGAATAAAACACTATTAGTAATGCTGGTTATAAATTAAGAAATTGCCCAAAATGCTGAGCGGCGGTGACAGACACTTTTAACCCCAGCACTTGGGTGGTAAAGGCAGCTGGATCTCCAGGTTTCAGGCTATCCTGGTCTACAGAGGGAGTTTCAGGACAGACAGAGAAACCCTGTCTCAAGAAACAAAACAACAACAACAAAAACAATCAAAAAGAAAGTAAAGAAAGGAAACGAGCCAAAGAACTTGGCCTCCAGCTTTTCCTCTACCTAAGCACCTACTCTAGTCTCTTAACCCTTGATGCCTTCTTTGGAAGCCCAGTGTTTTCAGACCTCTCTCCTGGAGAACTGCCCTTAGCTCCACGGACATTACGTAGTTCCCAGGGATACATGGTAGAAATGCCCAGAAGATCTAAAGGATGAAACCCACAAGTATTCAAAGGCACACATTTATAAAAGAAAGTAAAAGATGCAGAGGGTTTGGATAGTGTTTAAGAGAGAACAAACCTCAAGCTTTTAATTAATTTGCAAAAGGGAATAAATTACTTTAATTTCCAGAGAGTTCATGAATCAAGTAGGGACAAAAAGACAGACAGGGTCACCCTTCCTTTCTTAATGAGGGCTGAGGGTTAGATTCTAAATATGTAATGAAACATATAAGCAGGGGCAGACTTTACCCCAAATAGCCAATCTGGCAATATACCAGCATTTTAAAAGAACTCTCTAGGTATGTTCCAAGCAAAAATTAACAGAAAGGAAGACATGGTGAGAGGGGGACCATCAATGTCCAAATGCTTAGCCCACTGCACCTACACACTGGCCAACCCTCATCTGGTTCTCTGGAGCAACCACAGCTTGGACCAGATCTATAGTGGAACGGAAGATGAGTTGTCTTTGGCTAAGGGCCAGCATGCTAGTTCTGACGAAAGAAACTCTGCTGATAGAAATATCGACTATGAAATTATTCTTTGCTCTCTCACTCTAGTCCTGATACAACCAAGTCAGGCTCCACCACAGACCAAGACAGCGAGCAAATGCCATTCTACCTTACTACTACCAGGACCCCGTTTTCATGGTCACATTAAAAAAAATGAGGAGATATTATTACAAATGTCCTGAAAAGAAGCATTCTCTTATTTTGCTATGAAACATGATCATATCAAATTGAGACTATTCAGAAACAGAGCAAATCTCCCCTACGTTACATAGTGACTATATTCTCAGCAGACAATCCTTTCTTGTTACCATAGTTCAAGCCTGCCTGCATCTAATTTCTCTATATTCAGATTCTGTGAAAACTGTTCTCTTTCCTTTTTTTTAAAAAAAAAACATGAAGCATTCTAGATGACATGTGAAGAATAAAATCCCTTTTGTGAAACAACATTCAGCTGACAGATGACCATATGACACCCTTCAAACGGTACAATATGTCACATCAGAACGGGGCTGCTGGGAAGAGTATATTCAAGGTAATATTTAATGTTAAAGTCAAAACATAATGGAATTTTCCCAGCACTTAGCATGAACACACATGGGGCAAGGAAACAACAGGCTCTAACTGGAAAACTATTTGTGCTTCATTTACCAAACAACTTGGAAGATGGTTACAGCTTTTGTGAGACACCTCATCATATTTTAGATGCAAAATTAAGTGAAAAACAAATATGAGCTCTGGTTTTTTTCTTCCAGGATGAGTAATCAAGATGAGCTTTGTACTTCATTTCGCTGTAATGGTCTTCTAAGACGAGCTCTGTAAGATTAAGATGGGGATTTCAACCCCAAGTGACAGCCCCTTCTAGATTCAGCCCTTGAGGGGGAAGGATTTCTGGGGCTCCTTTTTGTACAAGACTTTGCTGACACCAAGGGTGGAGGTGCACGGGCCGTAAGATGCTGTCTTTACAGCTAGCAACATACATGTTCTGTGTGTGCTTAGGGGGTCCAGTGTGCATTACCCCAGTTGTGTTAGCCTAGGCACAGGGCATAAGATGCTGTCTTTACTCCTAACATACATGTTCTGTGTGTGCTTAGGAAGGCCAGTGTGCATTGCCCCAGTTATATTTTCATGGCAATTGTAGTGAAGCCGACTTTAAAGGAATCCCAAGATAAATGACATTGTCAACTCTAAAAATACCTTAGAGGAACAGATGTGTAGAATTCCTTAAACAAGGTAGTTGTGATAGAAGATGTTTGTGCTAAGGGTTCCAAATGACCAACACCTGCACATCATGAATGATTTAATGATGCCTTCTCGCTGACTTTAAAGCAATCATGACTTAGCTTCTTCCATGTCTAAAAGGGACATGTTGGCCTTTTTAAACCAGCCACACATCTTTTGCAGCAACTCTGCCCGTCGTTCTGTTTGTGAGGCTTGGGATGCTATTGTGCCGTCTAAGATGAGGCACAGGACAAAGTGTTGTGAAGATGACGGTGGTGAGAACAGCTATTCAGGCATGAGGTCTGAATCCTTATGTTTACGTTGTTAAACTTCCACATCACAACCATGAAACAGGCCAATGGAAGAACTGGGACTCCATTCACTGCCCCAGCTCCTCACATCAGCTCTAAAACTTGCTGTCTTTTATGTATTAGAATGAGATCTTTATTGTTCTGCAGACTCAATTTTCCAACCTGTAAGGAAGAAGAATAGAATTTTCTTCTGAAACACTTTCAGCCCCTCTTCATTGCGGTCTTCTCGCTATTTCTTCCCCAAGTGCCAGCTTCATCCTCTCTCCTCATAGCTACCCCAAACCCTTCTGGGCACTTTCTCTGTCATCCCTTCCCTGTTCTCCTGTCATGAAGATCCCAGTCCCAACTCCAAATGCAACATTACCCACAGGGAGGTTTTCTGGTACTTCAGAGGTGAAGTCTAAACCCCAGACTTGGGATGGGGTTGAACCTGATATTCTCTCTAGATTTATTTCATGCTGAAAAACAATGGGAATGTCTCTCTCTGTCCATGAGAAGATGGGTTTCTTCAATGAAGGGGAGGTGTTGCTCAATTATATCCCCTAATCCTGTGGCACACGCAATAAAAGCCTGTCCGAGTCTAACCAAATAGACTGCGAATGCCAAATGTTCTCGAGCCACTCACTGTGGCCACACAGGACAACGTCCTACATCTTCTCAAACTCCTGAGCATCAGACCATGCCAACGTCCCTGCCTGAAGTACCTTCCAACCTTCCCTACCTTTAAAAACATCCTCATCTGCAAAGAGCCTTAAAGGTCGTACCACCTATGGTGCCTCCGCTGATCCTACAAGGAGCTTCCTAGCCTTTCCCTTACGGGCTTTCTTCAGCCCTCGAGTCTACACAGCCATAATGAACTTCTGAAAAATTTGGTCGCAATTGCTTATTTTTCTGTATTCTTTTTTGCCTGCTCCCCCTGACCCCAAATACCCCACTATAAGGAGAAAAACTAGCTATTTACATTTTTAACATCTAATTCCAGTGTGTCAGATGAGGTAAATAATTACATAAATACATATTTGATAGGCCAGTGTTCAGTTCAGGAAGCGGTGAACAAACTATTACTTCACCAGAGGGCCTTGGGAAGGGGACCTGACCCCACCTTGGTTGTTCACATGTAGAATAAAAGAGGCTGGAGACTACCCTGGCATTGCCCCCTCTTCCGAAGTTCTTCCGTTCTCTTCAGTCGGACTCAGGGACAAGCATAGTCCAACAGATTGCTAAATGGCATCTGGAGGTCAGACCTGAGGAAGACAGAGAAGCTAAGGCTTCTGAAATTTACTAGCATGAGGGAATTTGGGGGTTGGGGATGGGAGAGAACCTATATGTTCTTCACTAAGGCCCAGTAGTACCCCAGATAAACAATAACAAGTACCCTGACTGTGTAAAAGCTTAGTTAGCATCCTTAGAAGCTAGATGAATATTTCTGCTCCTTTAACCCTAAGTAGCTTCAACCTGTCATTATTGTTCTGATATTGAATAGAGAAGCTCGTAGTCTAAATGTGTATAAATATGTTGTGTCAGATTTTGGACCGTACCAAAGTCAACATCATGAAACCAAAGTCCATGTTCTGGATTTGAGCAATGGGATTTGAAGCTCAGGTTTCTTGTTTGTCCTATTAATGTCTCAACACTAAGATTAAGGTGTAAAATTCTATCAATCCTGACACCCAGTATAAGATCAATAGAGAAAAAAAGGTCTTGCTTATGCCCAATACTGTCAGAACACATTTAGGGGTGACCTTAAAAGCTCACGGATGCTAAGAGTTCAAATTTCCTCTGCTAGATTATCTAGTTGCAAAAGAGAAATTGTAATATGTAGTTATAAACCAGCATGTATCTAAGGATGCCCACTTTAATCTCATGAATGAAAATCACTGATATATAGTATCTTTAAAATGTGTATGCTTCTATAACAATGTTTAAAGCTTAATAACTTTATCAATTGTTACTGCGTATATGATATATGTGAGCAAGGATGGGCACACATCTGTCACGGCACAAGTGTGGCAGTCAGAGACAACTTGTGGAAGTTGTTCTTTCCTTTCACCTGCATATGGGTTCTGTCAATCAAACTCAGGTCATCAGGCTTGAATGGTACGCAACTTTACCTGCTAACACATCCTGCAGGCCCTTAACAGATATCTTTATAACCTAATGTTGTTAATATAATACAGAAAGAGAAGAAACACAGTGTTCTAACAAAAGTCTCCCAAAAGTTGGCAAATGATTCCCAACCACAGAGAAAAACAAATATAACAAATCTCTCTTTTCTCCTACACCTAGCCTGGCATCTATCAGGAATTGGTGATTTTAATAAAGATAGAGGATCACACAAACATGCAGTTGAAATTGAAAGAGGCACATAAACCAGACACCAACGCATACATTTGCTCACTGGTCAGGGGGTTTCAAGATGTTAACTTGAGATAATATCAACATATAAGCTTACTCTTGTCTCCTTTTGAGGATTCTTGGGAGAGAAAGAGATAAAAAAAAATATGAATCGCTTATGTGGGATCACCCTGCTTGCTCCTGGAGCCATTATGAAGAGATAAGGAAACTCCTGTCAGAATGGCAAAGGCTAGTCTATGTGTTCCAGTCACTTCCTGTCTATAGTGAGAGGAGAGTCGTCATATTAAATCTGGCAGACAACTTTTGATGCCAGCATTAGGTATCAAGAAGTTTATCCTGTGCCCCTTTAGATCATTTATATGCCAATATTCACAATCTGCACACACACACACACACACACACTCCTTCCTAAAGTGAAATAAGCCATTGTGAGTCTTTGAAGTACCTGGCTTGCGCCTCTGAAAATTAGTTTTCATAAGGAAGGCTAACATCCTGCTTTTGACAGCTGTCTTAGCGAGAAAAGACCCAGACATATAGCCATGCTGGTGTCTATTCATGCCATGGTAACTGTGCCAGTTTAAAACATTGACTGGTGGCATAACCCAAGCAGATGTAGTACCCATATGTGCAACTCTATAGATAAGACCTCCGAAGTACTGGCATCTGGATGTCAACTTCGCCTTCCTGGCCCCGCAGCTGAGTGTTCTGCTAGACCTGATTGCTTCTCTGCTGGATCAGCCTGCTGCCACCCACGGTGCTCACTGGCACTGCCAAGACTCCAGTGTGTTAGAAAACAGTCAAGTAGAGACTGTTGCCTGCCTTATATCACAGCACTCGGGGCCTCCCCTGACTTGCCAGATGCAGGCACTAAAGTCCATCAAGAAAAAATTGAATTCTTCTGTTCTTAATCACTGGGACATTCTCTGAAATCCACTAAACACTAACAGAGAGTAGTGTGTCTCAATGGGTTATGGGAAATCTAGTTTTTAAATGTTTCAGTTCTCCGACTAAGAAATTAGCCTGATATGCCAGGGCAGATGATTTGGTGAGAGTTTCTCTGTTTCCGGGCATTTTCACTATTGTCTTGAAATAGTGTCTGTCACAAGCACTTATACCCCAAAAGGCAGGGGAAGGTCATCCTCCATATATCGGCTCTCTTCACTTTTTCCTTTGCAAAAGAGTCCCCAGATGGTTTTTTCTTCCAATTCGGAGAAACAGAACAAGAGAGAAAAAAATATGCTTGGCAAGTGTGAATCATCAAAGATTAAAAATGCCAAAGCCTTTCTCAAGGGAGGGAAGCTGACTTGATAATAAATTAACAATGACGTGTCCTCCTGCCTCCCAGCCTGCCTGTGCCAGCTTTCCCCAAGTGAGGACCCTCCTCTCTCCCCTATCATGCCGCCTCCTCGCCCACAGACGGAAACCTCTCCACTTGGATTCCCAGTGTGGGCCTCATGCCTTGAGGGGAGGAAGGAGTGAGGAAATGAGTTTTGTTTGATCGATATGAACTCTATCAATTAGATTCCTGGGTGAAAAATGTCACTGTGATACAAAGCCTGGTATTTCTGAGAACACAACATGGAGATGAGATTTAAATCAGGACAGCACAACGACATTACTTCAAAAGCCACCACAAAGAAAGGCTAAAATACCGCCGCGTGCTTACTTCAAATTAAAATCATTTGATCTCAGAAACAAAATCTCACAACCTATCCAGTTTAGAGACAGGGAATTAAAATACAAAAGTCTCTGGTCTATACTTTTTTTTTTATGCCTTACACATTTACAAATGGAACATAACCAACTTCCCCAATAGGTATTGCTTCTCAAATCTGCGTACGACGGCCTCACTGCCGAGATATTTAGTAAGAAATCGTGTATAGCTGGTATTTTAAACTTTGCCATTTAGGAAACAATGACCGTGTCAATCACGGCTATTTCACACACGTAAGTGAGAAACAAGGAAGGCAAACCCACCCATGCTCCCCTTCGGGAACATCATGCCGATCTTAAAGTGTATTTTTAAATTTTTATACATTAGAGAACAGCTGGGAGGTACTTGTTTCAAACAGTCTCTTTTGGCAGAATGATTAATGTAAATAATGCAGTAAATTATAACGTGCTTAAAAATGAACAGGGAAAGACTAGCTCTGCTTCTGTGGAGCCCTGTGCCTCTGAACGCTGAAGCCAGACCCTAGATGTGGAAGGTGTTGCCATTCTCCTGCAAGCCGCAAGACCCCTGGTCCTCTGTTTCATCCTTTCCCTCCGGATGCTCACGTGAAGCCCTCTGAAGGAGCTATTCTCTCTTTCAAAGAGGTTTGACTTGGGCATAGTTAATCACCAACTGTGATAAAGCAATTAAAGGTATTCATAATTAGGACCAGATCAAATGTAAGTAATCAGAAAATTAAAGGGAAAATGACATGGGGATGGGATTGGCTTTTAAAAAATGACCTTCAGGCTGAGAAGGACAACCTCACTTTGGCACATGGGGACTCAGGGGCATTTACACTGACTCTACTAGGGTCAGTATGCACGTATCTCCCTCACTTGACCAGGATACACCCTGACACCATTCAGCATTTCTGACTTCTTGACACCAGTACTCAAGACAAAATCACTGATCCACCTCAAGTCCCATACAGTGTCTAGAAAATTTCAAAAGAATCCTAAAAATATGAATTTCAACTAGATGCACAACATGATAGAGACACAAAGACTGATCAAGAACATGAGTCACTGTTCTTCAAAAAATGCTTAAGAATGTAGCAAGAGGGCCGAAGCACATTGTATGGAGCCATTTTGGATTCTCTCCCATCTGCATAACACATGGATATAGCCACATATAACGAAACAAGGAGTCTTTCACCATAGGAGTGGCAAAATCATAGTCTGTTTACTTAAGTTTACACAGTTGAAAAGTCCATCTTTGGAATTTTAGGTCTTGTCTCCACCTTTGCCCTTCAACTTCAGCTTGAGATATATCAATTTATTATAAACTGAAGGAATAACAGCATATGAATATTGAGCAATGTTTCATTTGGTCAGCCTCATATAGTAAACTGTCTGTGGGTGCTTATCTAATGTCAGTGACCAGAATTTGTACTGGTCCACATTTAAAAGAGAAGAGGGAGAACCAGAACCAGTCTGAAGAACGGCACCTCCCCATTACAATAATCTCCAAGAATCTAAGGATCCAAGTCAAAGGATCATGTAAATACAAAGTAAAAATTCAGATATTGATTGAAATAAATAATATAACACTCTGGTATGGATTAGTGCTATGTGTTTTAGAGATCTAAGGTTAATGGAAGTGTAAGGAGGAAATTAAACAAGCATTTTAAAAACTAAATGGGTTTTAAGCAGTTGTTTGCAATATAAGAAAAAGCACACAGAAATGGATATGAGTCTCACATTTTCATGGTAGTCATGAAGTTTGTGTATTTGGTGGGGGAGGTATTATTCCATGGTTCTGAAAACTCCCTAAGTTTCTCTGAAAATCAGGCTAACCCCCAAACATAGTGACTTGAGAATCTATTAGATGCGGTTTGCTTGATGTGGCCCCAGATGGCTTTCTCGTGCTTTCTCTCTGCAGGCTGCCCCGACTATCCATTTCTGTTAATGATCTATTGCTTCTGTCTGATTCAGCGCAGCCCACTGGCTATGGAAATGGCAAGTCTCAGCAGGAGACAACAAAACGGTCAGCAAACAGGGCTGAGCCATGTCATTTTCCTGAAATCCTTTCCTCAGAACGAAATGACAAGCTTTGAAATGTGGTTGTCTGCTCAGGGCAAATATTTCTTTATTAAACAAAAGTGGATGTCCTCCAGCTTCCATTCGACCCACAGCTTAAAGTCTGTCACTTGAAAAGCTTCTACTGTAAAATAACCTAATGCCTGAGATGTCCCCCACAGTTCTATTCTCTGCCACACTTCCACTTCTCCATCAAGGTTCGAATCCCAACGGTGGCAGTTACTGACAGCTGTAGGACCTTAATATCACTGTACCACATCCCCCACCTCAATTCCATATTTATACTTTAGTCTCAGGGTATGGGCCAACTAAATGTTTAGCGATTAATTACCAGTGGTAATTAGTGGGCCTCCAGTATTGACAATAGTTTGATCTAAGACAACACAATGACCAGTTTTGGGTTTTGTTTTTTTTTTTTTAAATTAGATAGTCTAGTTGGGACTTCAGTGAAACTAAGTCATTCTGTAGAGATAATAAGTACTGATTAAAGAGTCAGATTGGGGGCTTAATATTTAGGGAGACCCAACAATGACTTGTGAAGATTAAATACTGTCTAAATCATGGACTGGGCTTATATATTCAGCCCTCCTAAATGGGATCTCAGGAGAGGACACAGTTGATCTCACTATGCATTATTAAATAGTTACTGAGTTTTATCTCCTGTGTGACTACAATTCTAAAAGTATAATTTAAAATGTCATTGAACTATCCTTATGGATTAAAGATGCAATTAAAATCGTCATTGATATTATCATTTGCTTTTGTATTTATGTAGAACTCACAGACTTCCCACTTACAAAATTTTTTTACAGACAGAATGTTCTGTTTCTTCAGGTCAATTCTACCCTTGGTCTAATCGCTACACCAGATGAATTCCACAATATCGTCATGTCATTGTAGCGCCCTAGAGTGAAGCATGGGAGGGGGTTATTTCGAGGGCCTTTTCCCGAGGGCCTAGAGGATCACTGGCATTTCTCTGTGTCTTCAGCAGTGAGGGAAGGATCTCCCGTGATCCCACAATCCCTGCTGCAGCTGGCTGGCCTTCTGGGACTCACAAAGGGTTCTATTGGGTGGGGATCTGACTGCTACTTACACAGCTGAAAACAACTGCTTATAACTTCCCCAAAGTCCTAAATATATTTTTCTCAACACAGGTAGACCGAATGGTATGACATTTCTTAGACAGGATGTTACTGCATTGCTGCAAAATAGTATCATCCCTTGGATTCCTTAGCTGGCAAATATATACCATCAGATTATAAACTAGCAAGTGTCTGGTAGGTGATACTCATAAGTCAACAGACAATCATGCGAAGAGCTGGAGGCTGGGTGAGCCTTGCTCCTGGGCCAGCCCACAGGTTCACACCTGCTGCTTGCGGTGTGACAGGGGCTCTCCAGTATCACCCCCACTGTGCCTTTGTCCCTGTCTGTGCCAAAAGGACCTGGTTTTCTGTGCTTGTTGATGGGTAAAGTCTAACCCAGGTCAGAATTAGAAGACCATTCCTAAAGGTGTCAGGCATGAGGCGCCACTGGGAGCCCCAGTCTTGAAACCAGAACGCCTCTCACAACTATTTCAAAGAGGCAAGGATTGCATTTTGGTGTTTGTAGGAAATCAATTACTTGGCTTAAGTGTTCTTCTCTTTGCTTACCTGTATCTTGAAAGATTTTGGCATTCCCCTCTTCCCACTTATACAGTAAGAAAGACATTTGAACATAAATACAAGCACAAGCACACATATACACACACACTTTGAAAAATCTTCCTATAGTAATCTTTCCATCTCTAAAATGCTATTAATGTAAACTACAGATGTGAAATTATAGTCCAATTGTTCAATTATATGTTCCATTTAGCTCTTCCTGTATTTACAGATTTTAATATCTTAGAAATAATTCCGATGGAATTCTTCTAGACCACTTTTTCTGAGTGTCTTTTGCTGATAAAACTGTTCCAGAACGTTCACAGGTATCTGTCTATCAACTTAATTTGAGGCACAAGGCCCACAACTGTTCCCCCTTCCCCAACTCCCAATCCTTTCTCACACTTAAATGAGTCCAAAAGGTATCTGAAGTTTGGGAAATTGTGTTGGGAAAACAGTCTGGCGACTGTGACTGGGCTATGAGTTCCTGGTTAATGGAAGAGAGCCGGGTCACTCTGCTTCAGAACATTCCCAGCTAATACACATAATCAGAATACATTATGTAAATGTAGGACATTTATAAAAAAATGAATAAAATGCTGTTTTTTTTCTTAAAATAAAAAAGGTGAAGCTGGTGAGATGGTTCGGTCGGTGAAAGAGCTTGCCACAATGCCTAATGGTTTGAGCTCTGTGCACACGATAGCTGGACAGAATCAACTCTCACAAGCTGTCCTTTGACATGTGTGCTATGACATGCTTGTATACATGCACACGTGAGTACAATAATATAATGTTAAAGAAACCAGATATGATGTCTGTGCCAATCCAAGCAGGGCCCTATCCTGTGGCACAGATTGGCAGAGCCTACATGTACCACCACAGATGTACAAAAAGTGACAAAATTATTCATATTTATATTACAGCCCAATACCTACTTTTCTAAGGCATCTGTTCATTTTTTAAACTGATTGTATATTTGTCTTTCTATCGCACTTTTATTTCCAGGTAATGAACTCACTCCCCAGTGTCTTGATAAGAGTGAACGATACTCCGTATCTTACAGACAGCAGCCTCCCCCGAGCGCTCCATCAAGACCTGCCCGTCACGGTGTCAATGTCGTTCCTTTTCCCAATGTTCTAATCTCTACCGTGTGTGACTGTGCTAAGAGAACACAGGTGTCAAAGTGAAGCCGCAACTCTCAACTATTCCCGGAGGACTCACGGGAGCACCAAACCTTAAAAGGTGTGTATGAAGGGCATGGACTGGGTGACTCTGTGACCACGGCCAGGGGCTGCTGGCCCCAGGCTGGTTGATCAGATTCCCCATCATGCCATGGTTTCTAAGGACCAGCCTCCATGACAGCCAACTTTTCCCGATCAGATCCTGTGTGCTCATACTGCATATTGTATCTCATGTAAAGCAGGCATCCCGTGCACCCATCCCACAAAGCTCTGGTAGCGATCTGCAAAGCGGAGGTGTTAGCCTCTCCATTTGGGAATCCGGAAGCTGACAGGTGAGGACCTGATGCAACTTGTCAACTTCATGTGATGAAGAACAGAAATGCCACCCTGGTGCGCCCCAAAAGGAAGTGTTTTTGCCACTTTTCTTACCGTGAGTCTACACTCAAAGCCAAGAGGCAAAACTGTGACTCATTTTTCTATCACTGAATATTCTTCTACCAGATACTTACTAGTGTTCAGAAACTATGTGCTGACCTGAACTTCCTGCATTCTTATCTGTTGGCTCATTTCCCTAGATCAGGGGCACCTGACACAGTTAAATTTGGGACAACTGAGACCCGTTTTCGAGTTTCAGTCAACTGGACAAATAACTCGGACTTCTCTTCAAAGCAAGTCAACTCCGGCCAGCCCTGTCACCTGCCACACTTCTCACAGTGTTCCTCAGTGAATTATGGCATCTGCAAATCAAAGTCAACAAGGCAGCAATCAAGCCCAATGATGTGTATGAATAAACCGAGATGCCTCTGAAGGAGTCTCCGTCCGATTCTGGCATAGATGGATCCTTTCTGACATGACAGTTGGTGGGCGCTGTGCAGTATGCATGGGGAACAATACATGAAGACTCAATGTCATGCTAACGTAACTTACAGCAAGGGGTGATGGGTAGATCTACCTTCTAGCTCTTCTAGAATTCTGATGGGGGGTCATTCTCATTTTCTAAGCAATTGAAATATTAGAAATCACATTTATTCTAAAGGGCAATTTGATTCTGGATTCTCTTTCCAAGCTCCGTTTCTACCAGTTGCCTCTAGACAGACAGACTGTCCTGACAGCTTGCTTGGTTGTCAAGGGAAGGGCTATCATGCTGAGGTAAAATTTTCCATGTTTTTCTCTGAAGTACTAACTAATGCCAATACTAACAATGTAAACAATTTCGTTGTATTGGATGAAAAATTATCCTTTCCACAAGGGTTTTATGGATAATGTTCTCATATTTCTATGTTGGAAATATTCTTGATAGGAATTACCGTATTTCATAAAAACAGAGATCAGCCTAGAATATCCAATATAGAGAAAAAAAACACCAAGAGATGCTTATCAAAATTTACAGCACAGGTAGAAACGATGCCCACGCCTGCTCCCGCCATTTTCACGGTGAGGAAATGGAGGCACACTGAGGGCGAGACTGTACCCAGATCCACCCGGGGAGAAATGAGTGCGCTGGGATGGGGATTCAAGTCGTCTGGATGAGGAAATCCACATTAACTGAGTGTGTTTATCCTCTCCCGTGCTCCGAGGGGCTGATGGGAATTGAACTGGGGATGTGAGACCAGGCCTGGGTGCTGGCTATACTGGGTAAGATCTGCTGTTTAACCACTGCTCTCCGAAGAACCGCATAGAAAGGACTCATGACTTGGCACTTCAATGCACTCCATGAGTGTACTTACTCTGTCCCGCTCCTGGCTCTGACCCCCTCCTGTGCTTGCTCTGACTCTGTAGCACGGAAGAATTCTGAGCAAGGCTTCACGAGTTAACTCTTCCAGAGCACACAAAGCGAACAGCTTCAGTTGTCATCATTGCTTTAATAACGAATTAGAGCAGGCCTCTCAAAATGGCAGGTTTGCAAACTTTTGCAACTATACATCCTCTCAAAAGTCACGAATAGCACTTCCATTTGGCCTGTTCGTTTTGAACAATAATTTTTCTGAGCCCCAAACACAGTTTAAGGCACCTGTATTAATTATGAAACAGCGCTTTGCTATCAACTCTAAGGGCTTCAGTTCTTCAGTTCTGACAACAAAGACTTGGATAAAATACAGGATTTGTTTTCCAGAGAAGGCGGAGGCGTGGCAAGTCTACCGACATCCCTCATCGAGTAGAGAGAGCCTTTGCCAGGCCCACGGAGGCCCACGGCTCTGAGGCTGACAGAGCAGGGGACCTGCTCCGTGCAGGTGGGAAAGCCACCCCCCACCACCTTGGTGTGAATTTGTCAGATTCGGTAACAAACACGCGCGCCCTCTTTCATAAGCCCTATTTCAAAATTTTTGTAACTCACCCCAAATCCAGAACCCAGGCCATTCACTAAGAGAAACTGCAAATTAACTTATACTATTAATAACGTTTTCTAAAATGCCAAACTGACATCTTACTTGAGGTGAAGATATGGGAGAGGTAAACAGCAGAGGTTGGGAATTTCTGTTTCGTCTTCATCTTTTTTTAAGATAAAAGTACTGCGACCCTTACTTTCGATTGTTTTACGGCTCAATTGATAAGGTGTGTTCTTTTTTTTTTTTTTTGTTCAAGAAAATTTAAAAGCAACTAATTTAAATATGCAAAATTATCTTGAGTTGTTCATACGTGAACTTAAAAGCCGTGCAACACAGGAAAATTAAGTAATTATGCCTCCAAGTTATTTACTGCAATTAAGCTCATTTATCATATGCAAATTAGTGCAAACTGGTCTCATTAGTTACTAAATTACTCAATATGAGCTGAACAATGTAGCACTCCAGTTTGTAATGAAAAATCCCTGTAGAGGCAAGCAGTATCAATTAAGCTAATTTGCATATGCAAATATATTCACTAACTTTCTCTTTTTCTATATTTAGTTTTCCATTTTCTTACCATTCCAGATCACGCCAAGACTGTGGGGTCATTCCCCTCTCTCAACTCACTCTATCGCAACTAAAGGAATCAACCCAGAATGTCTCGTGAGAAGTCATTTCAATTTAGCACTTATGTCCGGCAAGATACCACCGCACAAGGAACAATCAGGACTGAGAAGGCATTTTCCTACAGAGCTTTGTTTCAGGCTTAGAGGCTCCAGTAAAACAGAGATGGCATTCTACCTGGTCAATGAGACAGTAAATCTGATGTCATTCCCATCAAGTTCCCTGAAACATTACTACCAGAGGAAGTAGGAACGCTGAATAAGCCAGGCAGCATCTGAATACAATCATAATTTGTGAATTTGTCTTAGCTGTTGATGCATTATAGGTTTAATCACTTTCTTTTGCTTAGGTATTTGATCGGATTCTTTATCCAGACCCACTTTGGGTTTGTTTGAAGTGTATGGGCATGCCCTTGCTTGTGGAGGCCAGTGGCCCACATTGGGTATCTTCCTCAATCAACCTCTTTCTTACTGTTTGAGGCAAAGTCTCTCCTTGAATCTGGCGCTGGCCATTATGCCAGACTGGTTAGGCAGCCAAGCCCCTAGGATTACAGTTAGGCATCACCACACCCAGTTATTCATGAGTTCTGGGGATCACACTCAGGACCACCTGCTTGTGTGGCGACACTTATTGACTCGGCCATTTAGCAACCTCTTGCTCAGATTTTTGACTTATATTAGTAGATTTTTAAATTTTCTTTGCTGAAATGAATGAGATTGAGAGAGAGTTCAACCATAGCAACGTGGTCATCCTCTGTCCTTCGCAATTGTCTACCTATGGGTCCATGATATTTATTTCTACCAGAATCCCTAGCTTTTCCAATATGACTAGCTAATCTCTGAGAGTAAAATAGTACTGTGACTAGAAGTACTTAGATTATAACAGAGATATATTTGTATGTATGTGTGTGTGTATATATATATATATATAATATTCTTTTCCTTATCACATATACCGCTTTAAAAAAATTCCAGCAGAAAAACTTATGTTCTCATTTGTCTAACAATTCTTTAAGATGGACCAACTGATCATGATTCTGTGTATTCTATCATCTAAACTTCAAAGCATGACAAATAACAGGAATATAAATCCTGAATTTGTTTATTCTAGACCTGTTCCTTGACAAGCTCTACCAAATGCACAGGTCTTTCACTTACTTGAGGCAGAAGTAGCCTACTTTTCCAGGTGCCGGGTTTGATTTGATTGTCTTAATATTTTTAGGTGAGTATAGCAATATTAAAATGGAACATAAAAAGCAATATCACTACTTTATGTAACAATTATATAAACATTATTTACAGAGTGGAAAAAGCAAGCCCTCCGCTAAGGGTACACAGATAATTAAAACATTCCATTCATAATTCTGGCACCTGAGGGAAAGCTATGCCAGTGGTTAATTTTATGACTTGCAAATATGATATTTGGTATCTTGTGTTGTGCTAATCTTGACAAAGTGAAATATAAATATTCAGCCTGGTCCCTACACTGGGAGACTTAAAAAAAAGCACTTGTAATTTAAAAAGTTCTTACTCATTATCATTGTGTGTGAGTGTGTGTGTGTGTGTGCATGTGCGCACACTGTTGCACATGTGAGGAGGCCAGAGGATACTTGCCTTTCTCGCCTTCCACCTCTACATGGGTTCTGAGGATGGAACTCAGATTAGAAGGCATGAGGAGCAAGCACCTTTACCTGATGGGCCACCTCAACAGACCCTGTCTGTACTTCCTTATGGGAAGGAAAGCAGAACATAAGAGTAAGAAAATATGCACACAAGGAATTTGTAAAGCAGTAAACCCAAATTCCTGGTTGCTCACATGCACGGTTTAGTAATGACCCTCCCAAGCTCTGGGATTCTCACCTGACCTGCCATAAAATGCTACAATCTTTATCTTCCACTTGCTTTCCCAGCCCTCATCAACCCTCAGCCAAAGTCGAAGACACTGCACGTCTTCACTGGGGCACCACAGGCCAATGCCATAGACTCACACTTGCAGGATGGACACCCATGAGCCTGTAACTGCCCCTATAGATGATGCTTTCACTAGGTTCCGTGGGTCTATTCACAGTGGCGGCACTCAGTGGTAAGGCTATCTGTGCACAGCGGCCCTGCGGAGAGACACACCACCTAACACTTCACCTAAATCTTTCCTTTAGGTGCATACAGGAAACTATTAGAACAATCTGACACCGCCTGAGCGAGGAGACAGAGAGAGAGAGAGAGGAAGGGACAGAGAGACAGAGAGACAGAGAGACAGAGCAAGCAAGCAAGAGAATTTTACAAGGACAAAATCATCACAAAGTTTAGAATATTTCCCATTACAGAACGCATTGATCTGATCAAATTTTAAGAAAGTTCACAAAGTATTTTCCTGGAAGAACATGCACTGGGACTAATTATTAGTATTGTATAATATGATATATTATTATATTATACAAGAACATACTGTTATAGCCAGGCATGGTGGTACATGCCTTTAATCCAGCACTTGGGCAGGCAGAGGCAGGGATGGTCTCTGTTAGTTCAAAGTTAGTCTGGTCTACAAGAGCTAGTTCCAGAACAGGCTCCAAAGCTACAGAGAAAACTTGTCTTGAAAAACATAACAAAAAGCCCCCCAAAGAAATACTGTTATCAAAAAGTAATATTATCTGTATTAATATTAAATATTAATATAATATTGATATGTATATATTCAAAGCACTTATTTCCTTGACAGCATAGACATATCCAAAAATGAAGAAGCCTTTTCTGTTATCTCTAAACCCCAAGAGGTACTTGGTCTATATTTCAATGAGACACAATGGGCACAGGGTACCACAGAGGCTTGGCACAATGGCGAAGTCACAGGCGTTTTCTACACCCCACACTGGTATTTTGACATGACCTCTCCTTTACTTCATCAACCCCCCAGAGTTTCATCAGTTCCCTATAATGTTCACATTTACCTATAAATACCTTTATTCTCCCCCTTTTATTACTTTTCGACTGCCACTCTTTATTGATTTCCAGGTAATAGCTTAACACATGGCAACATCCTGGATTCAGATTCAACTCTGGGTCCTAAGCAGACATGGGCTTCGAGTGATTTAACTTTTCTACACCTTAGCTTCCTCACTCTAAAAATTCTCATAATTATGACTCTCATATGAGAGCCATATTATATACATATACATAATATATATTATATACATCTATATGTATGTATATAATGAACACTTGATGACATAAAAAGGCAAGTTAGCATAATAAATCAGACTTAGCAAAATTTCATACATCTTTGCTATTACCCCACCTAAACTACACTTTATAATGGAAACACACACAACATACACACACACACACACACACACACACACACACACACACACAGGAGTACACATTTGTCCCTACAGCAGTTGGTATTTGCACTAGAAATTTTTAGTTACAGTCAAAATATCCAATGCCAGAAAATAGAATAAATAAATGATGAAATATTCATCTGATGTTTGCATGATATATGGATAATAAAGAAAGTGATTCAGTACAAGTAGATGGTATGAATATGGGATATTTATTGCATAAAAAGGACAGCAACAGAGTTAGTTTCCAATACTCAAAAAGTGCTTGATCCTTGAACCTTAACATATAAACATATTTTTACCATGTACAAAACTATTTTGCCTCGACACCACTTTCTTGGCTGTCTTTCTATTCTACCATAACCATCTAGAGTCTCATCCTTCCTTCCTGGACCTGGTTAGGCTTTTCTTCTGAGCCTCATCCTTCCATGCAATAGTTTCCATTGACAAAACCACTGAGTGTTTATCTTACCCAAGGGCTTGTCCTCATCTACCTGGGGGCTATTAGAATTCCTTTCTTTAGCAAAATCAAATCCTGTTTCTCTCCTTTGTCATCTTTCCCAGTAACTGACTGACCACATGTACCAGGGATACGTTTCCTTATTCTCTTCTTCCTCTGATCACTTCTATAGATCTTCAACCCACTCCTTTATTGTATATCAGCCATCAGTACTCTAGTAATTTGGAATTCCCAGTCCCCTTTTCAACCCTAGGCTCCATAGTGCTTTAAACAAAGATCATACCTAGAAATCCAACTCCTTACCTGGTATCAACTCTGCTTTGTGAGAGAATATATCTTTTCAAAAACTCTGAGAAAGGGGATCACTGGATAAGGTTACCTTTACCCACAGGGTCTATGTGTTACTAACCCTGTCCCGTTCATCTGTTCTTCATGCCCATGTACAAATGACTGCCCAGGTTCTATGCTCTCCTGTCCATCCACAGGGCTCTTCCTCAGAGACATCTCATTTTCCATCTTGGGCTATTTTAATATCAGCGTCTCAAACCTGCTTATGCTGTGTTTTGATTAATCCAAACCTGCCCTTGTTCCTTCTTGCAAGGGAATCTTCTCTACAGCATCATCACTACTTGGGGAATGGGATTTGCACTTCCCAAGTCAGCTCACTGGGCCTGTGACAAGTCCTTTGTTTGATTTCTCCACCTTCACCACCCACGCCCTTCCTGCTCATGTGAACTGACCACCATATCAAACACCGCAACAGTCCTTCGAATGAGACCGATGATTGTTTGCCTGCATGCCTTTGCCTCTCACACTCCCTTTGACTGGGATATTATTCTACTGTCTCTACCTAATAAACTACTCATTTATCAACAACTTTGAGATCCCATCTTTGATGTCTTATGGACGAATTAGAACCAGGCTAGTTCAGATTCTCACTATCCTCAACCATTATAATGTTTTTCATTTTATGAAGCTTCATTTATTTTCTTCCTCTAAATGAAGGTTAGCTAATGCAAACAGCAGCCCCATTTATTCCTATTCAATGTTTGAAACTCTGGTAGGATGGCAAATTACTAGAAACCACAAAGTCAGAGTTCAGACCTATACTCTGAAGGATGGAGCGTCTGTCGACTATTTGCAAGGGATGGAAGGGCCAGAAAGAAAAGAGGAACTTCTGTCCAGACTCCACCACTCCACGGCTCTACCAGAGATCTTTTCAAAACAAAATGAAAGAAGTTGTCTTAACGCTTCTGCAACACTGATACTTTGTTGACTGTGATACCGACACCAGTCTGTGGACGAAGGGATTTCCGTGCTAGCTGGGCAGATAATGAGAGAGAACATGACAGGGGCTCTTCTTGCTACGACTACCCCTATGTCTAGCAGTATCAGATTCTGCACAGAGAATTACGGTGATATTCCACTCCAATATCACTGTGCTAAAGTCAGATGACATAAGTTCTAATTTCTACGGTAATTTCAAGATCCTATAATTCACCTATGCTTGAGTATCTCGCTTTCATGAAAGTATATTTACCAAGCCACCTATATATTCCCTTAAAGCCAACAGCTCCAAATAATTCATACATGGTCAGGTGTATCTGGGACCTTTATGGTTAAAGAGTGGCCTTTTTTCTTTAATCTGCACTCATACACCCCCACTATACTCCGAGGACAGTATAGTACTGCTTTAATGAGTTCTTCCAATATACAGAAAGGGCAGTACTGTTCCCTCTAAAATATGTGTTCTCCAAACATTTTCTCAGGGTTCTTCACTGTTCTTCATGTAACATGATTCTTCCAGAGTGAAACTCAGCTATACAGACTTCCCTTAGAGTGTGGTGTCTAAGGACAATATCAACCAATCAAATATATTGAGGAATCCAACGAGTCTCTGAGTAAAGGCCCCTATTCTCTAATATAAAGCATGGTGTTGAGTAGATATTTCGGGTACTCATTCTATATGATGTGTTTTACACAAATCACATCAGTTCAAACTCCTTACATTTTCTATTAGTTTTAAATTCTCGCAACTTCTAAATTACACCCCCGCAGAGGACTTTGAACTCAGAAAGCAATAATCTTGGGTTATTGTCTGAACTACTCTGCCACTGACTAAGTGTGGGATTGAACATATCAGAATCTAATTAGCAACAGTCCTGAGTCACAAAAGAATACAATAAAATATTTGTCCCATTCTGTATAGAATGAGTAACAGAGATCCAGATCCTGAACAAAGTGTGTGTGTGGGAAAGAAAACAATAAAAATGAGAAGGTCTAAGAAGAAATGTGATCCTTTTTGTATTGTTAAAATGAACCTGGAGTCACTGAACAGATAAACTCTAAGTACCGTGTATGCAGCATCCTTCGTGGTGGATCAAGAAACACCCTTCTGGGATAACAATAGTCATTAATGAAAATCAGAAACAGCGTAAGTAAAATTAAGGCACAACGCTGCAGGGCCTTACATTTTCAGTTGTGAGCTATGATTTTTCACACAACAAAATTCTTGCAGGAGGCCTACGAGAAGAACACATTTCTTGGCTTGACCCAGCAGACTTGTCAGACCTAGGTGTAGACCCAGAGTACTTCCTCGAACGCATGTGGCGAGGATGCCCAAGCTCCGCGTGCAGGGACTGGAGAACTAACAACTGTGACGGCCCCTGATTTTTCTCAAGAAGAAACTCGGAGTGGATTCCTAGTATATAAAATTTAGGGGGTAACCTTCTAGATCCAATGCTACTTGGGGCTATCTTCTGGCTATTCCTTTGCTTGGCTCTGAAAGGGTAAGTATCTAGAAAGCATAGCAACATCGTCTAAAGATTATTCCAGACAGCGGAGACCAGAGATTATAGGAAGGTTGCTAAGTCAGATGCTGAGCCGGGGCTGCATCTTCTCTGTGTTGAAGAAACAGCTGCATCCTCGCACCTCTCCCAGTGTTTGTCATGAAATGTGCCAGCAAAAGCAATTATTATCAGAGCCCTTTACTTAAACAGAGGCTGAAAAATTCACACGAAAGCAGTTTTCTAATTTGAAGAGGCAAACATTAGGACTGAAAGCAGTTAACAAATACAAACTCAAGCAATGAACTGAAGTTTGGTGACACACACGGAGAAATGCCACAGCACTTTCACGGCACAGCTCTGCTCTTTGGAAAGCGCTATGTAGCTCAGAGGACACAGCACACACATGGTCACTCACAAACACAGCACACACGCGATCACTCTGGGAACAGCCCGCTATTACACGCTGCGCATCAACTAAGTGCAATCGCCTAAATCATCACACCACAGATAGTACTTGCCCTCCCTTTCTCTTAATTCTCTCTCAAGGAACGGCTTTCTAAAAAGGAAAAGGAAAAAGAACAAATTCATAAGAATTTGTGCGTTCCAAAATAAAATAACGACAACCAAATACATATCAGACATTAAAGACGTGTTAGACGATAACAAGCATGAGATTCTCTTGGTAAGATTCTCTCTCTTTTGAGAGGTACCTGCAAAATGTGGCTTCCCAGGTGTGCTTCAAATACTTCGATGGCCAGTGCGCTGGGGCTTCGCCTTCGCTGGGCACCTATAACTTGAAAGAAAAGAGAGAGGGAGAGAAGAAAAAAAATAATTAAGTTGGGGCTCTGACTTCAAACTTTCAGCTTAATCTCTCTCCATTTGCATTACCACCCTGTTAAACACTAATGATTTCTGGAAGAAACACTAGCCACTGCCAGTTTGGATTCTGGGTTGTTTGAACCTAAGTGTAAGTTTGGGTTGGATATAAGTATCTTTAAACTTCAAACAAACAAACAAAAACCCTTAACACCCTAGACTTAAAATTTTACCTTTTAGATAGTTTATCTTCTACTGAGGCAAAACTACACACATTTTCATATTTCTTCAGAAAAAATGGATACAGTTTTTCTATACATTATGACATTGCTGTTTTTAAATACTGATAGCAATAGCCCTACCCTCCACTCCACGCCAGAGGAAGATAAACTCTTAAATCCCAAACAGGACACATCTAGTTATTTTCAATGTGTAAGTTATCACATTCAGAAGGAGCCACGTCTCTTTAAGGGGCACATACACTGGTGTGATGTGTCAAGAAGGGTGACTTCCATATCTCTGAACACTCGTGTGACTATTCTACAAGCCAGCACGGTTTCAGATGGACCGTGGGTCAGCATGTTTCTTCTCATCAGCGGCTTGTCTCTGGTTGAGATGGCAAACATCACTGTTTCCCCTTTCCAAGGGTCAGCATGCTGGCACCTGCCACTCCAAGAGACCTCATACAAAAGTGCACTTCAGACACAGCCTTGATAGAACCCAGAATTGTGGGTCCATTCTTTCCAGGATCTTAAGTGTGCAGTGCCAGCTTGCTGTGCTTTGAGTGTTTATTTTTTTTCTTCCAGGTTCCCAAGGATCATAAACACGTGTTTGGTTTGCAGAGATTTTCTACATTTCAGACAAGAAAGGCTCTCCATGCCCTGCTTCTTCATACCCAGGTACTAAATGAAAACAAAGTCAAACACCCTTGCTTTCTTCCAGCTAACCGTCTTTCAGCTGGTGGACAAGACAGTTCTGCACAATGGCACTGGGGAAACGCCACTTCATTTTGGTGACCATACCAATCACTTCTACCAAAAGCTGAGTAGGGCAGCAACACCAATGCCCATGACTGTTGTGCCGTGTAGACACAGGAAGCCTACTCTAATTACTGAGAGGAACTATCCAAAAGGCATGTTGAAAATAACATGAAAGCCAAGTGCCACTACTGCCGCAAGAGAAAAAGAAAAGAGATATTTTCTCAATAGGGAAATTTATAAAATATAAATTGAAGAGTGATGATTATTAAAGGATATTCCAGCTGGAAACCCCAGAGCCAGCTCCCTGTTTCCTTCAGAGGTAAAACATATAACTAATCATTTTCAAACGGGAAGAACCTAATTTCTCGGCTGAGATAAATCTTTATCATAGGTGCAGACATAGGGTTTCACTTTTTCATATTTAAATACGTTTAAGTAGCACTGCTGTATGTGTGTGTGTGTGTGTGTGTGTGTGTGCATGTGCTCCTGATTAATTTTCCATTCTAACACGCACACTACTCCCTCAAAACTCCTTTGGCATTTTTGATAATGCAGCTGTCTTGCTGAATACTGTTTTCAGTTGCTAGAGTGTTAATTGCACATTATGGTAGCTTGGTGTGAATGATCCCACATGAATAAAATCTGCAGCCTCTTTTTTTTTTAAGATTATGGGGATGGGTGGTTTTTAGGAGGGAGAAGAGGAGAGCTGAAAAACTTCTAAAATGTCCACTCCCTTTTTGAGGCAGTAATTATGATTTGGAGTTTATTAATAGTTCAGAATTTGGGGAGATTTTTGACTACAAGGCTCAAAATAAGTAACTGCATGCCATTTAAAGAAGGACTAATGCTGGGCTTTAGAGAACATACACTATTCTAGGAATAACTCAATAAGGTGAGACTAAGAGTACTCCAGCCAGTGCCTTCAGAGCGCCCTCTATCTTCCCAGGGAATTTAAGGAAGCCTTTATTTACTAGAAGGCCCACATGGCAGCTCTAGCAACAACAGATGGCAGCTCAATGCTTTCTAGAAGCCCAGAAACAGTTGTCTTGAATAACACACACAGGGAAGTACTGCAAGCCTGGATTCCCATGGCCTTTCTTTTCCTGCGTCTCCTTCACCAGTACTCAGGTTGGCTCTACAAATGGAGATCTTCATCAGGTCTCGCATCCTTGACTCTGGACCCAGGCAGTTGTTCTTTGTTCTCCAAATCCCCTGGAAGCCCCAGCAATGCTCCCGCACGCAACTAGCATACTATCCCAGTATCCTGTAAGTGGTTACATGCTATTCTACTCCATGGCGTTTTTACGACACTGGAACTTCTCTTGATTTATCTGTTTTGCACTTATGCAGGTGATGTGGGGCTGTAATGACAGCTCCTAATTTTACAACCCACATAAATATGTTAAACAGGAGCCCATTACGTCCCTGGTAGGAGCCCTGCTTTAACTCTGGCATTATTGGTAACTGGATAGATGTTAAATATGGGCTTCTGCACATCTCCTTTGGTACTCCGTATTCTGAGAACAGGTAGGCATCTATCACTGGGACAATGGAAACAGTTTTGTTTTTTCTGCATTAATGTCACTGAGTTTGCAGAGTATCATTAATGCCAAGAGGAACAAAAAGGCATGACCTCAGTGCTTTATGAATATAAAAAAGAAGAGTAACTTCTCTTCTGAAAGGTTACACCTTCCAAGCTCATTTGGTAGTTCCCACATAACAGTGTCAAGGTAGGTACTAGGGTTTTTTTTTTCCCATCCCATCTGCTGATATACTTCATTTATCAGTTTATTTAGTTAAGTGACTACTTTCGAAATTGAAAGAGCACTAAATTAATAAAACCACCCATAAGCAGGACATTACTAAATAAATGGAGTCTACTTTCCATTGCCTGTGGAGACTGCCACTATCTCACAGAAGGGAGAGATGGATTGTTTGGACGGCATACACAAACTACTCAAAAGAAAGCAAGCCACACCATATAATTCAACTTTAAACTCTATCCGCCATCTGCTAAGTGCCCACTGGATGCTAAAAATCTCTAACTAGGAAATGGGGACTAGTATTGGGGCTCAGTAAACAAATACAAGAAAATCTTCTGTTGCTGAAGACTGGTCCCAGTACAAAATTATCCTTCAAAAGCACCTTATCTCACATTTTATACAGGCTAAAAAGGCAGCACCCGGAGTCTTAGGGCTTTTTAAAGGCAGACAAGTAAAGGGGAAAACAATTTTTTTCAAAGAAATCAGCTTAGGAAATCCTGGTCTTACGTTTCAGAAATCCACAGTGGTATAAGAAGCTGTGAGAATGAGGTACTTGGCCTAGCTCTCATCAGAAGGAAGAGGGCATCCAGGGAAACCAGTTTCAAACACAGACTTAAGAAAATTAGCTTTGCCCCTCAAGGATGTCAGCCAAAATACTGTACTCTGGACCCTGTTAAAAACACATGTGGTGGTCTCTAAGAATTAATTCTGTACAGCAACAACAATAACAAAAAATTGTCTTTCAAAAATATATCCCACCTGCCCAGCCATGTTCTGAACTGGTGCTCCATGTCCCCAGGGAGAAAGTGAGGAAGGCTGGGGATTAACACTCAGTAGGAGTTTGACCTATTCAGCCAAAAGGTCAACTTGCCATGGAAGAATCCATTAGAAGTGGAAACAGGACAGCTCAGTAGACACACATAATGAAAGGAGAGAAGTCATGGGCTCTGGTTGCCTTGAGGCCTGTTTTGCCCTTTTCCTTCTTAGCCCTCTGCATGCAGGGCCCTTACTAGCACAGTTCATAATGCACGGGGCAACCCCAGGCAGAGAGCTGCAGAGAGCCTGCTGCCAAACAAAGGGTTCACTCAAGAATGGAGAAAGGTCTTCTACCATGAAGAATGTCACGCAGGGGAAAGCAGGCCCTGGTTGACAAGAAGCTCATTGGAAGCTGATATCAGCCCATCTCCTAAGTCAGTGATTCAGTGCCCAAGGTCAATGCTGCCCTTACGTTCACCTGCTAACATTGTAAGAATGGACCCCTCTACCTGGAGAAAAGGCAAACTTTGTGCCTGGCCACCATCCATGCAGCCATCTGAATCCTTCATGCTTGGAGCAATCTGTTTCCACACTGAGACTGGGGGAAGGGTCACCCAAAGAACAAGCTTAAAGGCATCTCCAGACCTCATTCCCTGAGCTCAGCAAAGTCAGAGTTTGGGAAAGGATAGAGGAAAGAATGTTTAATGAGTCTTTCCAGGGCTACTAAGGACAGAAAAAGAATTTCCCTTGAAGAAGCTCAATTAATGTTCCTAGTTGAGAATCAAACCTCGGTTTAATTCCCAGCACCCACATGGTGGCTTAAAACCATCTGTAACTCCAGTTCCAGAGGATCTGATGCCCTCTTCTGGCCTTCACTGGCACGGGGCATGTATGGGGCACACATATGTACATATAGGACAAATGCTCATGCATATAAAATGAAATAAAATAAACCTAAAAGAATTTTAAAATGATTACAAGAAGAAAACCCTCCCTACATGCTAGAACTTATTTTTAAATCCACATTTTAATAAACTTTTTTAAAGTTTCTAATCTGAATCCCAGACCCTATCACACATTATCAAGTGCTATCAATCCAGGGAAAAGAGGCAGTTAATCCAAGGAAACAGCTGAACCTTTAAGGAGTCTTATGCTAATTGCAAAGTTCTCTGATGCAACACATTTAAATTTCTCCCCCATTTGAAGTACAGATTGAATGCATTGGGGGAAATTTAAGGATGGGTTGAGTACCTTGGAAGAATCACAGATTGTACTGGACTGAAAGTTTTAGTGCTTACAAATGGGGTGCCGAACTGGGGAATGAAACCACGCATGCTTGGCCTCAAACTACCACAGCACCAGGGAAGTACATGCATTCAGGAGGTCTGGTTAAGAGAGGCAAATGCTTCTACTTCTCACTTTAGGAACTGACTGGATTCCTGCGATGTTTGCAAAACTGTTTGCAATTTTCTGTTTCAAAATGGCACAGTGTGAAATGTGAAAGAACATCCAAATTCCCAATCTTTCTTCACCAGGTTTTCACGTACTTGGTCTTCAACAAATTACAGCTGCATTGCAGTGGGAAGGATCCTGTTAAAATAGTCAACTTTCCCCAGCTCAGCTTCCATTTCCACGGGATGAAATAAGAGCTCCTAGGGAGGCATTGCACCATCCGTAGCTAACAAGACAAAATGGCCTTTGCATCACAATCTGGGGATTCCTACATGAACCACCCATTGTAAGGTCGTCATGCAATCACTTACAAGGTGGTTAGCAATGTCTCTGAGGACGCATCCTCAGGCAAACAGAGGCATGGCCCACAGCTGGGCCAAGCCTCAGGGAGTGAGGTACAGGACAGCTTCCTTCAGAGATGCCAGGGGATATGGAGAGGAGCAACCCTTCAAGATCATGTTTTGTTTGCTGGTTTATTTTCTTCGTCTTGTTTCATTTTATGTTTTGAAACAGGGTTTCTCTGTGTAAGCCCTGGCTGCTCTGGAACTCTCTCTCTCTCTGCATACCAGGCTGGTCTCAAACTCAAGAGAACTACCTGCCTCTGCCTCCCAAGTGCTGGGATTAAAAGGTGTGCACCCCCATAGCCTGGCTCAAGATCATGTTTTATCTTCTTAAGACTCCCAAAGTAATTGCTACAAATTCGAAGAGGACCTTTTCGGTAAATTGTACTTATTAATCAGTCTAATTTCACTTTCCTAATTATTTTAAAACAACTAAATGTGCGATGAAAATAAATAACACACACACACACACATACACACACACATACTCCACACATGGCACTATTTACCAAGGACTTTAGTCCAGAACTACTTAAAAGAAATCAAAGTGTGTCTGGGTATACTTATTGGTTTCATAAACTTGGTTTTGCATGGATTAGAGTTAACAAATTCCGTCATACAATGGTGGACTTTAGAGTTTCTTCATTTTTACTACAAAATAAATACAAGGTTAAAAAAATCAGTCAAGCCAACAACCAATTCCTCCCAGTAGATTCCCAGAGATACAGCGAGTCTTGCATTTTATTGCATATGAACTTAGCAGGACCACACGAGCCTATTTATTCTGGCTCACTGATACTGCAGCAAATACACCTTGAGCCTCTCTGGGAGACAGACAGTCTGCTGACTCGGGACCTGACAGTGACCCAGACACATGTGTTGGAAGAGCATATGGGTCATGGGGATGTCTCCAGGCCTTCATGACCGCCTGACAGAACGTACTCAGCTTTCATGTGTGATCATCAGGTTGTAGTTTAGAGAGGCCTCTTATCTTGGGTAACTCCTCATGAAAGCCTGCAGCATGGTCACATGACAGATAACGACAGTGGTCAGGCCTCTGGGGTTCACTGTCGGACACAATGGCAGCAGCTCTCCAGGCCAGGCTGGGGCCTCATCACCTTGTAGCTCCATGTTGTTTTCAGCAAGCTCCATCACCAAGGGACTGTCCCGCCATCAGACACCCGCAGTGTTGGATCTCTACTACATACACCCCAGCCGTCTTAGGACCCAGCCCTGCAGTTCAACAGTCAGGACAACACCTCTCCCAGAAAGACCACTGTGTGCTCAGGGCTGGGAGACAACCCTAACTCCACTATTTTACCTTCTACTTCAGTCCCACACTGCTGCTCCCACTAGAGTCTCCAGAGGACACATTCCCAGCGTGGCATTTCAGCTCAGTGCTGGATGAGGCCACTGAGTCACTTCCCAGACTGCCACGCTGTCTAGAAGTCTGAGCAGCACAGGGTTGACTCAGGTACCTTATATGGGATGGTTGACTCATTTCTAGAGGCTGCCTGCCTGCTCTGCCTGGAGAGGGGGCTCACTGGGAGGGCTCATATTAACCAGGATGCAGCTTTGAACAAAAGAAAGGATTTGGGCTCTGGAGTCAATCAAATTCAGTGTTAAATTCATTCTGTGTATCCCAAATTAGCTGGGCCTTACCAAGAAATTGGGCCCCATGGACCTCCATTTCTTCTGTCGAAAAACAGTCAACACCTCTCATAGCAACTGTGAGGTGCTACGTCGTGCCCCACCGAACTTTCATCTTCCTGGAATTAATTTGTATAGTATCTGTCCCTTCACCAGCCCTTACCGTCGTCACAAGCCAGAGGATTTGGGCAGTATTATTAAAACTCCAGCAGATAGAATGGGGCCCAGAGCACAGAAGGAACAAAATAAATAGTGAACAAATGAACACTCCCCAGCAGGATTCCCGCCGCACGGGAGGCGCTCAGTACACAATGCTCACTTCTCCCTACTAAAAGCAGAGGCCAGAGCTGAAGACAATCTCCTGCTCACTATCTTTATCCATAATTCAATGGGAAGAGTAGGAATTTTTCTGTGTATGTTGTCACCAGCTCCCACCTTTCCTAAAGCATGATGTCATATCTACAGTGTCACCACAACACCCTGTGGAGCCAACTGCAATCAGGGCCTCAAACCAAGCACAAACATTTCCCACACACTTGGGCAAAGAGCCAGCAGCAATTCTCCAAGTGTCAGCAACTGCCCACTGAGTTTTCCTTGGAAGGATTCACTCATGCCTGGTTCCAGCAGTAATTGGCGTGTGCTTTATGATGCTGAATGCCTCCAACATAATTTGATTAGGTAAACGCATGTATAGGGCCACCATTGCTAGGAATGCCAAACAGTCCTTCCGTCCCGCCACTTCCCCTCGGATTCCACATAAACAAAGACTGCAGGGTGATCGTTGGAAACCAGGTAAGAGTTTGATGAACAGAAGACCCCGAGATTTCCAGAAGCTCCAAATAAGTTGAGCAAAGTTTAAAGGGCAAGGAGAGAGCTGGACACCATTTGGAGCACGTGGTTCAGTCAACAGGCACAAGATAGCCAGGCTCGGAACCAGGGCAGCACGGGCAGATACATTTGGGTATTTATCACTCCCAGGAAATAGATTAAGAAAATTTCATCTGTTGCTTAGATTCAAGGCTGACCTCAGGCCTTTAGGTTTCTAATGTTTCTTTCTCTGAATAAGAAAGAGGTTTGAGCAAACCCTCTTGCACACACAGAATTAAAACATAAAGCTTCTGTACATTTGGTTGTAGAAACTTCCAGAGAAAGCCAGCCCAAGTACAAGAACCAAGTATTCACATCGACCCCGCACCACCAGCAGGGCTGAATAACTGATTCCCTGGATGAATGAGTTAAGGAACCAGATGAATGAATGCACGGAGGCTCGGAGACAGCATCGGCAGCGAAAGCAGACACTTGTATTCTGCACGGAGACTGGGGGATTGAAAGACGCAGCCAGTTAGGGGGTTTATTCACAAAAATTGCCTTGTGGAATTATACGCAGCTCCGCCCCTTCTAAATGCAGACAGAGGGAGGAAAGGAAAAAGAGATAATGAAGGTTTGCAAATGAAGTGGGGACAACTGTGCAATCAATCAGCATTTTCTGAAAAAGAATCTGCACCACTTGCCAAAAATCCCAACTGAGCAACTAAACTAGAATTCTGATGAGAATGGACTTTGCCACTAGCCAGTCATTTTTATTCATCCTCCAGCTGCCTTGCTTCCCTTTCCAGAAGTCAAAGGTCTCCTCGGTGTGGTGGGATCAAACATGGGAATTTCCATCACCATGCTGATTCTTCTCACATACCTTTAATGAGGATTTGCTCTGTGCCAGGAATGATGTCAGTTGGAAAGAACATAAGCCAGTCGTTCGTGGAAGTGCGTACTGAAGGCCTACTAGGTGCCAGGCAGTGGGCCACCAAAGACTGAATGAATGGCTCTGGACTCTCGGGTGGAATCCAGACCACAATAGCAATCATAATACATGAACACCCATATAAGAGACAGGTACAAAGAAGTGGGGAGGCCAGAGAAGACCCCTACGAGAATATAATATTCAAGTAGCAACATGGTACTAGTGTCCAGCTAAAGGGAAAGCAAATCTTAAAGGTCCCAGCATTTAAGGAGCTTGTTCCAAAATATGACAAGGAAACGGCCTCCTCAATGAATAGAAAGCCTAGGGGGCAATGGAGACTTGGTAGAGTCCAGGAGAAGGAACATCCACCTTCAGTGAAATGAAAGAAAAAAGCAGAGAAAATAGTTGGGTTACAAATGGCCACAAATATTTCCAGGCCAACAAGCCATGTTTATCTCGGGAGAGGCAGGTAGAGGGAGGGTTGTATACAGAAAGGAACAAACTGACTACGATGTGGGAGATTCAAACACAGGGAAAGAATTGTCAGGGGGCATCTGTCTGCCACGGCAGCCACAGATCGCCCCACAAATACTGCAAAGGACACCACAGCCTTCCCACAGTCATGGCGACTCCCCCATAAAGTCTGAGCAGGCTGGGCTGTGGGGGGCCTGGACTGTGTTCTGTTAGCAGGGGATGAGGGGAGAGGATGGAAGGGGAGGGGAGGGGTGTATGTAGAAGAAGGCTGAAAACATTCCTATTGCAAAGTCGAGCGAGGCAGGATGTGGAGAGTTTGCCCTGAGAAGTTAGCAAGACTGTAGAAGAAGGCTCACGTTCTGAGGTACTTAACAGGCAGGGTGAAGATGGCTTTGGGACAAACAGATTAAAGAATGAGTTCTAGGGGCCTGAAGTAGCAAACATCATCCCCTAAGACAAGTAATTTCGGAAGGGAAGAGGTGCTAGGGGTGATGAATGGGGGGGGGGGGGGCTTCGAGATCTGCTCATAGTCATGCTCAACGGGGCCCAAGGCTCAGGGCTCAGATTCTACCAAGAGATGATTATTTGACTGCAAGCTATTAGCATCTCCACAGGAAGGAAAACCATGATAGAGTACACACACACACACACACACACACACACACACACTTTGTAACAAAAGCAACGTTCCCCAGTTTAGTGGCCTCGTCATCCCAAAAGAGAGCCCAGTCTCAGAAGGTCTTCCACTTGAAGGCTAAACAACACAATGATCTAGAATCCAGGCTCTCAAGTAGGCGATGGCATAGGATGCTCCTGGCTACATCTAAACTCAGGCAGCATGGGGCCTCAAGAAGGCCTGCCTGTTCTTGCTCTCCCCCAGGTATGACAGTGTGATGGTTTGAATCAGCATGGTCCCTGCAGGCTCAAATGTCTGAAAACTTGGTGTAGCACCAATCCAGATAGGTTTTAATAATAAAAACCTGGAGTCAGATATTAAGATGTGAAAGCTGAAAGATCAGAGAGGCAGAGCAGCCACCACTAGTTCTTACCACTACGAAATGCCCAGACTGAATGGGGTATCCTGTCTCTACAAGTCCTCAGACTGAATCATCAGATGGAATGCCCTGAGCTCCCGTCTTTCCTGCCTTATATATCTCTCTCTGCCCAGTCATATCACTCCTGCCTCCACCTTCCTTGTCCTGGGATTAAAGGCGTGTGACTGCTAGGTAATGGGATTAAAGGTGTGAGCCATCATAGCCTGACTCTGTTTCTCTTTTAGACTGGATCAATCTTGTAAAGCCCAGGCTGGCCTTGAACTCAGGGAACTCCATCTGCCTGTCTCCCGAGTGCTGGGATTAAAGGCTTGTGCCTTTAATCACTGCTTGGCCTCTATAGCTAACTAGAGACTTAACTCTGCACTTTGATCTTCAGACAAGCTTTATTTGTTAGATCACAAACAAAACATCATGACAAATTGGTCCATAGTTGCTGGCCCTGTTTGGTATATTTATGATAGATGTGGCCTTGCTGAAGGAAGTGATCACTTGGGGGTGGGCCTGGAGAGTTCAAAGACTCATGACACCCCCAGTTTACTCTCTCTGCTTCCTGCTTGCAGTTGGACATGTGAGCGCCCAGCTTGCTCCTCCTGCGACCATGTCTGCCACCTGCCGCCAGGATGTATAGTTCCCTCTTGAACTATAAGCCGAAATAACCTCTCTTCTGTAAGTTGCCTTGGTCAAGGTGCTTTATAAAAGCAATAGAAAAGTAACTAACATAGACTCCACTTTGTTGGTGGCTGTAGCGCAAGCTTCCTACTTGTGACCTGCCTCACTTTTCCTTCCCCGCTGTGGATACAGCAAATGCAGCCAAGGACCCTGGCCTCCTCTCACAAAGTGTATTTCCTGCGAGTTTCACAAAGGCAAGAAACCCCTCATATGTGCGTTTATAAAGATGCCAGGAATGCCACAACAATGCAAGACCCCAATTCGCTAGAATGAATTTTGAGGTTTCCCCCTACTTTATATGATACCAACATGGCTTAGCACTTTATTCATCCCAGAGGCTCTCTCCTGGTTCCGCATGCCCCTAGTTTCTCATTCACTGTATCTTTTGCCATGGCAAAAGTTTTACATGCCGTAAACAGAGGCCTCACCTACAATTGCTTTTGGAGTCCCTACAAATCCTGAATCACAAAAGAAATAGGTATTATTTCCTTCCATCCAAGAGCTGTCAAATATGCACAGCCAAATGTGGGAAGAGATTATTTGAATACATCCCTGTCTGAACAAAAAGAATATTAAGTAATCAAGGAAAACTACAGAGCATTCTATCTGTTGGGAAAAGCAACCCAAAGGATTGAGCATCAGCTCATATTCTTCTTGCATTATTTAATGACTTTGGATTAAACTAATAAAGAAAAAAATTGGGACTGTCCTACGTGGGACGGAAGGCATTGCTTCCTGAGAGTCCATTCTTGGTCACAAATGCCTCACCTCTGCTGCTGTAGAGTAAAGATAGCTCTTCTTCAGTTTCCCCAAACTACTGTGTCAAGAACCCTCATCCTCAGGAAGCAGCGCTGGCTTCTCCCTTTAGTGCCGAATCCTCCAGTTCTCTCCACACAGCCTGCTCTGGGGCTTTCTGAACCCAGTGACCTCTCAGTGACCACCGTCCACAGACTAATGTTGGTTTCTTTCTTCACTTACAGCCTACCGAGTCATCCACCCACAGTTGGGAAGAAATTAGCTGTGTGACACCTTACGTTTGTTCAACTGTGTACTGACTTCATTTTCTAGGACACGCTCCCATGGTGCCAACCAAGGTTTAGTTCCGACCCCTGAGGTTTAGTATCCTCTAGAGGTCCTTGAAATTTTTATTAATTCATACTTACAATCTGCTAGGAGCACTGAAAAATTTGAGGAGCCAGCTGTAATTCACAAAAAGCCCGATTCTTCAAGTCATGAACCCTAGCTTGATTTCTCCCAACAGCTCTACTGTCTGAGTTAGCGAGCCCAGATAAGGCTCTCGATATCCCAGCCTTGGCTTCTCCACTCTATATACTGAGACACTAATACCCTGTCAAAACAGTTATAGCAAGGTCACATGCCAGGGTATGTGACAGTTCTCCAGCACATACCTAACAAAGAGACGGCAGCTCTATCTGACGTTTCAATCTCCCTACAGCAAATAATACTGCGTGCAGATAAAGGCTTTTGATATGAAGAATTAAAGAAAGCTACCTGTGTGCTTATGCATAAACAGCACCTTCCTGATATTTACTATGTTCTGTGTGACACCGGACCAATTAGGAAAAAAAAATCTCAGAGAAATATATGGTAACCAGAAATATAAACTTAATATTTTCCATTTTAGCACTTCCTTAAATAATGAAATGAGCTATAGTGTGCAAAGTGTGCTTAGGACACACTCACTAATTGAACTCCTTTTTCCTACAAATGTGTATGTCCACTAATCACTTCAAAAACGACTCATATATATTTCTGAAAAAAAAAAAACCCTGTAGATTTTATAGCATCAATCACACGTCCTAGCCTTTGTCACAAATAGAAACAGCAAAATGGTTATTAGAGATAGAGTATCTCTGACATTCTACTACAGATCTTTAGCAAAATAACCTTTCTCAAAAGTAAAGGTGAAGCTGGGATCTGTGATTGCTTGGGGGGTGTACACACATTTATATACACAGACAGTCATGTGTTCCATTTATACACATACTTAAAATTTCCCACTTACAATGTCATTCCCAAAAGTTAAAGATGGTGGGTACTGGGTGTCTTAACTAAATCACCTCACTTAGTTTGTAAGTGTGTATTTTTGAGTGTGTGTGTGTGTTAGTGTATAAACACTCCTACTGCACAAACATGGTCACAGCCCAAAGGCTGGCTTCTAGTTTCTGTCCCAAAAAATACACGCTAGAACAAACCAAGTAGGCCAAGCATCCCGTCCCCTGTAAGTGGACCGTAACTGGTCATCTCTCGTTAGTCGCCTGGTCCATCTGCAGAGTAGGTGTGGCGTTGCTTGGCTGTGGCTATTTGACCACTGACTAGCAAATATTTCTAAAGGGATGACTAGGCTAGGGCAAAAGCAGTAGAAAACTCCACTGACACATGTAGGAGCTAAAATTAAAAAAATCAAGTAATTGTGAGTTAAATTTTTATTATTATATTTTATGTAAACGGGTATTTTTTTTTAAAGCTACATTTTTAACCAAGTCTCCTTATATGTCAGTCAACCAGAGCTCGGCAAGCTCGCATGGAGTCTATTAAAGAGGGAATAAGGTTCATGAATTTCAAGCGTGGAGGGCTCTAATTACCTCATGCTCAAACTTTAACTACAAAACTCAGATAAATTGCTGCACTAAACCCATCGAGGATCCTCTACCTGATTGGTGCCAGAGCTTCAGAACCCATCTGAAGCTCAGCGAAGCTGATCCCAGCGAGCGTTAGTAAATCAGTCCTGAGGGACCACGTTCTGGACCGGTCCCTAATGAGTACGGAGGAATTACTTGGATGTTTTGGTAAAGCTACCCGGTAAATTAGGCCATCTGAAATTTTATTAGCCACAAAGCATTACTGCAGCCAGTCACCTAGGCCAGGGAAGCTGGGGGAAGCGGCTGCAGTTTAAGCGTCTTCTAACCAGGTCCCAAGAATCTGTTTCAGGCCCTGCCTGGCAGTGGAAACATTAAACTAATTGGCTAATAGTTACAGCTGTCTCTTCAGCGCTTTTGTGCTTAGAGGTGTGACCCTGTCTCGAACCAATTTATGTACACCCAGAGGGTGGTCCTGGATTTATTCTAGTTCTGTGTATGAATTAAATTCAGAAGGAAAGGAAACAAGCGCCTCTCTGAACATAGCTGGGGTGTGAAGCCCTGAACCCGAGTTTGCAGCTAAAAGTTGGGAGGCAGCGAACACTTGAGGCAGAGAAGACTGGAAAAAACAAACACTATTCTCAAATATTCAAGACATCCATATTTTATCCAGAGAGGCACAGAGGAGAAACACGGCTTTCTTTCTGTCTGCTCTAACACCCACCATGACTATTTATCTAGTAACAAACTTTTATAGATGTGAAATATTTGAAGAAGTCCTTTAGAAATGGCCTGAGGTGATTTCAAACTTAACAGACCCTGTCCCACCAGAGCTCATTACAGTGAATTTTATAACAAAGTACCTTCTACTTAATTTTCAGAGCCTAGCCAAGCGTATGAGGAACGCAGCTGCATTAAGTGCAATTAATGGCACAATAAAAAGCAGGAGAGGGCTGTTTAACACCCAAGAACCAGCAGTAAACACTGGCTTCATGCTCTCCTACAGGCGGTCATGTGTCAAAGGACCCGGGCTGGGAGATTTTCCTACCAAAAGGGTCAACGCCTCTCTCTCTCGCTGCAGCAAAGCTGGTCCTTCATCTGCTCGGCTCAGACACCGTACAAAAGGCTAGCAAGCTGTCCCCTCCAGTTATGCCACCAGCGTCCTCTCTCCCTTTGTGCTGGAGTCCAACACAGCAAGCTCATATTCCCACCAGTGAGGGAGAAGGACGAGAACAATTCCACTCAAAAGGAATCTAATCGCCAGTGACTCATGCCACAGAAAGTGATTTGGCTTCATAACTAACCAAGTTGACTGGCCAATGACAGCGAACGGAAACATCTTCAATCAGAACAGTTTTCAAACAAACCAAAAAAAATTAGGTTATGGGCAAAAAATAATTATAATGATGTTTGCAAACCTCTTTAATGATGAAAAGCCACCACTTAGAATTTGAACATGAGAGGCATCCGAAAATAAACAAAAGCCCCACTAGTTGGTCTGGCTGTGACGGCTGGAGGATGTGTCAGTTAGTGTGTCAATGACAGTAGACTGTCATTGAGCTCAGCTGCATGCACAGGTGGACTGGGCATCCAAGGAGCATCGTCAGATTCAGGGACCTCTTAGGTAGAAAGATTTGGCAGGATGCCCTTCTTCACATGGGCAGTACTGATGCCCAATCTTCATGCATACTCCTATATGCTTTAAGCCCCGTCTCAGTTACCTACAATCACTAAAATGTAAACACTGTGTCATTTAGAGGATGACAAGAAGGGACCTTACATGTTTATGACTGACACGAATGGTTTTCAAATATTTTTGTTCTGCATTTGGGTGAGATCACGGACAAGGAGCCATGGGGGATATGCAGAACCAAGTGTATTTAAGTTACTTCACTAATACAAGTGAACAAAGTCATTTTGCTATGGGAAGCAGCTGATAATACTTATGGTCTTAGTAGCCCAGCCTTAATTTAGGATCCCATCTTTTGAGTTCCATGTCTGAATAAATCTGTTGTTTGAGCAGTATAAACAAGGCAGGAGGTAAAGTTTCCCTTTAGACTAAAGCCTTAACCAACGATCAGGGAACATGACTAGGGGCTTGAGCACATAACTAGTATTCATGAGAGTCATGAAGCCATGAAGCCCTGGATTTGAGATACTGGAAGAGAGTAGGAGGGGAGAGGGAGGGAAGAAGGGAGGGAGGGAGGGAGGGAGGGAGGGAGGGAGGGAGAGAGAGAGAGAGAGAGAGAGAGAGAGAGAGAGAGAGAGAGAGAGAGAGAGAGAGAGAGAGAGCGCACATGGGGTGTCAATGGCGACAAAGGGGAGAGGAAAGAAGAGGTGTGGGAAATGTTGGGAAGGAGGAGGGAGCCCTACAGGACACGAAGGCAGATTCTTTCTAATCAGCATCCTGCCTAATCAGAACCAGACACGGCTCCTTGGTGAGAGAGGTGACAGATAATTCCCAAAATGCATTTTACTGAAAAAAAAAAAAATGCTCCCAACTTGCTTGAGCAACACTCCCCCAAGAACACTCACACATTAGTTTCTAGCAGTCTCTCCTGGTTAAAAGTGATCATGGGAGCCGGGTGGCGGTGGCACACGGCTTTAATCCCAGACATGGGAGGCAGAGGCAGCTGGCTCTTTGTGAGTTCAAGGGCAGCCCAGGACAGCCAGAGCTGCTACAGAGAAATCCTGTCTTAAAAAAACAAACAAACAAAAACTGTGCTCATGGGCAATGAGAGACAACAAGCAAAAGCACCATCAGCTGCAGAGCGCATGGGTGGGAACCCAGGCTGGCAGGCAGCAGGGTCTGACTCTTGATTGTGCCCCTTTAGAGACACCCAACTCTATCTCTCTCCCAAAACAAAACCAGAATTCTGGGGACCAGTGAGAGAGTCCAGCTGGTAAAGGTGCCGACTACCACACCTGAAGACCCGAGTCTTACCCTAAGAATCCACATGGTAGGGAAGGCAGCACCTGCCCCTGCTCTCCCCTGAGCTCTACATGCAAGCCATTGCATGCACAACATACACACATGTACAGAACGTGCAATATGTGAAATAATAATTAAAAATGTACAGTGGAATTACGAATACCTCCTGTCTGAACAAAAAGCACACGCCTTGAGACTGAAATCTCAAGATGAGATTTCAAAATGGTATGCGGGACATTCATGCAACTGCAGAGACACAAAGAGGCACCGAGGCCTGGGCATGGCCCCTGGGCCCAGACGAGGGTGGAAATAGTGAGCTACCATCGGAACCTGGGGATGTTTACAAAGGAATCCGGCAACATTTCACTTGTCAGAAAACACATAAAACAAGATCCATTTTTCAAAACTATATCTCACTGTTTCTAAATGACCTAAATTTGGCTAAAAATAAGTCATTTGTACTAATAGTTTCCAAATGAGGTATGCCATTACTAGCCCTCTCTCCTCAGAAGGTCTGCTAAATCATGCTGTTATTTTCATGACAACTGGCATCAATAGCTTCTGTATCAATGCAGGGTTTAAAAAACTGTATCTATCTACACATAATGCCAACTTAAAACTGACCCAAACCTATGCTGTCCACTGGTCCCTTCCTCTTCATCCTCACTTCCGCCCACACTGAGGGGCCCCATACTGCAGGAGAGAGAGAGTTTGGGTTCTAGAAGAAGCAGGCAGATTGAAATTGCAGCCACGAACCTGCTATTTACTGACAGAGGCTTTAGGTAACTTGCTCTGTCCTGCCAAGCCTTGCTTTTCTCCTCTCCAAAGTATTGGTGCAGAGAGCTGCTGTGGGAATTCAAGGATGCAAAGCGTGGCCATGCTACACTCAGGAGCTGATTTCCCATCCATTCTTCTCCTACTGGAGAAGAACTCTGGAGAATCAGGGCTCTCTCAGGAGGACAGGCTGCTCCTGACTAGCCTTCCAGGGTCATTGTTATGCTATTCTCTTGGCTCAGACTACCTGTCAATCTGAATTTAGTTCATGCAAACCCTGTCAATCCGGCATCATCAAGTGACCCCCCTACACACCCAGGCAGCAGGGATAGTTGGAAGACGTCTTGTTCTGAGCTCTTCAAATATATTCCAGACAGTTCCTTCTAGCCTACACTCTAGACCTCGCTTGAAATTTCCTTTATTGTGATTGTTCATACTTATAACCCTAAATGCCAGTAGGTATCTGATTTAACAAACATACTTGTTAGAAAGTAAATTTTCTGTATAGAAAAAAAAAAGGAATTCTTAGCTCACACAGAGGCATGAATCGATGTCACCAGCTTGCTTCCCCTTTAATCCCCAGGGGAATGGAGTTATGCCAACAGGATTGGAATTCTGATAATGTAGAGGCAAAGATCATTTTTGAACATGGAATTCTTTCAGGGTAATGAGGGGGTCTTACTTCCCTTATCATCCACAGTAGAATTAGGATGGGGATACGGAATAACCTTAGGAGAGCTATGCTCCTCTGAGCCCCATGAAGTATCACTGGCGAGTGAAGGAGGAACCACACCAATGAGTAAATATTCTAAGAATTTTATCGTATTTCAGAAGGTTTCCCAGCACCATACTCATGCTAAGTAAAGGTGAAGATATCCCCTCCCCTGCTTGAGGACTATCAGACACCTTGCTCCCAGAAAGTCTGAAGCATGAAATCATGGCCAATTCTGTCACTGGTTGCTTTATGAGTAGACACAGGTCTGTGAAAACCCAAGAACTAGAGTTTCATATACATTATTTTCCCCCAGGAAAAATGTGCTAGCTTTCCACACAGCAAACTGCACAGAAATGCATTCCAACGGATCCCTGTTTTCAGGAGGCCAGAGATCACAGCTGAATTGACCCTGGCCCTGGCCCAACATTTCTGTATGTCTCGGAGTCTTTCTGTAAATAAGTGAAGATGAGGATGACCAATTTCAAGCGACCAAGAGTGGCTAGCAAAGAATGAAATGAGATTCCACGAGGAAACACCATACAAGAGTCTGCTAGTTAAGTATTTAGTGGAGATGTAAACACCAGAGGGAACTCACGGCCCTAGCAGAGGGCAGGTTGGGTCTTAACCTGTACATTCATCCTTAGGGTGGTTACAGGGGCTCATCTATTTCAGGAGGAATAATAAAAGCTTCCCGAGTTCATATTCTTCCACTGGCTAACCTGGGTTCTGCGAATACAAGAGAAGGAAGCTAACCTCAAGGATATCAATTTCCTTTCTTTCATGCACTATATATGGCGCATGCTAAGGTAAAAGATACAAATAAGGGGCTCTTGGCCTCACACGCCTTTGACCTTTAAGAGGAAGCTGCCTTTGCTTCCCAGTCAGCTACAAGTTTTCCTAAATACACCTGGCTTCTTTCTGGCATCATGTTTTGCCTAGGATCACAATAGAAAGCTTTCATAACATCCATGACTGGAATCTTCTGAATTATATTTTTAAATTGCATCTGCAAGTGGGTACCAACAGTGATCTGATGTTTATGCTCCAGAAGCCAGATCCTCCCATGCCCTAGCTGCTCACACTTGGCTCGCATCTTTTGGGAAAGCTCTATCTTGGAAGGGCTAAGCTGAGAAGACAGTGTACGCCTGTGCTAAGCGTATGTTTATCTTTGCTGTGCTATACTGTCAAAAAAATTAGTCAACCCCATGTTCCTCCTGGAGAAATATGGGTATGCTGGACATGCTCCACTGCTACGCCCCTCCCTACACCTCTCCCATAACATCTTCCTTAACTACTCGGACAAATAAGAGGGGGAGGAAGGAAGGAGTTGCATCAGAAGTTGTATATGATTTCTTCCAGTGCTTTCTCTGCTTACCTTTGTCCTTCACTGTTCTGGGCATTCCGCCTTTCCATGTGTACCTCAGAAGGAGTGGGAAGCAGGTGATACCCGACTTCACAGAGTCATGCGGGTGTCACACTAAACCTGTGACTCTTCCTTCCGGGACTTCACAGTGGCAAAAAGGGAAGCAGCCTGGGCTCACAGCCTGCCCAGAGAACGGATCACTGACTGAAGGAAAGTGCCGTGAAAACATATATTCGCTCTGTTAGAAAAGGAGCTGCAGGATGGAAAGTTGGTTTGACTATTTCAAGAAACTACATAGGTGAGCTAAAAACTAGGGTGTCAGATACTCTCCCATATTCCTAAGGCCATTGATTTACGGTGAAAATGTACCAATCATCCACTTTATGCTAAAGACTCAGTGGGCACTGAGGAGATGATTAGCAACAAAGAGACATACCCCCTGTTTGGACTGAGGCTGTTGCCAATGGAACTTAGAGAACGCTACAGAACGAGCTGCACCACGGCTCTCGTGTGTTCATCAAACAGTGAGATGCAGATGCCACCGTGTTGAACGAGATCTGTCGACAAATAAAATCACAGGTTCCTGTATCCTGTAGGAATCAGTGATAAATGGAGATGCTGAGCATTCTCAGATGAAGTAAGTTCCATGTTACCATTTAGATTAGCACTGGGAACTAGAGGGTGGCTGTGCACAAACCCAACCCTTCTTGTTTATGACTGAAGTCTTCCAGCTGATTAGATTAATTTGCATCTCCACACAAAAGCAACCAGGTTTTTGGTTCTGTTTTGCTTTGCTTTTTTTTTTCTTTCCCTGCTTTGATAAAAGCTAACACCAGTACAGCAAAAACCTTGGTTCTATTTTATAAGTGATATGCTCATTTTTAAGAAAAGAAAAAATTGACTTGAAATCATCCATAACAATTCTATGTCCACATCTTTTGGGCTCATTCTAAACTAAGCATGGGAGCATGATTAAGTTATACCAACAAAACACGTGAAGTTTCCAGGAAACGTTTCTGCAGGAGGCGATAAATTTTAAGTGGCAAATGCAATGGACACACGGGGCAGCAAAGCAAAGGACTGTGGTCCTGGTCACCAGAACTGCCTACCCAGGGGCTTCACTGACATGAAATAATTAGATCTTATGTTCTATCATCTGTAACCAGAAGTAACTGAGCTCACACAGCTGGTGATTTCCTAAACCACGGACAAGACCTTGAGTAGCATATCCCAAGACAGCGTCTCACCGTTGAGACATTTAAAACTTCCACGAAGTTGATTCGCTGAAAACTATTTCCGAAGCTTCTCAAACCTGAGGTCTCCCTTGGGAGCACTTGCAACCATTAATCCAAGCACCACCCTGGAGTGACATGGTGTGTGGAGAGAGGAGGGGGGTGAGAAATTGCTTTAAAAGAAAACTCATGGGATGAAATTAGCCCAAGTAGGGCTATACCGCAAAGGTGAACACAAAGAAAAGAAATTAAGGCAGGAATGAATGAAAGCGCCCACAAGACAAACTTGGACACATACCTTCGCTTGATAAAGACCTAATGTTGTTCGATTGCCCCACAAAGCATACGCCAGGGAGGTGTGGACTCATTGACTGAACCACAGAACACCAGCAGCCAAGTTGATATTTGCGTAATTTCAATGCACAGCAAATGTACATACAGGTGTTGGCGTGAAAGCCAAACAAACTGTCTGGGGTGGAACGGAGGACAGAGATCCACAGTGAGGATGAGAAGAGGTAGGGATTAAACATGCAAGAGCTCAGCCAGCCAATGCCTAGGACACTCGGGCCCGAGCAAGGATGACACGTGGGCTAACAAATGGGCAGGGGGATAGACAACAACACACACTGTACGGAAATAACCATCTCTGTGGGCAGGCTGTAAAAGTCGTAGCATTCTCATTGAAAAATAATCCATTCAACTGCACCCCGGCAGGAGGCGAAGAACTCCACACAGTATACAAAGATATTGAGCAGCAGGGGGCAATAAACTTTATAAAAACTATTAAGGCATGAGCCAGAGCAAGATAATACAAGGAGGAAACAATGACATTACCGGCCCAATTTATAAAATAACCATGATAATGCGAAGTGCAAACACTGGTGGAAAACGCACAGGCTTGTCACACTAAACATCCACGCTCTAGAAGAGCATCCTTGCGTGGTCAACGCTGACATTCTGCGGAGCGGAGACATACAAGAAAGCATGTTGCCAATCGCAAAAACTGATCCAGAACTTCATGCCAGGTCATCTAAGGCCATCTACCCTATGTCATCACTATTGGCGGGTACCCCAGATACTGCCCCCTTCACCTTTTTGGATGCAGAGGTGAACTGAAAGGAGGATACCAGCAGTCTACAGTGAGTGATGCATGAGCGCACTTAGAGCTCTGAGCTGGGAGGAGTCAAACACTTGGCTAAGCCCCTGGTCTGTATCCCTGGACAGTTCAGCAAGCATGGCGTTATGAAAACCTACCCCCGAGTCCAAGGACCTGAGAATCTTCTGAGGACATAGAAGCCTTCTGTGAACCCCGTCTTCTCTGGCACAACCCCTCTTTTTCTCCATAATGGCCCGATCTCCCCCCACCCCACCTAGACGTAACTGAGGGGGATCTGTTAGATGCATCACCCCTATGACGCTGCCTGAAAGGTGTTCAAGCTGTCTGTCTGTTAACACTTTCAGCAAATAGTTACTGATCCGACTTTCTCCTACCACCTCCAAACACTTAGGAACTGAGAGTAAGAACTAGGAATTAGCCCAGAGAAGAGTACAGACAAGAATTTTGTACCCGAGACATCACAGGGAGGCAAGGAAGGGTCTATAGAACATCAATGAGCCAGTAAACAGAATGGAAATGAAAACAGGGACCTGAAGATTAAGTGTACTTGTAAGAATAAGAACCAGTCCCTCCCACTTACAGAACTTTCCAGATGCCCACTTCTCCCTACCTTCCCATAGCCTTCTTTTTCTCTAATTTATGGGACACTAGCTCACTGCATGAGATGCATGAACAAATGGGCCGTCTTTGTTTGTTTTAAGGTTTTCCATAAAACCATGCCCCAGGCCTTCCATTTCTGTTCCTCTTGGATTACATAATAAAACTGAAATCCTATCTGGAAAATTTTGTTTTCAACGTCTTGCTAGTCTTGACTTTGGGTTGGCGAATATTTTTATGGCTATGTTATAAACATCTGAAATCGAGTAGGTACCACTAAACACAGCTTTTAGATCGCAGGTGGCTGGCCTAACTTTCAAAGTTGATCTCCTTGAAGATACTTTGTGGTTAAAACTGCCACCCTGTAAAGGCACTGCCTGGCCTTTCACTTGCTTCTATAAAGACTGACTGAAGCCATAGATACTGGCAAGGTTTGTGAGCCACAAGACTGTTTGTCTTACCAATGGAAATTACACAGTCTCTCCGTAAAAACAAATCAGAGAAGCGAAGTCCTGTGCAAGCAATGCTTGCTTGTTTCTTACAGTACTGAGATTGGAGTGGCACTATTAGGTATTAAGTATTAAGACAGTATTAAGGCTCTCTCACTAGAAGGGTCAGTCATTTTTATATAAAGAATTAAACTGTCTTTATTTCACTCTGAATTTTTAGATTCTTTGTAGATGCCACTCTGGACTACCAGTTTCAACTGTGTGACTCTCCTGGGGAAGCTTGCCTGGCAGAGCTGGGTTTACAGTGCAACCTATCAGCATGCCAATGCAGAAGTCTACAGGACTGATATGGAAAAGATGGGGTGTTTAGACTCAAAATTCAGGGAACCTTTGGCCAAGAGTTTTCCTCCTGGTAAACCTAGTATCCAGAATTTTGGTGTTTTCATGGGGTCTCAGGTTTCCTAGATCTTTTGTGCCTGGACTTTTATTTTTAGATTTAGCATTTTATCTTCAGGTCCTGCTATTGTGTTTTTCACATGACCCAATCTTTAGGTGAGACTTTCCTGTGAGATTTTTGCTTGACTTCTTGAGATTTGTGAGTTTTATTTCAGTGCGACTTTCCTTCAGAGATTTTCATATCTTAATTGTTTTTATTCTTTCAACTGTTTATGTATTATGGTCTTCATTCAGACACTCATATTTTTGAGTTCCTCGTATATTTATAATTGCTATTTCGAAGGCATTGTCTTGTATATCAGCTGTTGTTTTTCTCAGGGAACATTACCATGGGGTGCTCATTTCTGGAGGACACTTACCTTAGTTATTCGTGCTGTTTGTGTTGCGCTGTCTGGAGTTAGGTCTGGCTGGTGCTTCTTGGTATGGGTATCTGGTCATGCTTTTGTTGAATGGGGGTTTAGCTCCTAGTTTGCTGTTACCCCAACTTAAGAACTCAGGCCTGTTAACTCTCTCCATAACAATATACTAACATGGTTTCACATTTTATCTTTTAACATAAATGATACCCCTGCCATAGACGGTACTGGTAACTGACTCTTACTGCAGGGTTAGCAATATGTGAGTGTAACACAGGATGTCCGAGATGAAACTGAACAAATCTTATTGAAAACATCATTGCAGGGTATGTCATGGACAAACAACTACAGGCTTTCTTATCCAAGAAATTCAGATAATAGGAATTCCAACAGTTGGAAGATCTCCTAAAATTCCAAATGAACCAGTGTGGCTCTGCTGTGGAAAGGAAGCAGACGAGTTGGCCCGCACGCGCACGGGTCACAGGCTTCGCCCTGCATCACAGGACACCACTCATATCTAACGTGACCATACTAGGACACAGCTCACATTCTGTCATGTTCTTTCAATTTAACATTATTTTTAAATTTCAAAGCATACACACAGTACTCCATTAGCCTTCCTCAAAACATGAATTCAGAGAGCGATCTGTAGGAAGAATTCAAAGGCTAGCCTTTGGGAACCGTTTCTGTTAGGAATTTCTAGAGACAGACTTCCACTTGACTCCTCTCCCTCCGAATTAGATGAGAACCATCACGCTGATTATTTATTTGTGCCATTTGACAGGACTAAAATCAGCCTGTCTCCAAATTTTGCAACCATTCATATTTTTCTTTCTAATAAGAACTAATTTTACAAGGTCCTTTCTGGCCAGGAAACTTTCAGCCACCATAAACCAGTCAGACACAATACAGGATGATTGGCTCGGAGTGTATAGACTATGTAACATAAACTGCCGGTTCCACATTACGGCGTGCTTCAGTTTAATCATGTAGCTTTCATCTTTTTTGAACACCCTTTTAGCATCTTGTGAAAAAAAAAAGAGGCTTTTGAAAAAGCTGAGCTGCTGCTGAACACTCTACACTGAAGTTGCTACCCTGTGTTTGGCTCTACTACTCCCCTGCCCCCGTGGAAACAAAACAGGTCCTTCTCAGTTAAAGCCCTGTATCTACGGTTCTGATGTCGGACAGTATCTTCATCTGAAAGGCCAATGTCAATCAGGATTAAAACGTGACCACACATCCCAATTAGACTTATTCTTGTTATGCAAATATATTTAGTATAACAATAATAAATAAATGGCAGAGAAGCAGAAAACTACATCACATATATTACATATTTAATTAAATGGTTAATTTCTGTTAGGCCAAATACCCACCAAAGCACAATTATGTGTTCTTGAAAGAAAAATTCTCAGAAAACATAATGTTCCATAAACTCTTAGGAAGTGAAATAACCTGGTGAGGTCCTTGATGTTTAAGATTAGTAAAAACTCCCAGAAAACCTTAACAGAAGCAAGCAGAGCATACACGTTCAGAAACTGCAATGTGACTTTTCAGAAATGCGAATTAATGTGTTTTACTTACTGAATGATCATGTTGTTTGTGAACTACTTTTGCAATCGTAAAAAGAACATGACAAATAAGTTACAGGCAAGTATGAAAATGTTCTAATGAAACCTTTGTTTGTGAAATTAGTGTACACTAATAAGAAAGCAAATATCGATGCAAAATCTTTTACAATTAAATTATTTTACTTAAAAGTTTTAGAATAGCATATGTCTTCATAACCATCAAATAAGAAAACAGAGGATGGTTTCAAGTACAAACTCTGAAGGCTAAAGGATCTTTCTGTAAAGACGGAAAACAAGAAGTTCCAGAACGGACAGTAGGTTTGTTAAAAGGTGAACAACTAGCAACTAAATTCTAGACTTCCAGACTAATGTGGTTTCCATTTCTTTCTCAGGAGAAAACAAAATGTCTTGAAAAAAAAAGAAAGCACAATTCTGGTATAAGTCATGATTCGATACTACAAATAGCCTTTCAAGGCTGCTAACGTGTGGACAAAAAACACTACAGATTTCCACAAATTGGGAAACTGTGTTCTTGATAAAAACTTAAAAGCAACTGTCCACCATTTCCCTAGGTAGACATATATACTAACTGCTTCCACAGAATTCGGGTTCCTGGCAATTCTTAGAAGTTACTGGAACACTCACTGGGTCTTAAACAAAAAGGTGACTTTTAGAATAAGAAATCAGAAATGACACCTGTATCTAAGAAACAGAAACACATTAACGAAACTACATCAAAGACTGGGGGTAGCTCAAAGGGTGAACATTTGCTAGTATCTCCGAGGTTCTGGGAGATCCTAGCACTAAACAAAATACAACAATAGTAACTATATACAAGTTCTCAGTATTTTCTTCCCAAAGGGTCTGGAACACCTTGGGAAGTCTTAGATGCACATATCTGAACATCTTTGGGGAAGGCAATTAAATTAAATAAGAGCACTGGTGACTCCCAGGCTGTCATAAAAACATACAAGGAGCAGGAGGATGGGGGAAGGAGGAAAGAAGGGAGGATAAAAAGATGAGAAAGTGGAGAAGGAGGAAGAGGAAGAGGAGGAGGAGCAGGAGGAGGAGGAGCAGGAGGAGGAGGAGCAGGAGAAGGAGGAGGAGGAGGAGGAGGAGGAGGAGGAGCAGGAGGAGGAGGAGAAGGAGAAGGAGGAGGAGGAGGAGGAGGAGGAGGAAGAGAAGAAGAAGAAGAAGAAGAAGAAGAAGAAGAAGAAGAAGAAGAAGAAGAAGAAGAAGAAGAAGAAGAAGAAGAAGAAGAAGAAGAAGAAGAAGAGGAGAAAGAAGAAATTACATATACTACATTGTATGATTACCCTTGCATAACTTTTGCTTAAAAGGTAAAAAGGGGAACTGGAGAGATGGCTCAGTGGTTAAGAGCACTGCCTGCTCTTCCAAAGGTCCTGAGTTCAATTCCCAGCAACCACAAGGTGGCTCACAACCATCTGTGATGAGATCTGGTGCCCTCTTCTGGCCTGCAGGAATGCATACAGGCAGAACACTGTATACTTAATAAATAAATCTTTTTAAAAAAAGTAAAAAGAGAAATGCAAAGCAGATTGATTAAATAATCAATGAAAGCCTAGAACTGGCACTAGAAGCAGGGACTGGCCTTAAGGGCAAGGAGGAAATTAAAGTGAGGAACTTGAAACTTGAAATTTATGAAAACTCTTCCAATTGCCCCTTCACAAGCAGTGAGATACCTGGCAATACGCACCACAGTAAGGTTCTTCAAGGGCCTTTCCAAGTGAAGTCCAAAATGAGGGAGGTGGTGGGATGCTCATATCATTCTACAATAGTATAAATGAACCCACAATACCATTTCTAAACCCTCATAAATCAAACATTGACTCAATGGTAAGTCAGCCTTTTAACTTTCCCCTATTTGGACTCAACATTAATCATTTATTTTATAATCTACCTGGTTACAGAATTTGTCATTTCCATTCCATTTCTGATTCAAAGCTTTGCAAGGGGTGGCTTTTTCACAAATAAACACATCTGGAATATATACCCTTGCCTTGTAATGCAACTGCCTCTTAATTCCTTACTTTGTCTCATCTCTGAATTCAAACTCTGGCTTACACATATGCCCTCATGGGCAAACAAACATGCGCGTACTATACACTCCACACACACAAAACAAATTCCCATGAAGCGCTCATGAAGCAGGACTAAAGATAAACGAAGAGAAATGAATTATAATAGCAGCTATCAGTGGTATTTTCCACTTAAATCACTTTTAATGAGTTTGTTAGACATATCTCAAGCAGCCACAATTTTTATAGCTTTTAGTTAATAATTAAATAAAAATAAACCATCCAAATGAATATATTCTCTCAAAGATGTCTTTCATACCAAACACAAAGGACTCCCAAAGTAGTGGTGACAGGGTTGAAGTTTGGGTTGGGCGGTGGGTCTGGTTCAAGTACTAATTCATCCCGTAAGATCACTGGACAATATCAGCATAAGTCATAATATTCCTCCCCAGCTTAGTTTTCATATTTGAAAAGTAAAACTGGTAATAATAAAACTTGACCGACCTAAATCACAAAGTGTTCACGGGATGTAAAACAACACAGGCAAAGGAGCTTTACAAACTCAAGTGGTTACAGAAACACCCGCTGGAAAGGTCAAAGGGAACCCAGACTAAAAACGTGTCTTGTTAGCTGTTAGCTGAGTCTTGGGCACACAGCAGGCACAGAAGAGTCTAGAGTTGGCTCACAGAATGCGACTTACCTCTAATTACTGCATGGCTTCCCTTCATCTTATCCCTAGTACAGTGACTACTGTGTCTGCTCTAATAGGGAAACCAGCTAAAAGGAAATGTTAAAGAACCTGTCTCGGTTCGGGAAGACCCCAGTGTGGCAGTGTACCCCAGTAGGTGACCACAGGTGCCGTGGATGCGACTGAGGGGATATACTATAGCTACCCTGATAGCCAAAACTGGTAATTTTGCTGATTCCTGGACTATCTCCACAATAATTCCACTATGCAACTTTTTTTTTTTCTTAATTTACAGGAAGAGAAAAACACTCGAATGTCAAGGGAAGTAGCAAAATGCCAGTAAGTATCTTGCCCATGACCTTGGAGGTCATGATAAAGAAAAACTTCCCTGGCAGCTTAGAAAAAGGGTCCTACACAGCTCCTGAGGCCATTAGAGCAAACTCAAGCTTGCCTGGCACCCAGGTTGGAGTGGAACAAGTCCACCGACTTGTGTGCAGGCACCATGCCACTGAGCCATATGGGTGTCCACAGATTCTGCCAAGTGACCATGTAGGAGTATCGGGAGCATTTGCTGAGGGCAGCCGTCTAAATATGGGACATCCAAACAGCTGTCTACTCCGAGATTCATAGGCCAGCGGTTAAGGAGACGAGACATGGTTAATCTAGGGTGGATTAATTTTCAAACAGAAAGCATCAGCTTTCTTGGCCCCATCTGACCAGTTGGGAGCATGGGTGAATCATCTTACATGCTGCTTCTATGTGTTGCTCTTTCCTGCCCAAAGAGTCACTGTGGATTTCTACTCAGTAGCTTTCAAAGGCGTTGACTACTACTATATATCTTCATGAATTCCCATGCTCTAGAGTCTTAAAACAAATTTTAAAAAATGTGTCTATGTTTACTTTTGTATTGATAAGTATCACGATGGTGAGACTCTGGTAAACTTACTCTATTCAATGGGTCAAACCTAACACCAGCACCACTCTAAGGGAATGTGTGCAGGAAAGAGAAACTCAGAGGGGTAGGGGGGTTATAACCAGAGCTTTATTTGTGTGAAGGCTGGAACACCCGAAGTCTTTCATTACTCAAAACCAGGGCCTTATTTTGTTGGAATTTTTATGTCATGAAAGATTTTATTTCTCTTTCCAGCCTGCAGAAATGGAGGCTTAGACAGGTTCAGCAGCAAGAGGAGGCGCATTTGTGGGCAGGCACTGTCTGATAACGTGGTGGCTTGCTCCACACAGGGTCTCTGGGCCTCGCACAAGGGTTCCTCACTCCTTCAAACTGTGAAATCAAAAGATGTGATGTGTCACCAAGAAGTCTGATAATCCCGGAGCGCACCCACGTTCTTCTCACCGCGGACCTCTCATCCTTGGAGGGTTTGTTAATGCCTGGCGTGTTTACAACGAGCCATAGGTATCCAAAGCTCAAGGCAACTGAAGAAAAAGCCCAAGTGGTGCACACAGCAGAGGGAAAAGACAGCAGACAGGGAGGAGCAGCTGAAAAGCAAGGTTTGGTGGGGGAAACAAACAACAGGAGGAGGGGACCTTAAAACACTTCATCTAGACCAATTTAGCACACAGTCAAAGCAAATCTCATAGTCCAAAAGTCCCTAAGGATGTCACACCATATTATTTTTACGTAAATGGGATGCATACCTAATGATGCTGCTAAGTCATAAAGAAAAGGCCTGCTATCATCCACAGGGGGAAAAGAAAAGATTCTTCCCAGGTGATTTAAATAAAAAATGTTTGGCGATTAAAATCACTTTTATTTCAAATTTCCTTCAAGTTCCAGGTAGTTGAAGTTTTCTTATCTGCGCGCTACATTCATATGTATATAAATTATGAAAAACTTTATAGCTTTAAAAATGTCTGGATACTGATGAGCTCTTACCCCAATAAAGAGGATTCCTGACTTCCCAGCTTAAGTTTCGGGAGTTATGACACTGTATATAAAACATTATTATAAATTGCGGCTCACGGCTCTCTCTAGCACTGTGCCAGTGTGAGGAATGTTTTCTCTCCTTCCTACTAAATCACCCAAATGTAAATAGTTTAGATTTTTGGCAACTTTTGTTTCCTGTCCCCCTCCTCAACCTTTAAGATGTATGCCTTCATTAGAATGCTCTCCTCCTCCACACAAGCATATAATTAATTATTCTTCATAAATAAGTAAGATATTTCTTTGCAGCTAGGTCACCGCTCAATTGAAATTATAAACTGCAAGCTTCTCTCTTTGTCCTTACAAACAAATAAATCCAGGGGGGAAAAAAAACAGGCTCTTTGAATAACCTTCTTCATGAAGCCCTAATCCCTGACCGACCAAACTGAATGTTAAGTGACTATCAATTTAGTGGTCTGCCTTTGAGAAGGCCTTCGGAATATGAGATGTCCAATCACTACCAAAATGCATCGATGAAGTCAGAAACATAGTGTTTCTTAGCCTCGAGTTTCAGATATTCAGTATACAGTGAAGAGAGTAATCCTTCCAAATAATTAGCTGGCAAATTGAAGGAATTATGAATCTAAACGGAGTGCACTGAACTATAATCAGATCATTAATATAGCCACCATGGAGGAGCTATTATGTGCCTGTCGTTAAGCCTGCTGCTTGACATCCTCTGTAATCCTCGGGACAGCTCTGTAAGAGTGACTTGCCCAAAGTCACACAGTAACTAACTGACAGGAATCGAGAGAGCGTCAATTCAGAGAACACACTTTCGAGGACCAACCAATCGAAAAAGGAGGAGAAGCATATCCATGCACTGTGCTTCTTCTTCAGTCAACAAAACATGTATGTGCCTGAGTATGCACGGTAACATTTATAAGGGTTGATGCAAGAGCGTCTGCTGCCACAGAAAAGCCGCACACTCTGCCTTAACTACGTTCCAGGCAGCACGCTGAGTGTTCCCCAATCTACACAGTCATTTAATACTCAAAACAAGCTTCCATAAGGCACATATTATTACGAACTGTTCAGAACTTTCCATTGGCTCTCCATGGGACACAGAATGGTGGATCATCCATAGAAAGATGGGGACATCATTTGCTCTGTTCTAGAAGGGCTACAAGAAACCTTGCCAGTGTTCATCTGAGACCTTCCTCCCAAGACCACACACAGTGGTGTGCCCTTCCCCCTCCTTTCCCCTTCCCCCTCCTTTCTCCCTTCCTTTCTCCTATCCCTTTTCTCCTCCTTCCCCCCTTCTCCCATTATACCCTCCCCACCTCTTCTTTGGGTGAATATTCTGTCCCAGGAAAGGCGGCAATATCATTCCCACCTGAGAATGTTTGTTTTCTGAATTGCCTTTTCTGATGGCTGGCTCCTTTGGTCCCAAGTCTCAACCCCAATGCTGACTAAAAGAGGCCTTCAACACCCATTCAAAACCTTGTCACCGTCACATCAGGCACCCTCGCTTCAAGGTAAGTAGTCACATCACATGTCCCCCCTGCACAGTAAGGAATCACATCATGTATCCCCTTCACGGTAAGTAGTCACATCACGTGCCCCCCACTTCACGGTAAGTGGTCACATCACGTGCCCCCCACCTCACGGTAAGTGGTCACATCAGGTGCCCCCACTTCACAGTAAGTGGTCACATCACGTGCCCCCCACTTCACGGTAAATCACATCATGTGCCCCTGCTTCACAGTAAGTAGCTCTGTTCTGTAACACATTACTTAATACTTGCTTATTTACTGTCAACTGTCTCTCTGCTCTGGAATAAAAGAAAAGCAGGTCTGGGTGGAAAGGGTGATCCTGGCCAATCTTGTTTCTCCAGACCGGGGTGTTTACCAGCTGCGATCAGCATGTACCTGCTGACTTTGGGAGCACACCCACCCTGAGCACAAACAACAAAGCTTCACACACCAGCTCTCCGCTTACAACCTGAAAAATGTTCAGAGAAAGAAAAAAATTCCCAAAAATATGAAGAAAATTTCTTAAAAACTTAGAAAATGTTACTAAAAGTACTTAAGTATAAAATTACAAGGTATTTCAAGAAATTTGGGGACATTAACAATGGGAATACATCAAAATGCATGAGAAAATATTACAATATTTCTTAGAGAGTAGATCTGCATTAAAGAAAAATAGAAATTTTCAGACACTCAGAAGCTAAATATCAAGGTTGAAATATTCATCTTAAGTACTCAAGAAAAGCACATTTGGGAAAACCCAAAGGATCAAAGAAAGCAGTGCAAAGGGCTTCAGCACAGATCAATGAAGGAGATAAACTAATAAGGACGAGGTTCCATTTGTCAAGACCATGAGAGACAAATCACAATATACAGACACGCATGCACATCCTCTATGAGAGAATGTAGATCAAAGTCTAAAAGATATAGGTAGTAACCCCGATGGCCAACGGAGCAACGGCCACTGTCACAGACATGGCAAGGATGCTGGAGCCCCGGGCGGATGGTTTCAACTCAGGAAGTGGTAGCTCCGTAACACATTAGACATGAGTTCATCCCACTAAATTCTTAAATAACTGTTTATTAAACTTTTACAGTATCATCCATCCCGATTTTCCAAAGTAACAAGAGAATTCTACATTTGGAGAAAAAACCGAACAGCTAAGAGATTTAAAATGTACCTTAATCTCAAAAATGTTTTGCCATGTGGCCAGAGACATGTCACCCAAATAAACAACAGAAAAGTTTTGCCGATGACCAGTGAGCCCAAAGCGACTCTATTACTATGTCATGGTAGCATTCACAAGTTAGTTGTCCTGCTTTGAATTTTCACACTTTCTCTTCATGAACTCCCCAGGCTAGCTGATCTCCACCAAACTGGTTATCTCTTCAGCACGCACTCTGGGTTTGTGTTGTTGTGTTTCTTTGTATTAAAGAATGGACCGGCTAGTCTTGGAGGCCTTAGCCTCGTGCACAATCAGGAGTCGGGGCATCAGACCACTGACGCATGGTGTGCGCACTAACACCTTCTCTTTTCCGTGTCTCTGTTCTCCTCACTTGCATTCTTTCTCCTGTCTGCTCCTCTAAACTTTTACCGAGCACTGCAGGGAACGCTCCTTATTCCTATTTAGTTAGAAACGATGGCTCTCTAGATTCTCCTAGACTGCTTTTGCTTCCATTGTGGCGTCTGCAGCCCTGTGATGCAGTGTGTTTTTTCTTCCACATTTGTTTGGTAACGCATACTTTAACTTTCTCAACACTGTGCCGTACCCCAAAGGGACAGATCAGCTCGTGCATATCATTGTCTTCTCTATAGCATCCACCCTAGCACCATGCCAGGGGTTGGAGGAAAATAATCTCCAAGCTCAGCTTTCTTATATGTAATATAAAAGCTTAAGCAATTCTTGTCTCCTAGTCTCATTCTGAGGCTCAATGAGATTATGTACACACAGCTCTCAGAATTGCATCGAGTACAGCCTAAGTACCCCATATGAAAGAAATCCTATTATGATGAAGGAAATGATATCTCACCCTGGACAGGAGAGGTACAAGAAGCCTTCCAAATATTTTGGTAATTAAATAAGCAAACTGAGCTGTTAGCAAGCCTCATCCATATTAATATCTTGCCAAATTTGCGACAACCTTAGACTGCTATCATTTTAAAATATGTCATCAATATACTATCAGGTCTTAAAAAAATGAAACAAAACAAAACAAAGAAAAGCTATCATACTAAGTATGCACATCAATTACAAAGCAAGTTCTCAATTTCAGAGATGCTTCGATGCTTCAAACTATAGAAATGTAACCATTTTCAACACAAGTTCTCTCCTTCAATGCCCAGTCTTTTGTGACTTATCTTCATCACTATGAGGAAGAAGACAGCGTGCCCACCACCTTTCTGTCACAGTCACCTGCCACCAACACCTCTTGACACATGTCCCTCGGTGTGGCTGATACTTTGAGGCGACAGTCTGCATTCAGGCCATACTAACCCACAGCTCAGTGTGGCAGGAAGTGGGCATGGTACCCACTGTCTACCAAGCATCCTTCCTCTTCAGTTTCTTTCTTGGCTTCACAGCATCTCACAGGTTCAGTTGGTTTTCTTTAAACTACACTTTTCATCATAATAATACTTTAGGTAGCTTACGTTTTCACATAGTTCATAATTTCCAAACTGCTTTCAGATATTATGACCTAGCTAATTTTTACAGCCCTCACCAACTCTTCTGGCTTATTTAGAAAGGAAACAGAAACCCCAGAATCAAATTCCCATCCCATCTCTCAGATATGGAAATAAAGGTTGAGATCAAATGGCCCAGGCATTCCAGTGTACAGAGCTAAGGTGTAAAATGCACCCTAGCATTGCGACCCCACCTGGATGCGCTTTGTGTTAACGGACAGTTCACGTCCCTCTGTCTTGTGTTCTCTGCTTCCTTAGCTAAGTTTGAAGCTATTTGTGGGCGTGTAGAGTGTTTGTGTCTCTGGTCTTCCACCTGGAGCCACCACAGTCGAGCGTCTGGTTTTGAATATAACCTCTATGGGGTGATTCTCCATCTTGCAGTAGAAACTCTCACTTACTACCACCTGGAAGATTTCCCAGAAAAAGGAGGGACCTGGGAACCTTACTGATCACATGAAGTCCTCCACCTCAACATACTTCTTCCATCACATCCAATTAGTGGAAATTATCGTATCGGGAAAATACAGAATTCTTAAAAATAAGACAAAAATCATCTTACTGTCTAGCCAAAATAAAGAATAAGACCAAGGGCTCTCTTTTATTTTTGAACATTCTAATTTTCAAAAAAAACCTGTTTGTTTCTTTGTTAAGTGTTTCAGTAGCCAAAGCAGAACTAGACTTGGGAAGTAGAAGTTAGTAATAGGAAAGTGTTAGAATTCCAGAAACATTTGCTATCAAGCTGGCTCATGAATTCCCCTCTGAGCTACTGTTCAGAAATAACAACACATCCAAAGATGGTAGTTAGAATATTTCACCACAGACGTTGACTGTACCCAATGCGTATGGCCCTCTAGAATGTTCTACGTGAATACATCACTGCCCATGTCAATCTAACTAGCTCAGTACAGCCGCAGAGGGAGAACTTCAGGACCGAACAAACAATAATAGTAATAAACTACAACACCCGTAGCTTGGAAAACTAGGCAGAGTTGACATATTTTGAATTTTAAGATAGTCTGTCCCAATGATCTGTATTGTTTTAAACATCTCTCCGAACAGGACAACAGTGGGCACAAATAACCCCAAGTGGTCAGGGGTCCTCTAAACTCTGAGCTGAGCCAAACCACACCCTGGTTGGCTGTCCTTAACATTCCAATGCATCAACTCTAATTGAATACCTATCAAGAAAAAGAAGTGGGGATCTTTGTTATTATATTAGGTTCTCGAACTCTATGAAATTTTATATCAGAAAACAAAATTCTAATGGCAACTCAATCCCTGTAGCTAATCAGGAGATTTCCACAGTAATAAAACATTTTTAACTTGCAGAGCGTCCTCTGTTTGTTCCATCATGTGATACTATTTAGGGCGCGTAACCCTGAATGGGGCAATCCGATAATCACACTAGAAGCAATTTTGTGCGATACTAGTGCTCAAAAGTCAATTTAACTTTCCAGCTTTATAAGACTTTGTTATTGCTATTGTTAATTATTTCTCATTTAATGGGAAATTGGCAACAAGGTCCCCGACTGTCATTTTAAATCTGCAGTAATATCGTGTGAAGCTTTTCGTCCTTATTCCCAAGTCCTGGATTATCAGAGTTAAATGGCAGATCCGGCGTCACAAAAGCTCAGGGGCAGGCACTGTTACACAAATTGCCAATTCAATTAACAGTGTGCAAATGCTCCTCTGGCAGACTGCAGGAAGGACAGCCATTTTGGCAAGTGTCATTCCTAATTTATCAAACTGTCAAACCTTCCACTCAGGTGCCTGCGGTCACTGTCTGCTTCTTAATGCTGCATTGTCAGAGCTGCAGGAGCCTCTCTTGTAGCTTGACAAGGCACAATACTCAAAACTGATTTTAAAATCAAATGTACAGTTGTCTTAATTATTCTCAGTATAAATGATGTTTTAATTACAAAAACAGAGTGGGAATATTAAATCGGGGCTGGATCCTGGGTTTCCGTGGAAAATGGAGAACCTGCTCCGGGTCCATCTGGGGATGAGGAAGAGCACAGAATTCTCAACATGGCAACTGACTGCCTTCACCCTCAGCTAAGCACTCCCTTGTCTACGGATGCCCCGTTACAGTCTGTAAGGGATAAGGCATACAGATGGCCATGCAGTCATTACTTCAACAACTATTTACCACACTCAGGGCTCCAGCCAGTGCCAGCAGCTCAGAGGTAAGCCCTCGGCTAGGCTGTGTATTTCAGCACCCACCGCTCTTTCTTTCTCCTTTCTCAGTATTTGATGCCTCGTCACCTTTTCTGGGGTCTCCAGGAGACACAAGACGATACCTTCATCATGAAATCATTTCTTTCTTTCTCTGCAAATATGACTGAACGTGGTATAAGGTTGGGAAAAGAGGCAGAAGGGAGTTAGCAGGACTCGGGGAAGAATGTTACACTAGTCCATGAGAATCTTTTCTCTAATAGGAAACCGAGATGGATCATCTGGGAATGGTCTTGGAAACCTTACGCATGCTCCTTCCTGGTTCAGCAGACAATGAAAACCTTGCATACCAGGTGCTTTTGTTAAGTTTGGCCAATTTTAATGAGTAAGGCATAACTCCGTCTTTGAAGAGCTGTCTTGGCAGAAAGAATAAAGAGGATAACCTCTGAGAGAGAAGACGGAACCCTCCATTTTGTAGGCAGAATCTGCAACATAAGCGTAGCCAAAGAACCCTTTCATGAGTTCACCAAGAGGGTTTGATAGACAAACAGAAAGCATCAATGTAACCTTGGTTAGGACAAAAACATTTCAAAGTTATGTTCTATCAAAACCCATTCCCTACAACCTGGAATTTCACCGCGTCATTCCCTTGGATCCAGCAGCCAGTTCTCAGGCAGTCAGTTCACTTGTAAGAGCTCTACCTACCAAGTATTAAGAACTCATAAAAACATTTAGAAACTGGATGAAAAATCCTGAGACGATAGGCCTGTGGGAATGGGGCTTTAAAATCGATGTTTAACCGAAGGGCAGGAACGACAACCTTCTTTTAGATTATGCTTAAAATAACATTTGCTTTATATGCACGACCACAAAAGTATGCCTAGGTAATGCTATGTAATGTATAGAATAAGCTACTCAACACAATTAGCTTCAGAAGGAAAACGTGTGCACACATGTGCTCAATAGCACACGCACATGCACACATCCATGCACACACCCACCACACACACCCAAATCCGAGTTTTACAACTGGGAAGCCAGCTTATAGACTACAAAATGAAGTCAACCATTCCATTCCATGAACACAGCAACCCAGATAGATATCAGCAACAGGTGTTGGGACTCAATGTACCACATATGAGTTGAAAGTCCCTGAAAGACAACTTGTTTTTTATCACTGCCTGTAGTTTCCATCAGTCTTGTGCAATTTAATCCACCAACACTTTAGCCCAGAGGCTGTTACATCCATGGTCCTAACCCAGGGAGTCGCTGTAGAAAAATGAAGGTGCCCGCAGAGAGGGCTTGCATTTTCTACCCCGCTTCTGGTGAGGTGTACCTCACTGCTGTCTCTCCAAACCTGGTGGACTGATTCCTCACCCTTGCAGGTAGAGTGGTGACTGATGGGAAACCTGCTTCTTCTTCTTGTTTATGACATTGGTTCTCAACCTTCCTAACACTGCAACTCTTTCACTCAACGTCCCCAATGCTGCAACCCCTTAACAGCCCCTCATGCTGTGGCGACCCTTAACACCATGACATTATTTCCATTGTTCCTTCATCACTGTAATTTTGCTACTGTTATGAATCATAATGTAAATATCTATGTTTTCCAGCAGTCTGAGGCGCCTCCTATGAAAGGGTCGTTCAACCCCCACAGGGGTCATGACCCACATGCGGAGAACTTCCGGAACCCTTCCAGTTTCCCCAGGACATGCAATAGGTTTTCTTTTTGAGACTAGAAACAGTGCATTGACTTGGATCTCAAAGATATTCTAGTTATTGAATAAATTCTTCTGTTCTGCTTTCTCTATCATGTACACACTAAAATAAGTGATAAATTGATAACAGCGACAGCAATGAGTAACGGGCACTGGGTGGTTTCTTCCTCTCTTTGCGGAACTTTTCATGGGTTAACTTAAGACCTTCATGCAGAGGTCGGAGTCATCACTAACTCCATTTGCAGTAAGGGAACAGAGACTCAGAACTTCACAGCTAGGAAGTGACAAGTCAAGGGTCACTGGGGGTAGTCAGGCTCTAAAGTTCAGGCTCTCTTTATGTTGTGTTTTGTCTGCGTACACAAGTTATATTAACACTAAAATTTCCACCCAAGGAGAGCTTGAAGCATCAGACAGTTCTGATACTGCCCATGCTGGGTGTGGAGAATGAAAACAGAGGTGCATCCTACTGTCTCCCTCTAGTCATTAAAGAGCTGTGGAAAAAAACCAAAGAGGATAATCTGGACACTCAATTTCTCATTGTTTCGCATACCACAATATCTTTTGGGGATGCACTGCATTATAGTTAGAATTCCATCATGCACTGGTCAACTCTAAAGTATTCACAAATCTCCCCAATCTTGCCTTAAAGTTATTTTGAGCTAATTAAGCAGAGAAAGCCCTAATCATTGGTTGATATTCCTTACTATCTATTATTTACTTTTATTCCCCCATGAATCCTGATGTCTGGGAGGAAGTCTTTTATATAAAATTTAATTACCTCTTCCGCCCTAGGGGAGGTGTGCAAAACCCTGATAACAAAATAAACACACGAAGGTTAAGGAAAGGCACCCTGGTGCAGGGCTTTCCAAGAACACCGAGGGGTGACGCACTTCTCAGTTTGCAGGGCCATAAAGCATGTGACATGGAGGATCAATCGGAGGGACGAGGTAGCCTGTCTCTTCGTGGTGTATCCCGATATATCCCTTCAAACTTGTCTGCCTCATTTGAATGTATACGTCTGGCCATCTAGCTCACCAGTATTGGTCTATCAACAGGTACACGCTGTTTTCCCCAGAAAGAAATAAAACCATCTCCCCAATTATGTATGGAAATTAGTGCTCCCCAATTACATCGTCCCTGGGCACATATTGAGCACACCATTTCTGTGCCTCACTCTGCCGTGTAAAATGCTATGGGGATGCAGATGCAAACCCTGTGGCCCCTGTCCTTAGCCAGCCTGTGCCCTGCCCTTGAGTCAGACCACATTCTATGTCTGTGCTCCTTTTCCCTGAAGGGGTTTCACATCTGGGGAGGAACATATTACATCAACGAAGGTCACTATGCGTTTCTCATATCTCTGAGCAATTGTTGCTTTCCTAAGTGCAATCAAGATCCCTCTCCCAGTCATAAGTCTCACCAGTCACTGAACGAAAGTTTATCCTCGCAAAGCTAGATGGCATGTTCAGTTTTTGCTTCCCATCTCTTCTGCCTTCCTTTAGACGTACGATGCTCAAGCGCCTTGCCTAAGCACAACACCATTCTTTTTCATCTCTGCACATTTAGCTTTCCTTTTCCTAAACCATTCTTGTAGCACTCAGCTTCCTTTGATGGCTTGTCTGATTCTTCCTCTTCAACTGAGTCCTTCCTGGCTAACCAGTCAACCCTGGCAAAGAACCTCACTTTCCACACACGACATCCTGGTTTAGGTCTACTTCCTAAGACACTGGGCACGTCCTGTCTTTCGTTCATTCAGTCAAAAACAATTTATTAGGTACCTACCACGTGCTACACATTGGCCATAGAGGATGAGAAATAAATACATTCACACACACCAAAAAAATCACAATATACTCCAACAGTCAGTTAAATATGAGAACAGCTGACAGGAGTGGCATTTTGTGGAAGCTCTTCTCAAACTCAAGACGGATTTTTATGTATCCATTCTTCCATTTGACACTGGATACAGACTCGAGGTTGATTGCGCCATGGTACACTACTGGATGGAAATACACGCCTTACTTTTGTTAAGGGCGTATCACTTGTAGGGCGCCTCTCGCGGTGCTCAACTCTTGCTGCCGTCCTTCCCACAGAGACGGAAGTGTGAAGGCAGGAGCTTCTTCACCTCGTTTATCAAAATACTTGACAGACTGTACTGGGTTTTGTATACTGTGAATTAAAGGGGGCCATAAATTTTAGCTACTACTCTCATCCAGGGGTTGAATCCAGTTTATCTTCTCTTGGGTCTAGGCTACCCTGGAAACTGCTCATAAGCGACAACAGGGGGTGAAAGTACGCCGTGCTGGCTCCTGTCATGTCCCTTCCAGATTTGCCCTTGTGGGAACCAGCTGCCATGTGTGAAGGCCTGGCACCCAAGGACAGTGAAGGAACAGAGAAAGGTGGGTGGTGGTTTGCCGGCACAAGCGGATGGAAGGTAGATTTTCATAGCACTGTATTTTATTACATAAAAAGTTCTTTGGAGACTGGTAACATAGCGGTCTGATTACACTAACCAAGAGTGAAGTATGCACTTAAAATATTCAAGATGATGTTTTATATCTGGACTGCACTTTAAAAGAAGTCTGAAATGGACTTTCAAGTCTTTTCTGAAAGGTATCTCTGTGTTTACATTTATAGATTAAGCAATTGTTGCCAAATAGTAATATTTTTCAAATCTTGTAGAAAGTTACTGGTTATTTACAACTATTTAACTTTTGTACGGGTCTGACAATTAGCAGTAAAAGCTTAGATACAAAATTGTAGTAGACAAAATGCTTTCTAGATATTAACGGAATGACATTCTTCATTATTTAAGCAGGGCATTTTCTAAATTGCTTCCTCATGCTAATAGCTCCACTTTCTCCATTCCTTCTCCTCACTCCGCTCTCTCTTTACCCCCTTCTCCCTCTCCTTCGCACCCCTCTCTCCTCCTCTCAAGGTCGTGCTACATCGCAATTCTTCCGTCTCTATGACCACACTGGGGACACAGGCATACATCATCATGCTGGCATTCTTATTCCAATGTCTACCAAAATCTCTTCTCTGAAGAATTAACGACCTTTAGATCTCATGGATTCTAATTTTGCTGTGCACACTTGTTTTAGCTATCTGTTGATGCATTCAGAGGGCCTTTAGACAAGTAGCTCAAATAATTATTTAACATTGATCATGATTCTCCTGATGGATGGGAGCATTTCTTTGCTGTTCCTACCTGAGTCTGTTTGTGTGGAAGTGTTGGGCTGGAACATAAACTACAGTTATCAGCTGAGTGTAGAGTTCGGTATGTGATCTCTATGTAGAGAGCTTGATTTTTCTCCACAAAGGAGGCACATCTCCCCTTCCTTCTTTACCCTCACCACTTGCTATTTTCCTTTCCTACCCTACCCTATTGTTTCCCTTTCAACTCCCCTTAACTCTCACCTTCCCGCCTTCCTTCCTTTCTTTGTGCTAAGACCGGAACTAGGAAGACAGGCTTTCTTGGCAGTTTCTATTCCACAGAACTATATCACTGATCCACCTAACTTCTCAATAACCACTCTAGGTTCCTCATCGAAGTGATAATCATGTAATATTTGTTAGCTTCTTTAATGACAGGCTGACTTTGTTTAGCACCAATTCCTCGAGGTTTATCCACGTTGGCACATGCGCATACTCTCTTTACTAAGACAGACTAACACTGGTTGGCAGGGACATATCATATTTGGCTTGTTCGTTCATTTTCCACTGACTACTTGGTCTGACTCCCCCCACTTGGCTACTGTGAACACGTGCTAGGAACATGGGTGTGCAGCTATCTGTGTGATACCCTTGATCCTTGGGGGGGTAGATCTTCATGAGCAGTCAGGTCATAGGAAGAAGGCTTCGGGTCTTTTACTCTGCACTTCAGCACGCATGGCAAAGGAATAATCCTTTTACTTTCAAACCACAGTGATATGATATGAAATCATAGCAATACTGTAGTGTGCGATCTAGTCTTCCTCCTTACTGGTCGAACGACTTCAACAGGCTCACTAGCTTATTAGAACGTGGCCTCTTCACCTATCAAATGGGAGGACAAAATTGTCAAACTTCATAGCACTTTATGGAGCCCAAGGCACATAACATAGTGCCTGGCCAGGACATCTATGCTCCGTCTGTAGTCTGCGGTGACGAGACATGCCACTTGTTTGCCAGGAACAAGCTGTTTAGTCATTAACAGCACCGGAGGCTTCTTTGCCATGTTCTTCATTTGTCATTGCTGATGCTCTTAACACAGAAAGCAGGGTTTCCCCGCTTCAGTTTTCCTTCTCAATGAAACGTACTTTAACTCCTTAAATCCTTCAACACCATTCATCTCTTCTTTTCATTCCCTCCCCTCAACTATGAGGTTCGGCCAAGTTTAAAGGGCATACCTTCTGTAGTTAGTAGAGTTTTAGAGGGAATATTCGAAGCAAACCATTCCCTCTCACTAGCTTTCCAGCCTTTGCTTAAATAACCACACCACAGCTCAGTCCTCTCCAGTTCAGAGGGCTCAGTGTGGCTGCTCTTTCTTCCAGTTCCCTCATTCCGGCACTCGAGAGGTCTCTCTTGTCTTACACTGGAGAGTAAGCAACTGCCCCCAGGATCCCACCAGCTTGAAGAGAAGACCACAGGCTGTCTACACACTGGCACGTGCCTAAGAGAAGCCTGGAATCCTTTTCCAGTGATAGTTCAAGATTAAACGTGTCTCTCTTCATGACACTCAACAGCCCAGATGAGAAGCAATGCACCAAGGCTTGTCTGATGGGAAATGAATTAAATTTGTTTTATTAGTCAACACCAAGATTAGGAGAATCATTTAAATTAGTGTAGGCTCTCATGGCCCATAGTGAAAAAATTTAGTTAGCACTTAGAAGTACCATCTAGAGAGGTATCATGTGAGATCATAGTGTTCTGTGGGGCCTGGACCTCCCTGAGTCCCCTGTATAAGATCCCCAGTCCTCATGAGATTGTCACAGCTAAGGCTAGGTATCACTACAAATGGGCACCCATCAGTTGCTGTTCAATGTATTTCCCACTGTTAAGGTGCTGCATATTTTAGCAGAGAAACTGACATATTTTAGGTGGGGAGGGGTTTCACTTTATATGAAGCCTGTAACATAAACTCTGAAATACTGAGTAAGGTTTGTGGTGCAGTTTTGCAATTAAAGTAACTGATGTCTATTAAGAAATGCTCCACGAGACCCATGTTCTCTGTGACGATTCTGAGAACCATGAATTCTACTTAAAAGACAGACAGAGGGAAAAGCTAAGCTTTATTTCCTAAATGATCGCGTTTTCACTACTGCAAAAAGAAGTCATGCATTTAACTTATGCAAGACACTGCGGCTGCGCAAACGTTAGGCTTCTAAGCGAGTAAGGAAGGTAATATCAGCTAATGAGATCTCTGCAGGTTCTGGTGGAAAACCTGCTCTCTTGTCATCGCTCGGAAACTTGAGGCTAATCCATCACACACACAGGTTTCCCAGACAGAATTTTCAGCGAGGTTTAAATTACAATCACTCTAGTCTCCTCTAAGTGTTGTTCATTCATGAATCTTTATCCCTTTTACTACCCAACCCACCTATGGCTTTTTCTATTGGCAAGCTTTTCTCTGACACCCATGCTCCTGGCAACCACTCCCCACATCTGCGACCTCCACATTCTACCTTTTAACCCAACTGAAGCTTGGTTGACCCCATGCTCACACTGAGATTCTGCCCCTCTTCCTGCTAAGTGGACATGACTTATCTATCGCCATCCTTCTAACACACACCCATACACACACAAGCACACACACAAAGCACACATACACCATACATGCACATATGCATGCACACACCATACACACATGTACAAGCACACACATACCATACATACACAGATACATGAATGCACACACATACACAAACACACCATACACACGCACCACAGATATACACATACATGTATGCACACACACACACACACACACCATGCACACACACAATCAATACATAACTCTGTCTCTGCTTCCCCAGAAGTCAACTTACTCTCAGCCACTTCCAAAAGACACCCCCGCCCCACTGCTCTTGGTTTTGAATATACACACAATGCAAGAATCTGCTCATTTCCAAAACGTCTCAAGCAAATGTATACTTCATCAAAGCAGAATCTCGACATTAACTTATTGTCCACGCTAATCTCTTTTTTCCACAATACTCCTTAGCACTGATAATAGAGTATAATCCAGTCACCTTGTCCAAAGATGTAATGAACTTGGTGCCCATCATTTTCACCTGACATGGTCACTATGAGCAAATCGCAAAAACCATGGAAGCATACCTTGTGCTTCATTCTACTTTGATTTTAACAAAGTGTTCACCAACATTATTACCACATTATTAAAATTAATACATAGAAATGTTTTCTTTTGATTATTTTTTTAAAGAGAGGCTTTCTTTCACCAAAAATAGGGACAGAATCTGTGAGCAAAACAGGACAAATTTTGCTAAAGGTTTGACAGTAGAGGTGGACCATTTCCTTGTTATTCAAACAGCTCTCGGAGGTTTCTGGAATCCATTCAATGTTTTTAATACCCTTGAAAGTTACCATTCACTTTATAAATGGAGAATACTTGATGTTTGGAGAATAGTCAATCAGTTATAGCACAATTCTATATATTTTTGGAGGCCAATGGAAGGAAATTTTAAATAACAATAGCAACCACCTTGCACTGATCATCTCTATGTGCCTAGAAGTTCATAACGTTATATCTAGTTCTTACCCCAACCTTATAAATACATCTGATTATTATCCTTTCACAGAGTAGTCTAATGAAGTTATGGGAGTTGCTCAAGGTCACACACTTAATGTATTTACCTCCTTAAAAACGTAAATAACTGTCATGTGTGTATGTGAAAATAGGTTTCTTCCGTTATACCCAAACGAGGTTAATTTACAGTTAGCACACCATAAAAACATGTTAATTTATACTTTGTAACATATATATGTATATGATACAGATTACGTCTTTCACTAAACATGCATTTCATAGTTGGACTTTTTTGTGGATTTGCCCAAAATATTTACCTATTACTACCTAGCAATCACTGACCAAATGCTTATTTACAAAATGATCTACCAGGTTCAAACAACCCATGCATAATATTCTGAAATCCAAAGGGGAAAAAGAAAAAGGGAAAGGAAGAAACAATCAAATAACATAAATCAACAACAAGAACAATGTTATCCCTCTGGCTATCGATATTGGGAACACTGCTCTGCAGACTTTGAATAGAGCTCAACAAATTATGGGGACTGCTGGAAGTGGAAGGAAGAAGCAATGCTAAAAGAAATAGCAACATAACCTGAAGGGATACTTAAAGAAAAATAAATCACAATGACAGAGATTCTTATTTTGAAGTCCCGGAGTGTTCCTGATCCCCTGGCGCGGTGCTGGCAGTGAATGGTCAACGCACTTTCAGGGATAATCAAGTTGGACACAGTGCACAGACTCCAGCTTAAAAGTTCTGGTAACTTAAACGTGAACACAAGAATAATATCAAGTAATTGAAATTGACTCCTTCAAATTCAATGCTTATTAATGTCACAGCTCCCCGGGAGCGTGTGCAGGGGTTTGTTTTTATGACGCCTCCTCCTCGTTTCAGATTTGCAGGACCCTAAAGGTAAGCATGCCTACAGCAAGGACATTTATACCTCGGCAACCAGTGCTGTGTGGCTGAGGAACAAGACAGACATTTCACTTACAAAGTCCACCGCTGGGGATTGCACTCCAGCGAGGTGCCCTGCAAGTTGGTATCTAAATACTTATTCTGACTGGTTTCCCTCTTAGCAGATCACTTTAGATGGCACTGTGATTCAATAAACCTACTGGGAAACAGCATTAACTCTCAGTGTGTCAGAGCTTGAATATCCATTCATATTACAATCAGGGAATTCAAATGATAGATTGTTTCTGGATCAGAGTTTCTGCAGTCACGAATATTTTTATCTGATGAGAATGACTATTTTGACTTTGAGATATAAAACCCATAGAGATACTAATTCAAATACATTTAATCTGATCTCCATGCATCCCGCCACTTCACTGCTACATCCTAGCTATTCTTTATAGGGAAAAACTTATTGTACTGCCAAAACACCCCCTGCCACCGTGAATGACAAAAGCATTCATGCATTTTCATGAGCTCATTTGAGGACAGGAAAAAAGCAAGTTCCACTATCCTCCACCAACACTTTAAGATATTAGAATATTAGAAAAGGAATTGTAATTAGAGAAACAACCATCCTAATTCTAAAATAGAGTGACCAATGATAGGAACGCATAATCTCAAACACACTAAAAAGATTACAAATACCTTCCCTGGTCTCCCCTAAATGTTGTGTACAAATGTACAGTATACAGGTGTTAATTATATGGTTTTTACTTTCCATCTGGTTTGCTTTCAATCCTCCTACAATATCTATGAAAAATGCTCACTCTCCCATATGCATTTGAGTAAAGGGTTTCACTTCAAAGACTTAAAGAATCAAGAAAAATATACTTGTCAACCCATTTTATAATGTGCAATAGCTATCAAAAATAATATGGAAGACATGATCAAGTAATTTGAGGCAACAAGAAATATTTCTATGGCCAAGATCTTTAACCAAGGAAAAATGCTAGCCCAGTGCTGCAATTTTGGAACTGAAACAGTACCTGAGGCGTAGAAATTTACAACAAGACTATCACTCCTGTTGTTACAGGAGCCCACAGGTGAGATGAGCTCCCTATTTCCCACACGAGCAAGAGAATTGTGATTTTTATCAAGCAAGCTGCAAAGAAGTGTGAAGAAAGCTGCAAGCCTCATTACAGATGCAACCTGGGGAAGAGCGTCTAGGAATCCATCCATGGAAGTCTAGCGATGACTTAAGGAAAGGCATGCACACTCGCTCAAAGCCTAAATGAGAACTAACACAGAGTGACTGGCAAGAGTAACAATAAAAGCTATTGTTTTTACACTGACTGCATTAAAAAAAGACTCTTAGTTGTGTTAGCCCAAATTTATCTGGAATGATAGCCACTGTGAAAATGTGACCACTGTTTTGACAGCTCTATTTCAAAACACCCAATGTGTTCGCATTGCTGGAAGGTAGCAGCCATTTCTGACTGTTGCATGAACTTCCTGGGAGTGGCAAAAACATGGCTGTTCCTCCTGTTCAGGAAACGGCCACCATCAATCAAAATTAACTATTTGACCCAAGTATACCTTGCTGAATCAGTGAGTTTATTGGGCTTTACTACAGAGACATGGGTGAGGGGTTACTTTAAAGTACAGTGTTCACTCCCAAACTGCCCAATCAATGAAAATTTTCATTCCAGCATGGATAAAGGCTTTCCAAGGGATACACAGACAGACTCTTCCCCTGCAACTAACCTCTTACTGCCTCCGGGGACCACATGCAGTTGGGACAGACTTGTAAGCAGCTTGCAGGAAGGCACAGGAGGGAGTTACTGAAATTTCAGGTGAGATTATAATGATCCTCCATACCTTCTCCCCTGACAGCATATCAACAGGTCCAGATATTAAGAGCAAGTAGATCTGGCTGCCTCTGATGAAGATGGCAAAGGCTCTTATGTCCATAGGACTGTATCCTATAACACCCACCCATTCAAACATGAAACTTCAGTGGGACATAGCCCAGCTGAATCCAAAATTTTCCATTGTACATGAGATCTATTAAGGTTCCATGCCTTGCCATGGGAACTCCCCTTTATTACCTATCTGGTGAACTCCTACTCTCCTTCAGCATCCATCTCAAATGCTGACTTGGGTGCCAAGTTACACTATAAACATTTACACATACATAATATTTATTATTTGGCTGCCCCTACCATCCAATTGAATTTGTGCAAAGCATGTACTGAATTACATTTTTTAAAAATTCCCAAATCTATTTACATATTATAAATCATAAAAATTGGATAGACAGGATGAATGAATGCAGGACTCAACAGACAAAGGTAGAAATAACAGCAAGGCATAAACAATAACAACAATGGAAATCCGATACATTAAAGAAAAAGAACAGAAGAATAGAGGACCTGAGAACCCAAACAGCTTCAGTTCTCTAGTCTTCCACAAAGCTATCAAAAACACACACTGGAAAAAAAGACAACATCTTCAACAACTAGTGCCAAGAATACTGGATGTTTACATGTAAATGAATGAAATTAGACAAATCTCCTCAACTCGTACAAGAAATACAATTCGAAATGTGTCAAAAACCTAAGTGAACAAGATGAAACTCTTAGCTATAGAAAAAGAGAGGCAAAACCCTTCAGGAGATCTAGAAATAAGGACTTTCTGTAGAAGACTGCATAGTACAAGAATAATCCGAAGAATCCTAAGGGACAGATGGGTGTGTGTGATGAAAAGGCTGCTGCATGGCCAGAGGCACCGTCAGCAGAACGAAGAGGAAACCCTCAAAATGGGAGGATAGCTTTGAGAACTCTATACCGGACAGGGCATTGATATCTAGAACCTATAAATAATTGAAAAAATCAAATACCAAAAATAATTCATCTGGTCAATATTCAATTGGCTCGGGGAAATGATCAGATCATTTCCAAAGGAAAAATAAGAATGTCCAAGAAGTACTTAAAAATATATCCAACTTCCTTAGTCATTAGTAAAACCTGAATCAAAACTGCCTTGAGATTCCATCTCACCCATTAAAATGTCTACCATCAGGAAAAACAAGGACAGCAAATGGCGGTAAGGGTAAGGGGAGAGGGGAAGCTTTACTCACTGCTGGTGAGAGTATAAAATAAAAAACCTATGACTAGAAGCACCACACCAATCCTGGGCATATACTCAATGATTCTAAGTCATCATATCTGAGATCCATCAGCAGACGGATGGATAAAGAAAATGTAGTCCATATACAATGGAATTTTAATCAGCCACAAAAGACATTGGCAAAGAAGCTGACAGGCTTGGATATCATTAAGCTAAGGGGAAAACTGAGAATCTAAAAGGCAAATATTTTATGTTTTCCTTCATGTGATATATATATATGAGGGGAAGAGATCTAAAAAGAGTGGGGAGTGGGATCCAGAAAAGTGATGGGAGATGTATGTCATGGAATCCAAAGGGGGACCCATTTGGGGAAAGGAATGGGCTCAGTGAGAGAGAGAGAGAGAGAGAGAGAGAGAGAGAGAGAGAGAGAGAGAGAGAGAGAGAGAGAGAGAGAGAGAGAGAGATTAGAGAAACAAATAAGAATAAAGCATAATGATACAAGTATGGAAATGACACTGAAATTCTTTGTATGCTAACAAAAAAATAAAAATAAATAAATGTTTGAAAAGAAGTCATTGTACATAGTCCCACGCTCTGGAAAATGGAAATGCACAACAGGATTTGCTATTGGTGTGCTGTCCGCTGTATGAAATCAGCCCAGGTGACATTCCCTGTGGCAGACAAGGAACTAACCACACTGTGGCATCAGCGACCCAAATCAGAAGGCACCGGGTTACTCAGTTTTGGTGCCAGGACTGACTTCATACAAAGAGGAACTAATGCATAGGTCCACTCACACACCAGATCAAACTTGTATGTAAAATGGGTTTTAATGGATCTTGCTGAATAAATTCCACAGTCACGGGAGAGAGAAACTTAGATGTGGGTGCTGGCTGGACTGACAGCTTCCCGTGTGCCCCAAGCTTACACAACAGATGTATGATTTCTCTCTTTTCTCGTTATCATTTTGAATTGTGGGAGACACCTGGGATAGGCAACAATAAAATTCCAGAGAGTACGTCTGACATCCAGTTACGGTGTGAACAAAATCATTCTTTGATGTTCTATACATCCCAATAAATAACAAGGAAAGGAAGTGTGGTCTAAAGAGCCCAAGCCTGCTTGGAAGGCTCATCTGCGGATGTCTATGCTGGATGGTACAAACTGAAGCCACCCTGGTCTCAATGCCTGGTTTAACTCTTCCAAAGACTGGAGATAAATGAAGACCTTGAAGCATCTAGGGACCCGAAGAGTACAAGCGTAGTGAGACGGCACCCTTTCCCAGGAACAAGCTTGATCCCTTTGATGTATTTCTTCACGGACCGTACGTTTCTCTCTACTGAATCTCAGTCAACTCTGTGGTACACAACACAATCTGTCTTATTTCATCTTTTTAACAGGGACTTGATGAGGTGACACAGGACTGATTCTTAAAAACACATTACCTGCTATGTGAGGCATTGTGTGACAGGAAGAACTACCTTAGTGACAGGCACCTGACAGCAGATTTGTTGATTTCATGGTCACTTCATTTAAAGTAACAACAGGGTGAAGCACGCCATCTGATAATCTGCCTGGATGTTGAGTGTGAAAAGCACTTAGCATTTCTGCCCGCTCCCATGACTACAGAATCTGTTCTTCAATATGTGAGGGTCTGTCTTCCTTGGATTTTAGAATCAATTTTCTGCCTCCCCCCTCCTTCTGTAGAGGAAATTCCTCAATCCTTCTCTGAAAATAAGATTATGTGGACATGTATGGTGTCAGGAATAAATGTTTTTAAGACACACTTTTTAAGGGGCTAGTTTGAAGCTACTGACTGAGGAAAAGACCAGGCCACAGTCCTAGATACCCAGAGGCCATGTGTTAGGATGCACAATTCTTCTTAAGCATCCTTTGACATCTCTAGGTTCCAAAGGCAGTATAACCGGGATCCATATGCACATCACACCATTCCCTACCTGCTTGCTAAATGATCTGTTCAACTCACCCAAAGCCCATACTTCACTTTATCTTTATGACTACATTTCTTTATTTATTCTCATATAGGTAGAATACCACTTCCAAAATACCTATGATTGAAAGGATTTGTAGTTTCTGGACACACACACACACACACGCGCGCACACACAAATACATACATATTTCTTTGTTTTTTTGAGACAGGGTTTCTCTCTCTGTAGCCTTGGAACCTGTCCTGGAACTAGCTCTTGTCGACAAGGGGGGCTTCAAACTCATGGAGATCCACCCACCATTGCATCCGAACGCTGAGATTAAAGGCGTGCACCACCACCACCTGGCTGATATTTTTCTTAAATTACACTTTAGAGTATTTATAAAGACTTTACTATTTCCCGGCATCCCCAGTCAGAGAAACTAACATCCTAAATAGTCTGGAATCCAAAGCCACCGAGTGACATGTCATTCTCCATTCTGGAATTTGGAGCTGTTCAGATTTTGGATTTTCAAATTAGGGGTGCTCGTTGGGATGTATTTGTGAAAGCACAACCGGAGCCACAGTCATGTCATGCGGGTGAGGCCTCTGTATGTATCAGCATGTATCCGCCACCCAAAGGCCTCACACGAGAGCCTGGGTGCTGAGGAGTCTGCCTCCGTCTGCAGGGAAAGGACTTCTCCCAGCTCCACAGAACGTGGAGTTTTAGCCTTTAATGTGCCAAGAGATGGCAGACCCACAGAAAATAATTATCACCGTGTTAATCACAGTCATAATTTGTTCTTGTAAAGCATTTCGCAGCCCATTTACAAAAATTAGGCAATAAACATGGAGTCTACTAAAGGAAATCAACGGTTCAACTTGCCAGAATAGCTATAGCTGTTTCTCTTCAACTGGGTGCTACACTCAGCATTAAAAACAAAACCCTCCTCCTCTAGGCCAGTATAGCTAAGAGAAGAAAGGGTTAATTTGGGGCCATTTTACAAAACACTCCAATCCTCTTAAGAAACTAGGAATTACCTATATTACTTATGCTGAATGTATCATATCCTAATTGCATGGACTCTCACATAACTCAGTCCGGCCACATAGCCCCCCCTACACACACAGGCACATGCACACACACACATGCATACACACACACACACACACACACACACACAGGCCTCTTGGTCAACGAACACGCTTGAAGCTTTTTAAAGAACATTAAATATGAACCTGAAACAGCCCAGTAAAAATTTACACTTTCCCTGCAATATTTCTGACATATTCAATGTGTCTGAAGGCTGAGGGGCTGACGGCTTAGTCGAATACAGTTGAGTGAGCAGACTGCCAGGCTCCCCACTCCACCTCCAGGGCAGGTGAACCGTGGCAGGGAGGGACCAAGCTCTCCTGCCTCCTCAATTCTTTTTCAAGAAAATATAAAAAGAGAAGGGAAAAAAAACACCCTTCCTTCTAACTATTGTTTGATGATTTCTTTGTTTAAATAAACATCTCAATAGAAGTAGGCATTCCTAGCGATTGTCGACTCCATGGCTTTATCTGACTCTCTGGTAGACAGTTAATTTCTCACCAAATTTCCCCCAGAGAGACAGCTGGCTCATCCAAGTTGGAGGGTGTTTTCCTCGTGGTGTGTTTTCCTTTTATAATTGATCCTTCTCCATCTAAGGAACCACTTCATGATTCTTAGCGCTGTTTACCAAGGATATAAAAGAAAATGCCAGGTATACACTGATGAGAACGTGGTCGTCACAGCTTGAGCAGTTGCCACCGAGCTGCGCCACCACACTTCCAACTTAATTCTAACTTAAAAAAAAAACACAAACCAAAACTGTTTCTATTAAAAAACTTTCCAGCACATTGTGGGAAATAGCTATTGGCGGCTTTGTTCTTTTCAAGTGCACACAAGATGAAAGTATCGCCTAGAAAAGTATTTCAGCAAGATGTCACTAAATCAAAAGTGACAAATCGTCAATTTCCTCTAAGATGGTGTATTTCCCTAAAGGTGTGTGTGGTGTGTGTATGGGTGAGCCTGTGCTATATGCTGCCGCCAGGAGTTAGAGAGCAGTCTCGTTTCCAGACTCCAGCAAGCTCTTCAGACGGCATACCTGTGACGTTTCCTAATATCTGGCATTTGGGAGAAACCATTGTGTGAACCCAAGCTTCATCACTTCCATTCTCTGCCATCTGGAGGATAATGGGAAGGAAATAAAGACCCCAAAGTATCTGGCTTTCTTGTGGTGGTGTGTGTTGGGGTGGGGTGGGGTGGGGGGAAATGCAGGGCACACCAAGGTATTAAGTTATTCAAACGCCAGTAATGTATGACATTGCACATTCTCACTGTCACGGCCTTTGTTGAAAAGGATTTCCCTGACCTTTCCTGCAACCAGCAAACAAATAAGCCCTCTCTCTCAGCAGGAGAGAGGCACTGGTCCATTAGACATTAAGCAGTTCTATTCAGCACCCCCCCTCCCATTCTCCTGTCCTTGGCCGCGAAGAGGGAGCTGGCAGTGGTCCAATCAGTCAGAGAAGAGACAGGCAAGTGTGATTGTGTGGAGGCCAGCCTGAAACGTCGCAGCAGGGCCACAGCCGCACAGCAGACAGCGCCGAGGGAAGGCTGTGGTGCTACACGAAAGGGTAGTGTTCCAACAAGGGAAGGCTGGTGTTTCAGCCTGCCAGACAACGTCATGACTCCCCCAGGCAGGGAAATATTACCACCATGGGGATGCGTGGAGCATCTCAGTCTGAGAGTAATTAGGGAGTAGACTACAACAGCATGCTTCAGTGATGAAATGGGAAACAAGCAATACCTCCGTCAAGCCCTGATTGGCAAGTATGAAACGAATTAAGGCTTCTATCATCTCGGACCAAAACCAAAGTTGCCGCGGATTTTCAGAATGGAGAACCCGGCACCACGTTTGCAAGATTGTCATGAAGCAAGGCAGCACACAAGCACGTGCACACTCACACATGAACACACACGTACATGCACTTGCTGATTCTACAGCTTTCCCTACTTTTTATTATGCTGCCCATAGAGAGGGGAAAATGAGCCCGGGAGGGCGAATGTTAAAATATCATTTTATTAATAAGAATGATATACAATTTCCAAAAATAAAAAGCACATGTGCTTAATGCATTTAGGTAATGGAATTATTCAACTTATGACTATCCGTTGTGCAAGTATAAATTCTCTGGCAAAGAGGACAAACATTAATTTTTATTTCTTTATATCTTCACATTGCAGACAATCTGTATTCATTAGACAATGCAAAAATCTCTTTTCCTTCTTAATTGTAAAGTGACATTATAATTAAACTGGATGACTGCAGAATAATCTCTAACTTAGGTAGCCACTCCCAGGCTGGCTGGACAAGGCTAGGGCTTCATTTAGTCACCAAATGGAGTTACCTATCAATAAGCTTTCACTGCAGTGGCCAGATAAGAACACCAGTCACACCAAGAGAGAAAGGTTAGTGAGCTGGAAGGCCCTGGTGCTTCTCCAAGGTGCTATACCTCATGGGTACAAACCCTGAAACCTAGACAGGCTTGTCTCATTTCCCCCAGGGTGGCTCTGTTCCCTCATTTCCTTTTTCCCAAAATGCCTTGTACATTATCACTCTCACCAATTTTGAGAAAGGGACACGCACAAATTACCTATGTTCTCAATATGAACAACCTCTATTAGGCCAGGTTAATAAACTCTAATGGATGTAAGGGCTAATACAATATTCAGCTATTGACATAAACATAAATATAAATTTCAAAGAAAATAACCTACTTTAGTAAAACTACCTGTGCAATAAAAATTAATGAACTCCAAATGATTCTGCACATCTCCACCAAATTGCATTTTCAGGCTCACATCTTCAGGACACGCTGGGTGGCTTGATGCATTCCCACAATTCATCTTCCTGCTAAGCCAATTTTAATTTAAATGCAATTAAAGGCTCAAAATGAACATTATGTATTAGATAAAGCCTCGAATCTGCAGACTATCATAAATATGATTTTCAGAAAAATTAATTACAAGCCATTAGGGTACAAGTCTTCAAACTGCAAATGTTGAGGTAAATTGCAGAATGAGTTTGTTCGTCCCATTAAATGTTAAATACTGATTTTGAGCTTTGTATCAATTTAATATCACCAGGTCAGTTTATGAGAAAATGTTATATATACCTGGAAGTTCTAATGTATCTTAGCATTTCTTACTAATTAAACAGCACTTAGAAAGGCACAAAAATAACCTGAAGTCTGTTTTGGTCAGATACTAAGAATGTCATTTTAATGTGAGGCAGTTTTGTGTCATTATTGGCACAGGCCTGGCATTCCTTTAAAACATTAGTTTAAGTATTGTACTTTCATTCCAACTTCCCTTAGGAATACGGGGGGGGGGGGGGGGGGGGATGTGGATTGCGCACCGATGTGGTGATCAAAAGATTTAATATTCCAACCATTCTGACTGCAAACTTTTATGTTACTGTACTCAACTAAGCTGACACATACGCTCTAAATCAGGTAAATACTTGAGCTCTGAAGAAGCACTTACGATATGGCCCTAAGCATTCAGGTCAGGGAGAGTCGGTCATGGATAACTGGGCTTAAACAAGCTATGTAAGACTATACAATACTGTTCTAACAAAGCACAAACGTGGGCCCACTCCGTGCCCACTCCTAGGTCAGTATAATGTAAATAAACCAAGCATCAAATACTCTGGTTCACTTTTTCTGAAGTTGCAAATTCAGAGAATTCCAGGAATAAAGACCTGGAAGAATGACTCTTCGGAAGTGTTGGGTCAGCTCTGGCAGCCATTTTACTAAATAGATACTATGATTCTTTTAGTATATCATAATAATGAGCTCGCTGGTGGAAAGGGGTAGAGAATCCAGCGACACACTGTAGCTTGGGTCAACATAGAAGTCACTCAACTACAACTATGGCATTCATATTTTCAAAGGCCAGAAATCCTGGGGCCAGTTGAAACTAATCTTACTTGCAGTTATCAATTTTAAGATGTCTTCCACATACTCTGTAAGTGTGATAAAATATACATAAATCTACTTGACTTGTTTTAAAAATCCAGCATGACCTACAATTGGCAAATAATCACTAAGTTGCCAAATTTCAGACTAACAATGAAATCCATTTCAAGTGGAAAACAGCCCTTCCCCTCCTTTAGTCTGTAAAGGAAGAAAGCATCCTGTCTACATCAGTCAGCAGTTTGACACTGATCTCCACAGTGGCATTTCATTAACAACGGAACTGTTTTACAGGACTTAGGGAAATTTGCAGATAATTTATTTTAATTTTTTTTCTCTGGCAGGTATAGCTAACTTAGGCAAAATAACTCTAAAATAATAACTTAATGGAAAATAAGTATCATATTCATTCAGAATACTGTAATAATTCCCTCCTGCTTTTCCTTCAGTTAAATTATCTCCAATACCACACTTAGAACAAAAAAGAAAGAAACAAACAAAAAAACCTACCTTTTTTATCACATTCCAATCTAAGCCCTCCCCTCTTTCCAGGACATACTCAGCTAGTTATTACTGTCTCTTGTCCATGTTTTTCTGGAAGTTTTCTCAAGACTTTAAGCTAAGTTGTTACTAAAAGCTTGAATGAAAACTTCATTGAGTTCCTTTGTTCTATGCCACAAATCTGCTAACAGTAACAAAAGCTCAGCTAACATGGAAGTTGATTAAGCAAAACTATTTCCCTCCTAAGTCCTAGTCAAGAATCTATTTTGCCAATTTCCTTAATCACCATCCAACTTTTCACCTATTTAAGCAACACAAGCTATTAGAACACCCGATCTTTCCTAATTCACTCAGAATTACCACTGTTCTCCGACCGCGTGATATAATCTATTTTGAGGTTTTATTTGAATCTCTCTTATTTATAATTTTAGATTACCCATTTATTTTGCTAATATTTAAAAATGGGCATTTCCCATATTTCCCCCAAAGTCTTAGAAAATCTAGGAAAGAACCCAGAAACCGAAGGACAACCTAGACTAGCTTATTAAAAAGGTACAGAAATGGTTCTTTAAAACCAGTTTCTGGCCGGGCGGTGGTGGCGCACGCCTTTAATCCCAGCACTCGGGAGGCAGAGGCAGGCAGATCTTTGTGAGTTCGAGGCCAGCCTGGTCTACAAGAGCTAGTTCCAGGACAGGCTCTTAAAAAAAAAAAAAAAGCTGCAGAGAAACCCTGTCTCGAAAAACTCGAAAAACAAAAAAAAAAAAAAAAAAAAAAAAAAACAAAAAAAAAAAAAAATAAAACCAGTTTCTGCAAGCCAAACTCTCATCAGTCATAGTGTGAAGAAGAGCTAGAGCTTCACCTGATAAATTCTTGGAAAAAAAAAAAAAAACCAAAAACTGATACTCATACTTTGAAAGTATTATGAAGACTTTTAAGTGGGTTAAGTTTTGAGTAAGTTCCGATTTTCCTCTGGAAAGTGCGAATCTATAATTGTCTGTCCTTCTACAATTATCCTGACAATCACCTCTGCACCCTCTCTGTTGGTGAGCGATGGTGCTATTATTAAAAACCGCAAGGAACTTCCAGAAGGAAGAGCCCCACACTACTTAGAGGATTAAATAAAGACAATCATCAGGCTGCAAAATTCCGAAGAGCATCCTGTAGAGTTGAGTACAAGTCTGAAGGCTTAGTGTCATCAAACGGGAACCACATGGCCATTGGCAGGGTCCTGAGAAGTTGAGTTTAAACACGAGAATGTTGCCATTCAGTGCGAGCAAGGACTGATAGCACGCTTGGTTCTGAAGGACATACAAACGTGGAGATGCTTACAGGTTCTTCCAAATACAGAATCATCCTATGGTGATAAAATATGGACTCTGACTGTCCTGTGTGGAAATATGAAATGGTAAGGAGATCTGAGAGCGAAGGCATCCCCCATCAAGCTCCGGACCGTGAGAACTAACTAGTTAGCAAACTAGACTCTCATTGAAGTCCCAGCTGGAGAAGCTGGCCTTGCTGCACGGTGTGGCTTCCTCTGACAGCTTTTAGATTTCTGTTCTATTTTAGGTTCTCCAAGGTCATTTTCAACTACCCTCTATCAAAACCTCAAAATATTGCTCATTTTGTTTCTTTTCACACTTTGACGCATAGGCTCACGATGACAGTGAGAATCCACCATTCCTCCTGGTTCCTCTCGTACAATCCAACTCAACTTTCTTCCAGCCTCCACTGACCCGGGTTAATTCTGGAATTTTGATCTAGCATTCTCTGAGTTTCACTTAGATCCCAGCTTCAGGACTAGATGTGTTTTCATCAATCTTTTAGGCCTTACCCCAAGGTCCTTTCACCACGGCCTCTGAGACTGCTATGTGCTTCTGTGCTCCACACTCCCCCTGCTCCCTTACCAATGCCCTTCTTACCAGCAGAAACAAATTCCCTTCTCTCATCCACGCACTCATGGAAGTGTTTTGTAAAAATACTTCCCCATCCTAAGCTCTAGTCAAGAATCTAGTTTGTCCATTACCTTAATCATCATTCATTAATTCATCTAGTTCCTCAAAATATCTACTACTAAGAATCTAGTTGAACCCTAGGAATATGTTGGTGAAACCAACAGACATGGTACCTGCTTTCATAAATTCAACACTCTGGAAAGGACGAAAAAACATATTAACTCACACGTGGTATCAGGGACAGGGCCACAGCTTCTTGGCTCTACTGTCATCATCATTCTTATTTAAAATTAAACTCATGTAGTCACAGAAAAACTAGTAAACACTGATGTATTGTTGAGAAATAAGGATAAGAATGTTAAAACACTAAAAATCAATATCCTAACAATAAATGACTTAAGAACAAAACTGTTTCCACATAGTCACACTATTGCACTGTTTAGAAAATCAAGGATTTATACCATTGATTGGTTTTATCCTTAGTACGCTCTCATATTCAATGGCTAAATGTGTGTGTGTCTGTGTTCATTATGAGTGTCTTAATAATGCTACAAAGGCACTATCACATACTTAAATCTATCCAGTGATGATGTTTTTACCTTCGAGCTCTCCAAACACCTACACTATTTATGCTCAGCTTCGGGAGAACCAGCAGAGAGCATCCTAGAATATCACCCATCACATCCCACAAGTTTGCCAGCCTGATAATAAAACTTTCAAGTTTTTCAAACTTTGAAATGGAATATATCTTGCATGCTTCAAGTAGCATGCTGCAGAGCTCAAACTATGCTAATGTAAGGGTGGCTCCTGCGTTATAGCGGCTTTGCTAAGTCTCAAGGGTTCAGTCAGTATCACGAGTTCATTACATTACCATGGCTGGTAGTGTATGTGACAAGTGCTGAATGAACATCAGCCTGTAAGATCCAAGGATACAAAGATGAGGTTAACTCAGATACACACACACATACACCCCTCTGTCTGTCTATCATCCATCCATACCTTTCTCCATCCATCCCTCGATCCATCCATCCATTCTCCCTCTCATCCTCCCTTCTCTCTCCATCCATCCATCCATCCATCCATCCATCCATCCATCCATCCATCTATCCGTCTCTATGGAAACAAGGTTTTCTAGATAGCTAGCCAATCAAGCAACACATTTCACTTGCGTATCTATATCCTAGATATTCTTAAAGATCCTTATATTTTTGATCACAGAAAAACTAATATCTCTGAGTAGTTTTTAGCCACAAAGAATGGGATCTAAAGTCCATTTTACTTAAGACTTAGAGAGTGGCCTTGCTTGGTAACTGGGAATATAGACAAAGCTTTTCATTCTTCAAATGTACAAGTGAACCTCTCTGCCATGGTTTTGAATTACTGTAAGGATGACCCTCATAATGACATCTTTTGCATGCTCTATAACACCTGTGCTGGGTGCTTATCAAAATCACTTTCTACTCAACTCACTGTAGATTTAACTGTTTCAATAATCTGTTAAGTCCAACCCAAGGTCTGTTCTAAACACTTTTCTACAGATTCATTTTATTCTAGTAAAAAGAAAGAAAAGAAACCTGAGTTCCACATTTCTTTAAATTGATTTGCCTTCATTTTGAAAAGTCAGAGACATAAGTGGAATGTGTTTTTTTCCTCAACAGGCTTCAAGTTTGCACTCTGTCAGTCAAATGTTGCCTACCCTGCAAAGCGAAGTTTGCTAAGGCTCTGATATAGTAGGAAAGCACATGATTTTTTTTCTACCCATCCTGGCAAAGACCTCACATGTGTATCACTATGCCAGCGACTCAGGCACAGTGAATAACAAGCCAAGTACCTCTTAGAAGAACTGAATCATAAACCTAATCGCAGCATCATGGGTAGAAGCAGCTCTACCATACTTTGGGCTGAGCCGGGAGGCCAAGATGATGTCGCAAAGGCAAACTAAAACGCTAACACCAGGACAAGGACGATCGAATACTAGGTAGCCAAAGCAGTCTGTCCGCCATTGCACCTGAGCTTAGATTTGGTCCACGGACAGAGGTACAGTTCTAGAACTTTCCATTTGAGGTCTTAATGATGGAAATCCACTGGAAAGCATGCAAAGGGACCTCCCTAAGGACCTCACCTACACATGAATCCCAATGCTGCGGGAGCTCCTTCCGCTCCTTCAGCCAATAGCCGCTGGGCTGGTATCTCAGCGGCTATTGGCTGAAGGAACGGAAGGAGCTCCCGCAACACAGCTCCTCACTACATCCCGAGGCCATTATTTAAATGATATGTTATTTGATATAACGGGGCAGTATTATACAATACACAGGCCACACGGGATTGAAGCAATCACCACTGTAGGATGCATATAGGACTGGCAAATAGGAGCAAAAGGGAGGATTATTTTGCCCCTATTTTCCATTGATCAAATATCAGACATGTTTAGTTAAAAGTATTACCAGATTATAAATAATATTTTACCTTTGTTCATTTATACAGGAAGGACTTACAAGGTTAATTAACTAACTACAAAGCTACAGTCTCTGTATACATTACTCTCCCAGAATCCTCTGCAACAAAAAACGAGCTATGCAGGTGGTTCTCTTACTGCTCTGCCTGCCTCTCATCTTGCAGGGCAGAACGGTTGTATTTTTCTCTTAAACAAATCAGACCGTGCTGTATCTCTTGAAGTGAGTATTATATAGACCAAAGCCAGAGAGAACAGAAAAATACATGGGATAGGGGTCCGGAGGCCAGGAATGTTACAATTCCTAAACCCAGAAGAACACTGTCCAAGTCTTCACAGACATGTATCTCAGAAGGGCAGCCTCTACAGACCTGTGGGAAACCCTTTCTGTCCCGGCACAATCGGAAAGTGCTAACTCGGGTGGGTGGTTTAGTGGAAATCTCAGTAGACCTCACCCTTGGGGAAAGGCCTTGGGGACCTGTGACCTCTCAGACGTCCCTGGCTGCACAATGTGTGACTGAAGCTCCTGTATATGCACCTTTTCAAGGACTCAGGTGGGGGGCAGAGGGGACGGGACACTCGTCTTAGTGGCCTGAACCCAGGACAGTTGAAGTGACATTCGCCGTGATGATGAATCACGCCCTACACCGCAGCACGACAGCACAAGGCCCCTGCACCAGTGGATGAGAGAGCCCGGGAAGGCTCTCTGGAAAGAGCTGGAAATGTCAGTGCTTCCAATCTTCCTAACGGAAAGATAAGATTCTTACTGTATGCAAGCAGCGGGACCCCTGACAAAAGGACTACAGAAACCGAAGTGTTTATTTCAGTATGTCTGGTCTGGTGGTAAATGCTTATTTTTTATCTAATATTTGCCTGCACTATTTGTGAATCAAATTACTGATGATCATAGGTCTAGCTATTGAGCAACATTTTTTTTTAGCAAAACACACACTCAGCATTTCTAAGCAGAAAGAATAATGATGAGTGAGAAAAAAAGGGGTGCAGGTAAGAAATAAAGGGTACTGAGCACTGCTGCTCTGTATTTACAAACGCTCCCAGGTAACTATGATAAATGACACTTACTTACTGAGAGTAAATTTAAATGCTTTGCGTATATTAACTTGGTTGCTACAACCACCTGGGCTAGAATTCTTCCTTTTGCAGGTCAGGAAGCTGAACGTTTTCGGTATGACATCATTAACTATACAAAAGGAAGTGCAATGGGAAATGGGGAATGCCATTCCCGGGGAACAGTACCCATGGCTGCCCGCTGGCCCACACAGAGACCTGCCCATGGCCCTTTATGGACTGCAGATTGCTTACTGTGCCTGGCTCGCCTGCTTGAGTGGAAATGGGTTAGACCACAAGTGGACCCCAGTTGTCCGCAGAAAAAAATTCAGTATAACCTTGCCCAGTCTGAACAAATCTTAAGCACAGCACTCAAATATGCATAAGCCCAATTGAATATTTCTAGTTACATGTGAACCAACAACAACAACAAAAAAGTTTCCCCCCCCCCCATCCCCGGAAGAAAATACCCAGAGTTGAGAAATTTTCTACTCGAAATTCTGTGGTCATCAAAGTACTTCATTTTTTTTTTTTTTTTTTGCAGGCTTTGTAAATATGGATGCAGACCTCTATGACATCAGCAACGACGCCCACATCCACACATACTGGGGACATAGTGGTGGTTAGCAGCCTCACCCCAGGTGCCCTCATGTGTTGGGACTACACTATCTAAAACTCACAGGACCCCACTGGGCCTAACAGATTTCAGTCAATACTCGGAATTAGCCCCCAAGTAAGACATGTTGCTAAAGCAATGATGTGTGGGCAGCGAGGGATCCACAGTTATAAGAGAAAACGCCAGCATTTCCAGAGGTTTCACTATGGGGTAAAGTGGGTGGGCACATGTGTTGGCAGAGGTGTGCATTCCCGTATATACACTGAACATTTATGTAAATGTAGGAGAGGAGACGCTGTCATCATGACAATTTCTTCATAAAGAAAAAGTGCCACCTCTCAGAGGACTTAAATTATGATTTTGTGAGTGCTCCTTACCTGGGAGGATTCAGGTTGGAGTCGTTCTGCTAGTGCGGTAGCTTATGAAAATCAAGCCTTTTTCCTGAGTTCTTAACCAAAGCTTATGCAGTCTCACTGTTTTGTTCTTGGAAACCATGAGAAAAAGGATGATTCTCCATCTTTCAGTGACAGGACAGAATGCTGCATCTTGTCATGCTCGGAGATTTCAGAATCTGCAGGATGCTGCAGCATGCATGATCAAGCGAGTGAAGGTCCTTTCCATTTGTACAGGGATAGCATACTGGAGTCTGAGCTTGCTGCAACAGCCAGGACGTCACATTCCACCCATGTCATTGTGTTCTGTGTGCTCTGCACAGCTGAACATCACTGTCTGGCATCAAGAGAACATCTAGCACTCTTATACTTGGCAAAGGAAGCCATCTTTCATCTCAGGAGAAGGGTTTTAGCCAATACATCTCACTATGCACCCGATAGCTATTTCTTTTCTACTAAAACAAAAGAGGTTGCTAAGCAATTAGGGAAACATATTAATTTTCCTGATTCTGTGACAAAATACACACCTTAAGGTAGATAGGATTTATCATGGTTTCTGAGAGTTTAATGTATGGTTTCTGCTGATTCTGTGGTTCACACTAGTAAGGCAGAATGTTACTGTAGAAAAAAATTGAGGAAGAGGCTACCTACTACACTATAGAAGTTCAGGAAAGAGAGGAGAGGAGGAGAGGGAGACAGAGGGACAGGGAGAGGGAGACAGAGAGAGTGAGACAGACAGAGAAACAGACGATGAACAAAGCATTTTCAAGGATTCTGGCACAGTGCCCTACCTTCTCTGGTCAGGCTCTACCTCATAGACATTCAGAGGTCCCAGAAAGTGAGCTTTATGAAGGGACACTTCATATCAGAGCACATTCCAATTTAAATTGAATAACAAGAATCAATTATCCATAGCTGGTAATACTCCCATAGAGACTATCCCTAGACTTTCCCCGGGTTCCCAGCTGAAGATTCTCCTTCAGAGTTGATGGTGATGGGAAGAAGCAGCTCTTGTTTGTATTAAACTCCCTTTCTGAGAGATCCTTAACTTCTAAGAGGATGATTTACCTAATTTTTAGAACTTTCCAAATTCTGCTTGAAAAGTCATGAAATGGACAGTAATCACTGTCCAGCCAAATTATAAAATCCATCTATCTTTTCTTTAAAATTAATCTTTTTAATTATAAATGTCACTGTACAAACTATTCCAAAATCTTAAACATCACAGCTGTTCTCATCTCGCCTTCCTGCTGCGATAAACACCAAACAAGAAGCAGACAGAGAGCAGGATGGGTTGATTTCTGCTCAGAGTTCAAGAGAACAGACCTTGTGGTGTGGAAATCGTCTCATAGGAACTTGTGAAACTCCATATAGTGGCCTTCAAGGGCCTCCATCCAGGGACCCCTACCTTGCTTGCCACATTCCAGCCTGGCCTTACTGGCTCTCTAGAACCAAATTTCTCTCCATCTGCTTGCTGTTCTTTCAGATTATCCAGCAGAATGGCCCATTTAAGTTCTTCTGACAGTGTTTGGGGACTTCTCTTGCCCAAAGTTCCAAAATCTTTCACATTTTTCCCAAACACCAGTTCAAATGCCTATGAACTACATGGCCAGATTTATCCCAGCAAGGCCTCAGTTCTCCGGCCCATTTTTTCCATTAAGTTCTATGTCTCATTTTGAGGATAGACAATGCCGGACTGAAAGCAAACTAAAGGAAGAAGGGTTATCCTGGCTCACGGTTTGACTAAAGGAAGAAGGGTTATCCTGGCTCACGGTTTGACTAAAGGAAGAAGGATTATCCTGGCTCATGGTTTGACTAAAGGAAGAAGGGTTATCCTGGCTCATGGTTTGAAGATATAATGCATCATGGCAGAAAGGCTATGATGCCAGAAGACAGGGGAGCTGATCACATCATGTCCATGGTCAGGAAACAGAAAGACATGACAGCATCGTCTCAACTGGCTTTTTCCTCTTTTACTTGGTCTAAAACTTCAACCCATAGAATGGTCCATCTGCAATTACAGGGAGGATGTTTCCACCTCAACTGACCTCATCTCGTAGTCATTCCTGGAGGCCAACCTAATCTTAAGCATGCCAAGATTTTTGTCTCCTAGGTCATTCTAGACCCTGTCAACATTGCTGACAACATAAACTATCATGATAGCACTCTTTTCTCACGGCAAGATCTTCCGTGATCCAGTTCTATCATTTCTAGCTGACTTCAGAGAAGACAACTTGTTAGTCCATCAGTATTCTAGGAAAATGCTCATTCCTGTTATCTGCCAGCATCCGTCCTCTCCTTCTCTCTACACTGTTAGCTGTTTTAATCCCTGCTCATCTTCTACTGTTTAGAATTCTGTATCTCCTTTGTCAACAAGTACAGATGCCATTACTGTTTAAAGATACCAATCACAAGATGCTAGAGATACAACTTTGAAACCAACAGTCCGTCTTTGCTTTAGTCGATCTTGCAATCAAGGGAAGATATAGATACTGAGAAATCTATCTTACTAATGGCTGCATTTTCATAAGCAGCATGAGGAAAATCGCTGAGCAATCGGAAGTACACAGCTGAAGGAATGGGGATGCAGTATGGTGTTAGAGCCCTTGCCTAGAATATGCAATGCCTTGGGTTCAAACATCAGCATAAAAATTAATATGCACAATAGAAAATTTAGACCTAGTTTGGGTTATTATAAAAGCTGTCTTAGGAAGTTGTTTTAGGTGAGATGGCAAATGAGAACAAAGTGAAATAAACCTATGAATAAAGCATAGATCTAAGGTAACAACCCTGCCTCATGGTAAGTATTTCAGACCATATTTTAAGCACAATGAACAAGCACTGACATTTCCTATTGGGCCATCTGTGACATGCAGAAGAACAGTTGACTTTTCCTTCTTCAATTTCATAAGACTCACATTTTTCTTATGGCATATTATACCGTGTTATGGTTATCTGTATGCAACATCTTCTTATGTATCTTACCTTACTTAGCACTCACATAGTAATCTGGCCAATAAATGTCTAATAAATGCACATTACCTTAATAGTCTAGCTTATTAATTAGGAACTCTTAACTATTACTGGTAAAAATTAGAGTTATTTTGACCTTTTGTTCCTGGCCATGGTAAGAAAGGGCTTTCTACCACCGTGTCAAATACCTGACATACACTACCTGTTCCCCTGGGAAACACAAGCTGTCTTTGTGATTGGCGCTTCTATCAAATTTTGGTCTTCTGAGCTCCCACCAGAGGTGTCCATCAAACTTGCTTATCATGTTTTCTAACTTCTCTAATCTGCTTCTTCAAATTCTTCCTCTAAATCAATTCTAAAGACTGTGACTGCATGGCCAGGTAGCTCCTGCAAGGACTGCATGACTTCTCGCTGTTAGTCAGGCTTTTCCTCTCGAACAAGGGCCTAAAAGGAATAATGTAATGGTTGGATAGCTAGTTCTAGTGCACAGTTTCAGAGGTATCAATCCACTGTGGTCAGGAGGGTGCAGCCAAAGGATGGGGTTCATCTCCTGGGTGATGGTGAGGAGAGAGGGGGTCAGGCAAGAGAAAGGGAGGAGGTGGAGAAGGAAGGAGGGCCTCCTGCCTACAGGTGTCACCAACATCCAGGGAAGGCCTTCTTCCTTTATTTAATTCTTTCTGGAAATTCTCTCACAGACTCAGCCAGCAAAGTGCTTTGCCCATCTATTTGATCGAGCTGAAGGAACAAACATGCTTGCCTAACAAGAGGCTTCCTGGTCTGTCTTTTTGATAATGCTGTGCAACTTTAAATATTCTCATTCATCACAAGAACCTGAACACTTCTTCGTCTCTTGTGCCTTTGGTGCCACTAATACACTTCCTTCTCAAGAGCTACCACGGGGCATCAGAACCAACAATCATATCCCTCAAGATGCATGAGGATGGTGGAACTGGGAACCCAGAAAGCATGCGGTTTGGTCATTTGCAAAATGTGTTGCACAAAGACAAGGGTCAGAGGGACCTGAGCACAGATGCCCCCTCTAACCTTGACAACAGACGCTCCATTTTGTTTATGTTTCTGGGTTAAGTATCTTTACAGGAATTCACCTTGGCTTTAAAATAATAATAATCAAATGTGAAACTGCTCACTAGCCAGTCTTTTCTTCATGCAGAAAGTTTCTTTTCTGTGAGATGTATTGCAGGGCAAAATGAATATCAGAGAAAAATAACTGATTTCTTGTTCTTCCTCTATGAGAGAGATGCACATATATACACACACATGCATACGTGTGTACATGTACGTGTGTATTTGTGTAATGTGTAGTGCAGTTGGTTTTTATTTTTATCAGAGAACTCAATATTTAAAATTAACCTCTACCAATACTGACCGTGATGCAACTCTCCAAAGAAAGGGAGTCAAGATACCCAAGCAAGGACTTCCAGGGAAAGTGAAGGACAAGCAGACCCCAAATCTGAACGCTTCCTGAGTTGGGAGTTTATTATCCTTCCTAATTCAATGTAGGAGCAAGATATCCCTGGGCTGCAAAGGAAAAACAGGTTTGCAGAGGGAGCTGGGCTTTATTGCTTCATGTAATAAGTAGCCTGTGTTTTATTGTTAACTGCAGTGTCTTCAAAAGGATGCTTTTGGATACCCCAGAACACAAGTTCATAAAAAGAGAAGAATATGTGTAATGATTCTGCCAGTGGAATAAATGAGAATACCCAAGTGCATGCATGCTGACCCAAGGGAGATGAGTGCTGCAGGGTACTGGTTCTGGGCTAAGTACACTCTTTCTAGCTCATCAGCGATAACGTACTGGAGAATCTGCAAGTAGCCTGCCCACTTAGAGGCCTCGCTTCAAGTCTCAAGAGTAATGAGGGGAAAGAACGGCTCTGGCCACCTAGCCATTTGTCAGCAGTAGATGCTGGCAGCCTCGGTAAAAGCCAGGCACAGAGTTACAGGAGACGATGCTTACATTATTCTAGAACACCTTTGGAGTGTTTTTACAAAATGACAATATTGTTTTTCACCCATTTCCCCCTTAGCCAGATTGACAGAATTACAGGTTGACATTATTGTGAAATTTTATGATGTATCATGTTAACGGTGCCAGTTTGATTAGCCTTGATTGACAGCCTGTACCTGAACAGAAAGTGAAGTGCTTCAAAAATATAAAACCAGTAGATCTGGCATGACTTTCACAATAAACAAAAATCCCTGGCTAATTTAATGTTTAACTAACTAAGAATTTCCTCCTCACCACATTCTATTACGATTCCATTTCTTTCATCCTCACCTTGAGGCTCAAGCTGGAGGAGAATAAATCCAGGCTAGAGTTATAAAGCCAAGGCTCACTTCCTGAGACTTTAAATGGATTGAGGACAGATTGCATGCATAACGTTGCCCTGCTCTGCAATACTGTCACAGGAAAGAGAATCCCCTCTGATCTGGCATCCCTATAAGAAGCCTAGGCTGAGAGAGGAGGCCTTTATAAACAGTATGGAGGCCAGGTACACCTCTATCTGCACTATGGTGATGTACCTTCATCTGTTACCGCAACAGCACTAGCATCAGAAGCCGGCTGGCCTAGTAAATTACATCTAAGGGTTATACTTTCCCCTCTGGCTCTCCTGGGTGAACTCGACCTAATATTCAAACTGGAATGAGGTCCGCAGTTTCCATTCATAGTGAAGATGGAAGCCATTCATACTGCAAAGTCCAGACAGAGGCGCAATTAGATGCCACTGTGGATTGCTCCTGCCTTCTGACTCCGAAAGAGTCACACAAACGGGGACGAGATCAGAATAATCACTGCCAGTCAAGAAGCTTCTCCTTAATTTCTTTGTATCTCTTTTGAACTCTATTACTCTGTGGCACCATTTAAAAGTCCCAGTTGCAAAGGGATTACTCACACACTACTCAATTCTGTTTGGGGCAGACTGGATGGATCAGTTTTCACAAAATAAGCCCCTGAGCTGGTAGGCAAACAACATTCTGAGGACCACAGGGCTAGCTGAGGAAGAAAGCAAATCCTTTTAAAAATTCAAAGTAAGGGCTGAGGAGATGACTCAGCAGTAAAGAGCACTGGCTGCTCTTTCAGAGGACCTGGGTTCAATTCCCAGCATCCATGTAATGGCTCACAGCTATCTAAGTTCATTCCCAGGGGTTGTGAACCCCTCTTCTGACAGTCACAACACGTGTATCACATGGGCCATAGAAAAAAATCCAGAAACAAAAAATAATAACAAAACATTTTAAGTTAAAAATGAACCCTTGTTTCATTTTAGCACAGATGGTAGATCAAGAAGGCTACTGTTACCACTTCCAGTTCTGGAACTGTCTTAGGATATCATCTGATAGGGATAGGGGAACACAGATGTAGAGAACCACTGGGGCACATTCGACTCAGCCACATCAAACACATGCATTCATGTATTCATACATATATGTGAATCTAACAAATCTGCTAGTGATCCCTTAAAGTGCATACCTACACAGAAGAGCATCCTCAACTCCTAAAGATTCCATTGCTGCAGGCTGTCCTCTCCCAACCTGTGCTCTCTGCCCTGAGTGTAGTAACTACTGGTTGGATTTTTTTCTATCTACTTTTATTCCAGAGCTACACAGGTAAAATATAATCCTGGAATGGCAAGCAGATCTCTGGGGTCTGTTTCCTAGGGGTTTGGCTTATATCAATAGTTGGAGCTGTGAATATTACATAGCCCCTCGGGCTAAGAGTAGACAATTCTGGCAGGAAGTATAAATTTGGACAATTTAAGAAATGGTGATAGATATGTCCGAGATCGCTAGAATAAAACACCTACACACGTGGTATGCTTGTCCTCCTTCTGATGTGGCTGAACACGAGGCTTGCACAGTTTTGAGAAGGCTGTAGTTGATGCCTAGCATCTAGGTGACATGGTATGGTCAAAAAAATCTCTGTACTGCTTAATTCTAGAGCCTTAAAATAATTACCTAAAATGTATAGTGGGTTTTTCCAAGATAGTTTTGGCTCTTATTTGTATGTGTGTTTACTTGAAGTAGGATGTACATGTGGGGGAATGAACATGTTAGCAGGAGAACAGCGCGGTGCCTTGATGTAAGGAATACATACATTGCAACTCTATACATACATAGCAACTCTACGTTCTCCAAATTCTTCCTCAGTCTCCAGCAATATAGCTTAACCCTATCTTTACATGGAAAGAATCACACAATGGTATTACTAACTGTCTGCTTTCTCTGGCTGAAAGTCATGTTTAAGATTTGTCTGTAGTTCCTCATGGAGTTGCATAGATGCTTCTGGAAACAGCATTCCAATTGTAGTTATTCCTGTATGACTACAGTCCAATCTGAATAAATCTTGAGTTAAAAAGAAATTACTTGCTCATCTCAAAGTTTCAACTACAGATCGGGGAAAGTGGAATGTTTCTGTCTCTCCAGGGTTTCACACTGTGTAGCTCAGGATGGCCTCAGCTTAACAAACGACACGCACATGCTCCCAATGCTAGGGATGCAAGCATGTATCCCCACATCCAGCTGGGTAGGATTCTCTTGAATCTTAAGTAAAAGCGTTGGAAAAGTGAGCCATCAAGGAAAGGATGGCTTAAGTTACCACACACTGGGGTGCAGAGAAGACATATCAAAATGTACAGGGGAGAAGGTGTAAGAGCCCAGATCCTGCAGTGCTCACTAAGATCTGGGATTCCAGGACCAGGAAGACATAGTGAAAGTCATGTCTTTTCCTAGGATAGCATAGACTTTAGAGGGGAGTAGAAGTTGTCTACAGTCATTTCCACACAATGATCAACGACAGGGAAGATGGTGTTAACTAAGCAACAATGTCAGACTAGTCACAAAACTTTTTTTTTTCGAGAGAATAAAAGATGAATCCGCAGAAGCACTTGAAAACACACAACACAATATACTGACAAGGATGTAAATAAGAGAACAAAATTACACACAAATTCAGTGGAACATAAATGCTAAGCTTCAGGAACAATTATCTGTGCTGTGCCTTTAATTCATTTTTTCCAATTCACATTAATAGTTATTTCCTCTAAGATTTCATTTTTTCCTGCCTGGAAAATTAAATTCATTTTGGTTCAAAATTCTAAACATTTCTTCAAAGTGCTACAGGAAGGCAGACTACAGACACCCTGATGTCCCTCAGCTTGCAGCATGACCCTAGACATGCACAAGCAGAGACGGAGGCATTCATTCATGTGGCGGGTATGGGGTTAATAAGAACAGAAGCACATCAGAAGTGCCCATGTGGTCAGGCAGGCAGCTTGCACATCTCTGTATGTTCCTTAGTCTCTTTCATCCTTCCTTTCTGCTCAGTGGCTCCCATCTTCACCTTCCTAGGACCTGAATGCCTCACTTCTTCTCACTCTGGGACTTGTAATCATAGACAAGGACGGTGAGTGATCCCTGGGAACTCCAGAGACCTGTGCAGCTGCTCTAAATGACTCCATTAAAAAATTCTTAGTGCAATCTACATTGTAAAACTTCATGTTTAGCCACAAAATGAGCTTGCAGCGAGATGCCCATGCAATGAAAGGCAAGGGCAGCATTTCCAAGAGATGGGGTTATTTCAGGGGCATCTCCACACAGCCATTTTCCTCCGCAACTAACTCCAAAATGGCAAAGTTCATTTCTCTTAACCTATATCCATACACCAGCTATCTTTAAAATTACAAATTGCATTTCCAGGCTTTTGTAATCTCAAGATAAATATCCTATCTACAAATTAGATTTTTTTTCCTCCTAGCATTGCCAACCATGCATCTTCTCGATGGCTCCAGGGATAACCACTATTCTCTGCCCAGGAAGTAGCTTTGCTCCACTTAGTTGATTTTTAAAGAAGCCAGGGCTGCTATTTCACCATGGAGAAAGAGCATCTTCCCATTGCATCAAAGGAATATTCCTTTGTTTCTTTTTCGATTTTCTTCACAGTGGGAAGAGCGTTGAATTCAGAAGTCGCATTGTCAGAGCCAGTCAGTCCTCTGGCTGTAGTAGAGAAGGTTTTAAGAAAATACTGCCCTTAGAAACTAAATAATAATAATAATAATATGAAGAGCAGAGCTATTTCTGAGGCTTTATATCTCTGTCATTGCCGGTCATAATAATATGAAATAGGACAAGAGAGGAGATACAAAGTCAGTTCCTCGTGACAATTTTTGGTGATTCCATATGAAGGCGACAGTCTCCATTCAACAAGCACTAAGTATTTAGGGTCTAAGATTTCCTTAAGTATAAAGCCCCTCGGGTCCTAACAGTGCATTTACTCATATATGCCTCACACAATTAAAAAATAATGAAGTGTGGTTAACACCTCTCTAACTCTGGTAATGAGTAGAATGAATGAATGAGAACAGGAACTATCTACACTAAGCTATATCCATCTCCATAAGGGGCTTAACTAGGCCAATGATCCCTGTCACACAAGAGATACAATTCTACATCATTGTTCTGATAGAACACCCTGGTAAGAATCTTAACGCCGATAGAATCTTCAGAAGAAGCAGAAAGAGCAATAGAGTCATGAAAGTGTTCATCTAGTTGGCTACCTGTTCTCTGGAACTGATACCATTGGGGGCATTTTGGGGCACTGTGTGAGGCACTGACGTCCTAGCAGGGAAGAAAAGAGCTATGACCGCTGACATGAGGTACCACAGCAGCCTGCAAAGCCAAGACAAGCTACCGAAGACACCATGCAAAACAGTACAGCAGGTGCTATGGCAGAGGTAAGAGTGGCCTGGGATATGATTGGGTGGATGGGATACAGAGTTCAATAATAACTTCTGGGGAAAGCTAGAAAGGTTTGAAGGAATGATATACCAGAAGGTCTTAAACTCTACCTTGAGTCATAAATGAACCAAATATAGGTTTTGATACAGGAAAGGGAAAACCCGTGTAGAAGGAAAGCTATCCAAGAAATTGGTAATAGTGGAAGCTAAAAATATGAATGGCTGTCTGTGGAAGAGTCTGTCACACGGCTAGGGTAGGTTAGGGTGCAGAAAGAGGCAGTGCCTTGGTTTCTTTGCCTGATACTATGGAACAAGCAACTTAAGAGAGCAGAGTTTTAGTCCATGGTTCAAATCATAGTACACCCTAGCTGGTAAGTCCAGGCAGCAGCTCCTCACACTACGTTCACAGTCAGAAGACAGGAGCGATGAATGTGTGCACGCAGGTATGCAGCTAGCTTCAGCTATTCCTCTGCCTAGGGAATGGGAACACCTGAAGTGAGCAGGTTTCCCCACTCCAGTGAAGGGAGCCAAGATAAACTCCACAGATACACACAGAGGCCCATCTCCCACATAACCCTAACTTCTGCCAAGCTGACAACCAATCCTTATAAGCAGCATCTTACAAAACAAAAATAAAAAACCAAAGCAAAACAAATCCAAATCCTCTAGCGGTTGCCATCGTGATAAGGATGTTCAACAAGAGCTGTAGCATATTCACATGCAAGTGTGCCCTGTGTGCTTGAGATGAATCCAAGGCAACATCGCATGCTTTTCCATTGGTTTTGCCTCCTCTGTCTGGTTCAGACATGGGTTACTGACCCTGCATGGTCAAGAAGGGTCAGCATGTAGAACTATTTTGTTCATTAGCTGGAGGCTATATCGCATGCTCTCCAGTCATCTTAAATTCACAATAAAGTATTACTTAATTCATGGTCCAAGTGATGGCCACTGGCCTTCTAATTTGATTAGCTCGTAGACAGATCATCTTCTCGTCTGTGTCTAAAGAGGTGGGAAACCACAGCAGAAGCCCACGTGCTGCCACTTGTTTTCATTCCTCATGCCACTTGAGTTCAGCTTCTGATACCCAGGTCCTTAAGTTGCTCAGTCAGGATGCATGTTTCATTTAAAGGATGTTTTCCTTTTGCATATGACTCTGCCAGGAATGGAAACACAAGTGCTCTAGAAGCCCTTTAATTAATCCTGAAGAAGACACATGCATGAGAGACACTTAAGAAGTGACATCTTTTCCATCTCCTTGGACCTTTTGGAAGTGCACATTGGCTCAGTGGCGACAGCCGGGTTCTGCAATTAGATCGGACCCATTAGCTACAAGATTGTGGTGCTGGTTATATGCCCTCTGTAAGCCTTGCACCTGCTATCTGTAACGTCGGGGAGTCTGCCAATACAGGAGTAGGATGCTGAGAAGATGAAGCGTTTGGACCAGTGATAGGCACATGGGGAGCAAGCATAAAGACTGCATACTACTCCACATGAATTGCGCTTCCTGCACATTCATCTTTAGCATAACGCTTTTGGGAAAGAAAACATTTCTAACCAATGTCATCTATCTGGGACCAGAAATATGATCATTGCTTCCTAATAAGCATTATAAACCACATGAGAATTTAGTTGCTCCAAATCTAGGAGCTGCCACAGACAGGCTTCACCCCCAGGATCATTAGATGTAATCCACGTCTGATTTCTTACTCACCATGGCATGCACCATCTAGATTTGTCTCGCAACTTCCTGGCCTTGTGCTTTTTTACAAACGTTTTGAATTTAGAATTTCACAGAAATTACCATTGAGAGCCTTTTAACACACAGAAAGCACCAGTTAGATGAAGAAACAACAGCTTTTAAGCCTTTTAAAATAAAACGTAAATCCATCTCCGTAGAGGACGGAAGCGCTATCAAGGCGATGGCATGAGTCACTTTCCTCTAGCCTCGTCCCTGGTTTCCTCTCTTGTGTGCTGTCCGCCCTTTAAGGTGAGGGCGACATGAACGAGAAACACTTCACCTCTAAAGCACACTTTATTCTACGGATGATGTAAAGGAGTTTATAAACACATAAACAACACCGCATATAAACAGAAGATAATATACATGAAGAAAGAAGGGGGACTGGGGAATTACGAGGAAGGCAATCAAGATAGTAACTAGAAAAGTAGACGCCAAGAAGTCCTCTGAGCTTGACAGAGTGCCATCACAATTCTGATCTCCCCACTGTGTGTGGAAGCCACAGCACATTGTCACAATAGACACTCGAGAGAACCCTAACTATTATTCTATTATTGTATAAACCCACAGGAAATCCTTTCTATTGGCTTAGAAATAAAAGGGAATCTGATATACGATGCCCACGTTTCCGCAGAAAGCACAATGATTGGCTGTGTTGCTATCTTTAAGCTGTCTGAGGCTCTGAATACCAAGGCCGATTCCGTAACACAATGAGGCCCAAGAACTCCTCGAGCAAGTCAGGTTGATTACAATGTGGGATAAGGTTTTCCCAAGACTTTGTTAAGAGTCATCCTCAGAATAATAGCAAGAGTTGATTAAAAACTCTGCTCTGAAGGTGAGACATGCACTCAGACACTTCCTACCCCTCCTTGAGCATTCTTGACATGTGGTTTATGTTTGTGTGCATGATTTGGCTTCTACAAATACATTGGTAGTGCCAGAGTACACTTCAGTAAGCTTGAGTGAGCTCAACTCGACAGGAGGGTTACTCCAGCACTCTGCATCTATTTATAGTGCCTGCATCACAGATAGCCTACTTTTATTATGTGTACATCAAGAAGGAAAACCAAAGACAATTAATACTGCTTATGGAGAGCCATAAAACTTACCATCACGAAGAGCATCAGAATAGGGACCCAGAGTCCCCGTGACCTTACTCTGTGACCACCGCCATGACATGTAACTCTCTGGGCCTCTCTTGAATCACATGTAAATTCTGAATATTGGACCAATCATAATGTTCTGTGGTTATGGAACAAGGAATAGTCTGGCATGGGGAATCAGGAATTAACAATGATCTCCCTTTTCTGTGCAATGTACCCCTATCCAGAACTGACCATTGGACCAAGGCAAATGCTGATAGCCAATGAATGACTCGGAAAGTTCTAAAATCTTTTACCTTTTTCCACGAAAGAAGTCACAATTTTAAGTGAGGGGACCATAGCTTGACCTCTACAATCTTCAAAGTGAAACACCTACTTTCAAGGGCATCTTAAAAAATTAAGAAAGGGGTTCTTCTAACAGGACAGTGCAAGCCAGAGCTACCACATATGAGATGCTGCTATCCATTCCGATGGGCTGACATAATCATCTCCAATTCAGCTCTCACCCCTCAGCTTCAGGCCTCCCAGCCGATACCCTCCTCAGCTCTGCTCCAGGCTAGCAGTTGAGCAGACTAGTTAAAAGACAATTAGTCCAATTTCACATTCTCTAGCAGCCGAAAAATTTCATGTTATTTCAGTCACAGTGGATGGATGCCAAGTTCACTGGAAGCAGCCCGGCTGATTTATCCAGTCCATTTTAATACTTTAGAAATACTGTTAAAACATGCCTGTCCTAATTACGCAGGGATCAACGCACAGTGTCCCTCTCACCCAGGATTCTCCCAGAAGGGCTGCAATCAGCTGCATTCCCCTTAATTTCACCATGCAATTCCAACTAATTTCATCCTAGTACAGTGCTGTCAGACAACTCCCATGCCTCTGCGGTTTTAATCGATTAGCTCAATGTCTCTATAATGCATCACCAGCTGCCAGGCACGGAACTGGACGCTCTGCAAGCGGCTCAGCTAAAAGACAGTTTAATTACTATACCAGCTTCTCAAAGGCATAGGCACAAAGCCTTGGAATCAAATTATTAAAATATTTGGTGTCAACAAGCCACTTTATAACTGAGCAAACAATGGCAGTTCAAAAGATGGAAATAAGGAGAAAGTCAGTCTTTAATCGTGAGCAAGCGCTTTATGGACTGTAATATATTCAGGCAAATGGAAGGCTTCAGCATCACTGTTCCTCAGAGGCAATTGCATTTGGGGCCATTCTCATGTGACATAAGCACAGACTTTTATATTTCACAATGGGAAAAAGAGTAAATGAGTTTAAGTCTACCTTGTACTTTGAAACCGTGGATTTATATAATTAAGCCTGGCCTTTTATACATCCCTTAACTATCAGAGCACATACAAGTAGAACGGAGGTATCTGTGGTCAAAACATACTGGTAGATGGGGACATTTAACATTCAAACTAGACAACTTCTATTGTAGAGTCCAGTTACTCTGCTTAATGTGACACAGTTTTTACCTGATCTATGTGACAAAGGAACAAGGGAAGTTGTCACAAAGGAAAACCACATAAGTAGCACGACATAACTGTTTATATGGGATTGTGCCAAAAATAAGCAACCAAAAGAAAAAATTAAGATATATGTGTACTGGCTCATTTTATGTCAAGTTGATACAAGCTAGAGTCATCAGAGAGAGCAGAGCCTCAACTGAGAAAATGCCTCCATAAAATCAGTCTGTAGGCAAGCCTGTGGAGCATTTTCATAGTAATTGATGAGGGAGGACCCAGACTAGGGTGGGTGATGCCATCCCTGAGCTGGTGGTCCTGGGTTCTATAAGAAAGCAGGTTGAGCAAGCCATGGTGAGCCAGTTGTAAGCAACACTTTCCCATGGCTTCTGCTTCAGTTCCTGCCTCTGGGGTTCCTGCCTTGCTTGAGTTCCTGTCCTGACTGCTTTTGATAATGAACTGTTATGTGGAACTCTGACTAAAATAAACCTTTTCTCCCCATGTTGTTCTGGTCACGCTGTTTCACGACAGCAATAGTAACCATAACTAAGACAATGTGCTTCAAAAGAATCAAACACAAAAGACTCTGAAGATGCGGGTCAATATCTTTAAGGCCAGGAAGAAAACCAAGAAACCCACCACCTCAGATCCCATGACAAGGACTGAGGGAAGGTCTTTGCTTGTTTGTTATCTTGCATGAAAGAGTTCTGCATATTAGTCAAGAAACAGAAAAAGTCACCAACTGCAGAACAAATGGTTTTCAAGAAATTTCTCAGGTAAAACCCCAACAGAAAGATGTACTTGGCACAATTATCCAAAGGAGAGCACATTATGTGGAATGGCCCCTTACTTCTCTAATACCAGAGGCACAAGCCTAGTAGTAGTAGACAAACATCAATAATTCATTTTTCAAACAGTTTGCTATATGTAAGTGGGAACTGTGTACATTTAGTGTTGGCATTTTCTCTTACTTCTTCAAAGTTCCTTCTGATTATAATTGCTAACTGCAGACACACTTAGCAATGATGGCCAGAGTACCTGCTGATAGCATTCACTGAAACTGAGTGGACACCTACCCTAGCCCCTGTGTCAAGGAAGGGACTAATTAAATAGTTGCCAACTATATGTTATAGTTCAGTTAAAGCATTAGAATATCCATTTTGAATTTCCTCAAAATTATCTCTTTTTCATATATTTTTCTTTCATTGGCTCTAAGATTTGAGCTCAGTAAGGCATGTTCCATTTCCTTAGGTTATTAAAATGTTTCCAATCGCATTATGTAGTAAGACCCACACGTCATGAAACAAGGACCCAGAAACAGAGACACAGAGAATGACATTAGCTTTACCAGAGTCTTCTGGCTGGTAACAAATCCATAGCCGAATCCCAGGCCCCTGACCTCATTGCTCTGCCTTGCCAGGCTGTGGGAGATGTGAAGACAAACAGTAACCACAGACTTGTCCTTCACCACTAGTCAGAATCACGGTCAGCTACTTTGTAACACCAATGCCCAGGTCTCCAGAATCCCATAATGACCATATCTCCACAGTGTATTGTTTGGTAAGCGCTGCTTTCTTCTTATAAAATTCCATGTAAGGTGAGTGACCAGAGACCTGTGCTTACTAAACTCTCTAAATGCTCCTACCTCAATTGGGGTTTGGAAACCACTGGTGTTGCTTCTTAACAGTAAATTTTCTAACTTAGTAATACAATAGCTATTTCCCTAGTTTGGCCTCGTTACACCACAACATTTGCAGCCCTCTTCATGTCTATTATTAACCTTTTCTATGAGAGAAATCCATTACTGATCAAAATGCAGGCAACAACTGACAGCACGATTTCCAACCTCAGCAGACACACCTACAGCTCAACTTCTGCACCCAGGGCTCAGGAAATGTAGAATGGGGCAGGGGCAGAGGATGACAGTAAGAGCTGAGGACCAGCGAAGTGTCATCTTTATGTGAGAAATGATGGGATTCCTCTCTCTATGCTGTGATTACCAGTAATGAATAAAGAAACTGCTTTGGACCTATAGCAGGGCAGAACTTAGCTAGGCGGGGAAAACTAAACTGAATGCTAGGAGGAAGAAAGCAGAGTCAGAGGGAAGCCATGTAGCTCCACCAGAGACAGATGCTGAAACTTTAGCTAGTAAGCCACAGCCACATGGCCATACACAGATTAACAGAAATGGGCTAAATTAATATGCAAGAGCTAGCCAATAAGAAACTAGAGCTAATGGGCCAAGCAGTGAGTCAAATAATATGGTTTCTGTGTGATTATTTCGAGGCTGAGCAGCTAGGAAACAAATAAGCGGCCCTCCCCCAACAGACAGGGAAGCTGCACCTTGAATTTTCAAAAACATGGTCACCTAAATAAGGCCGGTACAATAACAGCACCAGTGGACATCCCAACACGGATGGGGGAAATCTCACAGGGTCACAGACTTACTTAAAAAGTCCCAGGCAATGAATAGCTGATGAGAGAGGAAGAATTAGTCTTTTCCAGAATTTTAATTCATTAATTCACATTCATCCTTCCTATCATATGTATATATGCATATGTAAATTCTCTCAGTATATAGTTATATATAGTTATACACAAATGTATTAAATTAAAGAGGAGACATATATTTGAGAGAGGAAACAGGGGAGCATAAACGGGGCTTGGGAAGAGGGAGAGTAGAGATTATGAAATTACAGTGCTTACATATGAAATTCTCAAAAAGGTTTTTAAATCAAAACAAAAGAAAAATAGCAAAACTTTGGGTCCTTCCAGCTCATGAACACTAAGTGCACTTGAATTAAAGTTTTACAAAAAATTTAACATTTTTCAAGATAAAAGCACTTATTTGAAAATGTGCAATGTCTCTGAGTATTTCGATTTGTTTGCTCTTCTATGGTTCCTCACTCTTTTGAGGTTCTGTTTACTCTTCAAGTGATTAGAAAGAGTGCAGTTATTCACACCTGAGTATAAAATGAAAGTTCACCAGAAAATACGAGAGCCCTTTCTCTGTTAACACAGTTTCCATAGATTTGGAGGTGCTTTTCCTATCATCCTCCCTTTTCAGATCCTACCTGAGACCTTTTTTTGGTCCAAACTTGGTACCCAGGACTCTCTATTATCTAATTCCCTCCTAAGTTGGGTCTTCATAAGGTTCCCATCTTCAAATGTTCAGAAGCTGGAGGGTCCTAGAATTCTGCCCCAAACCTTTTCTTCTCCACCTCCATGTATTCTCAGTGGCTTTACCTAACCCTCTAGCTGCAGGCATCAAACAAGTGATAACTCTCCACTGGGAAAGCAGAGCCCTGCTGGCCACCTAACTACAGGTTCCCAGAAATGGCTTGTCGTGACATCGCTTTAACATTAACTTCTACAATCCTAACTTGAAATCCTCCTTTCCAAATCTGTGTTCTCCAAGAAGCTTCCCACATTATACATGGTTCTTCCTACAATTCGTCCCCCAGCATAAGCAAGAGCTGTGAAGTCAGTGTGAGTCCTTCCTTCCTAAGGAACTCACCTTAGCCCGTCAACGGGCTAGACTCAGTCTCACCTCCAAATCCCTCCCTAGTAGGTCCTGTTTACTGTCGCAGTTGGAAGAGGCCATTTTCGTGGGGCCATCCAGCACCACTGGCTCTTACAATCTTTCTGCCTTTTTTGTTTGTTTGAAGTTTTTGCTTTTGTTTGTTTGTTTGTTTGTTTTTGATTTGATTTTGAGGGGGAGAAGAGGAAAGGGAAGGATGGGAGAGGGACGAAAAGGAGAGGGAGAGAAAAAGAAAATAAAATTTGGTGGTTGGATGGTAGGGCAGATCCGGACGGAGCTGGGGGATGGAGGAAAAACAGGACCAGAATATACTGTATGAATAAAACTAGATAAAAATAAAAAAAATACATCTACCCTGAATCTGATCACGTCCCACTCTACCACCCCTTGGCTTAGAAGATGAAGCTCTGCAGTAAAGTCTTTTGTACAACACGTTGGCCCCTTCCATACGCTCCTTGCACAGCTACCAGAGAATGATTTTTCTTCTTCGGGCGGTGTTGATCCCCATTCGAGCACTCCAGGGTATTCTTCTTTTCCTCTTGGCAATCCGAAGTGTCTGTCTTGTCCTGGTGATGACGCCACCCTTCTCTACAGCTGCCTCTTTCCCCTGGTCTAGATTTTCCAGGTCCTATCAGCCTCACTCCCATAGCTCGGCAGGGTTTCTCACCCGAAGATCTCTTCCCCGACTGTATGTGATTTGCTCCCTCACTTCGTGGAGCTTCCTATGTAGATGCTGCTTCTCAGAAAGATGATGAAATATGATGAATTAGTTGACTTGCCCTAAACACCCCTGTTGTAGCTTCCCACTTCTTTACAGCCGTTTACATATTTATAGGATGTGCCACTCACGTCGCATGCGCATTTGCTGACTTTCCTCTTTGGTGGAAGGTAAGTTCTAAGAATGCAGGGTTTTCTATGTTGAACTGTCCCAATAAACCCCACATAATAGGTATTCAGTGAATATTTGGTAATGACGCCAATCACTGAAGCCAAGATAAAGTGAATTGCATATAGCTGCCAAGTAATCAACTCCAGAGCTGAGCCTAAAAATATATCCTCCTTTCAGCACCTACCCTGTTTTCCCTCCTGACGACATTCACTGGGAATGAGCCACCATAAAATACCAAGAACACTCAACCCTACCCCACTTGCATGCCACCCAAAAGGTCGGCATTTTGTTTCTCGGTTTTTCTTTGCAAGAGAAAAAAAAATACTTCGAACGCTTTCCAAATTACTCTTTATTACTCTGTCATGCTGCCCGAGTTTTCTGGGTAGCACTTATTTTGACGCGAACTTGGATTGTCTACTCTTCCCTCCACTGGGTGCACGCTCTGGCAGGGGTTTTGTCAGACCCATTTCTGTTACACAGCGTGGTACCCACGACTTCCTTCCTAAGTACTCAGAGCGTGAGTACAGACGAAGGCATCTTACATTCTACCCACCATTCTCAGGGAAAGTAAGAATTCACCTCCCAGATAAGCAGGTACTGGGGTGAGAAGGAAACATAGTATATACCCTCTGCTCATACTACCATTCATCTGAAGGCATAAAAATAATCATCATAATTCCAGTTCATAGTAATTTACCATGTTTTTTATATGTCAAGTATGGTTATGTTCATTATCTCTGATCTTCACAATAATCCTGTGAAATAATTACTATTATTATGTTCATTTTAGAGATGAAGGAACTAAATGAGCCCAGGAAAAATAATAAAAGAAGTAACTATCAAGGAGTAATTGTCTCAAGAGTTTGGAAGGAGTAGACATAGGATTCAGCTCAACACCACCGCCCACTTAAAACTTTCAATTCCACATTGAGTTCAATAAATCACACTGCCTTCTTCAAATTGAGGCAGTGTGTGTGTTGGGGTGGGGTATAAGTGACTGGTTTTACATTTCCTATGGCCTGGCAAAAGGTCATCAATTCAGATAAGATCTATGAGAGATGACATAAATCTTGCAGATAGGCAAAAGGCAAAAAAAGAAAAATAAATTGCTTCTAATTATTTTGGTAACTACATTCATTTCTATCCTATCGCTGTGTTCTGCTGTTGGGTAGCTGACACTATTTGAAAGTAACAGGAATAGAATATTCTTAGCTATTTATCAACTTGCATGGAACAAATTATCTGCCAATCAATGAAGAAAGGATGGACCGTAAATGAATCCTAAGATCTAGTGATGATGCTGTCACTACCACCCAGCACCAAAGTGCAGGATCTGCTGGTCCAGCCTGGGAAACAAAAGCCTTCAAATCTCCACAGGCACTGACTCCCTCAGGGCTACAAATACCAGGGTAAAACATGGCAGATATTTCTAGAAGCACCCGAGTCTAGGATAGGGGAAGATAACTTCATGGCCCACGTGGATACCATTTTAGTTTGCTTCCTTCTGCTGTGATAAACACCATGACCAAAAAGGAACATGGGGGAGGAAAGGCTTATTTCAGCTTCTGTCAGGTCATAGTCCATTGCTGAGGGGAATCGGAGCAGGGGCTATAGTAGAGACCATGAAGGGACAGTGCTTACTGGCTTGCTCACTGGCTCAGGCTTGGCTGGCTTTCTTGGATAGCCTAGATACACTTACCCACGGATGGTGCCATCCACAGTGAGAGGGACCCTCACATATCAATCCTCACCTAAGGCAGTATCTCACAGATAAGCTTTCCGATCAAGACAGTTCTTCAGTTGCAGCTCCCTATTCCCAAGCAGCTCTAGGTTGCGCCAAGTTGACAATAAAAACCAAGCAGGGCACGTACTGAAAAGCCGCACAGGATCTCCATTTCTATATTGAAGGAGTCATGTGCAGTTTTTAGGTTTTGAGTTCTTAAAAATTAGAGTCATAAAGTTACGTTGTGAAACTATTTGGCCTTCCTAAAACAAAGCAAGTTGATTGAACCATCAAATAACACTAATTTATTGTGACTATCTACCACCATCAAAGCAGAAGAGGAAAAAGAAAACCCCAAAGAAGTAAGGCCAGTGGGAACACTGTCAACTGAGTTTGAGTTGTGTGAAGACAGTTCTTTTAAACATGAAATCTATCCTGGATGTGTCTGTTATGGATTTGACTTCACAAGGAAGCAAAATTACTTAATTCATTATCAACCCGCCCTGATTTAGATCTATGCAAGTGAAAATCTCTGTTACTAATTTTAATTGCACTATTCCCTCTCTACAGGATACTGTTAAATTGGTTTGGTGAAATAGTAGTGAATCACATCAAAGTGGTGGGCTACATTTTATAATATATCTAAATAACGATCCCATTTTCCCAGCATGTTGCCGTGCATTTTAAGTATTAATATTATGACTCTGGTTTGGAAGAATGTAGCCTTTTTCTTTAAAATAAATTTTCCTGCTCTTTTAGCACTGTTAAAATTGGGCTGGATTTTAAGTGGCTAACGAGTAATAAAAGAGCAATATCTGCTGCAGGGAACCACAAAAAACATGCTGGCAGGCACATAAAATATGTCCACAGAAGTCACTTGCAGATACATCATTCTGCTACAGTAATGGTTTTCCCAAACTAAGTGGGCTCCCTTTTGTAGCTGTACTTTATTATCCAGACTCTTATTTTCGCTCTTACCCCTGGATCTTTTGAGAGAAGCTTTTTTTTCCCCCTCACATGCACATTTGTAAATTCAGAGACGTGGAAAGGGTCAAGAGGAAAGAAGCGAAGTCATGATTCAGCTCAGAATGTGCGCAGGCTCTGCCTCGGCTGCGGAGTCTGCGGCTTCGATTTTCTTCACTGTTTCCACTTCTCCAAGTAGTCAAATGAAAAGAAGCCACAAACTTTCCTCACATTGAAATTCAACCCTTTCAGTACAGCTGCAGATTCCTGCCATGTGTTTCTTGATGGGGAGGCACTGTGCCCGAATACAAGGTGCTTGGGTGGTGAAGCAGAAAGCCTACAGTCTAGACTCGGCCGAAGCACTCCATTAAGTCTTGGGTAACTAAGAGCATTCTCTCAATGTGTGGGCTTTTGTTTTGCTTTCCTTATGAACAAGTTGGCTTCATTTTGAGTTTTATAAAAGCTCAGTCACAGAATAGTTTAGCTACCGCTTTAAAACAGAAACCTGAAAATGAAGGTGGCTTAGCCATAGGGTGAGAGAGCCGGTGCACTTGAGAAAAGATGGCGCTGAACACTGAGTGGAAGAAAAAGAGGGGAAGGGGAAATTACAAAGTTAATTAGGACTTGGCTAGATTTGGGAGGCCAAAGAGTAGGCGAGCTCATGATGTCATCCAGTAAATGGATAGCACTATTAACAAGAACAGAAAGAGCAGTTGGCAAAAGAGGGTGTTCATGACCACATTTACCAAAAGATGGCCAGAGAAATACAGAGGGTGGAAACTGAGGGATACGGTTGATCAGAGAGTTCGGGGGAGCCAGCTCCATTTAGAAATTTCTGCTTCATTGAAAGCACTTTTGTTCTGTTGGGAGGTCATCCATTCAGCTCTCAGTGAGTCCCCTTGTGCCAAGCATTTACTCCAGCACTGGCTATACAATGAGACAAGTGCCCCCTAGTCCTATTTTCACAACTTAGGGAACCCATGTGTTCATCCAAAAAGCTAAGCAATGGCTAGCATTTTCCAAATTATTATCTATGCCTGGCTGTTGTGGGAGCTCCTTCCGCTCCTTCAGCCAATAGCTGCTGAGATACCAGCCCATTGAGGTGTGGTCTCTCCTTTAAAAAAGCAACAACTGCCCTCCGCTCTCTCTCTGGCTTCCGGCTCCACTTCTGGCAACTAGGCTCCCTTCCTGATTGCACAGAGGGCTGTGTCTGGGACGGTGATCTGTAAGTTTTTCCCCTTTAAATAAACAACCATTCTATTAATCACAATTCCAAACTGGTGTGGTATTGTCTGTGATTTACGCCTTCACCTGGCTTATGCAAATTATTTTAAGACTTGCACAGGTGGTTGATTAAAAGGCAATCAATAGTATAGCTCCAAATTTATAGATAAGAAAGCGTAGCCTCCAAAAGGTTAAGTAAGTTTCTCTGTAAGTCCCTGAATTGTGAATGCAGAATTGTGGGTCAAACCTAAGCCCCACCCCCTGATTTCACATCTATCCATTTCTTTTCTATATAGGGTGGGGACAGAAGGTAGCTAGAGAAGACCCATGGGGGTGCTATTTAAGATGAGCAGCTGGGACCTAGTGTACTAAGAAAGAACAACAGATTCAGAATAACTGCACCAGAAACCAGTGAAGGAAAACTCAAGAAGAGCAAGGAAAGTGGGCACAACACAAAAGCTAAGAACAGCCGAGAGTCAAGCAACCCTGAGTGCGGACACCAGACAAACATCCTCTGCCAGAAAGCCAGCAGCACACACTGAATCAGCTGAGCCCTGCACTGCGAGCCTGAGGTCAAACCCACACACAGCTAAGAGTGACTGTAAGAGGACACCAAACCATGGAATTGAAGAGAAACAACACTAGAAATGCTGGCCCAAAGAGAGAGGAGGTCGGCGAGTCGGGATGATGGTTCAGAGAGCAAAGACATATTTTCTTTGTGCGGGGGCTCTATTTCCTTTTTGTCTCCCATAGGTAATTGCACTAGATGAAAACTGCCCGTTTGTACAGTGTTAAGCCTGCCAAGATTCTGGTGATGTTTCAAGTAAAAAACACTCACTTCTTTTCTGACCCTGCTACAGGATATTTAAGATTATGACTCTGGTTCAAAACTCAAAGCTCTAGTCAAAGCAAGCAATTGAGGGGGAACATCAGAAAGCCCCACCATGATGGCTATGTGGGTCGTGATCAGTAAGACGCTGTCTTTGTGGAAGAAAGGCACATCTGTGAGTCTCCTGAAATCACCAAGTCAGAGAGCAGTGTGTGTGTTGCAAGGCAGCTTGGCCATTGTGACCATGTACTGGTATCACAGAGAAGCCAGATTCCATCCCCAGCACCGAGGCTGGGCAGCTCACAACTGCCTGTGACTCCACCCCCAAGGGGAGCTAATATTTCAGGTTCCCTCTGGCACCTTCACATGTGCGACACACACACATACACACAATTAAAAATATCAGTAAACGCTATGGGAACTCCTTCAGCCAAACCCCTTTAAGATACCCACTCTTTGGGGGCGTGGTCGCATGTACTATAAATGCAGATGCCCAAGGAGCTTGGCTCTCTTGGCTGCTGGATTAGACTCCAGTTCCCAGCACACACAGAGGACAGCAGATTTCTACTGTTTCTGTGAGTTCAACCCTATTAAATAAAGATTTATTATACTCCATTCTGGACTAGTGTGGGACTATATTATTATAAACTGCAACAAATAAGTATTTTTTTAAATTAAACAATGCTGTGCATAATTCAAAACATGATTTGCTTAAGATCCTGATGAAGCAGGACTGAGAGACATGATTCCTAACAGGAGCGAACAGGGTACAAGCGCTATACATGGGGGCTGGGCTAAGGCCTGGAACTACCTCAAGACATCACCTCTATCTTATTCACTGGTTTGGAAATTCATGGTCACATAATTTAGCCATGTTTTAGGGGGGAACAGACTAAGATCACAATAATAAGAATCAGTTTGATTTCTTCTTATTCCCTACTTCCCTTTGATAGAGTCACTAAGGATCAAGAGCTGGTCCTTCATTCTAGATTAACTGTAATAAAGAATGTGACATGTTTAGCTTTACCTTGCCAAGGACTAGTCCCTGCCCCCTGGGGGTATAAAAAGAAAGAAAAAGGAAAAGCAAAAGAAGACAAAGAAATGGATATAGTAGTTCCAGTCCAGGCCAGAGAGTGAAAGGCAGCAGAGGAGCGTGCTCATTTAATTATGCTAATACTGTGGAGCCAGATGGCAGAACAGGCCAACGGGAGACATTTTTAAGATGAGATTTTTTTTTTTTTAAAAAAAATAAACATTTGTGTTCCATACCTCTGCAGTATGAGCACCGGCACAGTAATATTCCAATTCTCAGCTGTTTGTTATCGTTAAGAATGGTAGAAGCCGGGCGGTGGTGGCGCACGCCTTTAATCCCAGCACTCGGGAGGCAGAGGCAGGTGGATCTCTGTGAGTTCGAGACCAGCCTGGTCTACAAGAGCTAGCTCCAGGACAGGCTCTAAAGCTGCAGAGAAACCCTGTCTCAAAAAACCAAAAAAAAAAAAAAAAAAAAAAAAAAAAAAAAAAAAAAAAAGAATGGTAGAACATGTCCTAGGTCACATGTTCAATCCTCCTCTGCCACCCTCTCCAGGAAGGCATCTGACCCAATGTGCTGACGTGAGGTACCTCAAGCAAGGACCGTCACCACGAGGGAGGTTTGTACATGATAACCTGTGCTTGGGATATAAGGAGGGGTTTGTAAAACTAAAGAACTCACCATATGTCAGTGAGCCATGCTGTTTATTTGTATCAGGGTGAATGATTTTTTTTTAAAAAAATCTACATTATTATTATGCCTTTTCAACACCAGCTTACATTTTCAGAGTGGGCGTCTGTTGCACCCCGCTTTTCTCCTCATGTCCTCTCCTACACATACTTTTTTTTAATTTAACACTTGAATTCCTTATTTACGTGTTGTTAAATATCTACATGTTGTTAAATAAATAAAATGCTCACCTCCGTCACGTAGAGGTTAGTTTCTCCTTGCCTGTTCTCACAGGACACCTGACCCATGTCCCTGGCTAGTGCTGCTGAAATAAATACCTCCCCATCGCTCTTCCCTTAATGGTGTCAATCTCTCACTTCTAGAATGTGTTTGCCAACTGTTCGCAACTGGAAAATTCTCTGATGACGACTTGCCCTCAGCCATTGAGAACCAAATCTTGTGCAAATGTCTAGGACTTGACACAGGGAGGCAAACGTAGACAGGGACGGTGGCTAAACTTATGTGGAGAAAAACTGTTCCTTTCTTTGACTTGATGGAAATTTCTTGATGCAGCATCCCCGACAGAATCAATCTCCCCACTTCTGGTCCCAGGGCCCCTCAAGCTCTAGCAAGTTCCACGCGCCAAAACTGCCCACTAAGTCACTAGTGCAAATGTCTCTCTTAGGGTCCCTTCCAGGGTGGGATTCCCAGACCCTCCCCCCCACCGAAGCACCTGTGTCATTCACTTGTAGAATTCTCTACATTGTTAGCTGAATGAATTCTTCAACCTGGTTTCCCCAACTAGGGTGTTTTGCATTTTTGACAGGTGTTAATGCCTTCAGATAAAATCATGCAAATCTGAAAAAAGCAGTCTGGTATTAAAGGTAATTCTTTCATACCCCAGAGGCCATTCTGAAATCACACCTCTGAGTTAACACTCCTTTGACTTAAAACAGTCTAAACACCCCGAACGGTATGCACACTTCCTCAGAGCTTCCCTAAATAACTATCTAAACCAAGAACTGCTGGATGATACAGACCACATCACTGAACCCTCAAAGTCAAGCCGACTACTTGTGTTTTTATATCTAAAGGGTCCGTGAGTGCTCAAAGGATAGGACAATTCAGAGGCTTCGTGGCTAATCCTGAACCGGGCTCTGTCACTTAGTGCATCCGAGTCATCAGATCAGAAAGATGGAAGGACTCCTAAGTGGACAGACAGACAGACAGACAGACAGACAGACAGACAGTCAGAGATCATCTCTGTTGCTTCACTTCCTTGTCTATAAAGTTAGTAAAGCCACAGACACCATCTTCAAACAGTTCTTTGTCTGTTCAGCCCCAATAGAGGTAAAGAGCATGAGGCACAGTAGGCATTGACTAGATTTGGACATTTTCTGCTTGTAACTTTCTCAGTATACTGTGTGAAACAGTATTTTAGATTAAAAAAAAAAATCAGTCATCACTACTTCATATCCAGTTCCTACTAAGCAATTCCAGACCTGGCTGGAATATCTGGGGGACACTTACTCAGTAGATCCTGAGTGTATCAGCCATCGTTCCGTTGTCAGGATCTATGGTACCTTGTGCTTCAAGGATGTGAAGGATGACGCAAAGCAGAGGCCAAACCCTTCCCAAGACCCCTTTCTCTTTCTCCATCTCCCCACATCACTTCTCTTCCCTGTACTCTCTTTACTTGCCCCTCCCTATCTAAGAGAGGCCAGCATGTCACAAATTCCAAGAAAATATTCCAGTCAGCAAACCCCTTTGGCTTTAAATACGTGCGAATGAGTTTTCAATTGCCTGATGCCCATAACCTCCAGTAACATAGAAGAAAACAAACAAACAAAAAATCTCCTTAAATTGCCAAGCTTCTTAAAGACAGAGGCAAGAGAACAGATATTGTAAGACCTTTCCATAGTGTCCCATCCATGGTCGACATTCGATAATTCACTTATTAACCTCCTGGTTAACCAGGCTGAAGCAAAACTCATGGCAGTAAGGGAGACATTGTATTCAGAAAGGAGGGAAGGATACAAAAGAAGGAGGGAGAAAGGATGGAAAAAGAAGAAAAAGAAAGGAGATGTGGTGGAGAATTTCTCATTGTGAGAAATTCTCAAAAAAAACTGATAAAAATCAGAAAAATATATTTTAAAATAAAAGCTAAAACAGGATTATCACAATATTTGCCTTCGATTCACCTTACCTGCAGCTACAACGAACCAAGATTTCTCCCCACTTCAAAGCCTTGACAGTTTTGTTTAGTACATTATAAGTTTTCTTTCTAAAATATTATTTCATAAATTTACAATGAAAATTTGAGCTGAGAAGAAACCGTGTGGGTCACTGTCTATCGAGAGCAAGGAATGACAGCCTATTCAAGCACTTGGGATCGCGAGGGCTGTAGGAAGGTAGCCCTGACATAGAGAATCTTTGTCTAAAAATAATATAGGTGGGCTGTATCTGCAAAAGCCACTGGCAGGCTAACACACCTGGTCCCGTGATGGTATCAGAAACGCATCTCTTGGGGCAAGTCTCTTATCATAAGGCATTCTTAACAGAAGAAATAATTAGAATGCATATATTAAGAAGGTTTTTTTATGCATAAATTTTTATTTATTTTATACCCTCCATGGGCACACGAGTTTGCTCAGTTCCTCTCTGTGTGTGCTATTAGCACACATGTTTGCCTAACCTGGAACTAAGCATTTTAGGGGATTAAAACAAAGTATATGTGCAGGTGCTAGCCTCAGGAAATTTGCATTTTAGCTTAGGGATGTTAAGACTCTAGTCAATAATCTTCCTTTAAAAAAACTGAATATTTTTAATTGTTTCCACCCAAAATTGTTTGGAAAAAAATCTTTTGTAGTAATACATCTCCAAGAAAATATATCATTAAATTCCATTTTTCCTCCATGAAGAATGCTGGATTATATGACGGCACAGAGGGAAAAGAGAGCTTCATTTCACAGACGAGCTTTTCTACACATTGAGGGTAGCTACAAACTCTTTTGGTTCATGCAAACACAACTCCTACCTGCTCTTAATCCTCTTCTTTCCCTTTTGATGAGATGACAGAAGGGAGAGTGGGTGTCTACAGCCCTCCCATAAGCCGAGACCCTTAAATGCTGCTGATGCTACCTCAGCAGCATCCAATTTCAGAAGTCTTCTGTCATTTAATGTACTCTCATTTGTACATTTATATAGGAAAATTGACACCACAAAAGCTATAGAAAGTACAATGAGCTAGAAGCACTATCTTCCAGTATCCTTAATATCCCAGGGATAGCCTGACCTTGATATGCCCAGTTTCCCTAAAGTCTTAAAATTATACAATGTGGATTGTGGCATTTAATTTATTTTATTCTATGTGCTTTAAAATGCAACCATTGATTTTTGTAAAGCCTCTGGGCAATATACAATAGCAGATTTCATAAACCATGAGGAAAAATGACAAAGTCATAATAACAAATGTCAAGCTGGCAATTACCCATCCCCAAAAATTCTTTCATTGCTAAGATAGATATTCTGATATGTCTCTTCTGGACAGAAAATAAGAAAAAAAGTTTACATGTATCAATTCTCCAAACAATCCTCTGCATTGAGACCTTTGATATTTATCTCTAAAGATGATCAATAAGAGGTGTTGACAATATGTGGGATGTGACTGCAAACATCTGGAGTGGTCAAAGGATGGAAAGTCTTTTATATGCACAAGTCCATTCACAGCGCTCTGGAGAACTGCCCGGGGTCTCCCCCAGAAGTGTTCCAAAAGCAGATCTGAGGCCATGGTCTAGTTCCCTTCAGGCCTCAGCTTATCTCACCTGTGAAGTGAGGTGACTAAGCCAGATGTGCATATGACAGACAAAGCAGCAGCTATAGAGGCAGCATTTAAGGCATGCATTTTGCTTGTCTTGGTTGGTCTGTTTGCAGGAAAGGGAAGCCCATCTAAGAGGGGATCATGACACTGGCTTGGGTGTTGAGGCTTTCCTGGGTAGGACCTGGGGTAGTGGGACTTAGGTCCCACCAATTCAGTCTTCCCCATTATAAATCAACCCATTTCAGATTCCTTTATAAATGGAAAATCTGGACCCAGGAAATAAAGCATCTCTCGGTTATTCAAAGCTGGTGGTACAACGCTGGGGTCCAAAAATTACCATATATCCTGCCATGGCCATCTCTCAGATACACAGAGAAAGCAACTGCTTCTCTCACCCTTGAGCCACCGCAGCAGACAGACCTCTTCAGCATCATACTGAAGCATCCAAAACAAGCACATTCAGTGACTTCCCAGGAGACGCCACAGCTTTGTGACAGTTCGCTAACACCAGCTTTTGAAACACAAAGCCTGCTTTTAGGTATATGCTAAGTAAGTATGCATGTGTTTATTTATATGATCTTAATTTGCATATGGTACCTATTATAAATGTGTACTGATAATACACATTTGTGACATATATATGTATATTTATTCATCTTCTAAAATGCTTTCTTGAGTATAATTCAAATAAAGGAAATCACTGAGAGTATCAGGCACTGCAATCTAAGGACTCACGGCCAGGAAGCCAACCCAGATTTTCTACTTTAAAAATAGTGATTAAAATATTTCAGGTCAGTAGACATGAAGAGAGTACAGAAGTCAGTGTTTATGGACGTGGGCTGCAGGGACATGGTGCTCAGAGTTGCACTCCGGCTCCACAAGTGACCTCAGCTGAGTTATTGGCCTCTCTATATCACTGCCATGAATGTCGAAATACAGTGCTTCCCTCCAAGACTGCAGAGGGAATGAATTAAGCGCCCACACTTTGAAACCGAACCCAGCTCATTAAATGTTAGCTTTTACCTTATTTGCGATTATAAGATAAAAATGCGTACATGCCTTGCTCACAGAAAAGTTAAATTTATCACCACATAATAAAATACTATAATATTCACAGGTAGAAAAGTGTATAATGTAAAAAAAAAAATGAGGAACCTAGGCATCCCTAAGAAACGTCAGCGCTGTGCTTCATCTTATTGCTCAACGGCAGAGTCTTGTCAAATCTCAAGTCTTCAGCTTAGAGCCTACTTCAGGGCTCGCTTGTTTTTTGTTTTGCTTTTTTCTTTTTAAAATGAGTCTGCTTTATAGATGTTTGCAATAATGCCAGACCAGAGTTCAGTAATAGAGTTTCAAGGTTAGGGTTCAGAGATGCGAGTGAGTGGGGACAATTTCGGCATGAAACAGTAGATGGAATGTGTTCTCCCTTTCCCCCGTGGATACTGTCAGCTGCTGAAGCCTGTGTGAATTCTCCCCACCAGAGAGAACTCAGAAAAGTTAGCAGCAGGGAAAGGTTCTTTTTGTGAGGCCACCCAAGAACCAAAGAATATTCCAAAGAAGTGACAGAGGTAGCCGTAACTAGAACCTAAACCCTATTCCCTCCCTCTCTACCATCTTCTTAGGCTCAGTCTCAACAACTAAAGGAATGTAGCCAGGTACTGAGAAAAATTAATGAGGACAAATCTCAGAACAAGAATGCAAAGCCGAGGTTGAGCGCCCAGCAGCCAGTACAGCTGGAGACCTCAGAGAGTCCTAGGTTAGGAGAGACCCAAGAAAGAAGGCTAGAAAGGAGCAAGGACATAGAGAGACGGGAGGACAGACATCCACTGGTGCTGATGGTAGAAACAAAAAAGGAAAATTTGACGAGCATCTTCTCCTATCTGTGCTCTGACATGAGAGGCACCTGCTGGAAGACAGGAGGAAAAGCCAGCCGCTCTGCACAGGGAATTCTATCCATTCCTCATGTATTCCCTGCAAGGCGCTGAAGTTCCTAACCAGATCTGAGCAGTCAAGAGACATCCAGGCAAGTGTTAGGCCTATGGACACTTCATGGAATCGTACCACAACACTGAAGGAAATACTCAGGTTTACTTCCATTTAAAAAATATGTTTTATTTGGATTTGATAACTTCCCTATCAATAACCTTTTCATGTAAGTTTTTAACTGACTCAACATCATCACTAAGAAAATAAAGATCTTCATTTTATATTTTAAAGTCTTTCTTCTATAAATTAAGCTATCTTTTTATTGAGTTTATTAAAACCAGTTTGAGTATATATGCAATAAAATGCCATGTGTGGGGAACTCAAAACAGGTGATATCCTACTCGTATCATATATGATTAATGTTATAAGAGCTTCTTATTGTTATCATATTTGTTTAAGGTCACAGCTCTACCATTTTATTGTGATATGAGAGAAGTCACTTGAATTATGAGTCTACCTAATTTCAATAACTCAAAATGAAATTAGGAGCAACCAACCAACTTTGTCATGCTCTCATTGAATCTACACGCTGTCCACAGAACTTGAAGGAACTGTAAAATGCCGGGCCAAAAACAGGAAGTCTGCTCACCACCCTAGACTAACGATATACAGTCGGACTTTAAAACTCAGCTCTGAGACAATCAACATGAAATCAGAGGAAAGGTTTCTGCTGGGATTTTAAACCCTAAGGATTGTGTCTAGGACAATGGAGCAGAGGCCGGAATAGCGCGGCACCAGTGAGTGCTACCTGCATGCTGCTTTCCAAAAGGAAAACGACTTCCCGACAGCTTGTTAAAAATTGTCTTCTCTACTTTTATCTTTGGAATACATCAGGTTTAAAACAAAGCCGAGGACAGAGTCATTTTTAAAGTCAACATTTTTTCCTTCTGCCAGGCTCCTAGCAGGTAGTTTATTTTAAACTCCAGATGAGCTGTGCTTTCTGGTTCATTACCTTTCACCAAATACTGCACATCTCCCCAACTTCTCCCCTGCTCTCAAGGCAAGTGCCAGCTCCCCCTGATTGGTGCCGAGCCCAAGAGCCAAGAATCCCTGTAATAAGATAGATACCACCTCTATTTCCTCACATTGCTTTAGGATAAAATGATGTCTGAATTTCAAACTCTATTACGTTAGAACAGGAATGAAACTACCCACGTTCTTACAGGAAAGAGTATGCTGGGGGAAAATGACTTTGACACATGAAACAGTTATGTCAAACTTTGGATTATGATGATCTGAAATGTTAACTTGCCAGCTACTTAACAGGTTTTGGTTCTGAATACCTAGAGCGTCTTGATTTGATACGAACCTGAGGAAAATGTAGTATCAGGACTGGGAACAGTGTGCTCATGAAGCAAATATTTTTATTGGTAAAGCTGCTTCTCAGAAGAGTTATTAATACTAACACAGAGAGGGGGAAAGAGGGAGGGGAGGGAGAAAAAGAGATAAAGGTGGGAAAGGGGGAGAGAAAAGGGGCAGGGAAGAGGGGAAAGGGGGAGACCTGATCAAGAGCAACTAAAATTCACCTGTGTCTAGGAGAGTCTAAAACAAGCCTTGCTTCAATTCTCAACATCAGTATGGCAATGAGGATGGGATATACCAGAAAGCCATGGCCAGAGAGGAAGGAGATAAATTTCCAACATGAATAACTTAAAGAGCCAGGGACTTTAAAAAAAAAACTTACTTGGATGTCCCCATTTTCTTAGCAGAATATGATCATTCATCCTGTGAGGTCAAGAATGAGCAAGAACTTTACAAAAGTCCAATGGGCACATAAACACCAGTCCATCATACAAGGAATCATGAGTCCACTTCATGTAACAGGGACCAGAGACACTGTAGGCTTTAAATGACCAAGAAGAGAGAAAGGTTTGATTCTGTATTCAAAATCATTGTGTAGACAGAAAGGAGGAAGGTAAGGGAGAGATATTAAGGAACGTATAAGAGTCCCATGGATCAGACAGAAAGCGGGGAAAACCAAGGCAGCATTGTCCCCGTGGGAAACAAAACAAGCTTGAAATTTAATGCAGATGAACTGTCCACAAAATGTTGTACTGTGGTTGGCTGGCTCCAAACAGGTCGTTGAGGCAGAAGCCTAAGAGACAATTTACCTCAGGATAAGAGTTAAGTTTAATTTGGGTCCTCCTAGTATGCAAGCTACTGTTAGCATTTGCAGAACTTCAGCGCAGGACTTGGACAGTCAGTGATAACAGGCAATCTCTGAATCGCGTTGATCTAAAAAACTCGAGCGAGCTGTTCACACAAAGGGGTTCTTTTTGAACATTTAAATTACCTAAGTGTATGCTCCCCAAATCACAATTTTGTTCAAAGATCTAAGTCCAAGCTCTCAAAGTGTCAACAACCTAATTGGAGAGTCCAAACACAAGCAAAGAAGTAAGGAAACTCTTCGGGGGAAGCAGAGGCCCGGAAAAGACCCATACAAGCCAGAGTCACTCTTTGGAAGCAATTATATACATGAGAGCCGGCCCTGTGGGAAGGTTCCTGGAGCCTGAAGTGGGCTCCTGCTTAGCAGAGGCCTAGCTGTCCTGCTCCCTTCATTACCCATGCTCTCCTGACGACTTCCTAACCCTTCTTCTTCCGACCCCTTTGCTTCTGTCTTTCACCAACAAGGTAGTTCCATTACATGGTTGGTGGCTACTTAAGACACTGTGTTTTTCTTTATTCGTTTTTATAGTTTAATGCTGAGCATAAAGTGGTGATCAGATTGGTTTTTATCTTGTCCTTCAGACCACTTATCACATAAAATATGAATCTGTGGACCCTACAGGTAAGCTTTCATATAATGACGTGTTTCCTTCCCACTGTTTGATTCTTCTTTCCAAAAGTAAAAATTTTGAAAAGAAAGTTCTTCACTAATATGAATTAGATTTACAACAGTTTTACATCAAAAACTGTTTCTTGAGTATCTCTTATTGTACATGTCCCTTAACATGAGTCACAGGTTACTGAATGCAGCTGTGTCTTAGTTAGGGTTGCTATTGCTGTGATGTAACACCATGACCAAATACAACATGGGAGGGAAGGTTTACTTTGCTTACAGTCCATATAAAAGTACATCCTTAAAAGGGCAAGAGCAGGAACCTGGAGGCATGAGCTGATGCAGAGATCATGCAGGGGTGCTCTTTACTGGCTTGACTCCATGACTTGCTCAGCCTGCTTTTATATAGAACCAAGGACCACCAGCTAGAGGATGGCATTACCCACAATGGGCTGGGACCTCTCCTATTAGTTACTAATTAAGAAAATGCCTTACAGGCTTGCTACAGCTTGATCTTATGGAGGCCTTTTCTTAATCAAGGCTCCCTCCTCTCTAAAGACTCTAGCTTGTGTCAATTTGACATAAAAGTAGCCAGCCCAGATGGCAACTAATGATGATTTGATGTGGAAAGTCTTTCTGTACAATGCTAATATGTGTTACTTTTATTGGTTGATGAATAAAGCTGCTTTGGCCTATTGTGGGGCAAAAAAATATCTAGGTAGAAAAGCCAACCTGAAGACAGGAAGAAAGAAGGCAGAGTCATGGAGACACTAGGAGTCGCTGGAGAAGAAACATGCGAGGTAACAAGCCACAGGGCTTGCGGTAAAATATAAACCAATAAAAATGGGTTAATTTAAATGAAAGAGCTAAGCAATAATAAGCCTTAGCCCTCAGCAAAACAATTACAATTAATATTAAGTCTCTGAATGATTATTTTATAAGTGGTTGTGGAACCAGGTGGGACACAGAAAGGTTTCTGGCTATATTTGGCATACTAATGTGGGACTCTCAAGTTTCCATATAACACCTGAAAAGGGCATAAGAGAAAGGGGGGTTCTGGAACACATAGATGGAGCTGAGGACAGCTTTCTGGATGTGTCTCTCATGCAGGCCACAGCACAGATATGCCATGGCATTCAGGCTTGAGCATAGCATGGCAGATACTGCCATAGTACACAGAGGCATCTCCAAGTCATGCAGCACACTGCAAGACAGATTTAACCTTTACTCATACAGATAAAAAGGGTTTATGAGCAGCGTGCTACGAGCTGCTTGGTGGCATGGACCTGCTGCTTCCCAGAGTTGGGATGGTGAGCAAGGCTCACAGACAAAGTTTGTCCTAGCCATGCCACTTACCAGTTTAAAATAATGATCAAAAATGATTACAGATATGAAATAAAGACAGATTCAGACAAAAAAGAAAGCTCTAAATGGATCACAGTGTTTAAAAATGCATACAGTCTTAAGAAAGAAAATGGTATAGACAGTTATAGAAAAAAAAGTTTTAAAAAATAAAACAAAGTCTTTAAAGAGAAAGTAAAAGTTATCTAAAAATGCCATGTAAAGATGGGAAATACACAGGGAATCTGGACCCTGTATGGTATTGTGTAGATTTTGAATTTTTTAGGTTGCTGACAATCAAAGAACAGCTGCTGAAAGACATGAGATTGTTATATTTTATCAGTATCTCTTTCAATCTAAATAATTAAAAAATGCCTTAACTTTAAAACAAAAGTCAAAAAATATATTGGTAAAATGGAATTTAAATGATACATTGCTTTTGGAGACACAGTTTTTGTTTGTTTGTTTGTTTGTTGCCACAGGCTATGGATTCCTTCCAGGATAATAGGGTTTAATCAAACAAGATCCCCTGAAAGGTCTCCAATAGGAATGATGGCCCAGATGATCCAACATCCACAACTGCTTCAAGGCTACTACTGGCTGCAATAGATCAAACACACAAAATATTCCAGTTAGGAGTTGACCATAACTCTAAATTTTCTCAGGATCTCCATAGATTACCAGTGTCCCCAGTCACCAGGAAGTAGTATAAAAACTGCCCAAATTCTCAAATTATTGTTTATGAATGATTGTTTTCATTTAATGAGGGTTGGTTATAAATGGTTAATGGTCATAGTCAATCTCTTTCTAAAGGAAAAGGGATATGATATAGAAATAATAGGGAAAGGGTAGATTATTATAATAAAAAGACTATTGAATCTACTTTAATAAAAAAATAACTGTTAATCTCTCAAAATACTTTATATTGGTATGGATTGTGATTTATTGATACAAATTTAAGGTCAATTTTGTTATACTATATGTATATTTCTACTCTTATTTAAGGTATGTTAATGCAGATCATTTAAAAATGTAATGTATAGTTAAGAAATAAAAATTAATAGTCATCCATAATAGTCAAACTTATAGACATATTACTTAGGTTTTCTAGATATGCAAAAATATATTTCAGATGGATAGGTAATCTTCAAACATTTCAAAGACCTACAGAATATGGCATTTAAAAATGTTTTAATAACTTAAAATTCTTTGGACATGAGATGTCTGCTCCTGAAAGCACTAATTACTTCAAGAGATGATGAGCACTGAAGAAGTTTCTTATGAAGTTTGCTTTCAATGTGGTAAGGCTAGGCACTTGGACAAAAAACTGCTCTTGACTGTACTTCTTGACAATAGGCTGTATAAACTGGACCTGCAGGATCTACAAAAAAATGACTGCTAAACTTGCCAAAAGAAGGGAGAGAGTCCTTCAGGCTTCCTGCTTCATGAAAGAGTCTACCAGACATTCTGCAGGACACAGAGAAAAGTGACTGACAAATTTTGCCAAAATATGTGGGACACTCCTTCAAACTCCCTGCTTCATTGAGAAATCTGCCAGAAACTCTAGGCCTATGGGCAGAGGATGGATGTCCCAATGTTACAGAAGAACTTTGAGTGACTGTTCAAGCAGCCAGATATCTTTGTCATTTCTAGAATTTTGGAAGTTGCTTATAAAGCACTTCCTGTTTACTCAGGTAATATTATATCTTTCTGGGGTCTTTGATGGAGTTGAAGACTAAATAGTTAAAATTATACTTGTCTTTAGTTACGATAAAAGATAAATTAGATATAAAACTATAGACTCACAATGATAGGATAGATGGTAAAGTATTTTAATTTTCCCAAATACAAATACACTAAATATTATAACTGAACTTCTTGCTTGATACCTGCAATATATATGTATATAATATATATATATATATATATATATATATTTACATATATATAAAACTTTACAATGTTAAAGTTAAAACCTTCCTTTTAATTAGAAGAGGGGAGATGATGTGGGATGTCCTTCTGTACACTGCATACACTGCAAATATGTGCTGCTTTTATTGGTAAATGAATAAAACTACTTTGGCCTATGGCAGGGCAGAATATAGCTACTTGGAAAACCCAAGTAGAGATATGGGGAGATGGATGCTGGGGTCAAAGGAGACACAAGCAGCTACCAGAGAAGCAAGATATAAAGTAACAAGCCCCGAGACTCATGGTAAAAATATAAACTAATAGAAATGGGTTAATTTAAATGTAAGAGTTAGCCAATAATTAGCCTGAACTATCAAACAATTATAATTAATACTAAGCCTCTGAATAATTATTTTATAAGCAGCTGCAGGGCCAGGTGGGACACAGAAAAGCTTCTGGCTACAGTGATTTACTATTTCATCTGTTAAAACAACTGTCAGGAGCTAGGCATACTCCTGAAATCCAAGGCTTTTAGAGGATGGAACATGAGCACTGTGGACTGAGGTTAATCTGGTTATTCAGCAATATTCCAGGCCAATCTGGGCTACAAAGTGACACCCTTCCAAAGAAGAATGGGGGCAGTTTGAAGTAGAGGCAGGAGGAAGGAGGAAGGAGGAAGGAAGGAAGTGTAAAAGGGGAGAGCTGGGGAAAGACAGAAAAAGGACAGAAAGAAGATGGGGCTCTACTTCTGTTACTTTATTTTAAAACTCAGATTGTTCAAGATTTGAATTACTGTCCCATATATTTAGGGGGACGTTTAATTTTGTAACCATTTTAGGAATTAAAAATCTAGTGCTGGACATGGTGGTACACTCCTGTAATCCCAGCACTAGGGAAGCTGAGAACAAGATCAGCCATAATGTCAAGGCTAGTTGGACTATGTCAATGACCGTATCTCAAGAACAATCACTGACAACATAACGTGGGAGAAATAGAGTAGAACAGAGGTAGAGGAAGTTCAGTGAAGACACAAGTGCCAGATACATCAAGAATGCCAGGAGGGGGGAAAATTTAACGTGACAAATATTAGGAATGTGTAATCAAGGGCATTTGTTTTTAAGTGTAGTCATCTGTAAAGGAAAATATAAAATGAAAACAAATGTGTTCAGTTCAGAAGTGTTGTCTAGAAGAGACTGGCCTAGAACACAAGAGTGAAGTGCCAGGCTGAGTGAGGACAGTCAGCATCACCAGCAGTCAGGAAAGTCTGGTGAGATGTGAAGGTAGTCTTCACCTCAGCAGAGCTGCACATTTAGGGAACATATGAGGATGAAGATGGCCTGGCCTTTCCACACCAAACAGTTCCAGTACTCATAGGGCTCAACGCCTCAAACCCCGACCTGCAGAGCTTCCTGTCAGTACACAGAGCAACTCTATCAGCCACTAGAAGACATTTCCCACACTCGGACTTCTCTAGTTGCACCTGCATTGGGAAGTGCAGAGAAGGCCAGGTAAAGGCTGCTTCTACAGGGCACCAGGTCTCCTTTAACTTGCCACACTTCCTTATGACGGCTTTGTAGCCTACCAAGTCAAGAAGCTTTGACTTTACTCCCAAAGTATCTTAATTTTGGAACACTGAGCTGAGCTCACTTTTCTTCGATTTCCAATTTTCTAGAAGTCCCATTGAAATATGCCGGAATTCTGCAAAACTTAGGAAATCATATAAAATGTGGCTAAAGTATTCAAGATAGAGTCTTTACTGCAAAAATGAAATCAAGCTAAGTACAATTCAGAATGACTCCTTTATGATTACTAGAGCAAAAGCCAGCTTGGAAAAGGCATTGTGGCTTCTTGAGATGTAATGGAGAAGAATGTTGGAAGTTGAAATGGGGCTTTTACTCTTGTGAGCAAATAAATAGCAACAACTTGCTTAATTCTCACTAAGCCACCCTGCCTGAGTGAAAGTTAGCGGGGAATTGTGGAAAAGAGCCATATTTAAGGGGAGAGAGCAGTAGATATTTTTGGAGAGTTCACATGTTCTTTATACCTTTTAGTATTTTTGAACTTATTTATTTTTTTGATATACTTAATTCTTCATTTGAACAAAAAGAAATCCCATCAGCATTCTTGTATGTAGACATAGATTTTATTGAACTTAAGAACAAAACCAAGTCCTTGGACTTCTAGAATACCAACTAGCAGTTCAGGGTTTTGGTTTACTTGGTAACCATGAAAGCTAAGTGGTATATGCTGGTGTCATGATGCATGCAGGACGAACACTAAAATTGCCAAAGAGGGACAACCTGAGGTAGCACACACCCAGGCCGAGAGAACACAGGTGTGGCTATGGGGAACACCCTGAAAATACAGGTCAGTGATGCCCCCGAGTCCAAGGGAGGAGCTGCAGGATGGAGGAGGCTGATGGAGAGACATCCACCAATGGGAGGGCAGAAAGCTGGTGAGGTATACACTGGGCACTGCCAGTCTCCAGGAATCAGGAAGAGGACCATCGTCCTACATGAATATAGGGGAAGACAGAGTTAAAGACAGGAACAGAAAGATCACTTCTGTCCAGGTGACTGGGAACGTATGAAATGATCTATAATTGAATCAAACCTCAGTATTTGAAACTCAGCTGGGAGGGATTGACCTAAGGAACGGTCTGCCTCCAAGCCTTCCAGTCAGCTTATTTATTTACAATTTTTTTTTCCTGTTTGTAAAGTAAGGAAAATAACTAAATGACCCATTGGGGCTGCCCAGTTCTAGATTTCCATGATTTTGACTGACATTATATTTATTTATTCAAAGTATGATCTAGAGAATATCAGACTTCAAAATAATATTGAGATGAAAATTACACTAGAAAACAAGGAGGAAGACAAAGCCACACACCCAGCAGAGAGCAAAACAATCCCTGCTAGCGGAGACATACTGTGCTTGAGAAAAACACAGCCCACGTCAACTGCTTAACAACAACTTGGTCGAGTAAAAAAAATCTGTTAATTGATGCAATCTCTCCACGATGGATACACACCTCTAAATCCCATGCTATGCATAACAAAAACATACAGTGCTATATGTCGATTGTAAATAAAAAAATTATGAATAAAAATTAAAACACAGCATTGGGGAAGGATGAGACAAATGTCTTTCACCTTAACCTCTGTCAATACTTTTTAAGAGACTTCTCAATTACATTATAAAACTTTTATTGGGCTTGGACGCAGTAGTTTTATAATCCTAGTTTCTGGGGAAACTGAGGTAAAGACATGGAAGGTTTAAGGAATGCCAGGGCTAAAGAGTAAGTTCAGAGCTAACCAGGGCAACTTAATCTCTGTCCAGGAAAAGACTGTTGGCCATGCAACTTAGTAGCACAGTACTGGCATGGCCTATGAAAGGGAAGGAGAGGGACGGAGGCTAGCCAAAGCTGAGACATGACGGACTAAACCTAAGTGTGTATCTTAACTATCTGTGATACTTGACAATAAGTCACATGTAGTTAAGACCTATAGTAGGGTTGAAGGGGGAAAATTGGACCATATTAGGCTCTAGATTATCATCACTGTTTTATCCTTAAATTACAATAGCCAGAATGAGTTAAAAGCAAAATAAATCTAATGTAAGGAGTCTCTGTAGATTATATCCTAATTTACCACAAAATAAAAAAAAAAAAAAACCTAAACTGAAATTGACAATACTTGGGGCTAGATCTCAAGTTCTAATTAGAAGTTTTGATTGATTTTGGTTTTTTATAAATTATAAATAGTAACAGGACCCAATTTAACTCTAGGAAATAGCAAATTGCTAGTAATTCAAAATAATTACAATCCAACCCAAGTGAGCGGAATTATTTATTTATACTTTCACCCCAGAAGACACAGCAACATTTTTTCTATAATTAGACATGTTGCTTGCCACCAGTTTCTATGGTCAGATGGCCTTTGGTATTTGTAATTTCAGTCTATTAAAGGTACATGGTACTTGCTGTATTTGTATAGGAAACTGGCTCTCTAACCTGAACTACAACTACAGCAGCTAGGCTTTACCCAAACCAAAATCCTCATTAAAATATAAAACTAACCCACCATACAGAAAGTAGCTCTTGTACTAATGTTTTGGCTTTTGTTTAAAAGATACCAAAACACAAATGTTTATGAATAACTTTAAACTTAAACATCTGTTCTACTCCATAATGTAGATTTACCCAAATAAACATTTTCTTGGATAACTTTTTCGCCCTCCCCCAAATTCTCTTTCAGGGCATGATCATATCTCCCTCCTCCTCCTCCTTCCGTTTTTCTTCTATATTTTACAAAAGCTTTCTTTTAGTTCTGTGCCTGTGCGGGTGAGTACAGGTGCTATGGGGGCCAGAAGAGGGCGCCAGATGGCCAGGATCTGGATTTACCCGCTGTTGGGTGCTGCAAACCAAGCTTAGATCCTAGGAAAGCACGGTATATCTGATTACCCACAAGCCATCTCTCTAGTTCCAACCTTATATTTTCTTTACAACAGAAAATTACTCATTTCACTTGACTCTGGGAAGCCTGAGTGTGAAACCCTCTCCTGGGGTGCTAATCACGGCTGAACTGGCCTTCCAAGGCTAGGCAGAATCTTCAGAAACTTGCACTAGAAGCAGGAACAGGTCACCTTAGGGCTAAGTGGCAGCCTCCCACATGGGGGAAAAACAGCCAAAGCCGTGTGCGCACGCGCACACACCCCTCCCCCCCACGATCACAGAAAAGAAACTAAGAACACACTTAAAAATTGACAAAATTTAAGTGGGGAGGGGGTTACACTTTACATGGCTCGCTGGGGTCTTTCTAGATCCGGCGTCCCATAATTATAGAAACTTGAGTTAGGAAGATGAGGTTTCTATTGGGATTACAGTTAACGTAGCCATGTGGCTACTGAGCATTCTCTAGCGTCCCTGTGTATCTTTTGACAAGAAGAGTTGCCGATGGGCAGGGAGTGACGGCCCCACTGAAGCTGCCAGGGTTCTGTAGTCTCACTGTGACCTGAAACAGCACCTACAAGCCTGCCCGGCAGGAAGACCCAACCGGCAGCTCGCTTAGGCATTCTGCTCACACTACCACCTGAATTACTCTCAAAGTGAAGGCAAGCATTAAGCAATTTCAAAACAGAGTCATTTTCAAAGTTCCATGCTACCCATGGCTTGCTACTGTGCGAAAGGAACATATCTATTACTGAACAAGGTCAGAAGCAAACTTCCTATTCATGCGGCCTCTGGCCTGTGCCCAGTTCCAAATTTTTCTGGCCAACATAGTCTTAATACTTTTCTGAAATAATTTTAAAAATAAAAAAGACCGTGTCAGTCTGCAGCTAGTTTCCTGTACCAATCCTTCTGAAGTTGCCAGAGAGATTATATCATCTCTTGTGAGTTCATGAATACTTATTTCCATAGAACGCATGGTATTCTATATTGAAGAGTAAAAATTTTTCTTATACATTTTACATTTAGGTATTATAATGGAGTTGGAAGGCATTTTGTATTTTGTATTTTGGATCCTCTAGAATTTGATCAATAAAAATTAGGCCACTGATTAGGAAGCCTGTTCACGAATTGACCACCGCTTTTGTTTCCTTAGTAACATCATTATTATATTACGCAACTTTATAGTTTTTACAGCTAGTTGTGCCAAAGAATGATTCTCCTCATATATTAATTGATTCTTCCTTATGCAATTAATGAGTGGCAGCTGTAAATTATGTACTGCAGTTGGCCTTGAGGACACAGAGATTAAAAAAAAAGGTTGAGGAAGGTGACAAAAATGGGAATGTCCACTCCAGAAAAGGGGACCCAAGATGTGGGAATGGACAGGGTGTTCAAGGATATCCTTCCAAAAGATTAGAAGGATAGTAAAAAAGAATCGGAATTTAAAAGACCTCCCTGGGGATGTGGGGAGAGGCTGCAAACTTATCACCAGGCCTTCCTGGTCAACCGGCTGAGAAAGGAGTGGAAGACGCGCAGTTACCATCACTTAACAAGAAGGAAGTGAGGACAGAAGATAAGATACATGTCAAGGGCTAGGGCTAGGGAGGTAGGGATAATTTAGATATAAAGTGCTGTGGATTTCCATTCATTCAGAGAGCAAAAGAATAAGACCAGAACTCAATGGGTTTTTATATATATATATGAAAATAACATATCTATGTTTTCTTTGTAGAAAGAATCCTATGGAAGTTGCTACATGGAACAACTGGAATGCAAGGAAGAGGGACAGGGGACAGGCTGCACAGCAGATCTCCAGCTGAGTTTGAGAGTTGTCCAGATGAGGTTATAATGGCAGGTTCAACAAAGGCAGAAGGCATGGGGACAGAAAAGACAGATCCATCAATGGGAAGGGAAGGTGAACGAACCTCAAAGCTGACTTGGCAGTACATGCTGGCGTACCTGATTTGAAGAGCAAATCAAAGTGACAGCAGACAGCTGAACGTGTGAACAAAGAACTCTAGAAAGAAATTGTGGGTAGGAGAAAAGAACTGTCACAAGCTAGATAAAATCACAGAAGTAAGTTCAGTCAAACTAAGTATGCAAACAAACCAGCCTAGGGAATGATCACATCTAAGGAGACGTGGAAGCCTATACACTCCACTAAGGAACACAAGGAAACACTTAAGGTGGAGGGGAAGCGCTGAAATTTGCAACAGGATGGGCAACAAGATCAGGACCAACAAGAGGCTCTTGAAAAATGGACCAACAGTAGTAATAAGTTCCTTCCTATAATGGCAACAAGATCCACTCCCTGAAGCCTGGCTTGTGAAAAACAAAGACCTCATGCTTAGGAAACTGCTGGACTAGTGTTTGAATCGTATTGAATTGAATTGAATTCCTCTGATTTCCAGCTATGCTTAGTAAAAAGTCATTCAAACACTCCATGTTTCAGCTTCCTCAGCTCAAAACAGGGCATGAGGAGAAACATCATTCTGTAGGATGATTCTATTACGTAAAATGTGATGTCACATACTAAACCAATTCCCTGTGTGGCCCAAGCTCAGACTCGTCATGCAATACAGGTATCTTCTCAAAACACACATGTAGGTATGTATAATATAGGTCACTACATCTAGAGCAATGCCTGCTCCTCATTTAAGTCTTAATTTCTTTTCCTAATTTGCGTATCATCCAATACTTAGCCCAAAGCCGAATCTGAGTAACTATGGACTCACAGGAAATAAAATTAGGGTTTTAGAAATGTGATCCTATAGGGTATGCCCACTTTAAAACAGTTTCATGTTCCTCAGAAGAAACGAGCAAGCTACTCACAGGCACATAAATTCCAGTAGTTTGTTGCAGGCTTAAACACAATAGATGCTAATCTAAAAGCTTCACTATTTAACACAAAAACATACAAATGCATGACTAGCACTCGGCCAATACCCCCAAGCTCAGAATAAAGCCATGGAAACTGGCTGAGCAGACTATAACGTGCTTCCACCCCAGGTCTGAAAGTAACTGGGCTGAACCCCAACTAAAATCAGAAGACAAGCACAGAAAAGCTAAGTTGCCACTAGGAGCAACATTCTCCATGGGTATTGGTTACCTCCATAACTGGGTCATTCACGTGGTCAAAAAATGCATTGTGAAAATATTAAATTTGGACAAGGATATGGTTTTTATGATTTAATAAATTTCACTTTTAAAATATTTTCATATTTGCTACAGACTGACACTTTCGCTACAAAAAACACCTAATATAAAGTTAGGCTACAGTCACCTCCAGCAGAAGAGAGACATAAAGGATGTGCAATGCAACTACTATGAAAAGTGAAGGCAAGGCTCAAGGACAGAGCCAAACCATACCTCAAGGGTTGATAGACTGGTGGTGGGGAGAGAAGCCTTGCTAGTCACCTGACCACCTACAGACGAATCCATAGAAAGCAGTAGCTGGGTTGTCGACAGGAAACTCAGTTCATTCAGACACTGCCCATTTGGGCACATCTGACTTCCCTATATGGAGGGCATCCAACCACATAGTCTGCAACACACAACTCTGCAAATGCATACCATTAATTCTGTGCTAACCAACGTGACCCTCAACTCATTCACAGCCAGATCAAAAGGACACCGAGAAAAATGAAGTTCTGTATAAGAAAAGGAGAAGGAAAATGGCTGGGAAAAGAATCTCGCTAAACAGTATTGATAAGCAAGATTGATGGCTTCAGAGTTCTCTTTGTGTTTACTGACAAAAGGCAGTGTGCAATAGCAGGCTGGGTTTGTTCCGGTGAAGAATGAGCAGTGTTATATTGTCTCCCTCTAAAAAGTGCTTCCTTTCTGGGATGCCACCCATTTTTCCCAGTCTAATGTCATTAATGTTAAATAGACTATATTCTTCCCTTGATGATACAATTAACAGATGTATCAGTTTTGGAGAGAGAGAGAGAGAGAGAGAGAGAGAGAGAGAGAGAGAGAGAGAGAGAGAGAGAGCGCACAAAATTAAAATTAGGATAGATATTTGGGGGAGATATTCATCTATAGCATTTATGTAACCAAGTATGCATATGAATTTTTAGAGGCAAAAAATCCACATTGAAGTAGTTAGTCATGTTATATAGTCACATCCTTCAAATACCAAAGGCTGAAAAATGAGCAGGCCCAAAACTAAAACAGGAGGGCCTGAAAAAAGGAAGAAAAAGAGGAGGCCGATTCATAACCACCATCGAGCATGAATAATTACCAATTCTGAATGTACAGATCATTCAAATAAATGTAACTGATGGAGCCTCCATGAAGTCTGCGAGTCACAGTAAGCAGACAGTCCACTTCGGAAAGTGTCTGGTGAATTGATTTAACAAGTTTAATGCGAGCATCAGTGTGGGGCTATTACTGATCGTAAGCTTTACTGATGGTATTTGTTCACTTGGAAAAATACCGCTCTTTGGAATGAGCACATTAAGGCTAAAATTGCAGAGAAAACCCTATTACAACTTTATTGCTGGCAAATTGGAACCAAACCTTGTCTGTATATCAATTACTTAGAGTTACCACAGAGATAAATCCTTTTTTCTTTCTCTCTCTCTCTCTCTCTCTCTCTCTCTCTCTCTCTCCCTCTCTCTCTCTCTCTCTCCCTCCCTCTCCCTCTCCCTCCCTCTCTCTCTCTCTCTCTCGTCTTATATGGGCTCAATGTTGAAGGCAGTGATGAGAAAGTTCTTATTACACCCTACCAGCATCGCTAGGTTTTCTTAGCAATTTCAAGAAATTGTCAATTAAGTTCTTTTTATTAGGTTCCAAAAGCTGTTAAGTCAAACACAAATCTATCATAAGGCTTGTAACAGCATGTTATTTAGGCGCATTTCAATGCTCCAGTCTTTCATTAGCCACCTACCCCACTGCAACTGGGAAACTCGAGCCAAGCAGAGGAGTTTCTTGTCGATTTTCCTGGGCTCACAGGAATTGGAACTTAAGTGACCACTCATTTGTAACAAAAGATTGACCAAACTCCCATTCTTGCAAAGATGGAGGCAAGAACACAAAGACCCTCTCTCTCATACATGTGCGTGTATATGTGTGTATATGTATGTATGCATGTGTATATGTATATGTGTCTGTATATAGAAAGAGAATTTATATATATATATGTCTTTATATATATATTAATAAATATATACAAAAACAAACACAGAGGATGAATTTGCACCAAAACTCTAATTAGAGTTGAATGAGTTTGATGCAGCACCCCAAGAGAGCCAGCATGCCCCCCCCCCACCAAGCATGAACTCAGGACTTTTAATCAGTGGCACAGATATTTCTATGATTTGTGGACTTCACTCGTGACCCAGGAATCATGATGAGACAGCGTCAGATCATCCAGATGGCAACTGACATCTAAACTGCCCCGCTGAGCAGTGGGGACCACAGGAGCATGCCAGCGCTTGTCCTTGCTCCCTGACCTAGGAAAAGGTAAACGCTCTGAAAAGGCAACTCTGTGGGGCCCCAGGAGGAAGGAAGGAGGTAGGACCCTGGAAAGAACAAGACAATAGAGGTGCATGGAGGTCAGCCCCAGAGGCAGCTGCTCCTTTGACCTTCTAGACAGACAAATGGGGCTTAATAGGAAAGGGACACAGAACGGCACATAATTCTAATGAATAAATATGGCCCAGTGCTATTCAAGAGTCTTGCACGGGAGGCATTCGTGACATTCACATTTCAGATGAGACTGTTAAAAAAAAAAAAAAGAATTGAAACAGATTAAGAGTGCTGAGTACTGGCTGAAGGGTGAAGGCTATGCTCCATAACTCTGACTCCTGAGGAACTTTCACTCCTGGCTTTGCTTCACAGAAAAAGGGAAAAGAAATTAAGAAGAATCGGTGTTTACTTCCTCCTAAATCCTCTGACCTACTGACTCAATAGACACAGGTACTCTTCCAGTCTAGTACTCTAAGATTTTCATAGTCTCTAGGTAAAGATTTACATTTTCCTTTGACTTATTTCCTGAAACATGTCCAGGAACAAGCTGAGCCCAACTGCTTAGATGGATGACAAGCTAGGATGTTCAAAGAGAAGCAAAACGGTAGCCTCAATTTGAAACAGAGCCCACACCACAAAGAGGAAGCAAAGAAAAGGATGAAGAAAGTTTGCTCCCATCCCAGGAAGGGAGCCCACTAGCAGAAGTCGGAGAGGTTGTGACTGTGCTCTCAGGCAACCATGGCTGCTGTTTCCTAAGAATTGTTTTTCTGGAAATTGGACTTTGTATTTATGTTTCCACAACAGTCCGCTATAGCCTGACTACTTGGTCACAGGCTAACGACATTTGAAGAGGAAGAAGGTCAAAGCCATCATTACGGTGGTGACAGCCAATCACAGAGGGGGAAAAAATAAGCTTTATTTATTACTCTTAATACAAGAAACCTTTACTGTGGAATATAATTGCACTGTCACTACACACCAGAGATTTTTAATCCCCAATCATTTCAACATATTTTACAGTTCATTACCTCTCCAGCTAGATAGTGCAGGAAGGACTCTCCTGAGCCTATACAAAAAAGCATTTAAAAAAATCTACTATTTTTACACTCATATTTGCAATACACACACACATACATGCACAGTGACAAGGATTGAGGAAGTGGCTAAAATCTTATATAAATTAACACTGGAACAGAATATACATGTCACAATGGACATTAAATTCCCCCCCCCCCACTAAAGACTGGAATACCTAACATTATGAATCATCTACAGAAATAGAGGCTAACAAATAAGTTAGGATTTTTTAACCTTTTTTTTTTTTACTGATTTTATTGAGCTCTACATTTTTCTCCCCCTTTATCCTTTGCTCCCAATTTACTCAGGAGATCTTATCTTTTTTTTACGTCCCACATAGATTAGATCCACTGTTGTCTAGGTTCTCTGGGATTGTGAACTGTAGGCTGAATTTCTTTGCTTTATGTATAAAAGCCATTTATGAATGTGTACATATGATATTTGTCCTTCTGGGTCTGGGTTACCTCACTTAGGATGATTTTTTTCTAGATCCATCCATCCAAAATTGCCTGCAAGATGTCATCTTTTTTTTTTTCTGCTGGGTAGTACCCCATTATGTAAATGTACCACATTTTCCTTATTCATTCTTCAGTCAAAGGGCATTTAGGTTGCTTCTAGATTTTGGCTATGACAAGTAATGCTGCTATGAACATAGCTGAACACATGTCTTTGCTGTACGATTGAGCATCCTTTGGGTTTATACCCAAAAGTGATATTGCTGGGTCTTGAGGAAGGTTGTTTTCTAATTTTTCTGAGAAATCCTCACACTGACATCCAAAGGGGGTTGTACCAGCTTGCATTCCCACCAGCAATGCAGGAGAGTTCTCTGCCCCACATCCTCTCCAACGTAAGTTGTCATCAGTGTTTTTGATCTCGGCCATTCTTACAGGTGTAAGATGGAATCTCAGAGTTGCTTTGATTTACAGTCTCTGATGGCTAAGGATGTTGAACATTTCTTTCAGTGTCTTTCAGCCATTTTCAATTCCTCTGTTGAGAGTTCTCCGTTTAGGTCTGTGCCCCATTTTTTAAATTGGATCATTGTCTTCTAAGTTAGGATTTTAGATTGGCTTTATGACAACCAGCAAGGCAGTGTCCAGACCAAGCCAGGCTGACTGCACACCTTCCTAGCAAATCACAGTCCTGCAGACCATATGCAGCTATGCTCCCTTGCAGAGGAGACGACATGTGATGGTTCTCACAAGTCCCAATAATTGTCCCCGGGGAAAAGAAAAGCCCTTGGATCACTGTGAATTTTGTTGAGTAAAAACCTATCACTCACAGTCATATTTCACACGCTGCAGCTCTCGCATCTTGCCCTACACGGATTGAATTTAGACTGCATCACAATTTTCCTCTGACAGAAGCTGTCTAGTTAGCTAAAGCATACCATGAAAGCAGAAGTCACTTTTTCAACAATTCTGGATTCTGCAAGAGATGCTGTTCTGGACTTAGGAGCGTTCATCGTTGTGAGTCTCTAATGAACTTGAGAACAAGAATGAACGGACAACTGACATTCCATCCAGTTCTCCCCTAGGAACATGCACTTCCCCACTGAAGAGGCTTTCCCAAGCCTATGAAGATGATACCTATCATTGTTCTAATCAAAAACAATTATAGAAGGTAAATAGCGCCTACAGAATGACATGTGAAGTTGTCGTCTGATCTTCATATACACACACACACCACAAACATGTGCACCATCCCACCACTACACAAGCATGCACACACACACACACACACACACACACAAATACTTGCAGAGTTTTCTACATGGATTCATCTAAAAACAAATTATGCAAATAGTATGTCTACCTTCTCATCAGTAAAACATTTTAGGTGAAATGTCTGCATTTTAAGCATCATCTTTTATTTGGAAATCATCAGAAATGGACAATAACATATGGCTATTTACCAAGTTGCAGTGACTTTTCTCTGAGAAGGAAAAAGAATTTAGAGAAAGTCTGTGTCAACACAGCGTTAAGCCCTGTACTACCAAGGTCATGATATACTTCTGCCACCACCTTGTTATAAGAAACCCAGGTCTCTATTTCGAAATCAACTTGTCGAAACATTCCTTGCTTTGGAGTAGGAGGAGAAAGCAATTCTGAGTTGTTTATAAAAATCCCTTCGGAAGAAAAGCAATGTAGAGGAGGTACCGCAAAGACAGCTTCTGCATCCGGAGATGCTCAAGGATTTTTCCTGGAGATAAAAAAGGAAGTACTGCCATCTCTGCACAGGTATTGAGAAAGCTAAAAGGAAAATTGAAATTAAAAGTGAATGACCGCGTTCAACTAACACAGGTGGTAATGAGGAGGGTGAAGAACGGCCAGTAAAATATTTCCACAACATACCTAAAGAAATATGGCCCTGGGACTTCGCCTTCACCTTCTACTTCATTGCAAATCTTGTGTTAATGAACCTTTCATTTTGATGACAATGGATTCTTTTCCAAGGATCAGAACTTTACCAGACTAAGGTAAGTATTTAGTGGTTACAGCAAAGTTTGGATGGCAGATTAGAAAAACACTCTGAGTTTCTAGCCAGAGTCAGCATCTCTGGGCAGCACCTCTGAAGTCACCTCAGGTCTTCACTAGAGGAGCATGAGATTCAGAGTATACCACAGACTTGCCTGGGGTCACAGAGCCAAACAGTAGCAGAGTGCCCTTGAGTCAGCTGACTTCCAAACTGTCTTCCTTCAATCCATAAACACATGGGTGGAGCAAATTAGCAGTAGTTAAAAGGCAAGGCTTAGTTTTGAGTGTCTTCAAGGATAATGGAAATTGGTAGGCTACAAAGAGGGAAAAAAACACTTCCAGCTATTTTAATTACTTCTCCCATTGCTATGACAAAATGCCTAACCAAGGTAAGAAGTCCTTATTTTGGTCATAGATTCAAGGTTCAGCCCATGCTCTTGAGAAGACTGTGTAGGCAGGACTATGTAGAAGGGGCTTTTTCAAGAGGGTCACGACCCCAAGAAATCTACTATGGCCATGAGGCTTCACTTTCCACTTTGATCCCTCCAAAGGTGCCCATCACAACCTCAACTGATCAAGGGATCAATCAACCCATTGCATCAGAGCCCTCATGATGAGGTCATCTCTGGAAGATTCCTCCCAGAGACAGGACAGCTTCCCTATGGCCTGGTCATCTCCCAGTCTGATCCAGCTGGCCAATCCAACAAACTCACTCATTTCACACAGACAGAAAACCACCAAACAGGGTTTAGTGCTGAACTGATACAGTGTGTCACCCTTAAAGTCATCGCTTGTCCACGAGGTCTTTGTTTTTCTATGTCACTGAAGCACAAGGTAGCTTTGGAGCTTTGGGCACTGTTGCTAACAAGAGTCAGGACACATTTGACAGACAAGCTGACAGTGCCTAAAAAACACTCCACGGGGTTCTCCAAAGAGTCCGGTTCACTATGCAAAATTTAGATTTCACTTTTAATCTCGTTTGGAAACTCTACTGATTATTGGATGTTTCCTGCACGTGCTTAAATGATAGAGACTGGACAAAGCCTATTGTTTTAGCAAGTAACTTAGTTACTTCCATAGCATTAAGGGCTGAACCTAGGGCCTTGCACACTTTAATCAAGTACTGTACCACTACACTGTATCACTATCTTTCTTTTGACTCTTTATTTTCAGACATGTTCTCATTGAGATGCCCAGGCAGGCCCTAATCTCATTTGATAGGCCACAGAGAAGGTGAGCTTACCCTTAGCCTCAACTTCCATATGAGCTAACATTGCAGGTTTTCACCTCCAGCTCTGACTCATCTCCTTTTCTTGATATAAACATACATATACACACACACGTGTGTGTATCATCAATTACTATTAAATAATCAAATGCTTAACAAGATAATTTAGGAAACAAAGGTAGCTTATCAAATGATATTCCATGTTATAAAATCAACAAAAGAGTTAAGTGTCTGACTGGGGGATGTTGGAGCCACGTAGTGGCTTCTGGATGTGAAGATGGGCTCTCAGGGTAAGAGATGGGCTTCTTTTAAGTGGTTAGCTATGTATTAAATGAGATAATTCACAAAGTGCACTTAGTGGACTGTGTACATGGAAATAGTGTTATTCAAAGAACTATAATACATTTATGGTTCTGGTAATGTGGTACAGTTAAAAAATAGTAAAGTTTAAAAAAACACAGTGTTCTAATATTGACTGTAGCACACGGTAGTCATGAAGCCCCAGATCCAATCATGTCTGGTCTTGCTTTCCTAGAGCAGGGATAACAACAGACAACTCTAGAGTCTGTAGAGTTGAAATTAAAGGCAGCAAGACAGAAAAACAACCCACAGACGAATGAAAGGTGCTTTTAATTCTACATTGTGCCCAACTGTATGGGATCCAGGGATGTAAAACCTACAAACACTTGTCAGACACTATCATTTCTTGACCTTTCGTTCTAGAAGATTCACAGTCCCAACTGCCCAGCTATAGTTGAACTATATTAACTTTAGATACTGCTAAAAAAAAATGATGCCCAATAGGCCATGCCAAGATCTAACATCAATTGTAAATGTCCAGTGAATTTACTGAGCATCGTCCTTGAAACAAGCAGAAGATAAAGGTCCACACAAAACTGTAAAGTCAAATGCAGGTTACAACAATGGACACCAACCAATACTGCTGCAAACCTTCACGAGATTTTGGTTGATTTTGATGTATCATTTCATAATAAGTGTTATATTTTATCAATAAAATTTAAAGCTAACCAAGATATGGCCTAGTTCAAAAGTTATGCCTGTAACCCAGAAATAAAAGCAAACAAACCCACAGGCCTGGAGGTGAAGTGGACTATCTTAGAAAGATTTCCAGGTAATAAACCTTCAACTCCCTTTATTCCCTTCTAAACAGTCTATGTTCACTTGAAGTTTGCGAGACAAAGGCCACTCCTTCTTCTGGAGAAACTTAACATGAACTATATACAAGGTTAAAACATGAAAGATGCCCCCCAAAGCTGGCTTACGATCTGCTTCCCTGGTGCACTAGGCTGATAGCCACTGAAGCACTATTTTCCTGTCCTGTGCTAACATCCCCTCCGAAAGGTCATCATCACCTCCTATGCAGCAAAGACAGTATCATTTGTAGCATCTGAGAGATCACTAATTGTTTATCAACAATAAAAGCGAATGGTTTTCAAGGAATGTTCCTCAGCAAGACCCAGATCTAGCCAAAATGGCAAATGACCGGACCTCCTTAAAGAATTCTAAATGATACATTCTGGAGATACGTTAACAGTCAGACATCCTGATGATCCTAATACATGTCAAACTGTGGGAACCACTGAAGTAGACACACAGAAAAATAGGAAAAAAGAATCCCTCTCCATCTGCGCTATTTGGGATTAGTGGAAAAGAACAGCATTCTTCATCGCATTCTTTGTAGATAATAAATATCTATAGATATAAATAGATCATCCCCTTTGCATTTTTCTCACCAGGAATTTTATCTCTGATGAGGTGTTTCTGCTTCCATTATAGAGTTATTCCTGTGTGTATGTTTTTTTCTAATCCTTTAAGGTCACAGTATTACAGAAAGCAATTTGTCAGTAATGATTTTTGTTAGCTATGCAGTTCAAAAAAGGCAACACAAAACAATGAAAATTAACAGGCATCTATAACTTGTATGCATATAGAATTTACTTGTTCAGCACTAGAAGATGATTTTTAAAGTCTCCCTAATTTGTCCCTCTGCCAAAATTTTAATTAAAATATGCTTGAGAATTAAAAGTCTTCCATTGGAGAGGAATGTAGGCTTGGAGGGGAATGAAAGAGTGCTCATTTTATCACCTGTTTTTCTACTCAAGGAAATACTTTATGCATTTTTGTGTCATCTAGAGCTGCAGCTCCACATAAGAAATTATATCACAGAAATATACTTGTACCATACTGTCCTGGATGATCTGAGATTTAACCATGTATAATCTCCAAGTAGCTGCTTGCAGTTGAGCCTCATCACGGAAGAAGACTGACTGGTCACAAAAGTCTCTCTTAAACCAAAGTTATCAAGAGATTAGGAAATAGGAACCTGCCAGTTTCTAAGCTATGGCCTTGGTTGTTTGAGTAAAGGCCACACACCCAAACCTTTCTCCATCCCCACCCTTCTCCAACTGGAGTTCATTTTGACTTGAGAGAAAGGTGACTCACTTGGCCCATTTCTGTTTTTATAAGCAGTCTCCAGACTCAAGACACCACTCTACATTTTCCAGCTAAGTTGCAGAAAGAATCATCATTAGGAACTTTATTACAAATACAGACTTAGCTATGCACAATTTTCAGGGAAGAAACAAATATAAAAGTCACACAAAAACCCGGAGTGTTCCCACAGCTTCCTGTTCTGGTGGGAGCACTTGGCACCTCCACTGGCAAATTTAGCCAATTCAGTTCATCTTGAACTTGGGAAGGGAATAAAACACCCAAGGGTACCTTCTTTGTTCTCTTCTTCTCAAGACTTACTTTTCACATGTGGGTTCATCTCAGTGACAGTATAACTTACCTTTTTTTATCCAAAGGTTGAACACTAAAATACCGTAAGAGGACCCCGGCAAAATCATAGCATCATAGCTCTCTGAGATATATATATATATATATATATATATATATATATATATATATATATATATATATCTGAAAATGAAGTCCCACAAAGGAAACTTTTAAGTCTGTTAGCAGAATTGCTGGTTGGTTTACAAATGGAGGGATAAGTTTATCACTTATTATTTAGAAACGGGAAACTGTTTTCATGTAACATCAATATGCATGTCTAGAAGGTTGTTTAAGAAAACTATTCGCCATGGAAAGTTTTAAAAGCACACTATCAAAGAATAATTTCTGACATTTTGATTCATACATGCTTATAAAGCTCCAAGACAACATGGTTTAATTATAAAACATATTTCTACTGCCTTAGTCATGCCAATTAAATTTGATTGGATACTTTCTTTATTCAACAAGCCCCTTTCATGTCATTTTAATTTACTGTCAAAGCAGCCTGAATATTGGAAACTAAATTATTTACTACAGCCCATAAGCCAATAATGTTCCATTTGTCTCGTACAGAGGGAGACTAGACTAACAAGATTATTAAGGACATTACTTGTAATAGCGAATGTCCTTCACTTTATTTGAGCTTCATGCTGTGCTTTCAGAGATGATACTTCAAAAGAGCCCCATTTCATTCCGTCACAGAACCTCTGATATAAATTATTCTCCACTCCCTTTGTAATATTTTGATCATAGAGAAAGTGCGCCCAATCCTGTTGGGTTGGAATGGAAGCCCTCTTTTCTCAGATGGCTCCGTAGTATGTTTGTGTTAAACACCTTTGATGCCCTCCTCCGTGCCAGTATTGCCAAACATGGAAATAGCAGCTGAATTTATCTCACAGGGATATTTTCCGCAAAAAAAAAAAAAAGTCACAAAAGCTTTTGTTTTCACTGCCTTGAATGCAAACAATGCTTCTAAGATTCTGGGATGGAAAAGTAAATCAATATTCTTAGTTTTCAGAAAATCACAGAGTTTGCTAGACATTCTATATCTAGACAGACACTTCACACAGATCTCCATTACTGTGTAATCTTAGAAATGTACGCACATGTCGCTTCCGGAAGCACTCTCAAAATCATACAAAACAAACAGGGCCATGGTAAATGCTAATGCCCGTGGTCCAGGGGAATTCTGCTGAGGTCAGCCTCATGCTAAGACTTATTTAACATCTTCATTAGTGGTTTGGAGAGAAAGGAAACATACCAATTATATTCACAAATGGCAATTAACTGGGAAGTATGGTAATTATTAATATAAAAATGAAAAAGAATATAAACAGGGCTATAGAGGCCAGGTCTACATAAAAAAAAAAAACGAATGTCTAAAATGTCTACTGATCAGTAAATTAGAAGGCAAAACTAGGATAAAAATGTTGAGTCTCCAAGGGGCACTTGGAAATTAGACTTTCAAAGATTGGGATATGATGTCACATCAGGAGTGAGTTCTAAGACAATTCAGAGTTTGGCAGCTAAAAGAGAAGGAGGTGATAAGCAGAAAAAGCGAAGCATTCAAAGTTCACGAACATCTTGGGATGATGGCCATTGGCTTGGCTTCTTTAGCCGTGATTCAGAGATAGTTGAAGGTCAACGTGAATCAGAATACAGCAAAAAATAATGTCTGTTACCATAAAGGATCATTTATAATAGCTCATGAGGCTTACAGGTTCTTACCTGCATCAACACAATGGGATGCTGCACTGAGCAGCCAGTCTTTAGACCCCCTGAGGTGCTCTGACCATTCTTCACTAAGGTGCAAGAGGCTGTAGAAGCTATAATGATGGAAGGTTATTAAGAAGAGCAACAACAGAGGTGGGAGGAGGGCAGAGTGCCAATAACCTGCCTGATGTGACTGCTGGCTTCGATTTTATGCAGATAAATAAAGTTTAAGCTAGGAAGCCTATGAATGAGTGACCACGGTAAAAAGAAAAGGCTCCCGCTTCCCAGTGAACTGGTACAAGGACTTAAGTAACAGAACAGAGATACCCCAAATAGCAACAAGATTATCAAGTCAGTCTCTCTTTTATATGCTTGCTTCTAGGCACGAGATGATCATTCCACTAAAATAATAGAAAGAATTACACCGTGCGATTGATGGCAAGCACATTCTCTCCAGTAATGTGAAGTAAGCTATTTAGTAGTGCTCTGACCATTAAGCAATCAACCACCTTCTGCTATAGGAAAAGAGAGAAGCTCCTTTGCTACACTGGAAGGGTTCTCTATGCTACGGCTGAGAGCAAGGCATGTTCGCAAGCTTCTCCTCGGGTGCAGCCCTGTTTAACTCAATTAGGAAGAGGAAATCTATTTCTAAGTTGGCTGAAATAAATGCTTGCACTTTCTAGGTGATAGGTCTCAATTTCGATGCGAGGGAGCACAAGGTGACACTTCTGTACATGCCTCAGATGCATGCAATAATAGGCCAATATTTCAAAGCAAATGCAGCTATGATGTTTATGTTAAAAACAATAGGTTGTGACAGCAGTCAGATGGTCTATATCCCTCAAGTGTTGAAAACAAATTGTTTCTTTTTGCACACAAGAGATGGAGATTACCAAGGTGAAACATGACAGAAAATTTGTAGAAAACGATCTTGTCTGTGAGCAAAGTCTGCTTCCTGGTACAGGCTGATAAAAACAGTACCCCACGGGCCCTCTGCACTGCCTTAATGAGTCAAATGACAGGGTGTTTTGAACAAAGAGCCTCAGAAAAAAAAAAAAGAACCCAGCTATTTTGTTATCTGTCTTCTGGTAAATTTCTATTCACATAGACAAAACAATGATGAAGCTTCGTGTTTCGACAACAGTAGGAGCCAAGTTTCTGCTTTACTGCAAGGTGGTGGCGAGCCTGACATACATCCGACTGACAGTCAATTCCTTGTTAATAATCTGAAGGTTTGGTCCTCTCTGAGCACACACCTCTCTCTCACCTGCCGGGGCTCCTTCCCTGGAACTTCCACTTCTCATCTAAGGAAAAGAAAACTAGCATTCCTCAGCATCGACACACAGAGAATCCGTCCTTCTCCCAGGTGAGAGCAAACTGGAAGGCAGATGTGAAGCTAATTATGTGGGTAAGTAATGAGCAGAGAGAACTAAAGCAAGACAACTCTCTGCTTTCATCTGCGCTCAAGGATCTCTGCTCACACGCCTAAGCTCACGACTGGCGTAACTTCCTGTGCAATGGTTACACCTTCCAATCTGAAGAGGTTTGTTCAGATTCCCAGCGCCCTGGGTAACTGGGGGAAGTGGAGATTTTTGCTGCAACTCGTGTGCATATTAGTTACAGCTGATTTAACTGCCAGGTATTCACTTCACACGCCACTCTGTGATTCATTCCTTTATTAGCAGACCATTTATCTGGGTAAAAGAACAAGTTACTAACCTCATTAACACACACACACACACACACACACACACACGGGAAGAACTAACTCACTGTACTGCCCCGCCAGGTAAAGAGAGGCAACTTTTATCCCAGGCGCCGTTCAATTATTACTTAAGTTTTCATTCGGTCATATATGACTTTAGCAGTACGGTAATCTTTTGCCATTTTGGTCTAAGACTTTTAAAATCGCATGCAATGGAAAATGATATAAAATGCTACATTTGGGTCACTTAAATTGCTTAAAATTTAAATGCAGTACTATTTTTTCTGTCAACAACGAATCATCTTCAGGTTCTACTACATTGGACACATGCACATGCCCAGTAAGGGTTTCTCTGGAGCATCTGGACTTCACCACACTGGTCTGCAACAGAGAATGTCTAATTGGGAGAAACAAGGAAATGATATTTTCTTATTTACTAGATCATTTTTATTTATATGTATCTCGACATAAATCATTAGCTCTGTGGTTCTTATTTAAATATTATCAATATCAGCTCTGATGTTTATAATTCCTCAATTGTCCAGGCTCTGCAGGCAGTATGTTCACAATCCCAATAATGTGTCTGAATTTAGCATATTTCCCAGCTCCAAACGGCACAGAACAAAGATATGCCCTGAGACACTGCATGCGGCAAGCTTTTGCCCTCCCCAAATGCAATACTTCATTTTTTATGAGCTGATTAATGCCTGAATTCTTTGGATATTTTATTTTTAAAAATGCACTATGAATTAGGCTCGCTATGCAAGGATTAAAATTCTGCTTACGAGAAAATCCAAATACACAAAATATATTGTAAATACATGCACTTGAATGCTATAATTGTAGGATATACCAAAATGCATAGTAAATACATACTGCACTCCAGTATTTCAATATTTATCTTTTTATGTGAATATCTATGCATAAAATTCTATAAATAAAATTTTAACATAGAGTGAATAGCACTTCAAGACAGGAAATGTATAGATGCAAATCTATAGATACATGTATATGCAAATCTATAGATAAATGTATATTTTTCTGATTGAAGTTTATATCCTACCCTCCATTTTGACTGAAACAGTGAAAGAACTAGCATGTTGCCTCTCTGAAGCCGAAAGCAATTTCCTTTTCTAATTTTAGTTATGCGAAGCCTATGGGCATCATCAGCATTTAGTAATTAGTTTTATAATTACTGCTGTTTTGCTCACTGTCATTCAATTTTTCTTACAACATGGTCTGGGATTGAAACATCCCACATCCACAGCTGTGTAAATTGCTACCCATTTATATGGGCAAAAAAAAGTAACATTCCATATACATTATTATTCAGTCAAGAATGCGTTATGGGTGCTTAGGTGATGCCTTGAGTGTACGAGCTACCCCCTGAAATGCCGAGAAGACTGGCATTGCAGGGCTTTGCAAAGGCTGTCTAACAAATAGCCCGAGGACACGAGGGTCCCAGAACAGGAGGATTACATCAATGAGCACAATGGAATAACAGAAACCTAAAGATCGGGATGGCAAGACAAGCGTTTAGTCTGTTAGGGGATGCTGCTCCCTTATTTCCGTAGGAAATAAGAACACACGCACTTGCCGTGATAGCCGCCTGTCCTGCGGTCTTAAGAATATTGTGTCTTCCAAGGGGTGACCAAGGCACTGCAGAGGTTGCAATCTTGATAGATTAAAGTTTCCCGAACCCAGGGAAAAGTCCAGCCCCAGGGTCTGATACCTCACTTAGATTGTAACTGTGAATTCAAAACACTGATTGACCTTTCATAAGGACCAGACACTGGAGGCCAACAAAGGCCAGGGTAGAGTCGCAACAGTGACTATTAACTTAAACCAAAACAGCAGCTTCAGGAAACTTAGGGGAGTCTCTGAATAGATCACTTCTAGCTATGGTCCCTTAAGATCTGCCAAAATCAAAGCAAAATGACTATGAGTCCCTTGCCAAAATCACCAGCTGTTTAAGCAAACAAGGGCTTCTGCATCCCGCACAGAGTTGGCTTCAGAGTAACCATATAGCTTAGGGTGTGCTTCCTTGAGAACGTCCACTAACATGGTACTAAATCAAAAATCCACCTGACTATGAACTTGGTCTCTCTGGGCCTCATTTCTTCATCTACACATATGGATAGTACCTGCTATACGGGTCACTGAGGGGGCTGAGGAGGAGGGCACTTAAGGCACGGAAAAAATGGCGCAAGCGTTGCCACGAGCCTACCGTGAGCCTAGAATGACCTCTGTCGACTTCTGGCGACAGCACTGCACAATGGTTACAGTTTCTTCCGATTCATTAGCTATGCCTCAGAGTGCATTTTCTCACAAGTAATTTTTAAAAATTATGTTCCAAGACTTATTTCTACGATGTATAAATAATACATATGTCAAGAGCAGAAATGCATCTTCTATTTCCTTTCTGTTATTGAAATCTGGGCACATGTGGGGAGAGATTAATATAAGTTTTCTGTTCTACAAAAAATAAAGAGAGTTGCAATGGGATAGGAGAAAGAAAAGAAACCTCTAAGTGTGCTACCAGCGAGACCTTGAACTAGACAGTAACTGGGTAACTGCCATGCAGAGGTGAGTTAGAATTCTGGGTTAAACACGACGAGAGAGGCTGAGAGCCAGGGGGACACTGTAACTTTGGCCACCACTTATGTGCCAACCACAATCGTCATCCAGCACTTCCAAAAATGGGAGGTGGGTGGGAGGTAGATAAACAGCACAGGCATGAGGATGTGAATTCGGACTGCCAGCATCCACAGAAAGGCCAGCAGTGGTAGCATGTGTCTGTAACCTAAGAACTTGGAGGGAAGGGGAGACAGGCAGAACCTTGGAGCTAACTGGCCAGCTGGGCTAGCTCAGTCAATGAGCTCCAGGTTCAGTGAAAAATCTTGTTTTATAAAAATGCACATACTGACATGGAGAAGTGTGTGTGTGGTGTGTGTGTGTGTGTGTTTGGTGTATAAAACACCAAGCATAAGAGACAACTGATATTGACCTCTTGCACTTGAAGACGTGTATGTACACACACACACACACACACACACACACCCACACACTTTTTACTTTGTTTCTTTTCCAGTAGAGATGGGGAGAAATCCAGAAAGGACAGAAGGCACAAGAAGTTTTGCCATCCTTCTAGCTCTAAACCCTGGAGCTGGAGACACAGAATCACCGATTAAGATGAGAAGATAAACCATACAGGTGCTCGGAATTTGCTAGAACTACAACCACAGAACATCCACTATCTTGATATACTTATGGCCAAAAGGCTCATTTGATCTAGTGTGCGGAGAGTGATAAGAAACTCAAAAGCTACTGTTTACTTATGAACTGAATGGCAATGGATTCGAATAAAATATTTTAACCCAAATACTCAAAGTACTTTCCCAAACTGTTTGTATTTCAAACTAGATATGCACGCCCACAGGTTCCACATACTTAGGGATTCTTTGGAAGTCTCTTGCTGGTTTTTCCATCTTTCTCAAGTGTAAGTCATAAAAGGACACTGAAGGGTTCTCATGAGTTGTTGACTTCACGCTACTTCATTGACTATAATCTGTGTTAGACTCAACTAGCTGGCTGTAGATATCTAAGTGAATATAAAATAAAAGCCATAATCTGAACCAACAAACAAAAGAAGCAAACTAACAACAAGCAAAGCTTTTATTTCAGTGAACGAAAAGACTACCAATTCCCATTCCTAATTCATACTATTTAATTAATACATGCAGGAAAAAATGAGATGAATCACAAAGACCGTGTGCAACCCCGGCTCCGGCATGCGACACCTCTGGCCTCTGGCATCTGACACAGGAGGCACCAGCACTCCTGTGAAATACCTGCACACAAACACACACAATTCACAAAATAAAACAAATCTTTAGGGCTGAAAAACGGCTCAGCAGTTCAGAGAACGCGATGCTACCGCAGAGGACCTGAGTTCAGTTCCCAGCACCCACATGGTGGCTCTTAACATCTAAACTCCAGCTCCAGGGATCCAGGACCCTGTTTGGCCTCGACAGGCACCAGGTTCACACACACAAGCAGACAATATTCGTGACCACAGAATATAATTTTTTAAAAACTGTGAAATGATTTTTATTTGACATCTTTACTCAGAAATCCAGGAACCTTAAGGGTGTAGCTGGCAGGAGAGGGACCAGAAGTAGAGGACACATTTAGAAAAATAATTCTTTAAGATGAAAGGAAAGGACTGTGCTGTTTATTTTTGTAGCTGCCCTTTACCATCAACGCAAGTTCTTCATTTTCACACTGACTTCATTAAGTGAATTTTATTTAGTTTCTAACTTACAAGTTCAAAATTATATCTTTTCTAAATTTTATTTTGTTATTACATGGCTGCAGCACCTTATCTAATCCCTTCAAGAAGCATCCTGATACAAACCAGCTGCTGCTGCCAAACGCTTGCAGAAAGTGAACAGCAACACAAGCATCAAAAGTCAAACACGGGACCCTGCGAACGGTGATACGTCTACACAGCCACCACAAAGAGTGGCCCTGTTTGCCAGCTCTCCCCAGTTCTAGGTTTAGTGCCTTAGGATTGAACTACCGAGAGAGTTGGAAGTGACCTCAGACTACTGGGTGGTCAGAATCCAGCTCTACTGAAGGCACAAATATTAACACAAACTCACTTAATGAAGTGTGTCCAGAAGAAAAAGATGTCTTACTAAAGGTATCCACAGTCTCTTAGGGCTCTAACCCACAATTTTCATCAACAACTGGATTACCATTTGTAGCCCTGATCCTTTAGGCCCGCCTCTCACTTCCCCCTCTCTCAACTGCTTCTGATAATTGTTGATGCAACAATTCCAAAGAAAATATTGAGACATTTTTGTTTCATATCCACACTCACCTGAAGCTACCTTATGGGAAGTTAACTAAAAAAGGTCCACGTTGTAAAGGAAACGGACATCAACATTAGTGTCTCTGGATGATGGAGAAAGGGTTAGCAAACCCAAAACAGGCTGGTAGAACTTTCAAGACCCCCTTTTAAAATGAAGCTATGTTCTGGATTTTATTGTAAGATTTCTCTTTCATTACTACATAATCTGGTGCATACCTGAATTAGATGTTACATCTGATTTCAAATCATTTTCCACATTAAGAATGCACACTTTGCCGGGCGGCGGTGGCGCACGCCTTTAATCCCAGCACTCGGGAGGCAGAGGCAGGCGGATCTCTGTGAGTTCGAGGCCAGCCTGGTCTACAAGAGCTAGTTCCAGGACAGGCTCTAGAAACTACAAGGAAACCCTATCTCGAAAAAACAAACAAACAAAAAGAATGCACACTTCAAAAAAGATGTCTTCATCAAGAATTCTAAATAGGAATACTAAGGAGGAAAGCTCAGGGTTTTCCACAGTGGAGTAAACATGCTGGATGTGCCTAGCTTTCCTCAAGATGGGCGCTGAGTATCTTGACTGTAACAAATAAGTTCCTCCAACTGCTAGTGCCTATTAACTCTAGCAGCACAAGAGCCAAAGGGGTTAAAAAGAGGCATAAATTAATTTTATTGTCAATCATTATATGCTGAAGAATAATTAACTCAGTATGTTTATTTATCTACTTTCCCCACTTGATTAAATGAATGACTGATGACAGGTTCCTTGTTTTCTCTTCTTCCTTTTTGTCAGGATAAATGATCAGTATGAAACTAAACGGTGACATTAAAATGAAGTCATTAGCAACTGAGAGTGCAGGCCAACCTATATACAGGATTCCCTCTCTTTCCATACTGATCTAATCACAGCATTCGAAGCCCAAACCGACACCGAACATCTTCAGATGTACTACCTAATCAGGGCCTTCCCCCATTCCCACTTTGGGGCATCTCTCGTTATGTTACAGTCCATTTGTTTCCTTTAAACTCATCTTAAAGAAACCAAATCTATTGGGTGTTTATTTTACTCACTTGTTGGTAACATTTAGGGACTACAGGACTAGCTAACATTTGAGGTCTTTACTGAGGGAAATGTCAAGATACCTCAAGATTTATTCAAACATCAAGATTTATTCAAAATCAGAATATCAAATCATTGATGAATGACCATTTTAAGTGACTTGGCTGCGGTGGGATTTGTCATGATTTGATAACCTTTGAAAGGTTATTGGTTTTAGTTCTGCAAGTCAAGTGACTGACAGAAGCCGCAGAAACACACCGTGCACATTCCATATGGGTAGGCTTCCATTGCTAGGAGGGCAGAAGTGGCCCATAATGCAATAGTGTCTTCACTCTGTGTCCTACTGGCCAGTGCTACATGCTCTAGAAACTTGAAAAAAAAAACCACTCAGATCTCAGAGAAACCTGTACTTAACATCTGATTCACAGGGGCTCCTCTTCTGAGCATCGCGTAGTCATTATTTAAAATGTTACCACTATCGGATAGCTTTGTATGGCAAATCCTTGAACAAAATCATGCATTGCAATACCTCAAAGGGATGGTTTAGATAGGTAACAGAAGGAGAAGCGGGGCAGGAGGCTGCAAGGCAGAAGGATGCCAAGGCAGGGAACTGTAGTACATCCTGGGAACTTAGATCTCAGCAGCTGCACCCACCAAGGACCTTCACCACGCAGGAAGGGCAGCTTTGCACAGTTCAAGAGCAAGGGCACTGCACAAAAACAAGAGACGCCCTTAAGGAATTCTCGCTGTGGCACTGGTTAATACCAGGGAAGTTGTCTATGTCATAGCATAACTTCACCCCATGAAAAACCCCAACAACAAACAGGTTCAGGGCATCATGAAATTATGATCTCATAATGCAGGCTCATGAATGTGTGATCAACTGTGTCGTGATTGGTCTCATCAAAACAGCACCCTCCATGGTAGGGATGGCGTGCTAGAAGCAGTCAGACTTTCCCGTTCAGAGTCCCCTTGGGACAGGCAGTTATGTGCAGAAGAAAGTCTGTGGAGTCTAAAGGCTAACCAATGCAATGGCACTGGCACCGCTTGCTCTGCAACCTTAGAAACTGTCTTCACGCCAATCTGAGGCTCTGCTAGAATGTGCTAGGAAATAATGGTGGCTAAGACAAAACAGCATCGGAACTAACATGAACTATGACAGACAAAATTTATTAAAAGTTATTTTAGTCTAGCTTGCTTCCTTAAACAGAAGCCAGTAATATCAGATGGATGTTAATATACTCCAAAATTACTTAGAACATGGATCAAACTGAATGCCTTTGATTTGTCAAAATTGGCCAACATATAAAGCATCTGCATCCACATTAAGAAGGATTGCTGAATACCATCTTTTTCATATTTATCTTTTACATTAAAAGGTCATGAATACGTAAAGACTATTCTGCAAACGTAAGGACAGGCAGAACTCATCTTACGCCACTTAAATAACTGATAGGTAATGCTTCTCCATGTCTTCCGACTTAATTCCAAACATCTTTGTATCTCTAAGGACCACGCTGCCAACCGTATATTTGGAACATATAATGGGTATGGGTAAAGGATAACCAGGACTCTCCCGACTATCACATCCAAAGTGAGTCGAGCCGCAGTGTGGACAGCCGCACCTCCCTTAAACCATTATTTATAGATCCTGTTCTACTTCTTATCTTAAAAAAAGTTAAAACAGTAGGAAAAGTTTATTTGGAGGAAACTGTGCACTGTTTTATGAAAACAACTTTTACTCAGTATCCATTTGCCACAAAAATCTTTAACATAGAAAAGTCTTCCAAAATATAAAAAGTGTAATTCATAAGTATTTATAGAACATTCTATGAATGACTGGCCCATGGTTTATCTTTTCACAAAGCTCAGTGACATTCACTTGCAGACGTGCATGGGTGTCAAGAACTATAGTCACTGTACACCCTTGCTAAACTCAAGACATTCCTAAAGAATGCCCAAGTAACAATTTGAAATACAACACAGTTTCTTGAAGAATGGATTTGTAAAGCCTCGCTACATGTGACTTTCTCCCATCATGCGCTGGGCCTCTTCAATGGAAGATGCCATTCCAGGAGCAAGTGCCTTCGGGGCAGAGCACAAGTACCCCCATTCAACAGCACAGATGCTCCGTTTCACTAAGCGATGAACTCTTTCACCTATGTAGAGTATAAACAAGGGTTGTCTGCAGGAAAAACAGAAACAGGGAAAGGCAGACTAGAATCTGAGGGTTCAGGTGAGTCGGTGATGACACCGTGATCAGCCTCACAGGCTGACGACAGACAGTTCCACAGTCCTCTTGGCTCTACTGTCTCCCTAGTGGAATGGGTCTGTAGTAAATTTCACGGTATTCTGACTATTTTTAGTAATCTAGGGTAGATGGTGGAATTCTCACATACACATATCAAGTATAATATCAAATAAAGATTAAAGATGATGATCCAATCAGATTTTTTTCTGACCGTAAAAGTTTGAGAATTCTTTTCCAGGGGACTTTAATTCATAAAACTCACATTATTTTCTTAACACCATCAATGGTGTGAAAATATTTATCGCTGTAGCTTTAGGTAGCCAGAGTATAGACAGTGTATCTGAGTTTAGACCCAGCTTGGTTACTAGAAAACGGCATGGTGCCTCTGATGTTAAATTACAAAGAATTAACACATATTAATTTGGAGCTGGTTGTGCAAATGCTTCTGGCATTTTCTTCAGCACTTAAACTCATTTTCAGAGAATGGACTAGTGTAAAAGAATGCAGGCTCATTAAGAGTTGATTTCCTCAGAATGCCGAAGGATGGCAACTTTCTATTGTAGGGAGCCCAGCGAGCAGCACTTCTCTCCTTGGCTGGGGTGGGGGAGAGACTCCATGGCACTTTGTTTTGAGCAGGCATCGTGGCTTAGGAAATGAAAATTTTCATCTTGTTGTCACACCCCTGGCTTACCTCGTTTCAAGGCTGACTGTGTTTTCTTTACACGGAATAAAATTTTAGCAGGAGCAGAAGCCAAATGCATAAAATGAATGATCAACTTCCAATTCGCACGGATCTATTCTTTCATGCCACTCAGCTTAAAAATAGCATCATAAATGCACATCTGCAAAGATTGTGCACCCCCTTTCCTCAATTGTACAAATTATTAGAGTCGTTGACAAAAGGGTTTTTTTGCGTAGGGGTTGGTCTGGGCACTCTCTTGGCAGACTGCCACTTTTCCGGCGGTGGAAATACTGCTTGCAGGCAGCCACAGTGCACAGAACAGCTGTTCTGCTAAAACACCAAGCTAGCAGCCCCAGAAATGACTGCCTTCACATGGGAAGCAAAATCGCTCCCCCCCTTTGTGCTAATTTAAATAAAATGAACTACAAAACATCCCCTTCCGTGCTGTCTAGTCTTCCCTCTCGATTACAGCCTGTAGGGACGCGTGTGCACATCCTGAGTGGAGGAGGCAGCTTTGATTCGCCCTCCACGCCCCAGAGCTGCCCTTGAACTCTGCTCCTTTGACTTTCCAGGTACCCAGGACTGGGGGGTTCCTTCTCTGGTGTGATCTTTTCTACATCTGGGTTCAAGGGGCTGAGGAAACTCTGTATATTAGGATTTTAAACTTTAAAAAGATATTCTATTCCAACCTCTTCTCTATCTATTAAAAGCAAGAGCAGCGGAGACCAGATACTAGATTATATTTCATTAAGCTGTTGGTTTATCTTTATAAACAACAGTGTGTGATTTATACTGTTGGCTGTGTGAGAAGGTGCTCAGATAACAATGGTGTTCTGCTCAAAACAGTCTTTTGCAAGGGGAACTCTTCCTAAGTTCACCTCAAGTCTCAGGGCCCCAATTCTCATTAAATGTTGCCAGGTTTACGCCATCCTCTATGATACATAATAAATTGAACAGTACCAGTGAGTACCAAAGTTAAGACTTCAAATATTTTCATCTGGAAATGGAACTTCTGGTATTACTTTTCTTAGAAAATGGTTACATTTTCGTTATAGAAGTAACACACATTTCTTTTTAAAAAAATGCCCACCTATACACAATCAAAAATGCCACCCATCATTCAGACCCAGTTTAAAGGCTGTCTTCTGTCTGTTAGACTCTGTTGACATGAATAATATCTCCTCTTATCTGATTTCATTGACAAAAATGGGTATCCTAAAGCCCAAGGTAAGAATATTTCTATTTAGCCACACTCATGAGGAAGTACCAAATATATTCAGTATTATTTTAAGAAATTGGTCTTTCCATTTTGGTCATCAACTATTTAAAAAATCATTTCTTCCCCTATCAATTCAATGAAATATCTACATACTAATAATCTGTAAAGCAGCTTCAAAGACCTTATAATTTTGAATATTAAAATATTTTAACATTCTCAAGTCACCTCTGCCACTTAAGAACTGCCAAATTTCCTCCATTCTATCATGTTATGAGTTCAGCTTTTTCTACATGAGGATCTGAAGTACTTTTAAAATAGTGTATATTAAATTTTACATTCTCCTGATTTATATCATCTTGAATATCTTAATACAAGAATAAAAACCAAACAGAAACCTGTGTACAAGTAGTGGACAGGAGCCCTACTATGCCCTTGATCATTCCTATACAAATAGAAGCCTTGCAGGAAGTGGCCTCCAGGCCCACTGCAGAAGGAATATTCAAACAGCGGAGTCTCAGGTTCAATTTTTCCAACAAGAGGGCTGAAGGAAAACACCTATCCACATGATAGAGATGGGAAGTCAGGAGCGCCTGATTCCATCAACCAAGACTTGCTTTTGCTTAGACGGCTGGGATGATTAATCTCTACTGCACTGAACTCCACTGTGTCTTCAGCCCTGAGTATGTGGGCTGTGCCTTTGGTACAGGCAGTTGAGTCTCTCTGCATTCAGGACTGAATGGGTATTCCCTCAAAGACTGTAGTCTGGAAGCCTAATTCCTCAATGTGATAGTGTGTGTGGGGGGGTGGGGTGGGGATGAGGTAATTGCCAGGCAGGCCAACTCTCAGGAATAGGATGATATAGGATGATAACACTTAAGATGAGACGAACAGACATCAACCACCTTTCTTCACCTCCCTGTCTTCCCACACAATCCACATCAACCAGTTGGCCTTCACTGAGAACTAGACCATGACATTTTTTTTTTAATTTACAGAATGGTAAATCTAATGTTTAAGCCAGCAAGACCATGATGTTATAACCTAATAGTCCAAACTAATAAAGACACCCTACAGAGGCCCCTGCTCCTGATGTCAGTTTCCAACAGAAGCTCAAACAGCAGCAAGTGCGATGCCTGACCACCAACAAGGAGGCCGGGCCTGTTGCTGCACCTGACTGCATGCCCAACAGAAGCAACACCGGATGTGCACTGAACACCTTGGTAACAGATGTCCCCCCACCTCCCGCAGCTCCACACCAACAGCAGATACAAAGAGAAGCACTCTGGGTCATGGGTCAGCAGAGCCAATATCACTGTGCTGCTCTCCACCACCCCCGAAAAAGATGCCCAAAATGAGGTTTGCCTGCACCCAAGTCTCAGGGCTACCCTTCCCAGAACCTGCTGCATGTTGCTTGCTTTGTTATGCTCCCTTCATGCCTCCTTTCAACGCGGAAAATGAGAGCAATTTTGCTTTTATGCTAAATTTCTTGCAAAAACCTGGATACTATTCATCTATTTTTACAGAAGAAAGCCAATATTTTAAAGTATTTATATAAAACCCAAACTGTGTACACAGTCTGTTTTCATCATCAGTGCTGATATTCAACACGGTCTTATTTTTCAAACTGTAAAATTATATACGAGCGATGTGCTTTAATTACCAAACATCACCAAATTTTTGTTTGGGGGTCTAGAACGCCTTGGGAAGCTATGATGAGGAACACACTGAACGCTGGGGTCTTCTACGTGTTTCCACAGTAACATTCGCACATGGAGCACTTGGCTGGTACCTGGAGACAGGCAGATCACAGTAGACATGAGGAAAAGACCATGGGAGCTATTTCCTACAGACTATGTTTGATTTCTTGAATATAATAAGTTGGTAAAGTTAAATCCTGCTATCCAATTCAATCCCGTTTCTTCATTTTGGCACGGTTTTAGAAACACGTGAAATTCTATCAGCAAAAGATCAGGCTAGCTTTGCCAGTCTGTCAGTGTGATGACGACAGCATTAGATTCTGGGGCTAGAGACGCAGCTCAGGGCGTAGTATTGGCTTAGCACATGCATGTCTGTGGGCTAGATTCCCAACACTGCAGAAATAATAATAATGATAAAAATAACTGTTGTTATTATTAACATATATTATAAACACAACTATAGCTATAAATAACTATTGTTATATTAATAACAATTGCTGTTATTATTGCAGTGCTGGGGACAGAACCCAAGACTTTTTCAGGCTAATCAGGAACTATAACACCCCAGCTCTAATCCTGGATTATTGATAAACAAATTTCAAATGTCTTATTCCTAATAACTGTTTTATGATAGCTACAGTCAAATGCGAATTTAAAGCACCAGTTAATTTTAAAAGAACACTAATAAATTATGTGAAGAAGCAAATCAAAACTCTTTGACCCAACCAACTGGTCGTTTGATAGAGAATTTAAGTAAAATAAAAACAAAGCAAAACAAAGACAAACCTGCAAATATTGGCTTTCATATGCAATGTTTTCATCCTATTTCTCTAATAATTTCTCTAATAATATCCAGAGAATACTATCTCAGTAAGTCCTTGTTTTAATCATTTGCTACATAAAGCTGTAAAAGCAGCTGAAATAAGCTAAGTCACCTCAAATGTAGAAAAATTTATACACCCATGGTTAATACCTCACAACACATGCTAATACCACACCTCTGGCTGGGGCACAACTTCTTTACTGGTTATCATAAGATGCAGGTATCTTAGCACATCAGCTCTGAATGTTGCCTTAGAAATACATCCCAGGTCATAACTTGTCATTATTACACATTTAAACATGAATCAACCTTGTATAATTGTCACCAGGATCCAAAAGAATGGATACTTTTTAAAAATAAATGAAAGTACCACTGTCCTCATCTACTCTGATGTCATATACAGAATTCTCAACCCATGGGCTAAACCACAGGCACACACATGAGCCCTATAAGTGCACATACAGTGTTAGTGTAGAGAGGGGAAGTCAATGAGTTATCACAAGGTAAAGCAGAAAGTTTCTGTCCTTCAGGAAAATGTACTGAGCAGGGTTCCAGAGACTTCAAATTCTGCTACCGTTTTCCTCTTTCCTTTGATTGCTGCTTCATTTATATGTACAAACACATACATGAATATATAATTGCTGAGTCCGGTTAGTATTACATATTTTTTTTTAGGTATGACCTCTTGGTATTGGATAATCTAGGGCCTCATCTCAGCAAAAGCCTAACCGTTCCTCTCTCAGAAGTTGTGAATACAGCAGATAACCGATTGGAAGATGCCATGCCACAATGGATTTATCTGTAACGCAACGTCTGTAGCTAAGACAGGGAGAAAATTGTGTATTGGGGGTGGGGAGTTAGGAGCCACAAGTCCTGGAAGCCTACTGTGAGACTGCATCTCCTAGAAACGACAACTTACATGTCACAACAATATGGCTGCCCAAATAAGACTAAAATAATGGCATCGATAGACATGCTACCACCTAGAGGGTGGAAACTTGATGGGGTCCCACCTGTACACAAAGAGCTACAGGCAGCTGATCACGAATCACTTCCTTTTGTCATTGAATTTCTATATACATTCTCTCTATTTCCTTTCTCTCTCTCTCTCTCTCTCTCTCTCTCTCTCTCTCTCTCTCTCTCTCTCTCTCTCTCTCTCTCTTTCTTCTTTGCTTTATCAAGACAACAAGGGGATAGAAGTATGGCTTTCAACCAAAGATTCTCTTTGCCTTCTTTTCTGGCTCAGCTTCTGGCATTGACTGACATAAAACAGACTCAGAGTGGATAGAAAAAAGCTGCAGCCAATCAGTATTCAAAGCCACATTAGTTTTCACAGGTAGAGGTCACCACGTGTTTATTAAGGCACACCTAAGACTTATGCACAGTATCCAGGAAGCAGATTCGGGAAATTAAAGCCATAGGACAATTTCAATCATCTAAAGCAGTCAGAGGTGACTCTTTGCTACGCTCATGAAATATTGTTATCCGCAGAGTGCTGGAACTATATATTATGCTTTGCAAGAGGTTATAGGGCTAACAAAAGCATATCAAAGACTTCCAGTCCCGAAGAACAGAGCACGCAAACGTGAAAGCCCTAAATAGGTGGATGCCAAACAGCATAATATAGTGCCACGGGGTGCCATGACTGACACATTACATTAGCAGGAACCAGGAGATTTTTTTTTTTCAGAGTAAGTTGGGTGTGGTAAAGAATACAAGTGTGTGCCTTAAAGAAGATAACAGCAAACACCAAGTATATAAAGTTCCAGAGTCCCAGCCTGCCAGTTTCAACATTGTCACAAGATCCTGTGCTTTGTTTTCTGGCTCTTATTTGTAATGATTACACATATTCAAGTCTCAGTGTTTATAACAGAAGTGGAAGATTTCAGTGAGAAAATATGTGTGTGCGTATGTGTGCATGTTTGTGTGCACGTGTGCATGTGCCTGTGCGCAGCATGTACAAAAGCATGCAATTGTGTCTGTGCATGTGTGATGGTCTATTTTTTGAGTTCAAAACCTAATAGAGTCACAACATGTTGAGGGGAATAAGGGAAAAATGAAAGACAGAATTATTAGCAGCGTACAGAGAGTGAAAGCATACTGGTGGTGATACTATTAATAGTCTGCATTGAGAAACCTGAGCCATCTCAGAAGAATCTAATTCTAGCTACTAATTGCTAAATCGTTTCTATAGAACTCGGGCTCAGGATTAGAAAGTAAGTAATCATCCAGGCCAGGATCACTGACCAAAAACAAAGAGGAGAAACCTGAGCTCTCCTCTAGAAGGTTTTACAGCACAGGTCCCATGGCTTGTTAAGTTTTGTGAAAAGCTGTCATGTCATTATTTACTGATTTCCTTTTCTTTCTCTAGGAAATGTGAACCCTCCACGGTGGAGCACGGAAAGGAATTATGAGACAAGACAGGCAGAAATCTGTCGACCAGACTTCAGTTACACGCCGTACTTGGGGGCATTTTAAACTCCTCCCTCTACATCTGAGAGTGAGCCTATAGGACAGCGACCTCTACTTCTCAGGCCTGCTCCACACCGCTCCACTTTTCCTTCGATTTCACACTAACCCCACCATCCCCAACTCCAGTCTGTCTACTCTTCCTTCTTCTTGCAGTTTTATGACCTGCTCCGGCCCAAGCATAGTGTTACACTGCTGTGACTTCAATCCGGAAACAGAAATCTTCACAGTTCAGTTCTTCCAGGTGAAAACTCCCATGCTGCCAATGAGCTCACGCCCCAACCCACAGGCGGGGAAAGGGGCAAATTATGGGCTGACAGCAAAGTAACAGAAGAATGTTAGTGTGCCTCACAGAAATAGCTGCTGACCCAGGAAGAAGACAATCTTGCACCATCGTAGGCCATCCGAACTGGGTTTCAAACACAGAACTGGAGCACACCAGTCCCCCCCCTCCCCCAGGTGGAGGGAGCACAGTATGTTGGTGCAAAGACTAGCAGAGCCTGGGAAACTAGGTGGCCCAAAAGACTCTTAGTGGTGGCTATCTTTCCCTGTGCCCTTTGCTCAACAGATGGGCTGAGAAGAATTCAGAAAAATCTAAAAAGGCACGTCCCTCTTCCTATTACAGGTGCTTCCATCTTGCCACATCCATGCGTGCTGTCCTGTCTTCATGGAGCCTGGGCATGAGAGGACATTATCTTCTGTAGGTCTTCAGGTCTTCTTTACTGACAGCTTCCAAGGTCATATCAAATTTGGTTAAATGAGTGTGTGCTACTGTTCTTTTGTTAGCTTGTCTTTTTTTATAGGGATGCCAGCCATGGCACTTGTCCTGGATGAGAGAAAGGTAGGCATGTGTGTGTGTGTGTGTGTGTGTGTGTGCATAAACACATGCCCGCATGTTGTATGTGTGTTTCAGAAAGAGGGCATTTGGTCTAACGGTGAAATACATAAAACACCCATGCATGGCTTGCAGCACTGGATATGGCTAAAAGAAAAATGAGATGATTCAGGTGGAGAGCGGGCAGATGAAGCTCACGCTCATTCTTGTGCTCTTATTTCTAGAAGAGCATCTCCAAATATCCAATTTTCCATTTGGCAAAAAAGAAAGCCAAGTCCAGAAGACAAAATAGGGGACAAGAACTAACCCAACAGGCTAGGGCAATCTGGTAATTCCTGTGGCTTTCTCATGGATCTGTGGCTTAGCCATGTTTCTTTGTGGCATCTTCCAAAAGAGGTGCAGTGAGCATCATGGCCACAGACTTACTTTACTCTGGCTCAAGTTCTGTGGGCACAAATGGCACCACACCGGTTCTGAACCATTGCACTATGAAGATGAGATCAGTTCTTCCCCATAAAGAAACTGGTGAGCACGCCCTGATAGTCACGCACGGTCAGTGACAACTCTTACAAATAAGCTTCCTCTCAGGGGTTGGGACTGAAGGGAACTCTGGATGCTCAGACACACCAGACACACCAGGTTATGGGGACAACTAGTCAAACTCTTTACAGAGAGATAGAGTAAAAAAAAGCAAACAAAAAACTTAGCAATACCACATAATATCTCTATGCTAGATTATGCTATAATTCCCCACATCACAGTCCACACATGTAGGCATATGAAAATGTCTCATGATAGTGTGAAATCCAAAAGAACTTCAGGGACACATCCCGCCATCATTAGGGCCCCATTTTTTTGAAAGCCTGCTCTTCCCACTATGAGAAGACGGGCCTGGACAAGCAGGACAATGCACACACTGTTTGTCCAATTGTGAAATCAAATCAAAGACTAGCACTTAAATGATGTCCTCTCAGAAACAGGAACTCCAGATACATATAAAAAATGACAGGGTCATCGTCTCACTAACAAGACTTCCTGGACGTATACCCGAGAATAACAATGACACAATATTGTATTTCCATAGGCTACTCAGATCCAGCACACAATGCTCAAACAAAGAGCAATAAGTACTAGCAGACAGGCCTCTGAACAGGTTTCCATTGGGGCTACAAGTGACTTCGGATTGAGGCAGATAGAACTAGGGACCAGAGTGAGTCCCCCAACCTCCCAAGTATAATGGGGCAAGGACAAGTTCCAAGTAAGTGCCAAGTTTCCAATTGTGAACCTATTTGTCTAGCTCTAAGGAAGCATCTACTCAAATGTAACAGGAATTCAACCTTGGTCCTGAAGTCCTCGGCCATGTGAAAGTAAGACAAGGGATGCCATAGACTGAATGTAGAGTAACAAAACTGTGTTCATCTTGCAAGGTTTCTGAGGAAGGGGAATGCGAACCTTGCCTCAAAGCATTGCACCTGCTAGAAGCAAAGACATCCAGCCTCCAGGAAAATGCCAGGGCAGGACCTGGAAAGGCTTCCCAAATGTTTACACCAAGATCTATCATTCAGATCATCTTAGAAGCCCTATTCCTCCCCAAACAAAATACACTTTATAAAATGTTCCCTGAGTTAAGGGAATCACCATCATAGCAGAAAGTTAATGTCTGTCAGGAGGTGAACCTGCACCCAACGCCTTACATGATGACCAGAAATGAGGGTGCTAAGCACCACTGTTCATGCGTGAGTGTGGCAAATGAATAAAGCAGACACACCATGCTTAAACAGAGGCCTGCCCCTTTCTCCTCCCAGAAACAGTCACAGCTTAATTTCCAACAGATGCCTGAAACAATGAATTGGAGTTTTTACATTATTTTTAATCTTACACATGTCTGTACAACACATGCATGTCTGGCTCACATGCAGGCCAAAAGAGGGTGTTGCCTCCTCCTCACCCCCTAGGACTGGAGTTACAGATGGTTGCAAGCTGCCATGTGGGTCCTGGGAACCAAACTGGGTCCTCTGCAAGAGCAAGCAAGGGCTCCTCACTGATGAAGCATCTCTTCAGCCTTTCAGTGAAGTTAAATTTTTATAAAGATAGAAAAACTCTTTCCCCCAGGGTCTCCCTTGGTTTTAATCAGCAGTTGTCTTGTGTGTTTTTCAATTGCTCCTCTGCAGACACCGAGGCTGTCGTATATTTTACATATTCAGCATCATTGGCTGCCATACACATAGGCAAATTACCATTTAAAATCTGTAATGTTTAAATTGAAATAGAACTTAGGTGTACAATGGCAAATAGTCCCACATTAATCGAGTTGCAGGAGACATACTCCAAAAATTGACTGAAGTCCATGATATTAGAAAGACAGAAAATTTATCTAGTTTTAGTAAATGTCAAATCAGCAGCTATTGCTTTTAAGATTAATAAAAGATGTAATGGTTTCTAGATAGCCTCTAAATAGAGATTACTATGAATGGGGAAGTGATTTACCAACAGTCACCACAATGAGATTTCTTTAAAGGTTACAATCATCAGTTATTTAGCTGAAACACTGCTGAGAATGCCTGGTCATTTCGTGAATAATGCATAATGTTCATTGTAGATTTGATCTGTACTCTAACAATACAGATATTTCTAAAATAATAGAAAAAAACGATCTGTTGCATCCCAATTGCTTAACATATCATTTCCACTAGGTAATTGACTCAGGACATATTCCACACTGTCACCTGAGTGTTCTCCCTGCAAGCGTACCTTGTAATAATCTGTATACAATGGGCATCACACAACAAACTCATCAACCTCTGTAGACTGCTAAGAAAAGATGTGATGAATGCAGGGCAGAGGGAAAGACCTTTCGGGAAGCAGCAAATTAAAATGATTAAAATTCGACAGAGTTGTGTGGGACAAATTTAAATTTTGGCTTTGAAATTTAATTATTAGCATGATCAACTCATCACATTAAAAACTGTTGCCTACCCAGTGTGAGTACTTTTCATATAAATTTCAAAATGCCTTTAGGTTTATTCAAGAGGCTGTTTGGAGAGGCTCAAAGTATAATGTCTGTCTGTTTTATTGTTGGATTATGAACTGCACTTCACAGGATGCTGCGGGCTATTTATATAAGCTTGTTTATCCATATGAACTTCTTCAAGGGCACAACATAGAAGACCTTAATAAATTAAAATGAATTTCTTTTGATGTTGTTGTTTCATGACTGTTTGATCAGAGTGAGTAGCAGGTTTGCATTAAATAGTTAGAATAAAGCAGTAAGCTGTGCACATAGTCTATGGCAGAGCCAGCTTGTAGAGAGTGCTCCTGCATCCTAGGAACACTTGCGAGCCCGAGTATAGAGTATAGGGTAGACTCACTGAGCTTCTAGCTTCAGTCCCAGCCTATTGCCGGTTTACTAGCAATGAACACATATCTGCTGTGGGATGATGCTCTTGTACACTGTAAAGATTTGTCACCTGTATTGGTTTAATAAAATACTGATTGGCCAGTATCCAGGCAGGAAGTATAGATGGAGTGACCACACTAAGAGAATTCTGGGAAGAGGAAAGGCAGAGACGCGGAGGAAATGCCTTACTGAGAAAAGGCCCCAAGCCATGTGGCTAAACATAGATAAGAACTGTGGGTCAATTTAAGTTGTAAGAGCTAGTTAGTAATACGCCTGAGCAATGGCCCAAACAGTTTACAATTAATATAAGTCTCTGTGGGTTTATTTGGGACTGAACAGCTGTGGGACCAGGTGGGACAGAAACTTCCATCTACATGTATCAATTTTTCATGCTCTTACATCATCATTAACTAAGAATATCTGTTATCTCTTAACCATAACAGTGAAAGAAATCCATTAGTAGTGATAGTCTAAACTGGAAAAAATCCTCCCTGGAATGTTTACTATGGATGACACAAACGAATATCGTTCCCAGCAATGATGTGGAAAGTAAGAACACAGGGTTTGCTCTTAGATCTGCTAACCAACCATTCGCTGTAAACTCCTCTCTCATCCAAGTAAAATATGTCAACATGTCTATATGATCCAAAGGTTTGCATCTGGAAAAGACCACCATTCCAAACATAAGTTGTCTCCTCACACCAGAACTTAGTGGGCAGACAATCCAGCCCTCATTCTCTTACTGTATTGGCAGCCATCTCTACCGAGTGAGCTTTTTTTCAATTTAAACTCTTTAAAAATGGAAGCAAATTATAATCAGGCTAAACAAATAAATATAAGTTCAGTCCATCAACTTATATCAAATTAAATAATGCGTTTTCACACTGTATGCTTTCTGACTCACTGAACTTATCAGTTCCTTTTACTTTGTTCTAAGGAAGCATGAAGCTAGCCACGCCTGAACTGGAGCAAACCGTGTATTTGACATAAATGTCCTAGAATTCTATGTACATCTTTTTGAAATTTCAGAGCTATTTTGGTGTGTCACCAAGCTGATATCTACATCTGCCAAGGCAGAAGAGCCAACAGAAACGTCCTTTCATCCTTTTGCCGTGCTGACATCCTATCCATGAGAGGTGCCTTGGGTGTGCGCTCTTCAGACTTTGAACGGCATGGACTCAGGCACTGGTCTACAAACTGTGACTGGTGAGCCCCACTGAGTGGAGGCTGCTGTGTGGCTTGTAAATACAGTTTGACTGGAACAAGCTGCATCTATGCCTTTACATATTGTCTGTGTCCTGATCTCACGGACTTAGTGGATTTCAATACCAAAAATATTTACTCTAAGATTCCTTATCTTTCTGAAAAAGTGTGTCAACCCTGTTCTAGAGGGAAACAACATGAAGGAATCTGAATTCTAAACTTCCTCTCACAACCAGAGCACAATTCTTTTTAATTTTTTCTTTTATCTTGATCACATTTTTCCTTCCCCAAACCCCTGCCAGATTCTCACCACCTTCCTGCCCATCCAACTTCAAAAGAAAAAAAAAAGCAAAACAAACAACAACAAAATAATAAGAAAAAATGACACAAATAAACCATGGAGATTACTTTGTATTAGAAATTATTCCTGGACATGGGGTTGACACACCCAGAATGACTTCCAAGAGCACAATTTTTAAGTCCAGGTGGAGTCTTTCTCCTTATCCATACTGTTGGCAGCTAGCAATGTCACAGATTTCAGACTCTGGGATGCTTGCATATATATGAACTATCTTAAAGAAAGGAGACATGTCTATATACAGAATTCATTTGCTTTTCTTATATTCCCACGCATACCACACTGAGATGAGTTTATATACTATTTTTAGTAATTTTATACAGGTACACAGCAAAGCTTTCTCATGGGGGCGTCATGTTGGTACTCTGACTACTAGAGAGCTTCTACGTTTATAGCTTATGATTATGGATTTTCAAACTCAGTGGTCCACACATATATGATCGCAACTCAGCATGCAATGACAGTCACAGCTTCTGATCCTTTGGTTTGATCAGAATCTGCCTGCCAATACACTTTTCAAAACTTCCCAAACATAGCTAAGGCTACAAGGACTTTTCCAGAGGTAGGTGGCAGTCCAAAATCACCTGATTATTTTTGGATGGACTAGGAAGCAGATGCCTTTACTCCCAGCACTTGGTAGGCAGAGGAAAGCAGAGCTCCATGAGTCTGAAGCTAGCCTGGTCTACACAGTGAGTTAAAGGCAAGCCAGAGCTACATAGTGAGACTGCCTCCTCCTGACCTCCTTCCCCCCACTCCCAAGAAAATGGAGCTAGAGAGGACTTGCCTGTTAAGGACCTGGGGCTTGGCTCCCAGCACATTGGGCAACTTACAATCCCCTGTACCTCCAGCTCCAGGGAAATCCAATGCCTCCAGCCTCTAAGGACACCACACTCACATGCACACAGTCCCACACAGACACTATACATACACGTAATTAAAATAATAAAAATAAATCTCAAAGAAAAGAACTTAATTTGCCATTTTCCCCCAGAAGAGATTATTTGTACCTCCCTAAATAGACCATTTCTAACCATGCTTGCAAAGGTTCTATATACAAGGTTAGGATATGAGGACATGGGACTCTCAAGATTTTAGGCCATCCATTATGAATGGCATGCCCATAAGAAAAGAAAATCAGCCAGGTAGTGGTGGCCCACGCCTTTAATCCCAGCACTCTAGAAGCTGAGGCAGGTGGATCTCTGTGAGTTTGACGCCAGCCTGGTCAAGTTCCAGGACAGGCTCCAAAGCTACAGAGAACCCCTGTCTAAAAAAAAAAAAAAAAAGAAAAAAAAAAGAAAGAAAGAAAAAAAAATCAATGGTCAATACCAAATATACATCAATTAATTCATACATATTTGAATGCTAAAAATGCCATCAAGTTTTAGGGGTTTCAGGAACAAACAAGAAAATCCTGAAATGTAAGCATTGGAAAGACAGAACTACCATTTAAAAGTAACTACTTTAAGAGTAACTATGTCAAGAATTTGAAGAACAAATATATGTTGATATTCATAACTTTCAATGTGTCCATAGAGAAACATGAAAATTTAATATATGGATTGATTTTGAGGGTCAATTAAATCATTAATTCAAGAACACCTGCTCTGGTGAGGCCTTACTGTGTTCCTATCTTTGATGGCTTAAAACAAAGCACATTAGCTCTACCTACTAACCAACCTCTCTACATGTCAATGGCAAGAAGGTACATATATCTGAATAACATAAATTAGAACACATTTGTAAGTTATTTCATCCTAACTCCTATGCAATCTTATATCATGTCAAAGAATGCTTAGGCGCACAGACTTTGAAAATCAAATAGAAATAGAAGAGATTTATTTCACCTTCGCATGGTGTCTTTCTTATGCAGAGTTCAGATTTCCACATTTGCATCCCTTTAAAGGATTTGATATGCAGGAAAAGAAGAAAGGATGCTGGTGAACATTTCATTTCAGAGACAGCGACAGACCACCATAATGCACACAACACAGTGGCCAACAACCTACCTTTCACTGAGGTGTTTGGGGGCGGGCCTTCCATCCTCAAGTTCCAGGGAGGGTCCCCTTGGTTGGCAAAGTCCCTCATTTTGAGATAGCTGATTGTGAGTCGGATGATGGATGCCTTGTCAAGCTGGCTGGTGATGGCTGCTGGGAGAGGCAACAACTTGGCCAATTCATAGAACTCGAAATTTTCTTTCCCCCGGCGGGAGCGAGCAGCGTCTCTGGATTTCTCCTTTCTCAGTGCTTGTAAACTGAAAGCAAAGAGGAGGGAAGGGCGTATTTAGAATATGGGACTATGTTCTTTATAGTCTATCACCTTGCCACCCAAAATACACCAAAAACAAATTCAGAACTTAAGAGCAACAGCTAGATGAGTTTCAAGTAATGTCGATGGTCCCCTCTTGTCGCAAACCCAGGTATGACTAATAAAATTGTGCCTTGCTTGTTACAGCATTTCCCTCCTCCAGCTGCCCAGGCACTGGGATACACAGCCTGTTTATAAGACACAGGGCTTACAAGCAATGCATGAGGTTATAACCATAACCAATTTAAGACTATGCCCGTGTGGCACATGCTCCTAGACCAGTTCTCAAGCGGAAGATGTGTTTCATTCAACTTCTGCTGCCAGGGGCTTCTTTAACCACTACGGCAAAGACTTTGTAATTCTTTTTTCAACCATCATCTTGTAGAGCAAAGGTAAACAGGGACATAAGTCACTCTGGCAGGATCAACAAAGATGCTGCTCCAGAGTTCCTGGTCCTCTTCAAGGATCTTCATGCTTCCAGTCCCATAAAGAAGACAACACATTGAATATGATGCCCACTTGGTAAGAGGATACTATCATTTTGTATAAACTGGCCTGCATTAGCATAGGGACAGATTCTGGGATGCCAGAGAATACACTGCCCCCCCGCCCCGCCCTGCAAAGCCAAACTTCATCATAACTTGGGTTTTCTGCTGAAAGATAAGCTCTTTCTGGGTTATTAAAATTTATAGACATTATAGACACATTGCTGCATAGAAGAGGCAACAGGTTGGATCCAGAATTTTCCTTTAACTATTCATGTGCATTTCTGTTTGAAGTGTGCTCACGTTGCTGAGGGCAGGATTTGGCACAGCTGACGCTGTGTGTGAGCATCTCCTCCAAGGCACTCTCACGGCTTTGCTTCTGATGAGCAATGCACGCAAGCTCAGACCCCAGTGGTGACTAACTGGGTTTATTTACAGCACTGAGGAACTCATAAAATAATTGGTGAGTATCTGCATTACTGAATGGGGACATTTTAAATGTTTAAATCCACACTGTGGATTCCCATTAAATAAAAAGAGCAATAAGGAAGGAAGTTCAGAGAAATATTCAGAATGGCTTCAGCAGTATGGTTCCCCTCTCCATGAATATGAACTGGAGAATAACAGGCCAGATCACATTATAGCAGCCATGAATTGCTTACAGTGGAAAAACTCATCCTCTCCATACATCCAAAAGACCTTACAGAATATTTACATAATTTAAGAAACGTCAGGCTACTTTCTAGGTTAATATTCTGGCTAGCGTATATGCTTATAATAGATAACATATATAATAATGAATATATTACAAAAATAACACTATCATTTTAAGTCATTTAAGTAACAAAACTTTGCTCTGCAATATGATTTGGGTGTTAACTTTATACAGAAACACATGATGCCACATACTTCCCAACATCTTGACCATCCATCAGAATCTATCAATGTTTAACTATTGGCTTATTGAAAGCTATGTCAGGTATTAGTGTAAGTATAACTAGGATCCAGGCTTAGATCTTAGACCAGAGGATCTCATGGTGCAACTAATTCATCTGACATTGGCTTAATGGGCTGTGCTGCCAATACCATGGATTTCACCCTGTTTTTTTTTTTTTCAACTTGTGTGAGCAGGGGCCAGGGCAGTGGCTGGAGTTTAGTGCGTTGCTGTCTTCATGTGCTTTAACTCAACACTGCTCCAGTTGGTGGGTTAAGCCGACATTTTCTTGGTGTAGTAAGAGCCCAAGAAGAGCACAGAGTGGGGGATTTCAGGCCCTCTAAAGTTGAGGAAGGGACTTCCAGTGAGTGAAGAGAACAGACGAGAACCAGTGGACCTGGAAGCCAACAGCCCTAGCTACGAGATAACACATGAGTTCTGCTGGCCACTGTGAATGCCATACTTCCAGTATGACTGTTTATAAATTTTTTAAAAAGTATCACAATTTTCATAAGAAAATTTCAAAAATTTAATATATTAACTAATAAAAGATTTTTTTGTTTAACTCTGCATGCCAATAATGCCTGTTATGGTCAAGTTTGGGATCAGTGACTCATTTTACAATTGGGCCATAATTGGGGAGGCCAATTTTGAAGGTAGTTTTACATGGATGTTATGTGTAATTTTCCTTGTCACCTAAATGATCATAAATGAATTCATTCATTATCTAATTAATATTCCTAATATTTACACTAGAAATTTTTCCATGTAACTAAAGCAAACTGGATGATTAAGCAATTATTCTGAAATTGATATTAATGAATAGGCTTGTCAATAAACCAAGGGAAAAAATTAATCCTCATGAGGACTGGGGATGCTAGGAGAAGAGAAAATGAATAGGGAAGGGGTGATGGATGGGCAAGGTTAGAGCTGGCTGGAAACAAAGATCGCAGTGGTGGGCTGCACACATGCAGCGTGGTGAGCACACATGGTGACAGAATACTGTGCAATAAAAAACTAGAAGAGAGGATTGTGAAAGTTTCCACCACAAAGAAATGATGAAGTTTTAAAGAGATAAGTGTTCAACCTGATTTAAATGTTATACAATGCCTACATGTGTTGAATATTATACAGGCTACCTATAAATACATATAGCTTTAATATTTTGTCTATGCTAAAATAAAAATAAGCAAAACATGAAGACATGGTTTAATTAAAACACTAAAAAAATATCATAAGGAGGATCAAACTGTAAGACTTCAGAGATCAACTAATAGCCTCCAAAGGGTTGATAGGGGAGCAACCATTTCCTGCCCCAGGGAAGAGTACATTGCTACTAAAATATACAAACTCTTCTCTCTCTCTCTCTCTCTCTCTCTCTCTCTCTCTCTCTCTCCCTCTCTCTCTCTTTCTCGCTCTGTCTCTCTCCCTCCCCCTCCCTCTTCCTCTCTCCCTCCCTCCCCCCTCTCTCTCTCACACACACACATGCACACAGAAGCACACACCCTACCTCCCTGTTCTCTCTGCCACTTTCTCACCTCTACTTCCTCAACTCTAACACACAATATACCCCCCTACTGAAGTCATGTTCTTGGCCATTATCTTAATAAAGGGTTTCCATGACTCCCACATCACATCATTATGCAGGCACCATAGTTCAGAAGACTTTCAGAATGACAGCACTGTGTCTATAATAAGTAGTAATTGGTTTTGAGGGCAACAGCAATAAAATACAGTCAAAGGATTATAAAGGCTGTTGAGACTCTGGTATAATTGATGAAACTAAAGATCTTAAGACAATAACACAGCTTGTGGATTAATCTTTTGCTTGGTTTTATGAAGTAGAGCCTAGCTATAATCAGTTCTCAAATTGAATTAAGGACCATGTTAAAAACCTAAAATAAACTTTGCTTCTGTATACTTTGTTCTAGACAAAACATTTTGGCTGCATTTCTCAAACACAAAAGCAGCATAGATTTTGTTCGCGTGCGTGCGTGGTGTGTGTGTGTGTGTGTGTGTGTCTTTCTGGATATAAACTTTCCAATGCTCTGCCATGCTCAATTTGATTTTGGGTAGAAGAAACAGAGTACCCATTCATCCTTAGCAAAGACTGTGACAATATCAATGCTCTTTGTTGACTGCTCCATCATCTGCAGCAAAGATTACCATCACCAACAAATAAGTCCCAAACACCTTAGCACACATGCACATATATCTTTCCACAAAACATCACATGCAAAGTTGTGTTCATATGTCAGTTCTTCAAGAGATATGCAGTTTTCAGATTTTCAAATGGCTGCAATTACCCCAACCAAAAGGGGAATAATAAGGCTAAAACCTATAGTTCCTTGTTGGAACATAGGACACTCAGATGAATATTTGATATAATCTTTGTTCAATTACTTATTAACTATGCAAAGTTCTAATGCCTTGAGTTTTCTCCTCTGTGAAATGGGATTGACACTTCTATGTGCCTCATCAAGTGTCTGTTAGAAATGAAGTAAAATTTTTAACGAAATTAAATCTAATCTCACTTCACATAGATAGTTTGATTCTTTGAACATCTATAGTGCTCATTTCTAATGTAGACACTCTTCACTAATTCAGGTAAAACAATACCCTTTTATTTCTGATACTGAGTTTTCTTTTCTGTATAGTAGTTATTATTCTTAGGGCCTATCCATCATATGCCACAGGTATACTTAATGAAGTATTCAAATAAATATGTACACATGTATAATTAATAATGTAAGCGTGGATGTTTGTAAAAAGTTTCTGAATAGAATAATGAGCAGCCATTTTCGATAGACAAAAACATGGTATTCAGCTGCAGGATTAGTAATTTTGTTCATTTATTTTAAAAAATGAACATGCAGACAACTATGAAGAGAATAGATTACCCAGGAAGATCAAAAATATGTATGGAAAAATCTTAAATTGTGATAGTAATTTTAAATCACAAAATACACATAGGTTCTCTTCAAAGGAAGATTGTCTTTCACAACATCCCCCAAAGCTCAACATCTGAATGTTTTCTCTGAGTCAAATCCAGGACCATGGAGAGCTCATACCACTAGGAAGTGTGGTGATTTGACAGATGTTGCTCCTCAGCATACTCACTGAGGGTCATGCCAAACTGTAAGACTGGATTAAATGCAAAGTTGATCATGACCCATGGAACTGGCTTTGAGTATCAACCATTTATCGGCTTACTTGTCCACTGCAGGGGAAGATAAAACTTTGAATTGATTATTTATTAAATTAAAAAGAAATGGCATCTTTTGAGGCTGATCAACATTAGCCTTGCAAAACTGATTTCTTTTGGCTGCAAAGTCATTAAAACGGCTAAAGTTATTACTGAACTGATGCAATGGGCCAACAACACAATGGCCGAAGTGCATGCCACAGTCCTGGAAGATCAACAGGGAAACACAGGAAGGCAAGGCTGCCTTCGGCTGCAGAGATCTCTTCGGACCCATGCTTTTACGGACTGGTTTGTAATGTAGATGTGTTGGTCGCCTTTGCTACTGACATTCTCTGTTATCCCTCCACATGAAAACCTTACCACCAAGCCTCAGTCTAAACACCTTTTGAAAAGTTTTACAACCTAACATCTGGTCTTTCTTAAAAAAAAAATTGGCAGGGTTTGGTTCTTTCACTGTAGGGGAGGACAGGTGGGGTAGAAACAACTTTAAATTTTGCCTTTAAAAGGTACTTCTAAGGAGCCAGACAGGCAAGATTTTATGGATTTTCCTACTTGTTTTGCTTAGGAGAACCCAGCACTACAGACTCCTACTATTTATCAATTAATCTGGCATGCAGCCTCAAAGGAAGAAGACAGACCCGTATTAAAAATGCGGCCATCAAAAATTCATCAAAGGCTTCAGCATTTTAACTCATGAACCTTTGAACACCGGTGCACCTGTCAGAACTCTGGTCCGAGTTAATGGCAAAGCTCCAGCTACTCCAGCACCTACACCTGCCCTGACAGGAGCTGAACGAGGAGCCTTCTCAGGGAAAAAATAAACAATCCCGTAAGCTGTTCGGCCCTTCCTTCATCACTGTTAGGAAAAACAGCCCTCCCCACCCTGACATCACATAGAATTCAAAGTCAAGCAAATCAATTTGCCACAGAATAGAAACTCTTTCTGGTGTATTCTGAGAATAAATGTAAACACAAGGTAGTATAATTGAGACGTGGATAGACAACTATGGCTTGGCCGGAACACGAACAACAACGCTCGCAAATCGGATTATTTTAACATTCTTCAAGAGAAGGTAATCATTTCAGAAATCTTTCTCTATCATGTGAAGCCAGCCGGGAAGTATACACTAGATGTTAAGACTGGAACCTCAAGTTCAAGGTAAGAACTCGGCTGCTTAACTAGTGTACTGCTCATAGCTGTCATCATTAATTTATGTTAGCCTCTGTAAACATCAGGAGTATAATAGGCCAATTTCACAACTAAATATAGATGCACATTTTGCCCTTATATAAATGGCAGATTGCCACTGTAGATCATCACTGCCGCAACACGTCAGTGAAGATGCACTGTGTGATGGTCTGATGCGCACACAATATATAAAACCAGTTGTAATGGTTGTTTGGAAGCAAAGTGTAACAGCAGCAAGATTTCATTTGTTCCACAAACTCAGGAGACATTAAGCTGGGCTGACAAAGACTGTTTGATGTGCTAAATCAGTTTGACCTTCATTCTTGCTTTATTTTTCTCATTTAACATGAGAAATGACCATTATTTTTTCCACATGTAAGAAAGTAAGAAACTGATTGCTTTTAAACAGTGTCAAAAAAAATCTGTGGCTGTTCACATTTGATAAAGTATCAAAACCAAGAGGCATGCTTATGGTTTTTAAGCTAAGATATATTCTGATGGAATAACCGTGACCCTTTTGACTTGTGGTAAAGTAGATCAAAAGAGTAATTAAAGACATACATCCAAACACCTGCCCCCATCTTCAGAAAATGTCTTGTGTATGTTTGAACTTAATAATTAAATTAATTGGCTTTACCCAATGAGCGTTTTTCCTTCTTAACACTTTAAATAAGAGGATTTTATTTCCGAATGAGTCATTAGAACAGTAATAGAGAAAGCTGAGCACTCTGCCCAGGCCTTTTCAACTAGTGTTCACCTGGGTTCAAATAACCCTTGAATGACCCATAGCAAGACCAAGCTATTCACTGTGTGCCTCCGTATGGGCCCCAAATCTCATGAATCAAAGTGCTTTGTTCTTCTTTATTTTTCCTCCTACAACTTCAACGTACCCAACTGGCAATTCCTAAATAACGGGGGAGAAAAACTGCAGCTTTATCAAGTAATTTCTCTCCACCCAATAAATAGCACTTTACCTTGGGGCCGCTTGTATATTTCACACCTTAAATTTCTATTTACCAAATCAGCTAATCACTTCACAATTGAACCCAGAACAACAACAACAAAATTATCAATTAAAGTGGTTGAAACTCCTGCAAATTATCATTTAGGGATGAAGTAATTGCTTTCATCAGGGCAGAAAAGCCCGCCAGAAGAGAAATGTCACTTTAGATTAGTGTTCTCACTCCTGAAGCCATGGATGACACTGCTGATATAAGAGTAAATGCCAAGACCAATCAATTGCTTTTGTGGCTCTGCGCTGAGCTGCTGTAAAAAGGGCCATTTTCTAGGATCTACTCTTCATTATAGTAAATGCTATCTCCTTGGTAACATAATTCCATTTCTCATAAATTCTGTCTGAGAGCATTGTCCTAACAATGGATGTTTGTGGAAAAGAATGCTGTTGGTTTAATGCACAGAATTAAGTGTGAACGGCTGTCAAATCGCTATAGTTTACTAGTTCTTAAACATAAATTGGAGTCCGACATTAAAAAGAATTCTTGGGAGAAATGAATGTCCTGAACAAGGGGAAGATACTAAATTTGAAGGCTCCATGCACTGTCCTGGGATTCTGACCATTCGAGTGTTTATCTGTCCTGTACAATAAACCCGTCAGTGCACAGTGGTGGTTAGCAGTAGTTCACGAACACTTCGCCTACTTTCTCAGCAGTTTGGTTTGCAAATGTGAAACCTCAGAAGCCAATATGAACTCATTAGGCCACCGCATGTGCTTCGTGAATAGCCACACTAAATTTAAAGAAAAAAAAGAAAGGTATTCTTTGAACTGGGCACTTCCTAGAAAGCACCCAGATCTTAATTGATATTCTTCAGCCCCTGGATCTGGACTGCAGGCTCCAATTAGAAGGAAATTGAAGGAGCTAACACAGTGAGAAGGCACAATTCCCTGCACTGGTCTCCTCCAGTCTGAAGTTTAGAAAGAGGTTCAGGATCACGGGGCTTCGCCTGACATGGGATAAAGGCTTTCTCCTCCTGGTGAGCACACATGTGTAACTTCCATTAACTGTAACAGGAGGCGTGAGCACACACTGAGAAGATGCTGCTGCTAAACATGTGGAAGGGGTGGAGGACCTCTGCTGGAAGGAAAGGGAGAGCGGAAGGCGGGCACCCTTTGGTTGAATAGCCTTTCCTGGCCTCACAGACGGGGGCTCCTGGAATTTCTAGTGTTCCAGTAATGTTAACGGCAGGACATGGAACATGTAATTTCCGCTTCTTCAAAGCACCCATTACTCTCAGAGAACAGCATGGGACTTCATGTAGTAATAAATGCTAACAAGTTTGAATAGTTACTATCTTCCACCCAGTTTCAAAGTGTTTGAAAAGCAGTCCTAGTGGCTGCCAGTATCAGCAGGAAGACGTGAGCCAGTGTTGGGGACTACATACGGGAAATGAACGACATGGATCCACCCAACACTCAATCAAAGTTGCTTTCAATCGCGTTATTTCCATTGTAGGTGAGACAGGGTAGGAGTCTGGGGTTCCCTCCAACTTTTCATACTCATCCCTAAAACCAGGGAGTACTTTTGGCTTAGGCAGAGCAGTCCCTGGATGCCAGACTCTTCCTATGCTACACATGGCAAGACTCTAGATAAACCAGGATAGCTGATGTCTACAGGATTCAAAGTAGAAAGAAGGGGCTTGTATCTGGTGACCCTTGGCAAGGAACACAGCCTGTCATGAGCACCCGGGTGCCACTGTGCTGATGTAGGTGTGTCTTCTATCTATCTGATGATTTCATTGGATAATTAATAAAGAAACTGCCTGGCCCATTTGATAGACCGCCCCTTAGGTGGGTGGAGTAGACAGAACAGGAAGAGGAAGTGAGGTAGAAGGATCAGTCAGATGCTACGCCTCTCCTAAGTTAGACAGACTTCCTTGCCTCTCCTCAGAGAGAGATGCGATGAAGCTCCAGCCCAAGATGGACGTACGCTAGAAACTTCCCGGTAAGACACCGCTCATGGTATTACATATATTATTAGATATGGGTTAGTCAAGATGTGAGAAAGAGGCTGAAAATAATGGGCCAGGCAGTATTTAAAAGAATACAATTTGTGTGATGTTATTTCGGGTTTTAAGCTAGCCGGTGGCCGAGAGCAGGGTGGTGGGAAACCGCCTGCAGCCCCTCACTACAGAATGGCGCCCACGTGGATGGCTGAATCCACAGAAAGCCTGAGAAAGCTTGGGAAAGAATAGAGTAAAGCATGTTCTCTTGATAGCAGCAATTTCTCGGGTCTGCTCTGATTGCTAGAGGTTAGCAAGCGCTCTCATCTAAGAGAGGCTTCCTGACTCAGCTTTAGCTGCAAAACATTGCAGCTCTTTTAAGAGGTCCTGCCATGAAACTTAAATGCTGTTGATAAAAGCTGACTGCATGCTTGTTTGTTTTCAGCTGTAGCAGGAAAAAAGTTGTGCTGTTTTAAAATGCTGGAGTTCTGGTCTGTACTGCCAGGACAAACTCTGACTCTTTCAAGCAGGCGGTCCTGACTGTTGTTTGATACTGTTGCAGCTTGCTTGCTGGCAGGGACCTTGAAATGCCATAGAGTTGTGGCGATAAACATGGCTCCTGTGGGTACCTCCGCCATGAGGCTAGAAAGCTAAGGCATGGGCTGGATCGAGCCGCCAAAGTTACAGCTTTAGTTCTACCGATTTTGGTGGGTAAATTAAAGACTCGTGTGGTCAGAAAAAGAGAGATATACAGTAAAGAGAGATGCAAAGAAAAAGAAAACCTCTAAATGGTTTACAGTGAGTTAAAAATACATGCAGGCTAAAAGTTTAAGTTTTTACAGTTAAAAAAAGAGAAAGAAAGAAAGAAAGAAAGAAAGAAAGAAAGAAAGAAAGAAAGAAAGAAAGAAAAAGGAAGTAGTTTGTTGTGGTGGTACACACCTTTAATCCCAACACTTGGGAGGCAGAGGTAGATTGACCTCTGTGACTTCAAGGTGTGGCAGGACACACCTTTAATCCGAATGCCTGGGAGGCAGAGACAGAAAGATCTCTGTGAGTTCAAGGTGTTGTAGCACACACATTTAATCCCAGGCTGAGGCAAGTGGATCTCTGAGAGTTCAAGGACAGCCTGGTCTACAGAGTTATTCCAGGACAAAGATATACAGAGAACCTGTCTCAAAAAATAAAAGTAAAAATAAACGAAATAGAGGTTAAAATAAAGCCGCACAAAGATGGAAAATACACAGAGAATCTTGATACTGTATGCTATTATGCTCTTTTTGAATTGTTTGAATGCTGAGGAAGGAGAAACAGCTGCTAAAAGATATTTGTTTACAAATGCTGCTGAACTAATCCAAGAAAGATATCTTGAAAATACCTTGACTTTAGAATTTGGATCTAAGGATATGATACTTTGGAAAAGAGATTCTTCTTTTATTTTTACAGAAAATGAGACCCGTTGGATTGCTTCTATCCCAATATGGTATGATAGACCACGCCCTCCTGAAAGGTTGCTGTGAACACCTTCAGAAAATTACTTCACCCAGCTGATGACTGAGATGAACCTGGCACACAGGTTACACCATGAAAGATCTGATTAACAGCGTCCCCATTCAGCAGGAAGCAGTTTGGAGAGAAATAACTGCGCCCATGTTCCCAAATATTGTTTATAAATGTTCTTTTACATTTAAAGGGGGAGATGATATAGATATGAATAATTTACATTGGTATAAATTTTGCCTTATTGATAGAAATTTAAGGTCTATTTTGTTATATGTATATGTATTTCTAATAACGATTAAGGTATTGTGATTGTGTAGTTCATTTAAAAATGTAATGTATAATTAGGAAATATAGGTTGCTAATGAATAATCATTGATAATAGTTAAGCTTGTAGTTATGTTAGTTAGATTTTCTAGATATATAGAGATATATTTAAGTTAAAAAGGCATTCTTCATATCTTTCAAAGACTACAGAATATTGCATTTTAAATGTTTTAATAAGTTAGGACTGTTCATGACAATGAGACATGTCTGCTCCTGGCAGTTAGTACTACTTCAAGAGGAAGATGGGCATCAAAGAGGCTCCTTATGGAGTTTGATAGCCATTTGGGCAAGAAACTGCTCTTGCCTGGACTGTTGCAGAAACTGGACACAAAGAACCCAACGAGAGAGGACTGCTGAACTTGCCTAAATGTGAGATGATTCTTTGGGGTTCCTAATTTAAGAAAGAGTCTGCGAGACATTCTGAAGGACACAGCAGATAGTGACTGAACTACCTTTGAAATTTCCTGATCATGGAAATGTCTGCTGGAAACTATGGGCCTGTAGGCTGAAGATGGATGCCCCAACAGTACAAAAGAACTTTGGGTGACAGTCCAGGCAGCGAGATGTCTCTGTCATTTCTAGAGTTTTGGAAGTAGCTTACTTCTTGTTCACCTAGGTAATATTGTGTCCTTCTGGAGTCTCTGATGGAGCTGAAGAAGAATAGATAGATAGTTATAGTTGTTTTCCTATGTTATGATAAAAGATAAAGTAGATATAAATATTGTAACTATAATTTTTGCATGATAACTGTTTTGTTATATGTAATTTTACTATGTTAAAGTGAAAGCTTTTCTTTTTTGTTTAAACAGAAAAAGGGGAAATGATGTAGGTGTGTCTTCTATCTATCTGATGATTTCATTGGATAATTAATAAAGAAACTGCCTGGCCCATTTGATAGACCGCCCCTTAGGTGGGTGGAGTAGACAGAACAGGAAGAGGAAGTGAGGTAGAAGGATCAGTCAGATGCTACGCCTCTCCTAAGTTAGACAGACTTCCTTGCCTCTCCTCAGAGAGAGATGCGATGAAGCTCCAGCCCAAGATGGACGTACGCTAGAAACTTCCCGGTAAGACACCGCTCATGGTATTACATATATTATTAGATATGGGTTAGTCAAGATGTGAGAAAGAGGCTGAAAATAATGGGCCAGGCAGTATTTAAAAGAATACAATTTGTGTGTTGTTATTTCGGGTGTAAAGCTAAGCATGTGGGAGTAGGGCCACAGCTCCTCACTTCACTGTGCCCCTTCAGGGATAAAGATGTCATGATCCATTTCCTCCGTTGAATAGAGATGACACTGACTGAGCTGGATTTAACAGAAGAATCACCTGCATAAATTTCATGAAATTGTTATGAAAAACTTTAATTCTTTGATGAAATATCCAACAAAATCCCCATTTTTCAGGCTTCTGGTTATGTTATTAATGGCTTCAAATCACAAATTCAACTGCTTTGGAATTCAAACTCAAAATGGCCTTTTTGTAAAGGAAAATCCACTTTTTCTTTCTGTTTTCTTCAAGGGTGATTTCAAACACTTTTGGAAGCACAACTAAGTGAAAGAGCTTTTGAAGACTTCCAAGCACGATAAGACACATTTGCCAAGCAGGGAGCATGCACTGGCAAGTCTGAAGATATTTAAGTGTGAAAAATGAAAGTGATCATCACATGACCACCACCACCCACCCACCCACACACATACACATATGCGTCATGCTTGACCAGCATCAGGGAACATATCTGTGTAACGTAACTATCTGCATTCGTTTGGGAAAGAAACACTGCTGAGTAAAAGGGCCACCCATTCTTTAGGCACCACACTCAAATATGAAGGTCCAGCAGTCTGAAGGACTGTGTAGTATAAGTTGTGCTCACTTATCCTGGGTTTGGGGTGAGGGCTGTATATGTGGATGATTGCATATAAATGTGTACATGTGTGGACACTTACATGTAGAAGCCAGTGATAAACACTGGACGTTGTCCCCTTCACTTCCGCTATAGTTTTTGAGGCAGGGTCTCTCCCTAGAATCAATGCTCATTGGATAGGTTGGCTGGCCAGAAAACCCAGGGAAATTCCCATTTCTGCTTCCCCTAGCACTGGTAGGTATATCCATAAGCCCTTGTGACCATATTCATGTGGATACTGGGGACCCCAACTCCAGTTCCCGTGCTTACATAGCAAGCACATTACCGGCTGAGCCATCTCACTAGCTCAGTAAAAATTAAGACATAGATTTATCTCATTTTTTTACATCTGGATTCTAAAAGCAGTGTGTGGCTGCCAGGATTTCAGGGAAGACATCATATTCAAAAAGGCTTTAAAAAATCCATTTTTTGAAGCTCACTTCACAAAAACTGTTAAGAAAAAATAACCAATGGTTTGAACAAAATATATTTCTAAAAAAATTCATCATATCTTTGAAAATAAACTTTAGAATTAGATCATAGATTATTATAGAGACATCAAACACTGATGCTGAAAAGGTCTTCAATGGCTTAAGAAATTTATTTACAACATGTTAGTTGATAAAGGTAGCTTCTAAAGGGCAAGAGCATGCATAGGGAATCATATCTATATCTGCATAAACAGAAAGTGTGTGTATATATATATATATCCAAATCTAGATAAGCTTCCACCATCTAAAATATTGAGTTTGCTCACTCCTACGTGGTAAGATAGGAGCAAAATAATTGTTGAAATTTGTGCAATAAACAGCTTTTTTATGGTTATTTGTTTTGTGTGGGTATGTGTGCACGCATATATGCCATGTTGTTGATGGGAGGACCACTTATGCAATGGTTTTCCTCCCCATCACGTGGGTCAGGTTGCCAATTTGTCAACAGATACCTGTACCTGTTAAGCCATCTCAATGGTCCTCAAAAACATGTATTTTTTGATAGAATTTAAAAAAATAGCAATTTTATTAAAGTCAAAGATGGACCCCTTGCTCACTAATTGGATTATCAGACAGTGCCATCAAATGCCAACCTGCCACAATGTTTGAGGCACTGGAGCCTTAAAATTGTTTTCAGAAAGCGAGTGGCTTGGTCACTTCCTAAAAGAGAAGGAACTAGAGAAAAAAGGAAAATGGTCTTCATTCCTTTTGAAGTTCAACCAAAAGGGTCTCAATCAGACACCTGAATGATCCTGTCCACAGCTTGGGGTCCCATGCTGTTTTGTGGTTCTTCAAAATTCCAAAGCAGGGTAGCCAGTGAGATGCGTCCGTGGTAAGGGTGCTTGCTGCCAAGTCTGATAACCTGAGTTCAACCCCCCTTATCCACATGGTAAAAGGAGAGAAACCACTCCTAAGAGCTGACCTCTGACCTCTGTCCTCTGACCTCTACACATGCTCGCTGGCATGTGCACACCCACACCCACATCCACAATGCAAACAAATGTAATGTTAAAAATCCAAAGCAAAGCTGTGCCCAGACTATAATCTGCAAGCTACTGGCCGTGGATGGAATGTGCTTCCATCCGGTGAGTGGCATTTTCCATGTGTCACTGCCCCAGACAACAGAGTCACTGCCATAAATCATACCCAGTATGCAGCACCACAATAAATTGCAGGACGCTGGACAGTGCAGGCTTGCTAAAATACATGCTTAGACCCCGACTCCATCAAGGTATTGGCTGAATTGGACAACACTAATCAAACCATTAAAATCAGGAAAGTTTACTGTTTAATTGACTACTCAGTTCAAAAGGTTTGGGGTCCTATAGGTAAGGAGGCTTCACGGCAACCTAGAGGTTTTCACCCACTAAGGGAAACATAAGATTTGATTTGAAGAGACAAGGGTACATAATAAAGAACGCAGTTTATAAAGATAGAGGAAATTCCCGCTTGCTCTGAACTATTCCAATCAGGAACCACATCCTTGCCAGAATTCCCATTCTTTAAAACTTTTCAAAAAATGTCTAACTGCCTCATAAAAGTCTGATCAAGGAACAACTATTCAGAGCCGAACATGGTTATAGGACACAGCGACAAACATCGATTATAATGCACATGTGCATAAACAAGGACACAATAATTAAGCATGTTTTCTGATTTTATGGACTGGCAAGTTGCCTATGAGAAATCAAGAGGTTCTACTGTGACACCAGCATGTATAAAATGGAAACATTCTATTTTCTTGTCAACAGAGAGCCAGAAATAAAGTTGTACTTTGAATGAGCAATTACGCTAACTTCCATAAAAGCATGTATCCATACTGCGATGGCGTTCTCAGCTGAAGGAGAGCCCACTGGTGGATTGCCGGACATTATCGAGAGCCTGGGAAACTCAATGGAGCAACAGAAGATGCTAATTGTCTCAGTGTGTGCTGCAGTGGTTGGAAGGAAAACCCCTCAGCTCTCTCGACTTACATGTTTGAACACTTGGTCCTGAGCTGGTGGCGCTGTCTGTGGAGACTTTTGCAGGCACAGCAGGAGGTAAGACACTATGGGCTGACCTCCAGACTTCCTAGGAGGGAAGAATGTAGCATCCTTCTCGCTCTCTGCTTCTTGACCAAGGATGTAATCTGACCGAGTCATTCCACTTCTGTCCTCACCTCTGTGCCTGTTTGCACACTCAGGATGGAAGGTATCCCCCAAGCAACCACTCTGGAAGTCCAAACAGGCCCTTCCTTTGTTGGGCTGCTCTCCTGGGGTCTTTTGCCACCGAGAGGAGCGCTGTAGTAACGTGTGCCCCATCATAAATAACAGGAGCTCAGAGGGAAAGCGGTTCCCTTGCATGTGAACGGTCTCAGGTTTAGCCTGTAGCACTCTAATAACTACAGTAACTGAATTTGCTAGACACCAAATTACTAGTTAAAACACATAAAATGTACATGGTGTGTCTGAGCAGGAGCCTCCTGGCAAGGCAGTGCCACACATCCTTGACCAGCCTGGACCCAGCTGCGTTTTATGGGGAATGTCTGTGATCACATCCCTGTGCTCTCTTCTCTCTGCGCTTTCCTTGGAAGGAACTAGAACGCGTGACAAGCTTCCCCATCTTGGTCTCCTGTTGATTTAGGAGCTGATAAAAGCTCATGTAGGTTCTTATTCTGAAAAAACAGGAGTGTTACCAAAAAGTCCAGTTCCTATGATGGGATGAAGATCAGTGGGCACTGGGCACCTTTGCCACACTCCCATGCCTAGACACATTTCCAAACACTCCTGGGCATCCACATGCCAGGACCATTGTTGGCTACTTCTAAGCAGACTTTTCCTAACTACTCAATATGTTCAAATTTCTTAGAGATGCTATTAGAGCTTCAAGTGGGTATTTACTAGGTGTGTCCTGATGGGGACTTTCCCAGTTCATCTTCCTTTCTCCTTCATTTTCTTCTTTCCAATTTCCCTTTTAGAGAATCACTCTTTTGGATTAGTTGTGTCTCTCCTAAACATGTGTGTAAGGGGAGAAGTAAAGTCAGCCTGTGTGTTTTGTTTGTTTTTAAATTTTTAGTATAGGGTTGAGGGGTTGTGGAAGGCTTTATATGGACTCAGGGGTATAAACTATGTATATGTATATATTTATCTCAAAAAAAGGGGGTGGGAGGGATTAACTGGTGGTCTGAAGGAATAATTGATTTTTGTGAGTTATTGTTTTTTGAAAACTATATGAGTGTTGATTCTTGTATATTGATATATTGAACATTGTATGAGAGTATGATCCTACCTGTTTGAAACAATTGTTATATTGACATTGTATACCATATTGCAATGTACATCTCTACCTCTGATATTATTTATGTAATGACATTGTTTACTATATTGCAATGTACATTTCTACCTCAGATATTATTTATGTAATGACCCTGTTTACATTTGGAAATCATTGTCTTCATTTATTGCACAGTTGTCTATTCTATTAGTCATACAGTTAGATAAGTGTTGAGAATTATATGTTTGTCATATTTATATTTAGGATAATCAGGTTTTTTAGACACATAGAGGTTGTATTTAGTATAGATAGCATAATCTTCAGCCTCTTTAAAGAGCTGTAGAACATGGCCTTTAATCTAACCTAGAGTTTTGTAATTATGAGACACAATCACTCCTGGCAACAATGCTCTCTCTACTCCCGAGAGAACGTTGAGCACCAAAGACACTCCACTGGGAGTTTGTCTTCTTCTTGGCAGAACTGGCCTTTGGGCAAAGAAAAGCCCATACCTCCACTACTGACTAAGCTACAAAATATCCATAAGTAGATAAAACAGAATTGTCTTATCTTGCCAAGACAGGATAGGATAGTTCTACTAAAGGTTCCTTGCCGTTGTATAATGGTATATCAGGTTATATCAGGCCTCAGCCAAAGTTGGTTGCCTCAACATTGCTAACAGATTTCGTGTGATTGCCCAGGTAATCAATTGTTTCTGTCTTCTGTTGCACATTTTGGAAGTTTCTCATTTGTGCTTCCTGGTTGCTTTAGTAATATTACTTCCCTTCTCAGATCTTTGATGGGGTTGAAGATTAGATAATTGTAGCTACCCTCTACATTATTTAGACTTCCTGAAGTAAAATGATTAGTAAAATTTTTGTTATATGTTCCTCGCCTAATATTGTTTACTTCTTGTAATTTTATATGATCTATTCCCATTGTATATAGTTGTATTTGGTTTCTAAATCTGCCTTATTTAGACAAAAGAGGGAGATGTTGGGGCAGCTGGCCCAATCCCTGCGTTCAGGGGCGTGGCTGCCCCAGGGGAGAAAGGTACCTTTAAAAAGAACCCGGTCGGGGAGAGACGCCCTGTTCCCCCCCCCCCTCCCCCCCCCCCCCCCCCCGCGTCACCTTCTGCTTCGCTGGAGCCTTGGCTTTGTAAGTTCCCTTATTCTCCTTTTATTAAAACTGATTTATTCTAAAAGGACTATTTTCGGTTATTTCCAAATTCCTCCGACTGCCGCTACAATTTTTTAAAAATATGTCTTTGTGGTGGCAATAGAAAAGCGTGTGTGTGGAGGTCGGAAGACAGATAAGAGTCAGTTCTCTTCTTTGACCATGTGGGACCCAGGAATCAAACTCGGGTCCTTAGTGCCTTTGCCAGGTGAGCCATCTTAGGGGCCCCGTGTTTATTTTTAGTTTTATGGTTGGTTATTAGCCTAGTATAAATGAATTTAAAGAGGGTTATAAATTCTAGACCCAATGAATAAAAGGAAAGTATGCAAGAATTTAAAGAAGATGAGAGATAGAAAGTAGGACGAGCCTAATAGCAAACAGTTCTGTACCTCACATGTCCCTGTAGACACTGGGGAAGGTGGGAACTAAGCAAAACTGGAAATTACTGAACAATGCAATCTGTTATTGAGGAAACACCCATTTCTACATGGGAATACCAATCCAAAGTTACCGAGTGTTCCTTTAAAAATTTTAAGACATTTATTTTAATTACACGTGCATGCATGTAGTTTTGTGTACAGGGCAGAGGTTTTGTGTCCTCTGGAGGTGGATTTAGCTGGAGCTTGTGGATTACCTGTGGAGCTTCCCTCCAGCCCCTCCAGTCTTCCTTGTAAAGAAAATTCCAAAACAAAGACTTTTTTAGGACTATCTTTTTGTTTACTGTAAAAAAAAAAAAAACTGAAACTGTTGGCAGGGCATGGTGGCATACACCCTTAATCCTAACACATGTGAGACAAAGGAAGGCAGGTCTCTGAGAGTTCAAGGAATGCCTTGTCTACATGAAGGGTTCTAGAGCAGTTAGGGTTACATAGTGAGACTCTTGCATTAGGAAAAAAAGGGATGGGACGGAGGAAAGGAAAGGAAAAAGGAAAGAAGGAAGGAAGGAAGAAAGGAAGGAAGGAAGGAAGGAAGGAAGGAAGGAAGGAAGGAAGGAAGGAGAACTCATAGGCTATCTGTGGGTTTCACTGGCTTGTAGCATTTAGAAATGTGAGGTTAAATGTCATTAATGACCTTTCTAGAAGGTAGAATTTATTATGGACATAGAAATAGAGTATGAACCTTTTTCTAAAGTCAGGAAAAAACTGATCAAATGAGTGCTGGGTAGTGGTGCATACCTTTAAGCCCATCACTCAGAAGGCAGAGGGGGTGGATGCCTGGGTTCACGGCCAGCCTGTTCTAGGAAAGCCTCTGGAATTTCCAGTGAGTACCAGAGCCGCCTGAGCTACACAAAGACCCCTGTTTCAACAACAACAACAACAACAACAAAACTGATCAAATGGGAAAGGGGAATACAAATGAAAGAAACTGGAGAAAGTAGAAGCTAGCCTGAGAGAGCAGAAACTATGATGATTCTGATTTTTCTCTAAAAGGCAAATCTTCTGCTAACATTTTTCTTAGTGTTAGATACTATAGTGAATATAAATGTTCCTCCACAGACTTGTGCATTAAAGACTCGGTCCCCAGCTGACATTATTTTTAGGAAGTGGTGGGAACTTCAGTCTAGCTGGGAGGAACAGGTCACTGGGAACCTGTCGTTGAAGGTTATCTTGTTCCTGGCCCCTTCCTGTTTCCCTTTCTGCTTCCTGAATATGCTGACATGAGCAACTCTGTCAGGATATGTCCTTCTTGTCATGGTCTCTGCTTCACCACAGGCCCAGAAACTGTGGAACTTCCAGCTATGATCTGATACCTTTGAAACCATGAGCCAAGACAGATCCTTGCTCGGTTAATGTTCTATGAAAAAGCAGACCAAGACAAATAATTAGCATCTTGTATGTGTGTTGTGGGGGGTGTTTATAACTATTCCTGGAAATGTGATCCAGAAAATTTGGACTTGATGTCTGGAAGGAATTTGGCAACCTTTAGAGGCGTGAATTAGTGAAGCTCAAGGATGCTATCAGTAGACCTTAGTGGGAAATTCTGGAACTGGATTGAAAAAGATTATGGAAACCAGAGTACTGATATGATTCTAGATAGTGGAGACTCTGGTCATGATATTTCATATGAAAAAAGCAGTCTACTAACGTGTATTACACCTCACTCATGCTGTTTAACAGAAAAGAACTTTCCTTCATGTTTTAACCTGCTCTATAACCATGGGAAGCTAAGATTAAAGATGATGGGCAAATTAATATAGTGGTGAAGATTTCCATACAGCATTCAGACTACAGCACAGCCGCTCTGACAGCTTTCACCAAAGTTCTTAGGGAAAACTGAGAATAAAACACAAATTAGAAATATTTACAAAACTATAGTTTGGCTAAAATAGAGACAAGTTGAAGAGATGGGGTTAGGGAATGTGTGGTTATTAGAGAGCTTTAGCGCCATCAGAGACAAAAGGATGCCCGAGGGTAGATCATGTACCGCTCTTCACAGGCTTGAGACGGAAAAGTCTCAAAACATTTTAAAAGCTTTCTCTTCGCACAGAAGTGGTGCCAGGGCACTACTCCCATTCCATGGCACCAAAAGTTGCTTGCCCATTGCTCATTTTACCATGCTCAGCTTCTCGGGCCCTATAAGCTTCCCGTTGGTCTGGCAATTGCTCTAGCTGCTGGCAGAGCGTGGCACGGTTCACATGGGTGCTGAACTTATCGGCACGCAGAATGCTGGGTCGAGGAATCCTGGAGGCTTCCACACAGATTTCAAAGTCAAACGGTCCTAAGGGCTGCCTTGAGTCTCTGAGGGGGGTTTGGACTTGGACTAGGAATGTGAGAACTGTTGATAGTTCTCATCCTGGGCTTGGACCAAAGGACTCCTTTGCATTGTATTGTGGCACAAGCTTCTGTGACGGCAGCAGAAGCAGCGAATATGAGCTGTTCCTACACTGTCACCTGCTGAAATCTTGACCCACACCTGGGGACACTACTATTGGAGACTTTAGGATGTGGGTGCTGACTGGAAGAAATAGGTCAGTAAGGGCAATCCATTGAAGGGTTTCCTGTGCCCAGCTCCATCCTGTCCCTCTTTCTGTTTCCTGGATGCCATTAGATGATCATCTGCTTCATGACAGACCCAGGAACAAAGGAGCAAGCCAATCTTAGACTGAAACCTCTGAAACCATGAGCCAATATGCATTGTCCCTTATCCCTCTTTGAAAGTGCTTCTCTCAGGAACTGGTCACAGTGATAAAAAAACTAAAGTGAAAATTTACTCTAAAGCCTCAGGAAGAAGAACATGAAATATGCTGTGAGATTAGCTTCTTTTTAATCATAGCTCTAAAAGCTGACAATACTCATACACACACACACACACACACACACACACACACACACAGATGCATTTACCAGATTTTAGTCACATTGTTCCAAATATTTAATCAGCACACCATGATGGCATTCCATTAAAAATCTGAAACACCTCTAATCTGTAATCAGAGGTAAGTCTCCCCAAACAAAAGGACTAGTCCTTGATGTCAGAAGAAGAACAAGCTAAGCCAGACTTTGTTTTTATTAGTGCAATAACAATGTTGAGACAATGTCGTGTGCACACAGGCAACTTCCTTAAGTATTTGTTGATTATGCTGATGATGATCTGAATGTCCTTAAGAGTCATGATTATAAATAGTAAACAACACCTCCAGTAATGGTGCTATGGAAATTAAACCTACCCGCAAATCAGTCCATGAAATGACATTCATAGAACGGAAGAGATGGGAGGTACAGAAAAATGAAGAAGGGAAGCCGAGGAGGACACACTCAAAACTTCTGTCTCCATAAATGCTTCCCTGCCAGAAATATGGACATTCTCAGGGCACAGTCTAATGACACAGCAGCTCAGGCAAACTGAGTGTGGGAGACAGAAAGGAGAAATCAAGAAACTGCCTAGCCTCCAATCGGATGGATCTAAAAAAAACCCAAAAACCAAAACCAAAACATATTGAGTGAGGTAACCCAGACCCAGAAAGACAAAAATAATATGTACTTACTAAGTGGCTTTTAGTCATAAAGCAAATAAAAGCCAGCCTGCAATCTACAACCCCAGAGAACCTAGACAACAAAGAGAGACATAATGGCTTTAAATAGGAAGAAGAAAAAGATAAGGTCACCTGAGCAAACTGGGAGCATGGGGGGGTCACAGGAGAGGAGAGAAGGGGAGAGGAGAGGATAGGAGGTGAGCAGAGAAAACTGTATAGTGCAATAAAAACAATAAAAAAAATTAAAATAAGATAAAAACCTGCCTAGCCTCTCTCAGTAATTATACACGGTCATATTCAGAATTCCAAATCACAATTGATCTTTTCACATGCTAGACAGAGCCTTGATAGGAGAGTAGGGACAGGGAAGAAACCTCTACAGGAGACTCCGAGATGTTCATATTTGCATATGTCTCATCAGAATGTCAAAAGATGGACAGAGGCAGTACGCAAAGGGAGAATGGCAAAGAAATTATAGAGACAAGGGCTGGAGATGGCAGGAACCCTCAGACAGCTGGAGGTGAAAGGTTAACCATCTGAATTTCAGACGAGCACGTTAGGCAGACACACCTTCTGCGAGGGAAACTGAGCTGTGCAAGCACGGTCGGCCCACAACTCAACTCCGCCTGCTTCTACGATGTGCCCTGGTACTCTTTAATTTGTTTCTATTTCTGTGTGAGTCTCATACCCATCAAGTTCCCTTCTAGGGACATGGGCAGCATTGTTACTTCCTCCTGGCCAGACATGCCCGTTCTCTTTCTCCTGTGATGGAAGCAGAAAGTTCAAGAGGACCATGATGGCGACAATCTGCAGCTTTACAGATTGACCAGAAGGGCACGCTTCCAGTCAATTGCACTCAAGCAGGCAGAAGTAAGGGTGGCCTCATTTGTATGGAGGAGTCTGCACTGCTTTTCATACATGGTTTCCAGGACTGACTGTACTGTAGGTTTCAGTGTGAAAAGAAAAGAAAACACAGACACAGACAGACAGACACAGACACAAAGACAGACACACACAGCCTACTGGATTATATCCCACCTACACACAAGGTTAAAATTTGCTGCCCTCCACTAGCACTACAGTCAAGGAATGGTGTATGCCCAACTGTAGGCTATAATTTTATTGATAGACTCTGATGACATTATAAAATCGATAAAGGCAAGGAGCAAGTGATTTGTTCATTTCACTACGAACCCAATACAAGATTACAAGCTTCATTTAGAAGGTTTTTGGAACTTAAAAAAGATCACTCATGATGCCTTGCTATCAATAGACATATGTGGGCATGTGCACGCATGCACACATGCACACACATGCATACGACCTGTGATTATGAGAGAAGAAAAGTATCAAGCTGATCCCACACAGAAAATAGTCTCATGTTCACTGCATAAGGACAACTAATTTGGAAAATCTCTGTAACATTTGTGAGAGAGATGATAGGCAGGAAAGTCTGGATCATTCCATAGAGCTCTGTAAGCCTCCATGTGGTACAGTGTGTTCAACAGAAATCTGGATTTTAATATGAAAAATTGTGATTGAGGTCGTAGAAATGGGCCTTCTTGAAACAAAAGGCAAGGACAGAAAGACTTCCTCTTGTTAATTTTCACATGAACTCAATGGGTGTTACGTCACTGGACTAGCACAAATCTGAGTGGAGGGTACAAAGTCCCCAGCGAGCCAGTACTCCAAGTGCTCTCAAAGCATCAGTCTGAAGATGCTTCTGCCACGGGTGGACCACAGAGTGTACAGAAAGGTGACGCATTAGCAAGTCTACTGTTCATAAACGGTAAGAGTTTTCTCCCTTCTGTGGTCATGGTACTTGTCTTCCTAGCAGGCAAAGGCTTACTAAACCACCAAAGACAAGCCCGTCTCGGTAGTCTATGCAGTATGTGGGAGGTCCTGGGTGGAGCCAATATTCGCATTAACACGATTTGTCAGCAAATGCACACTAGAGCAACTGGAAGAGCTTCTGGAGAGGTCATGGATAGGTCTACATAAGGAGGCTTTCCAATGTCAGAAAATATAACCAACTGATAATCACAACTTTTCGCCATAATCTAATTCAGATCTACATAATCAGATGGCAAATCACATTCTGGCACCAGCAGGTGTTTCACTTCCTCTGCTTACTGACCTTAAAACAGAGTGTTTGCTGGGATAGCTTTCCATATGAAGATTCACTTTTCACTGGAGCTTTTGCTGTACAACTATAGTGGAGAGCCGAGGGCTGTCTTCAGGGAACAAAAGGTATCACCCATTTACCCAGCGGTGCGAACCCTCACTAGCCAGGAAGCTGCTATCTCCTACAGATCTAATGCCCCTGGTGAGTAAAAAGGCAGCCTGAATTGCACGAAGGTGAGACTGCATGGCTGATAAACTCAAGCCTGGAACATGAATGAAATTTGCCTCTACAAAAACTTTTGCTTACGAATGCAGTGCTGGAAAGACCAGGTCTTCCCCACCGCTGGACAAACAGATCACCAAGCAGCTATGCTTAGTAGATAGTAAGCAGTAAATGGCAAAACTAAAAAGAATACTGTTTATTGAAGAGGTATGACTGTTTTGAGTATTAATTTTGAACTGGTGAAAAGAGGAAGGTCAGATCATGTTTTGCTTGTGTTTTTTAAAGAGCATCTACTTACTATCTATGTGTAAATAATGGAAGACTTCCATAGAATGCCAAACATTTGGATCATGCAATCAACAGCCATGTATTTGTTCTCTGCCCCCAGGCTAGGTCTAGGTCATCGCTCAGCCCTGTCTCCTGAGAGATAAATGCAGCACTCCTACCTGCCTACAAGGTAAGCTACATTCAAGTTACCTGCTGGCTCATTTGCATTAGCCACCAGCACAGCTCACCCAGAACACAGGCTGAAGTCCCACAGGGTAGTGTGATCTAGAATTGACCGCAACCTGCCACCCCACCGCCTCTTCAGCAAGTGCCAGGCCTTGGAAACCATCACAGGCCAGCACAGCATCTGACCCCCTGTATTCCAGCAAGTGACTGGCTGCCATGGGTATTACCAAGAGGCAAGTGGCTACTGGAATCATAAGCAACTGCATTGATCCTCACATTGACACACAAATTTGATTCTCTCTTAATCATACTCACTAGACCTACAAACAACATAAGCAGAGCTGGAAAGTGATGTCTGACATCACTTTTAGTCACAGAGAAAAGGAAGCAAGCCTTGTGAACCACATACGCTACATAAAAATGAAACCTTCTCTAAATGGCAATGCGTGGAGAATTTTTAATATTGTAAACAATGCTTATATTAATTTCAATCAGCCCATTTCTGGCGTGGAGACCAATGGCTTAAGAGTTTGCTTTGCTAGCAGATACTATTTAGCTCAAAGTTCTGAAAAGCCACAAAACTCGATGTCTTGTGTGTTTGAGGTGACGGGAGGTGTAGGCTTAGAGGGAACAGAGTACAAAAGGAACGGAAGCACCTTCTCAGAGAGCTATTATACCTGATAGGCTCCGTGCAAGACAGTTGAAATGTGAGTCTCAGTATTCAAAATAGAAAGGATACAATCATATGTCTGGTTAACTTACAGGAAATAGTTCCAGAGACAATTTTACACTAACTACAGTGATTTGGGCAATTTTTTAAAATAATACCAGCCAATTTCTCTCCATTATACTCTGCTGGCAGAAAATAAAACATTTTTCTTTGAAAGGATTGCCTCTGGTTTTGTTAAATCGTGCATTCTGTCAACATGTGGTCACCATTTTTACATGATCTCTCTGCTTCCCCTGAAAAGAATGAATTCACAGTCTGAACCCTGATATAAATATGTAATCTTGCAACTGTTAAGGCTTCTTCGATTACTGCAAAATGAAGAGACAAAAAAAATGAACTCGGCATAAAAGAAATGAAATGAAGGGAGAAGAAGATCTGATGATGACCAAGTAAGGATAAGCCTCGAATTCCTGAGTCTTCTCCAAACCCAGGGAAAGAAAATACCTGGGGTGATGGGATTTTAGTGTAACACAAAGGGACAGGATAAAGTTCATCATTTGGAAAGCACTAATATTTGAAAACACATTTGGGAACCACCATTTCTGCCCAGAGATGCATGTATGTGACTTAGCTGCCGCCAGGAAAAGGCTAGAGGAGCTCAGTCTTCAGTGCGGTCTTAAGACAGACATTATCTTGTCATTAAATAAGGACCGTTCAGATATAATTGCAAAATGCTAGGCTGTAATTGCTTCCACTCACGATGTCATCACAAGGATGGAGATCCTTATCCCCAGCCTTCAGTCTATCTACTTTTTAAGGATAAATTATTTTTGCAAAGAAAACTGTAGATGCTTGACTAGTGGCTCCCCCTCTGAGCCTTTGTTAGCAGCGTAGCCAGGAAATGCCTTCTTCTGAGATAAGCGCAGCAATGCTGACTCCCTTTTGCAGCTAGAATTTTGTGTGGGCACTCAGAAAAATTTAGCTTCACTGGACACAATAGTTTAAGCATACAGTATATCTGGAAGTAATTTATAGTTTAAAAACCTCAGTGTCAAGCCTAAGAAAAACTACTGAGATACCCCAAACAGATAAAGAAAAAAACCTTTACAGTTTAATATTGAAACGGATAAAAATACAATGAGCGAAATCAAAGTGAGAACCTTTACATTTTCATTTCTCTTACGTTTAGATTTATTTTGTGTTTGCGTACGCATGTTCCATAGCGCATGTGCAGAGTCAGAGGTAACTCGCGGGAGATGGTTCTCGCCTTCCAACATGTGAGTTCCAAGAACTATGTGCAGGCCATCAGGCTTAGTGGTGAGTGTCTACCAGCTGAGCCATCCCTATAAGTCCAAAGCAATGAGCTTCTATGAAAGGGATGGGGGAGCAATGCTCACTCCTCCATCTACAGTGCAGATCCTGCAGACAGCCAGAACGAAAGCCACAGCACAGAACCAGACTCAGGCCATGCTGGGCTGTGTAGGTTTAAGGGATGTTCACGGGCTACCCTTCCTCAGACAGAAAAGAAATAACCTACATTAAATGTACGTCCTGGAGAACGCTACTTCAAAGAAGCTCGGCTATTCTCTGGTAAATGGGACACATTAGGGACTATTTCAGCTCTGCTTGCGAGAGAATTACCTAAGCCTGATAGTGTGACGGTCACTTTGTCAAAATACCAATGATGTCCATCTGTCTGTCTGTCTGTCCCTCTCTCCCTCCCCCCACCCCCACACCACACACAAAACCAGCAACTCTAACCCCTTGGATTTTTCCATATTTCTATTCTCTATCGTGCGTGATTGCATGCAAGTGTGTGTGTGTGTGTGTGTATGAGAGAGAGAGAGAGAGAGAGAGAGAGAGAGAGAGAGAGAGAGAGAGAGAGAGAGAGAGAGAAAGAGAGAGAGAGGACTTGAGGAGTGGCAAAATCGTGGAGTAAAGACGATAAAGACCCACTGTTCATCAGAATCCCACTGCCATCAAAGTTGGGGAGGTCGTGGCTTCTGTAAGCAGCAGCACAGAGTGGGAAAGGCACTGGACAGCTGACCTTAGGCGCACCCTCCCTCTGGACCTCATGCTTCTAATATGAAAGATGCATGGTAGGGATAATGGTTGCATGCGTCTGCAATCTTTCCTAAGGTCTGAAACTCCTGATTTTCCCTAAGAACATTCCCAAGAAAGTTAAAAGCCAGAAGAAGGATTTTGCATGATTGAAAAGGAACTAAAATATTTTTAGGTAAGGATGTTCTATTTCCCAATAATCTACCAAAATGACAATGCAGACAGCGCCATCCACTCTGTGAAAAGAGCTTCCAAAGGCTAGACAGGGCTCACCCAGTATACAGTGCAAGGACCACCTGCCACTCGCCATTCAAGGGTCAGTGTCCAGGCCACTGCAGCCACCTGAGCTCCAGCACACACTTGGCGCTATCGACTTCAATTACTAAATAAATAAACAAAACAGTCCATCCTTTCCATTCCTTATTAGTCATTAGACAAAGGTTTAATGAAATATCGAATAACTGAGCACTTAGTATTTTCTTCATAGTGTGCTAATTAACTGCCTCACATGGCTTCTTACTGAATCCTTAAACAACCATATGGTTGGTTATGCATTGCTGAGACCAGATGGGGAGTCACTGGTCACAAAACTCACCTAAAGTTTCCTTGCAAGTCACGTGCAGAGCCAAGGTTCAAATCCAACTGTTTTGACCTATGAAGTGCTGGTGTTCAATCGCAGGAAACATGGGTACGTGAGTGACAGAGTAGAAAGAAACAATACACACCTTTTTTTAAAAAAAATCACTGGATGTATAGGGGAAGGTGACTATTTTAAAACAATCAGCGAATTTGAAGGATATGTTAAGATTCCAGGAATTGATTTTAAGACCTAGGTTGTTATGGTTGATTTGCAAAATCTTATTTTTTAAAAAATGAATGAGTTCATATTAAAAATAAAATAACATGATTGCTTTGTTTGGCCACCTGCCACTCTCATAGATGTGGCAAAAGACACAGTTGAGAAGGCTGCTAGTCTTGTGGGGGAATTAATTGAAGCCTTCCCAAGAACAATTTTAATTTGGTGTTTTGGCCAATTCTTGCTGTATAAACTCTACTTTCCACGGTACTTCTGAAAACCAGCACAAGCCAGAGGTCTGACTGGCATATTTAAATCTTTCAGGTTAAAGTCGGATCTAGTGATGCGTCTGATGTTCATCAGGACGTGATCCAAGAAGCTAAGTGTTGTGCTTCCCAAGTGTGGTATAGGGATCATCCATGACACCCATCAGAAGACTGGCCAGAGAGAATTTACAGTGTGTGTGTGTGTGTGTGTGTGTGTGTGTGTTTGTGTGTGTGCGCGTGCGCATGTATGTACATGTGTCAGTACAAATGCACTAACGCAAACTGAGGTTGGTCCTCTTTTATTTTTTTAACCTTGCTTCAGACAGGGCCTCCTGTTGCTTGGCACTGCCCACGCCAGGCTAGTAGACAGAAACGTTTCTAAAGAGGCTCCTGTCCCTGTCTCCCATAGGGGTACCAGAACTTCAGGCTTCATGTGCGCTCTAGGGATCCATACCCAGACCCTCCTGATCGTATGGAAAGCACTTCCCACTGAGCTACATCTTTCCAGCCCCATAATTGAGGCCTTTCATCCCTGCTGTTCCTCTGTGATCCAATTACAATTCTCCACTCCTCCCTTTCATCTTTATTTATATAACAAAATGGCTAGTTCCTCTTCAACAAAGTTATAAGGTCTTAGAAGCATTCTATTACAAACTACAACATTTTATTGACTACAGCTTTTACTTAATGTTATTTTTTCTTTTTCCTATCAGCGTTTATTTTCTATCCAAGGATACCACTACTTTGTGACTTCTGATGATAAATGTCCTTTTTAAAGCCACTCCTCATATAGGCATTATAACCTTTGGGGAACAAATGAAGAAGTACTGGCTTTGAGAAATTCTCTGTGGCTCTTCTCCAGATATCTTAACTCTGCTACTGTGTCTGCAAAGTCAACTGTTCTCTCTACATCTCATTTTGATCCACAGTAACCAAACAGGGATCAAAGCCCTGCTAATGCTCTGAATAAATAATGTGACTTTCAAAGAGTTAACAAAGGATTGGGGGAGTCTTAAGTCTCAATTATTATCATAGTAAAAAGTAGCAAAGATATATTAGAAAGCAAAGAAAGTGACGTGAACACAAGGGAGTATCTAAACTACTCAATCTAAAGGTCCCTAAGGATCTAGAGGAACATGACAGATGCCAAGGTGTGGGGGGGGGGTCCCCACAACAACATCTCAACACTTTCAGGGGAAAGTCCACAGACAGATACTTGAGTCCATGAAGCCAGGAAGAACTTGTGGCTTCACAACAAAACCAAGACACACAGCCTTCACTGTCTACAAACCCTTCTCTCCCCTCACTTGTGAGTCAGATGGCATCAAGTGAGCAAAACTGCCAAATAGTCATGAACTCAGTTCAGCGGGTTTCACTTCTAAGTTAACCTGAACCATTTTATAAAATTTTTAAAATTCAGATGGTTTAGAGAAAATGTTAAAGCCAAAGTCTCTACTCACAGAGGCAGAACCATGGATTTTTGTCTTGTATATAATACTCAAAGGGATAAATGCACTCAAATGCCGAAATCTTGGTGGAGACCTCCAATTGCCGATATCTCGGTGGGAACCTCCAATTGCCGTGCACCGCGTCCGGTGCGCTAGCACCCAGTTCGCGAGATTCGGGCAAGGGGCTGGAGGTTAAAATACACAAGACACATACAGACAGAGAGACAGCAACACGGGTGATCCTTGAATTCCTCAAGAATCCCCAAGAATGCCCCCTTTATTGTGTTCAGGGGCAGATTATATAGAGATAGCCAAGCCCCAGCCAAACTCACCAGAAACCACTCTCCTGCCATCAGGAACTCCTGAAGGCCTCGTGCTCAGAGCAGCTGTAGGCACTCAGATCAGGGGATTACAAGAAATTCAGGATCTGGGGTCTCACTGCTCCCAACACTCAAAGGAGATATAACTTTAGCTCACTTGACAGGAACAAGAGTGGTCACTTGATACTGTTATGAAACTTGAAAATACATGTCTTGAAATTGGGGCCACATCTGCATAGCCACACCACCCCATTCTGACTAATCATTTCACAAAGAGTACAGCAATTTACTTTCCCAGTTGCTTATAGAAACATAGTTTTAAGTCATTTCCATATTTGTATATATATATTAAAACAAGTAAATTACTCCTACATGTTTTTATATTATATTCCAGAAATTTATGGAGAGAGGTAGAATTCAGGCTAGGAGTAGGGCCAACTCCCAGCTAGAAGAAAGCCAGTTCCTATCTGCTTCGGAAGAGAAAAATCATTGGGTTTCACTTTGACAATGATCAACTAACACGGGATCGTGAGCTTACTTCTATGTATAGATAGCAAAATGAAGGAACATTTGCATTGCCAATGTGTTTATCTTGGAATTATATTAGAATACATACATTCTAGTACTGATTCAGATCTATAATCCTACACATATTATGATTTATAAAGTAGTATTAATTTTGTAAAGGAATGACACATCTTAAAAATGTATTAAGTAAATATACATTATAGGATTTATCCTACTACACATCTCACCGTTGGTCCATATGGTAAGAGCCAGTACATGTTTAAAACGTAAATACACAAGCTTACAAATACAGAGATCACAAGCTTCATAGATGCAAAGGTTTGGGCTTTTGTTCTGCTTTGGTTTGGTTCTTTTGTTTGTTTGTGCTTGAAAGAATCAGCCTGTAGACTGGATGTCTGTAATAAAGAAGTCATGTCAATGATTGTGGAGGTCATAGTCCTTAGAAAATGCCCTCCCTTTTGAATTCCAATGTATTGAAATTCAGGGGCTAAAGGACAATAATTCATTTTCCTTCCACTCAAGGCTCGGTCGTTGGCCTTCCTTGGTGTCTAGTTCCAGGCAACCAAGGCCAGTGTAGAATTTTCTCTACAGTCAGTTTGGGTGAAATGCATGCTATGTCCCAAGTGCTTAGAGCACAAAGCATGGCTTTGTGAGCCCTTCACCTATAGTGTACAAACACATTTTTGAAAACAAAGTGTGAAATTTTAACAGCTTTGTCCTTAAACCAAGCATATTCCGCCAAAAGTGCTGTGTGCTGTGGATTCTTGGCACGGACAGGGCAGCGTGAAATGTCCTTTGCATTTGGCTGCCAGAGACCCAAATCTAGACCCAATAGGAAGAAGCCAGGTAAATTGCTCAGGCTTATGACCTAACATTCTCCTTGGCATGAAAAGATTCATTCTTCAGCCTTCCAATAAGAGCTGCCAACTGGAAAGGCAGTGAAATCATTATTCTGTAACGCAGTGAGTAATTCAGATAAACGGTCTCCAATGTTTGAAGCCTGTTTTCTCAGTCTTTGATTTTTTTTTTAAGACATGAAAATACAAACTATTCATTCTCTACTCCTCAGAAACTATCTATGGAAAAATAACCAGTAACTTTCTTAAGGATCAGACCAGAATAAAGAAGAAAAATTATTCTTATATATCTATGTCTATTTATTTTTTCAATTAAGTATGATGGCTGCATCACCTGTAATCCTGTAAAGACATTCAGAAATATTCATTTGAGATTTCCTTGAAGATAATTTGGAAATGATAGTGATTTTGATGTCAAATGTTTTAATACAATGTTAAGAAAAATAAGCAGAGATATTCTCCCTCTGCATCAGCCCTAGGTCCTGAGCAAGGCAGGGAGAAGACTGATTCAAGAGTCAGTTGGTAGCACTGAGTGTCTCTGTGGTGAAATGGTGGTGGGCACCAGGGACACAGTGCCACATGTGTGAGGAGTTCACAATCTGGTAGGAAATAAAAGACAATTACACACGTAAATGTTACAATATAGAACTGGGCAAGCACTGTCAAAGAGGCACAAAGCAATCACTCCAGATGAACATTTGTGTCTTTATAGGAAGGAATCCAATTCGTAGTGTCATTCTCCCCGTTCAAGCATTCATTTATCCACTCAAAAACAAAACAAAACCTCAGTGCTAAGAACAGCAAACAGAATGCGAGGTAGAAGAAACAGAAAACTCTTTCTGTGGAAGATGTAACATTAAGGGACGACATAATAAGAGAAATCATACAGCAGTCATTGCCATCACATTTGCTCAGCGTTTTACTACATGTCAGTGATAAAACGTTTACCATGTATTATCTTGTTATCACAACAATATCAAGATGCGAGGAACACTGAACTGAATTTGATGTGATCCACGACAGTAGACTCTTTAGGTCTGTTCTATGACATTATTAAGTTGCTCAGTGTGTAGCCTTTGACGTACTTAACACCTATCAGTGCCTCAGCTCTCCGTTGTAAAATAGAACCAGTGGCAAGTTCTCCAAGCTCAAGATCCCTGTAACAGTAAGACATCCTCTGTAGGGAATGAGGAAATGCATTTTAGAGAACATGATAAAAACAATCTGCAGGAAGAAAAACACCCATTGCTTACAGTGGTCGCTGTCATTAAAGAGCAATACTAAGCACCTACAAATGTTCTTAAAAGATGGACTTATCCCCATGTTCAAAAACAAAGAAAATGAAAACAAGCTGAAATGATTTTACATGGCCAAAGGCATGAAATTTGTATTTTAAAAAGCTGAAGTAAAATTCAAAAGAATCTACCTCAACTCTAATGATGTTCAAGTCACAAACTGAAGAAAGAAGAGAAAGAATTGCATAGATGAAAGGGGAAAAAATGAGGTTTCCAATGAGAAAACGTCTAAAAGCCTGGTGACCTGGAACTGTTGGGAAGAAGGAAGATGACGAGCAGCCAAGGCAGCTTCAGAAAAGGGTGTGGCCTGGAAGGATGGGACGGAGGCTGGAGAGACAAAATCAAGGTCCTACGGGGTCCTGCAGGACACTGGGAAAATTCCACCTTGATTCAAGCAGCAGATAAAAAGCCCTGAAGAACAGAGAGATGGGGCTAGCATCCTCAAAGCCCAATGGAAGTAGGTCCATTTCCAGGCTGCTTTGGTCACCTAGGAATGGTCATCCACAATGCTGGTTTACACTAGAGCAGGAGTTCCCAAGCTTGGGTCACCAGACACATCATTCTGTATTGTGACATATTTTCTATACTTTGTGTGAGGTTTTGTCATTGTTTTGTGCTTTTGTTTGTTTGCTTAAATCCTCTCTAGCTTCTCTCTACTCGGTACCAGTAGCAACCCTTCAGTTTTAGCAGTCAAGCATGACTAAAGAGAAGATAAACCATCACATGGAGGATAAAATCTTTCCTTCATGGAAATGGAGAGTGAACTAGCATTGATGTGGAATGGATAGAGGAATTCAGCTTCTGGAAACGATAAATGAAAAATCCAGCAGAGCTTACTGGGCATTGGGAAATAGGCTGGGTTTCTCTGTGTATCTTTGGCTGTCCTGACTCAGCCCTGTGGGGCTCTCCTGCGGAACTGAGGTTGTAGGGAGGGTGGATAATGAGGAAATGTGGGAGCCAAGGAAGATCTGGGTACCAGTCATGTGCTCAGATTTAAGCCTGCAGAATTAGCATCATCATCTCAACATCCCAGTGGCCCTGTATCAGGAGCCTAAACTGGTATGTTCAGAGATACAAGTGGCCAGATCAGAGATGGTACCTGACGGTACCTAACCTAAGCACTTTCACATCAAAGTAAAACCATGTCAATCACATTATTTCATTGTTGGAGACCAGAACATTTCTACAGTGAAAGTCATCATAGCCCTCCCATGCTATAAGACATCTTTCAAAAATTATTTTAGTTATTTTAAACCAAACAGATAGCTAAGTGCACAGGCAGAGTGTACTTAACACTGGAGAGCCAGAGCTACGTGAAGTGTAACTTAAAAGTATATGTGGCTCACCCCAATCAAGGATGCTTTTTAAAGGCTTAATTTGCAAAGCAAAGTTAAAAACGAAGATCAAGAGTGACTTTTGGGGAGGGAGGTTTCCCACTTGTCTTTGTTCAAAAATCAGTGGTCTCCTATGCCAGCATCTTGAATTATATTCTGATTGCAACTACCTTTCCTGAGACCCAAGCATTTCTCATCAGAACTCGGATTCACTTGATTTTTTCCCTCGTGGTGTGTGATAAACATAAGAAAGTTCAATTCTTAATCACTTCAGATCTCTAGAATTTTTGAAGATAGAGTCCATGACCTTGGGGATTGCCTGCTGGGAGGAAATAGAAAAAAAAGGGAAAAGAACCTCAGTTCAGTTCTATTATTTAGCGACCAAAGTCATAACCTTGACTCATAGTGTGCCTCCCAGCCAGAGGAGCCACAGAGAGCATCTGCTGTTCCCAAGTGGCCAGCCTCCAAAGATTTTCCATGGTTAGTACTAAGCAAGTCCTAACCAGTCAGGGATAAAGGGGGAGAGATAAAGAGAAAGATGAAAGAGATTTGTGTGTGCCTGGGATTCTCCCAGAATCATCTACTCAAGAACGTATTAACTACACTTTAAACACAATTATTTTTCACAAGAATCCTTATTTTTCCTACATAATACTTAAAGATAATGCCAGATTAACTCCTACCTGGATGTAAATACATGAGGAAAATGATATCCAGTAAGATTCACTTCAGAAAGCATGATTCATTTTCTCGCTGTGTCAGTAAATGTACTTTCCAGAAACCTGGACTACTTAAATTTTAAAACTATAGACATTGTTCACTATCTGAACAGTAGCCTGGACAACACAAAATACGACCCCAGGGAGATCTGCACGAGCAATTAAAATCTCAGGGGGAAGAAAGCAGAGAGCACCACCAACATGGTATGACAGAAGATGTGTTTGTACCAAGGAGGAAGACAGTTCTTATATTTATCTCTGATACCTAAGAATGGACTTTGCTTTCTGCTCTCCTTGAAGCACACAGAAGAGTCTTGCAAAGGCTTACATGTTAATCTTAACTGACTACAGCATCCTGCTACAGCCAGGTCTTAGAGAGGAGTGGACTGGGTCCCCAAGGAGCATTCTCTTCCATTCACTTAGATGACTCTGGAAAGCCAACTGTGGTGACAGTCACACGATGCACACAGAAAACTAGAATATGCTATTAATTGCTACTAACCTATCAGAGGCAGCAGGTGGTCCGACCTCTAGGTTTCAGCTGCTAACCAGGTTCTTTTATTTCCAGGTCCCTTAGGTGCTTCCATTGCACTCCTGAGATCTTCATCTTCCCGTGAAAACCTGACTGGTCCCAGGGGTGCCTATTCATGTTAAATGGGACACCTCATGGACCACATTCCTTCTTGCCCTAATATCCTTGGTTATCTACTTACTTAGCAGTTCCCTTTGTCTACTTATTTCTTTGGTTTTGTGCTGCTGCCTCCTTTAAGAACTGTGCAGTGACTCCTTCACCCCATCTATGCGCCCATTTCTCCTCTTTCTTCATCACTATCCTCAGACTGCTCTTTGACTAAAAGTCTAACCTTCTGTCTCTTTCTTACTCAGAAACTCAAATGGCTATGCCCTTTAATATAGCATCAACCCCTTCAGCGTGTTTAAAGTGTTTGTTTCAGCTGGAAGCCACCATCTTTACCATTCTGTACCGATTTGGGAGTCAATCCCATCATCCTACTGTCCAGAGTATCACCATTTATCTTTCCTCAAAACAGAACCTCTTCCTACTGCAAATCCTTCCTTCAACAGTTCCATGTCCTTGCTTGTGTGAATCAGAGTGGCCTTATGCTGTGTCCTCCTGCCCCTCCCTACTGAACATCAGTCACATTAGGCTCAAGAGATTCAGCTGACTTTGATCTTTACTGTGGCATAAACTTCAAGATGACAAGAAAAGCCATCCATAAAACTGTGATACTGCAAGGCACAGAAGTGAGTTGACCTCCAATCAACTCACAAGTTTCAGCAGATAAGGGTCCTTCAGAGAAGCCAAAGAAATAAGAGTTTCCAGGGAGACTGGAAATGGGAAGTTGAGTGTGTTGGAACAAGTGTAATATCAAGAGGAAAGTGAGCACCCATAAAACACAAAAGGCAACTTGCAGGTCCACAGGAACAGCTTGAAGGAGGAAGAAGTGGAGGAAAACAAACAAGAAGACAAGACCTTTCTTCTTAGACAACAAAGAATGTTTTAAAGAACCATAAACGGTGGTGCGACATGAGATCAGTGCTTGCTAGGTAACTCATTCAGGCTGTATTGAGGAGTGTGCTTTTAGGAGTGCAAGGGAAGTGGAGCCAAGGATGCCCTTGTGCAGGAAAGCCTTCAGTGTCAGTCTGGGGTCTAGATAAACCAGGTGCACAGGACAAAGAAGAAGAAAAAAAACATATGTCTCTCTCAAAGAAGAGAGCTGTTCAGGAGTTAGAGCAGGAAGATCATTAACTACTGATTGTGGTTGAAAGTAGTTCCTTGAAGGGACATGGTGGGGGCCGTGGAAATAAAAAGCCAGATTCCTAGAGAGAAGTGCAAGCTCCTAGAATATACACGTACTTCGAGAAACTGGGCTCTGAAAACAAGGGTGGAGGAGGCAGCTAAGATAAAGAGAGCCAGTCTGAATGATGGGAAGATCTGAGCACACTCAAATACTACCTTGAAATAGAAAGATAATGGCAAATCACCACCGGACAGTACCAAACACCAACATACACATTTGCCGGTTGACTCTGAGTTAGAACTTAGAGCATAAATAAATGAATAAACAATAAATAAACAATAAATAAATAAAATTTTAGAAATGCATTCTGAAAAATTACAGTTTACTAAAATCAAATTTAAAGCCATTTTTAAATGGTGAGAATAAATATTTTTGAAATCTTATTCATTTTTATTTTGTGTATAAGGGTGTTGGCCTACATGCATGTCTATGCACCGCATGCCTGCAGGGACCATGCAACTCAGAGGAGAGTAGTGGATGTTCTGGAACTGGACCTGCTGACAATTGTGAGCCACCATGTCAGTGCCAGAAACAGAACCTGGGTCCTCTGCTGAAGCAGCAAGTACTATTAACCACAGAGCCATCTCTCCAACCCAATATTAATATAGTTTTTATCTAGGGATACAACTGGACAGCTGCCGTTTATCTTATTTGACACCATCTTCAAGCTCGTGAGCCGGGAATTTAAATGATACACCTGATTTAAACCACCCCGAAATGATAATAATGCTTCATTTCATAATACTGCAAAACTGTGATGGAAAACTTAGCCAGTAGTGAGGTGCCCTAGGGGAAAGCGCCAAACCACCATAACAGCATCTCACAAGGGGTCAAGTACAGGGCATGTTGGTAGATGCTTCACCACAAAGGAAACAAGTATATCCCGTCTTCACCCCAAGCTCAAGGACCACCTTGAAACAGGGGACAGAAAGATTGTAAGAGACAGAGGTCAGGAAAGACCAAGCAAATCAGCAAATCCCAGATATTATGAGATTATTGTATGATGTGGGAAGTCCTTCTGTATATGTGTTGCTTTTATTGACTAATGAATAAAGCTGTTTTGGTCTATGGAAGAGCAGAATATAGCCAAGCTGGAAGAGGTACATAGAGAGAGTAGGCAGAGTCAGAAAGATGCCATGTAGCTGCTGAAGGAGACAGATACTGGAACCTTACCTGTATGCCATAGCCTCATGGTGATAAATAAATTAACAGAAACGGGTTAATTTAAGATGTAAGAGTTAGTTATTAAGAAGCCTGAGATAATAGGCCAAACAGTGCTGTGATTAGTACAGTTTCTGTGTGATATTCAGGTCTGGGCAGCAGGAAAGCCAACACACTGTCTCCGTTTACAATTGCACTCATGAATGGCCAGCAGCTGTGGCTGTCTGGACAAGACTTGGATAAGATCAAGGCGGCCAACTTACTGGCATGGAGGAAGAGGAAGTCCCATGAGCTCCAGCCCTAACTAGGGAGCTATGGTCATGTTGATGGCTTCCAGGTGAGGGAGAGTCAGCATTCTTTAAAGGTGTGGCCCCACAAGCAGGAGTAGAAGGGCAGCACAAACCGGTCTTGCAGGGTCATTTTAAAAGTTTTAAAAGGAAAGGACAGGAAGTTGGGAGGGCTATAGGGAGGTACGGGATAGATCTGGGAGGAGTTAGGGACTGCGCAGGTGCGTAAATATGACCAAAACACACACTATAAGACTCCCAAAGAATTAATTTTAAAAAGTAAGACTTCAGACCATTCTCTTGCTGCTATGTAAACACTTAAGAGGAAAACATAATCTTTATGAATTAAGCCATAGCACTTACATTTGAAATCTAAGCCTCAAACACATAACTGGCATTTTCTGAGCAGAGTCTACGTGCTGCATTCAGTCTCTCCCCACTACTTGCTGATGGACCACATCTTGACTGCTCTGCATACAAACATGTACCAGGAGACAGAAGAAGCAGTTCAACACCAGAGTCCCCTTGACACATTACACAACACTAGTGGAACCTCAGCCAGCCAAGTGCCTGTGATGCAAGCAAGATGACATGAGTTCAAATCCCGGCAGAAACATCAAAACGTCAAGACACAGCTATAGGCAAAGGTATCACTAGTGCTGTGGGAATGGATGCAGGTGGGACAATCCCAGAGCTTGCCGGCCAGCCAGTCCAGCCAATTGTGAGCACAGGTTCCGTGAGAGACCCTGCTTTGAAAGATAAGGTAGTCACAGAAGACACCTTACACCATCCTCCAGACTCCACATCACACACACACACACACACACACACACACACACACTATGCCATGGTACTAGGAGAAAATCACGCATTATATGTATGATTATAGGTCGCAGGAAAACAACAGATAGGAAATTAAAGACATGTATGATAGCATTCACGGCAAACGTGTTAAAGTGGGAAGCAGTGACTTCGGAGAGAAAATGACTTCTTCAGGGTTATTGTTTGCCACTTACACTCCTGGCTGACAGGAACTGAGGAGGGGTACATTGGTACAGGGGCAGCCTGGAGAGAGAGATGCTGAAGCCCAGACCAGAGCCATCCCATTTTTGTCCCTTGAATTGCTAATCACATTTTATAGCAGTCATTTAATTTTCATTTTTTTCTTCACTCATATTAAATAAAAATGTTAACAAGTTACCAACTAGGTAACATAAAAGCATTACTGGGCATAACCTCCTCAACGATTCAATATTTAAAAGATAAAAATTAAAATTACATGAACAACTCTTTTAAGTCATGCTGCAAAAATATGAAATCATGGTAAAAATTCTCCTTGAGTCAAAAGGCAGTAAATTACAGCAGGAGAGGGATGTTTTCCACATTACCTCACTAAGGAAGATGGAGACATTGCTATACTTAGATTTATACCATCTGATTGTCTGACATCACATCACTTTATTCCTTTAGTGAACGAAGTTTATTATGGATAACTTCAGAATTTTGTGACAACTATAAGCACCTTCTCCTTCTGCCTTCCATCCTTCTGTTCCCACAAACATCTACGGCTGTCACGTAACACGTGTGCTCATTTGTGCTAACGACGTGTCGTCTTTAAGTGTAGTTTCAGATCGGTCTGACTGGGTTATCCAGCAGCCCAGCTTAAGGTCCCCACATCCTACCAGGTCATCTCATAAGAAACGAGATGCCATAGGTCACTCCAAAGAGTGACACTGGGTACCAAGCTTTTCCCGGAGAGAGTTCTAATAACTCTAAAGGACACTAAAATGGTGGTCAAGGATGACACAGAAACAAAGACACAGATTCGTAACAGAACTGTTGGGCAGGCCACAAAGCTCTGCCGCCTTTGCCCTCCACCCATGTGCTCAAATCTCCATCTTCATATGTCTCCCTGTCACACACTGTAAAACTGCACCCACCCACTTACGAGAGAACCAAAATCTGGAAGGCCGTTTGCTATTATAAAGTGTTGAACAGTCTTAACGAAAAGCAACTATCATGCTAGTGAAGATAATGCAATCCCAAGTAAAATCATTTTTAATGTCAGGATGCCATAAGTGTTTATAAACAACACTTTCGTTATGACACCCAGTACTCTCACAACCTGCCCATCCCAGGCCTTGATGCTCATGGGTCGCTTCAATGATTTTTAATACCAACCCAAGGCAGAAATAACCCAATGAATTTTGTAATTTCACCTCCTTTGTTTCAGCTGCTTTCTTCTCAATATTCCTCCATACTCGGGTGTTGTTCATCAAGAGTCAATTCCCTCAACTGACGTAACAGGTTTTCATCAAACAACAGAAACTCAGATCCCAAACAGCCCCACCAACACATCTTCTCACATCCTATCTTGCTCACCTTTACTCAGTCATGTGACTACACATCACCCGCTTCCTTGTTTGAAGAACAAAGACGTCATCCGAAACCTGCACAAGGTTGGAGTAGCAATGATGAAGGCAAAGAGAAGGAAGCAATGTATCCTTCTGGGTAGGCATACATCTAACTCAGCCTTTTATCGGCACCAATGTCCTACGCAGCGAGGACTCACTGCATAGCACAGTAAAGAAATGTCTCCATACAGACTTGCGAATTTGACACTTTATGTCATCATAATTTGACTGCTATAGAAGAAAGGGAATTGCTCCAAAGACTGTCCTGTCATATCTGTCCTACTCTTAAAGATGTAAATATCCCTGTCTACCTCCGTCTGAGAGAGTTAGTAATGCATTCTTAGGAAAGTATCTCTTGACCCTCAAAAGACTCAATTCAGGAGACCTCGCAATAAAGCCTCAGTTCCCACTGAGACTGTGAAGACTAAGCACTTAGCCTGTTCTACATGTACTCAGCTCAAGTGTAACTCACCTTTGAGAGTTCTGACCTTACTTGCCTTGGATTTCCCATAAAATCAGCTTCTACCTAAATTAACGCACAGCTTTCCTACTAAATTGTGTACTCTTCCATGCCCCTGACTCAGATTAACATGTGTGTGTATGTGTGTGTGCATGTGTGTTTGTATGTGTGTGTGATAATCATTTGCTGAAAGCAGCCAACAGAGCGGAAGCAACTTTAGAACCCATCATAAGCATGGCAAGAAACACGGATAAATCTTGATAACATCTGTTGCTGTAGGGAGTGCTACCAGGTCAGTTAGGGTCAATAAAATAACTCCTCCTTTGTGAAACACCGGTAAAGAACGGTAAAGAGTCCCTCAATCCTGCCCCATGTGAGGCTTTCTGTGCTGTTCAAAAACTACAGAGCAAATTCCATTGTTAGAGACAGACAGACAAACAACAGACAGGAGAAAGAAGTGGCGAATTCAAGTTTGGGCTCATTCCTGGTCAAATTACTCCAAGGGGCAAGTGATTTGCTTTCATCCCTTAATGTAACACAGGCACACTTGGTGCCTCTAAGGTTGTCCTTAAGGCATTAGATGACACAGAAGGCCAGCACAGCACACTGCTGAGTACGGGCTGCTGGGGAAAAAGCTGAGCGCCTCACCAAGACTTAGAAACCTGGAAAGATATATTTCACACATACACATTTAAAATTGATCCCCAAACTGTAAATATTTATGGAGTGGTATTTCAAGACCAGTGTCTAGTTGTCTGAGTCAGGGTCTCATTACATGGCCCAGATTAACCTTGAACTCTCGATTCTCCCATCTCAGCCTCCTGAATGCTGGGAACAAGATTTCTTAATAGAGACATGACCTAAAAAAAACTTTTAAAAAGACATTACCCAGGTAATGGAGCTGGACAGGGGACTGGAGGTAAACTCAAGATATCTTTCACAATAACAATTTAGAACATTAAACACAAAATGTATTGGGTTAAAGCGGTGTTAACCTTACAATTCAAAATAGGGCATGCAGCTACTTCCAGGGCTAAGAAAAATTAGAATGCAAATTTTAAATCACATGCAAATATAGCCCAGGGCAAACATCTTCCTGGGATTCATGTACAATTATTTATTTGTTGCTTGGCAGAGTATCTTATCACTAGCCAACATACCTGTTTTGCCACAATATTTACATAGGAAATTCACGTTGTTTTACTAGGAAATCTTGCTGCCCTCTAAAATGCCTAAGATGCTTAGAGGTACTGAAGGATGACTCCCGGGCATTTAGATCGAGAAAGATGCTGTTGGTCTCCATCCTAGCATCTCCCTTCACCCTTAACTGCTTAGCTGCTCATCCACAGCGTCAGAATGCAGCACTGCCAATCTCTCTAGCCTCGTGGGTTTGGGTCATATGGTGCTTTTCACTATGTCTCAAGAGCTTCGGACTGGAGAAAATACCAATGTGAGAACTGTCCCATCATCTACGAATTGCAGACACTGTTTCTTTTTCAGTGTTGTCATTGGATACACGTGTCAGGTGGCACACTAATGCAGACCTCGGAGGCAGGCGCTGAAGACAAGGAGATGGGGAGCCATGTCCTGTGCTGTTCCACTTATCGCCATTGTTAAATGGGCATAATAATGGTGAAATCGACGGTTACTACTATTTTAAATAATATAACATAGCAGAAGGTGTAGCCCATTACTTAATGCCCAGGAGAAGATGTATACCTATCTCTAATATTAATAAACATATTATATTTGTTTCACTTAAATGTACAGTCCTAAAGATTTTGGTTAAAAAACCAACAGCAACCAACGACCTTGTGATGCACTCATACACTAAGACTCAGATGCCCTGAGAAAAGCCTTGTCCTGGAGGGTACCCACGAAAGTCTTGAACGGAAAACTGTCAGTGGATGAAATACATGAAGTTAATCCCCAGCAAAAAAAACTAGTAAACTCTATTAATATTAAAAGGATTGTACATAATAGGAAACTCAATTTACATTATAAAGATCATGCCCTTGGACCAAGTAGACTTTATTTCAGGAATGCAAAGGTGGTTCAATATCATATTATATCACATTAAGAGAACAAAGAAACACACGATCATGCTAATTGATGTAAAAGACACATTTAAGAAAATACAACATGATTTCATGATAAAAAGCCACCCAGTAAAAGAGTAAGCATTAAGGACATTCACTGTGACCATAGTACCACACAGCGAGTATCATACTCAGTGATGGAATATGGGATGCTTTTGCCATCAAATGGGGACCAAGGAAAGGAAGCTTTCTTCTCTACTGTTTAGCACTGCACTAGAATTTTGACAGAACAAACAGTTAAGAAATGAAAAGACATCAAATTAGAAGGAAAAAGTGAAACTATTTCTCTTTAGAGATGACATGATCCCACATATAAAGGAACCCACAAGCAGGCCACTCCGTGTTTACAAACTGAGAAATGGTTTGGGTTCCTAGAATAGCAGACAGAAGAACTTATACTTACATAGACCAGGAAAAAATAAAGCAATTTTACTCATAATAACATAGAAAAGTTGAAAACACTTAGCTCCTGAACTTACCCAAGGAGGGTAAAAATTTGTAGACTGAAAACTATAAATTACTGCAAAAGAATAGTTTAAATTATTAACATTTAAATTATCATCTAAAAATATTTGAGCAAAACTAAAAAGATATTCCACATTCACAGATCAGAAGACTGAATTCTGTAATGATGTCCCTACCACCCAAAGATACCCATGGATTCAATGAACTCCCCATCATAATGCCAATAAGCTTTTCTGGAGAAATATGGAAAAGGAAATCCTGACATTTCTGAAAAATCCAGATATAATCAATACAGTCTCGAGAAGGAGAACCAAGTAGAATGACACAAGCTTACTAGTTTTTAAATCTAAAGTAAAGCTACAGTAACCAAGATGTGGTGGCGCTTGAACACAGGTCGATAGGGGGCAACAATACCAGGTCAGCATCTAGACAGAAGCTGTACGTCTATGGCTAAGGAATTTTCAGTAAGGGTACAACCCACACAGTGGAAAAAGGACAGACAGCTGGGTTCCTGGCAACAGATGGAAGTGGATGGCCATGTCACATCCATATAAATACAGACCCCAAGCAGATCATAGACTTAAATATGAAGGATTTCACCAGAGAATTCCTAGATGTCACAAAGAAAATCTTTCTCTTCTGCATTTGTGAATATATTTTTTAGATGGAATACCAAAACGATAAATTATAAAGAAGAGGAAAACTAGACTTCAAATCTGAGATAAAATTGTGCATTATAGAGCTGCCATGAAAAGACAGGCTACACAAAGGAGGAAATATTTGCAAATCATAGCAGCACTAAGAGCATAATACCCAAAATATATTAAAAAAAACTAAAACTCTGCTGCTAACAGATACCCCATCTTAAAACCTAAACAAGAGATTTGCCTCGACATATCCAAAAACTAAATAAAAGACAGAAATAGCCAGCAATCCCTAAAACACATTTAAAACATTATTCATTCTGAAAACAAATCAAAATGACAATGAGATTTCATTTCACACCCATTAGCGTGGCTATAATAAAAGATGTAAAACCATGTTTACTAGGATGTGGGGAAATCTCAACCCCATGCACTTCTGGTCAGGATATAAAATGATGTCTTTTTAGGCAAGAGTTTTGTGATGCTCACACACCTTCAACAAAGGATTGTATAGGACTAGTTATCCCACTAAGTGCATACACAATATATTTAAAAACGGGTTCTTAAATAGATGCTTCAGAGTCAATGTCCAAGGCAGCAGATTTATAGTATCTGACTCACAAATCAATCAGGAGTGAGACAGACGAGCAAAATGTGGCCCACACATACAACAGAATGCTAGTCGACAAAAACGTGAATAAAGTTCTGCCGAATGCTACCACCTCGATAACGTCACCCACAATGAGTGGGATAGGGCAGACACAGAGGGACCAATACAGGTTCATCTTTTCAGCAGAAACATCTAGAAACATATGATTGCATAGAGACCAAAAGTAAACTCGCCATCCCAAGAAAGAAGGAGGCAAGAAAGAAGACTGAGAATTTCTGCTTACTGGGCACATGGTTTCCACTGGGAATCATAACATTTTAAAGAAATAAACAGGGGGCATGGGTGTAGGCAATGATGAGTAGAGTGAATGACCTAACCGCAGACTAAAATGGCCGAAGTGGCAGTTTTCATACTGCACACATTTGGCTACAATAAGAATACTTTTACAATGTATATCGTGAAACTATTGTACTGTTGCTTAGCATAATTTGCTAAGCAGGCAGCATGTGTCTTCAACAGCATAAAAAAACACAGGCATGTTTAAGTTTCCAGCTGGATGATAAGGCATTTCAGAAGCAGCAGCAAGACAACCAACCACTGGACCAGAAGCCACAGCATCCTTGCGTTCAGCATCTGTATCCTCCCATCCCGCTGCCATCGTGCCCATGAGAAAGACTGAAGAGGCTGCTAGAAGAAATAGTCAAGGTGAAGGTCGTGCTGTGGGGAGAATATGCAGTGCTGTCTGCTGAACCTGCTTCTTCACAGCCAGTGCGCAAGCCTGGAAAAGCCCCAAGAGGAGGAGACAAGGTGCCCAAGGGGAAGAGGGGAAGCTAGCGCTGAAAGGATGCCTGTAGTCCTGCAGAAACTGTAGACACCAAAGCAGACCCAACACAGAGAGCATGGGGTCCCGGGGATGCCAAGTATGTGCATTTCTAGAAACTACTTCTGAGGACTTCATAGTTTGAAATACTCTATCGTTTTATAAAAATACAGAATTTTCTTGTACTTTTAAAAAATGTTTATTTTATGGGAAAGAAAAATGGGCCACTTACAAAATGCCTCTCAAGCTGGATTGATGAGGTGAAGACACCTCTCCCTGCTAATTCTGAATGAATCAGCTCCCAGGAATGGGTTCCTGGTGTTGACATGTGTGACCACCAATGGCACAAAATGCCTTGTGATACAGAAAAGATATAAATTCATATTTATATCCTCTTCCTCCCACTTCCACCATCAATAAAGATGTAACCCCATCAAAAGCAGAGCGCTATAGCGCCCGACTCCCTCCAACTGTTTCTACTGGGTGATCTGGACTTTGCAGTGACAGCATTGAGTGCTCCTTCAAAGAGCAGTGGTTCTTTTTATAGTAGGTGGATCTTCACATTGATAATTCTATCATTCTCATTTCTAAAAGGCTGGGGCGGCTTGTGAAAACATGAGAAACAGCATCCCTACTATAAAATCTCAGCCCTCACTCCACACTTCTTCCTGCTTCTGTTAAAGCATCAAATGAACATGTCACTGGATGGTACAGTGGCTTTCTATTTTTGTAATTCTATATAAAAAGGGACTATGGAAGTTCTTGTATACTGTTAATGACTGTCTGCCTATGTTCTGCCTGAAACACCATGGTTGTTTATGAGAAGTATCCTCAATAAAGCTGGATACAGTTTTGGTTGGAAAAATATTAAGGCCTATCTACTTCTTCTAGTAACGGAATAAGCTGGTGAGAAAGCTGAATGACGAACAAATAAGCAGGTTCATGAATAAACTAATAAGTAAACCAAAGCCACGATTCTTGGGTGACCAGTTAACTAAGCAGACTATTGCTGCTGCTGTTGTTGTGTGACTACCCTGCTCTACGTTACTGATTTACCATCACTAAGACCTCTGATCTTACTTTAGGTGATTGAAAAATACCAACACGGGGATAATACAGGGTGTTCTACTGAGAGTCATTTAAAATAATACTCCATTGAGTGTGGCGCCATCCCATTGGGATAGTGTATAGAAAAATCTCAATTAGCCCAAGGCAATACCTTATAAATTAAATCCACATGGTTTTTTTTTCATTTAACTATTCAATAAAAATGAATATACTAGCATGCATTGTCAGTTATTAAAACACAAAACACCTTCTTAGAGAAGCAGATTTATCACTATGCCAAAAAGTTAATTGCTTGTTACACTGTATTAAGGAAAAATGTGGATTCTTCTCTTTCCATTTTAACACTATGAATAAAAAGCATTTAAAAAACCTCCTTCATTTATTTTGCTTCCTTTTGAAATGAGTAGATATGCCTCATACAATGAAAAGATGACTGAGTAATCAAATTTCAGTTTTTATTTGTTTAATATAACATCAAAGAGATAGAGAATGTTTACGTACAAGCAAAATTTTAATGACATTTCAGAGGGGGATTAAACAAAGAGTCTATATGCTATAAAAATCTAGACAATAGCTATTTCATCAGATAAAACTCCTTGAGTTTTCAGAAAAGGACAATATGGATTTTGTAAGAAATTCTTTCCCCCTGAATCTCATAATATGCATGGGTTTGTGCCTTTACCATGAGCATTTCAAGCTGTATCAGTGTTTGTTACCCACATCAGCTCAGTTACAGCTTTCTTGATGGTTTCTAGGTATTAAAAGTCTTTGCATAGCTCCCAAAGAAATAGGAAATAAAATGAGTCATGTTAAAACAGAACTCTATGGCTAAAAATCTGCAAAGCACCGTGTTTCCCCCCACACCACTTACTGTCATCTTTTGCACATCAGTCCCGATGAATCACATGACATAGGCCAGTGAACAGACTGGTGAGGTTGAGTAGGGATGGTCCAAGGTCTCCCTTGCATCTTCTCTCCACAGAAACCCTCAAATGCAACCCCCATGACACCTGCCCTACCCTTCCACACAACTTTTCCTTCATCTGTTGAGATAGATTTCTTCCTTGTTCCTATTCTCTCCCATCATCATTTCCTACCTTACTTTAAGAAACTTCATTTTGCCTCTGATGTCTCTGTAAAGATCATGAATGTGATTAATCAAGTCCTAGACCAGGTAAGCAAAATCAAGTTGAGGGAACCCACTAGACAGGACTGCGAGTGGACCTGGTAGAGGATCAAAAGTAGCAGGGCACCAACTCTACCATATTCACTGAGGGAAGACAGAACACAAACCTCTGCATTCTTCTCTAGCTCTTTGAATATTATCTTTGCAACACATCCATGAGGGGAAAATAACACAACACAACAACCATGCCAGGGCCCTTTCCTGTCATGTGAGACCCGGTAGTTTTGAGGGGTTTATTCTGTAATAAATCCTGTGCTATAGTTGTCCTTGGATTCTTTTGACTAGGAACAAACTAGCATTGTGTTGTGTGTGTAAGACATGCTATGAGCAAACAGCATTTGAAGCAAAATGGCAGATGATTTGGGATTCTAGACACTAGTCAAAATGAAGGCACAATCATTCTAGTGATGTTTATAGAACACTTGATTAAATCTACTAATTATACACTCCTTTAAAAAATAACATAGTATTTTTGAAGTAAATTATAGCACAAAAGGACACACACCAGTTAAATTAAATATAGTCATAGTCTTAAGACTCTTAAAAGCATTAGGGATCTCTATTATTTTTTTCTAGCTACTAGTATATCCCATAAGCAATTCCTACCTATTCATCAAATAACATCTCCTGATGTTTGTAATGGTGTAAGAACCGTTGTGTTTTAGTAGAACAAACTGATTGAGAAGGAACATTTTCTGTTAATTATCACCTTTGTATTATCTTATGTACACAACTAAATGACATTGCTGGTACAGCCTTTGAAAGGAAGGTTAAAACAGCTGACTTTCAGAAATCATAAAGAGACAAAGAATACAAATGGATAGGAGAATAAAAGCAATTCAAATACAAAAAGAGTCAATGACTTTCTAAAATTGTCCATGGTAAAACATACACGATAATTATTTTCCTACACTGAGCAATACACCATTGGGTGCTAAATATTCATCCGTGGTATAATCCTGAACCTCAAACTACTCATCTCTTTTCCCAAACAGCTGACATGCTGCATAAATAGAAGGTTTCTATAGTTTTAAAAATAATAAACAATGCAGCACATGAACTTTGATTTATTATTCAATTCATCTCTTTCTATCTCTCTGCTATACATAACTCAGAACCACACAGGGCAGTTCCTTTAGCATTAATATTTTGCAGTTCTTTTTAGCTTTAAGGCTATGATCGTTTTCAATGTTTCAGATGTATGCCATTTATCATTAATGTTATAGTGGCATTGCTATTTTAAACTCTAATATTGAGGGGCTTGTCTTTGCCACATAAACTCTCCCCAATAATGACAATGACACTTCCCTTTATATAAACTAATTTTGAATAATTTTTCAAGAGAAAAAATTAAGTGAAATCTAATAAATTCTTAGTCTAAGATACCTGAAATAGTGTAAATGGTTTACTATACATGTGGACACACAAGGATATAAGCTATGAGTCATTATTTGGCTGCTCAAGTGCTGGTCCAATTTATAGGAAAATCAAGACAAAGACTAGCATCTTCTATATAGGATCTATTTATTTTTATTGTCCAGGTGTGAATGTTTTGTCTGTATGTCTGTGTACCACATGCCTAGTGCCACCAGAGGCCAAAAGAGGGTATCAAATCTCCAGGAACTAGAGCTACAGGTGGTTGTGAGCTGCCATCTGGGTGCTAGGAACTGAACCTGAGTTCTCTATAAGGGCATCCAGGGCTCTTAACCAATGACTCATCTCTCCTTGCTCAGATATGTAATTTAAAAGTACTGAAGGCTGTATTATTATTTAGGAAAATATGGTTCTTCCCTGTCCATAAAACAAGTTTTTCTCATTCTAAAGTTGCAGGATGAGCAATAAATTATCTTTTGTATATTAAATTAATCATATATATTACCCAAGAACTATTAGGTAGGTGGTAACAATATGTTAGCCATGTAAGATGAGGGAATTAAGTGAATGACATTTGAAACCATATGAATTCTACTTAACAAATCCACTCTGGGTGTCGCGTTTAGTTCTGGGTTGAGATCTGAGAGACAGCTTCTCACTCGGTCAGCAATCTTTGAGTGCCATCTTTCTATCTGGTATGGTGGAAAACTCTGAACACAGAGACGCAAAACACTTCTGCTACCGAGGAATGCCAAGTGCATTTTCAAATAAGCCATTTAATCACATTTAAATAACTGTCAATCTACGTTTTCCCCTCAGTGATCCAATAAAACAGGATTTTCAGCCTTTTTATCATGTCAAATATCCCTAAACCACAGAGCCACGATATACACTGGAAGTCATGTGTTATATGACGCTGTCCTTTACTGATGTTAATGAAAACATTCCAACTATATCCTGCGCCTTCTTCAGGAGTCGCCCTCATCCTTGCTCTCTGCTTCTGTATTTTCAGTTGCCTATGGTCAACTACAGTCCAAACACCTTGAATCAACGTCTCTACAAATAAACAGTTCATAAATTTTAAGTTTTCCTATTCTGAGCAAGTCCGACACACGTTCACACCACCCTGCGCAACACGAGTCATCCCTTTGGCTAGCACTTCCATGCTGAGTATTCTCCCACTCTTCCCTCAGTCGGTGTTCATTTTGGTTATCAGGTTGACTGTGACATCAATGCAGTGCTTGTATTAAAATGATCTTTATTTTACTTACTAATGACCCCCCTGGCTTAATGTGCTTCCTGTAAAATTTAAGAGAAAGGAAAGAAACCCTTCTCCACTGAGTAAGAAAATGACAAAGAAACAACAGTACACCGTTTCCCAGGGTTCAGAGTTAAAAACAATGTTTCTATGTGTGAAATTAGTATAGAGAGTGAGTGCTGGTTTCCATGCCACACCCTAAAGTATAAAAAGTTCAGTTGCACCTATAACTTGTCACAATTGTTTAACTGAGGTGGTAAAAGCAGCACGTATGTGTGTGTGTCTGTGTGTATGTGTGTACATGTACATGTATGTGTGTGCAAGAAAAAGCACATACTATGAGAAGCGCAATGCTATCTGAACTAGCAGGCATTCAAGGATGGGACTTAACTAGATCCTTTATGGATAAAGCAGAATCTACTGTATCCACAAGGTTACAAAATGAGACTTTAGCCTGTTCTCAGGTCCGAATCCAATCCATTGCTTTTTCTTCTGTCAGACTGCTTTTATATGAAGGCTTATTACTGCTCATTACATACCTTAGACTCAAAACCTGTACTGTGTAAACCTTGCCATCTTTCTGTATTCACAGGCCATAAATTTCTTACCTTCTCCCCTTTAGGTCTAAATTACTGGGATTAATTACATAATAAAATCTGAACAAAAATGGGCAAATACTTGAAGGCATTGTATAATTTGTGCACTTCCTCAATTTGGAAAAAGCTGTTTAAAACAATGGGAGACTCAAGTATTAAAAATAAATGTTTGTACATAGCAAAATGGTTGCTTTCAAAAATTTTAGAAAAAATGCAATATTTATTTGGCTATACTTAAAAATAATTTAAATCTAGATAACCCAACATTTCCGTTATGGATTATCTTGACATCCCACCAGAAAGCTACAAAATCCCCAATACTCTCTTACTAATTTTTCAATTGTAGATTATAAATATTATGTTTTGATTTTCTGAAAGCATGATTTTAAAACAGAATACATCTTTTTAGGAAAAATCTAATTTCATAATGCATCTTCAACTCATAGGGCAATGAAAAAAAGCCAAGTATTTACCATAATATTCTTTGATGGGAGATCCAATTTTTATTTTCCTATGGCTTGAGATAACGATGCGTGTAATAACATAAACCAAGCCACACAATGGTGGTGGCATGCCTTTAATCCCAGCACTGGGAGGCAGAAGCAGGCAGAACTCTGTGAGTTCGAGGCCAGCCTGGTCTACAAGAGCTAGTTCCAGGACAGGCTCCAAAGCTACAGAGAAAGGCCAAGGTGACTGCCATGAAGTAGAGAGAGCAACAGAACTAAAGGGTGGAGCTAGAGAAAGGGAAAGACAGAGATCCAGAGGGAGGGCCAGCGAGATACACACAGCCAAAATGTCAACATGCAGACTGTGTGCCATTTGTGTCTCACTGAGAAATCTACGTCTGCTCCAGAGAAGGAAGGAGTGGGGAAGTTAGAGCTACCGTGGAAGATCTCAGTAGTGATTCCTAGCTGCCACCGGGAACTCCAAGTTGGAGAACGAGTCACGGCAATCTCAGAAGTCTTAAAACGCACAGGTTGTTTCTCCTTTTACGCAGAACTGAGTCTTTTTGGTGTTGTTTCGGTTTGGTTTTGTTTTTCAGACAAGGTTTCTCATAACAACCCTGGCTGTCCTGGAATTTGCTTTGTAGACCACGCTGGCCTTGAACTCACAGAGATCCAGCAGCCTCTGCCTCCTGAATGCTGGGATTAAAGATGTGCACCACCATGCCTGGCCACAACTGAGTTTTGGAGTCTTGGAGCAAGCCAGTCATTGTTCCCTACCCACTTCCCACGCATACAGGAAAAACTCAGAGGTCTGGGTGAAGCCTGCTCATGCTATTTGCTGCTCTTGGGGGGCATGGAATCTCCCCAAGGCTGCTTCTCCATCTAAGCAAAGACATTCATTTTGGCAAGCACATCAGTTCCTATACAGGTAGTCTCTAAGTGCTCTCTTCAACTTCCCACATTCAGGAATGAACTCAAGCTGAAATGAGTGTGTTCCTCCCAACAGAGCAATTAACCATGTTCTATTATTACACAACATCACAAAGAATGTTTTCCTCTAATTCTTCTGCCCTTAATGTCACATTGCTTACAACTGTGCACCCCTAAGACTCCAATTTATGCATAAATATTTACAAAATTAGCATTGTCTCTTGCTTTCAAAAACATTAGTGTAATGCTCAACGGATACAATATTTTAAAGCCCAAGGATTACAGAACTCAACAGTACGAATGCAAGTTAAACAAGAGTTGGTCCTTAATGCGCTGACTTCTAAATTTAATTGTATAATCTAGAGGTGTGTGGGTGTATATTCATTGTGTGTATATATTCATTTTGGGTGTATACTCATTGTGATATACATTCTTTGTGGGTGTATATTCATTGTGGGTATACATTCACTGTGGGTGTATACTCATTGTGGTGTACACTCATTGTGAATGTGTATTCATTGTGGTGTACATTCATTGTGGCTGTACATTCATTGTGGATGTATACTCACGGTGGTATACATTCATTTTGAATGTGTATTCATTGTGGTGTACATTCATTGTGGGTGTATACTCACGGTGGTATACATTCATTGTGAATGTGTATTCATTGTGGTGTACATTCATTGTGGCTGTGTATTCATTGCGGGTGTACATTCATTGTGGCTGTGTATTCCTTGTGGCTGTGTATTCATTGTGAGTGTATATTGTTTGTGTATATTCATTAGGAGTGTATATTCATTGTGAAGATATATATATATATATATCCCATTTTCCTTTCCCGTTAGCTCACTGGCTCTTAACTTGTCTTGAATACTTTACGAAGCTGCTTTGGGAACCTTCTCTCCAGGAGATTAGAATGCTTTGAAAATAAATTTCCCATATAGCTTGACAGGGTTTTGTGAAGTACCCAAGCTGCTTGTGACATTCTCATTTGGTACAGCTAACTGAATCCTCTTTTGCAGCTAACAAACACAGGCTGTAATTTATAGACAGCGTCTGAACAGTTAGGGTTCTGCTTCCTGTGTGTACATCAAGCTTTAGAAATTCTAATCCAAGAGACTCAGAACTATATTGTGAAATGGCCGTGGTATGAAGAGTACAGAATTAAGATGATTCCAACTATTAGTGTACTACAGTTATGTTGACAGGAAATGCAGGGGCAGTGCGGGGAAATTTGGAAGGAATCTGACCTGGCCTCTGAATCTCCTTTAGAGACAGACCAAGTGAAAGGAAAAGCCTTTGCCTTGACCTCAGCTAATCTTGTCCCTCCTAAGCTCAGTTTCCATACTCTTTATGTCAAAATTAGTCAACTGATGTCATTTGTACGTTTCCACCACAGATTCTCAAGTGAGTCAGAATCACATTGGACCATTCCATCTCACTTGCCGTTCCGTGGAAGCCAGCACGGTAGTTCCCCACGAGCCGAGAGCTGAAATGAAGGCAAGCGTCGACCAAAGGGGCTCTATCGCACGTGGAAATTTCTTTACTCTTTCAGATAAAGGGGCAGATGATTTAATTCACTTTAACTCAACAAGCATTTACAGAGTAGTGGCAGGCGCTGGTCAGGAGAAGGAAGAGAAAAGCATACAGAATGCTTGGACTTTGCCTGATCTCTGTCTAGGAGCCATGCATTGCGGGAGAGAGGTGCAGCCACCATGAGTTCAGGACAGGGCAGAACAGGTTACCACTGAAGCATACACAAGAGGGGGGTGCCTATTGATGTCTGTCCAAGGACTCCGACAGGAGGTCTCAAAGGCAAGGCAAGGTGACACTGAGCTGACCAAAGGCTGGTCTGTGCTGTGGTAGCAGTGGGGAAGAAGTCCACAGGAAAAACAATAGCAGCCACATGACTTGTAGATCCTGGCACAAAATGAAAAGAGAAGGCCTCAGTTCAATACTGTTAAGAAGGCCAAGAGGACGACAGCCAAGTAAGCCTCGTCTCCAAGGAGCCTCCCAGGTTGCTAACCACGAAAGCCAACTGCTATGCCAATGACCGCCTCAGGACATGCAGGACCAGAGTCCTGGTACATTGGCACCTAGTGACTTTAACCATCAAGTGTGTCTGGGCAACCAGAGCAGATGATAGGAAACTTCTTCCACAAACATAAAGAAGCCACTGCCTGCCACAGGAGAATGGGAGATTCTAAGTACTTTGCACAGGACAGACAGAAGCTAAACACTAAACAAGCACATCCCGGAACATGGGTTCCTTTTCCCACCACAAGCAGAGCCTGACTATGCTTGATATAGAAAGTATTGCTCTTCATATCAGTTGAAGTGTTTTGGGGGTGAGGGAAGGTTGAAGGGTCAGCTGTCTCCAATTGGCCTCTAACTGAACAGGCAATAAAAGACAGAGAAAGAGAGAAAAAGGGGGGGGGGGGTTATAATGTAAATAAAAAACATATTTGAACTTTCAGTGTGGCATAATATTTCCAATTTCCTGCTGGCTTTCCTCTTTCAACAAAAACAAACTCTAAGCAGCGCCCTGATAAGGCCTCCAGATGAGCCAGGAGGCTAGGAATACTGCTTTGTTTACCTTTTGCATGCTTCCAGCTTTACAGCTCAGTAGTGAGTCAGGCTGCACAGCTCCCGCATTAGCCTGAAGCTACTTTCAGCTTCAAACCACAGCTCTGCACATTGGAACAGCGTCCCTGTGGTCCCCATAGAAATCCCCTGGAATGCAGGGTCCTGCTGGTTTGTTACCCTGCTTCAGAGCCTCCTCCATTTTGTAGGGAAACAAAACTCCGCCCCACAGTCCAACCAGAAAGACTTTAACCCTTCTCGTCTGTAATTAAAGTTCCTATTTACATGGAAAGGTTGTTTGTGAATAATCCCTGCAGGGAGTCAACCCAACAAAAATCAATCAGCCAGCACTCTGGCAAGGCCAGGCCCAGAGCTTGGCACCTAGCACAATACCTATTTGTTGAACAAGTGATGAATGCTGACCCATTTATCTGGATTGATTTTCTTCTGACCCAAACCTAACTTATACTCTGCTAAATTCAACTCCCTTATCCTTTTATAGAATACTTCAATATTTTTTTCCTCCACATCTTAAAACCATTCCCTGAAGAATTCTCATGGCTCTATATCAAAAGTCCTATTAAATTCTTAATGGGATAACCATGAAAAAGGAAATTATTGTATTAATTCTCTGTCACGAGTACAGAAGGAATCAGCGAGCTGACTGCTGGAAGAGCATTCAGCTCCGAGTTGGGAGCCTGTGCACTCCACACGCTCATTCTCATACCGCGGACACATCTTAAAATGAGAGGCAAGGCTTTTCATGTGGGAGAGAATGCATGGTGTTTGTGCATCTGAGTCTGGGTTACCGAACATAAAGCTTTGGGCACACTGCCAAGTTGTTCAACTTTACCCGGAGGCCTCACCTACGGACTGGAGACGTGAACACAATCCCTGGAAAGACTCAGTATAGCACCTGACATGCACTAAGCATTGGCAAGCTTTGGGTTCTACCAATCTTCTACTAGAGGTATAGCTGCAATTTTTAATTTAATAATAATTTTAATATTTTTAAATGTAAAATTTTATACACATTCAACACAAATTTAGAAGCCAACAAGATAATATCTGTGGCTGGTAAAGAATTTCTTCTTTGAAGGAAGCTTTAAGAACATGATATGAAACAATTACATCTGCTGTGGAACAATGGTCTTGTTCCCTGTAAAGATTTGTCACTTGTACTGGTTTAATAAAATGCTGATTGGCCAGTAGCCAGGCAGGAAGTAGAGGCAGGGTGACAAAGAACAGGAGAATTCTGGGAAGGGGAAAGACTCAGTCTGCAGTATCACCCAGACACAGAGGAAGCAAGATGCGACGGTCTCACAGATAAAGGTACCTAGTCACGTGGCTAACACAGACAAGAACTATGGGTTAATGTAAGATGTAAGAATTAGTTAATAAGAAAGCCTGAACTAATAGGCCAATAAATTTATAATTAGTGTAGGCCTCTGTGTGTTTCTTTGGGACTGAACAGCTGAGGAACCGGGTGGGACAGAAACCTCTGTCAACATGTATCAAACAAAGTGTTCATCTCGCATCTCTCACTATGTTCTCTGCTCCCTTTTCTAGTACGTATAAAACTTCCTTATAAACTTAAAGATTTAACATTTTGATGGCATCTGAACAGAATGTTTCAATGCTTTCTTATGAGAGACGATGATGAAAATGCCTTCCACGACTGTCTGCTTCAAAAAGACAAAAATCACAGAACACAGGGACTCTCACAAGTCCCAAATTAAAACCTCACATCAAACCTTATTATCATTTTGAAATATTTGGTCATGCAAAAACCAATAGACAAGCGCCTTCTGAAAAGAATTCTGTCATTTCTTTAGTACCCACGGCCCTGCTAGCTTCCCAAGGCTCCTACGACAGTACAATCAGTCAATTCAATCAGAAAAATTCTCCAGTACAATGGTAATTTTCTCCCACATTTTTTCTTTACACTGTCAGTTCAAGTCACCTGCTGAAAGCATTGATGTGGAACAGCTCAGTATTAGCTCTGAAGTTAGTCCCAGTCCACAGCTAAATACCTGCACATCCAGGGTAGGACAGAGACTGAACAGCGTGGCAGCCCAGCCACAGATGGGCACATTACTCAAGTTCCCCTATTAAAAGTCATTCACACTGATTCTCAGTATTACAGGACAGACACCAGTCAGGAAAGGAAAATGGGTTCCTGAACATAGGTACCAATACTTAGGAAAGAAGTTCACTACAACCTATTGTAAAAACAACACAGACAGACAAAATAAAAATCTCAACTCCACCTCAAGCCTATTACAATAGCTAACGTGTCTAACAAGGGCACCACCGAAAGATAGAGTGCATTTTAAATGAAAGCTTCTGCCCCTTTAAGTTTCAACTGCGGTTTGCAATGGTGTGCAGGTTCTTCACATGGGCCCTTAAACAGAAAGTAAAGTGCTATTACCACTGGTATCTCGAATGCTCCGGCACCTTGCCTGGCCTTCTGAGCTCAGCAGGTAGGTCTGTGAGCACTGAGGCCACCAGGAAGAAAGGCGTTTACTACATCGACTCAGAGGGTCGTCAGTGGACAACCTGTACAAGATTTATGCTTTAAATAATAAATGAACTAAACACCTTGAGGTAATTGGCTGTGTGAAGCTTCACAATAGGCCAGAGAGCTTGTCTGAACAAAGTCAAAGAAGATTAAATAATGAATGAGGAGCGTGGAGGAGTTGTGCCAAACCAATACGGCACAGCTCCTTTAAGAGCAAAAGTGGCTGGAAGTCCTGTTTCCAGGATGCTAAGAAGCAGCGCTGGGACTTTCCACGTCCACAGCAAAGACTTCAAACATCCTTATTTTCATGATTTCCAATGGATCTTGGCACATGGCAGCCAGTTAGTTCTTTAAGACAGGGCCAGCTGACTGATGCAGTCTTACCCAAAGACTACGCCATGCTCAGTTCTCCCAGCAATTCATAAAGATAAAAGCAACATCTGAGGAAGTGTGGTAGTACAGGGGAGGAGGGTGTCATGTCCCCCTACTGGACGATGCTTGTCAAGGTTCAGCCTCAACGGGTTCAAACATTCCAGGGTAGGGGCCTGTGGATTAGAAATGTTAGTCAGAAAAGAACAAAGATACAAAAGACATAGACAGAGACACAAAATAGATTTGGGAAGGCAACCCAGTGAATACTGAACCCTCCTGTGTTTACTCTTCATATGCTTTATACGCCCCAATCCAAAAGTGGGGAAGAAGGCAAAAGACTGCTTTACCATGATACAAAGAACAAACAGAGCAATTACCTCTTCAATACCCAAAACATCAAGTCACTATATCCTGCGTTAAGTATTCTGTTGTTTACGCAAATCAGGCAGTGATTGTACCTTAGGCCAACCATCCTGTAGGCAGCACTCCCTGGGTCACACTCAAGAACAGACCCTAACTCTGTAACCTTTGGTCAAGGTGGAATGGAGCCACCCACACCCATGGCTCCTACCGGACGGTATCAGAAAAAAACTTTTGAAAAATATCTCTGACACAAGATTTAATGGCATCTGTCACCAAGAGACCAAAATAGAGCAACATGTCCAACAGCCTTCCAAGATACAAGCAGTACAGGAGTGTAGTGTGCGTACTCCTTCCAAGTAACTCTTTTTTTTTTTTTTAAAGAAATGGTAGTTTGGTTGTTAGTTCTGGAAAAAGGAAGAAGATGTAGCCATCAAAAGGATAAGAGAACTATAAGCAAATAAAAATAGAAATTAGACCTAAGCACAATATGCTCAAGAAAGCCAATATAACTGTAATGAGTTGTACTTAGTTTTCTGTTTTAAAAGTGCATATTCATCACTGATCCTGTGTGGAATAATGGCTTCAGATTCTGTAAGCCAAGGGGCGCTTATTAGTGAGAAAAGCTCATTTAGGTAGTCATATAAATAAATTATTCCACCTTTGTAGAAAATTCAAAAGGGGAAAGAAAGAGTCCTATTAGGTAAAATTTAAAAATTGCCCATAACTGTTGAGTTCAGAGGTAAGTACCTATGGGATGAACAGTCTAGACCAGTGCTTCTCAACCTTCCTAATGATGTGACTGTTTACTGTATGTGGTGACCCCCACCCATAAAATTGTTTTCATTGCTACTTCATAACCATAATTTTGTTACTGCTATGCATCATAAGGGAATTGTAATGCATTTCTGGAGGTGGAGGTTTGCCCAAGGGGGTGTGACCCATAGGTTGAGAACCACTGGTCTAAACCCTAGTTGTTGCATGTCTGAACATTTCTGTAATAAGTTTACTTTTCAAAGATTATACACAAACAAGCATCAGACAGTACTAACTAAATTTATTTGAAGCAACTGAGAAAAGGTTATTTTCAAGAATTAGGGAAAATGTGATGGGCAAACGGGCATCGGGAGCCATTTGGAGCCAGTTTCCCCAGGTACTAAGGGAGCCTGGGACACTATGGCTATCTCTACAGGAGTGAGGCCCTCTCACCGCTCCCGTTTGCAGCAGTCCCTGGCTGTGAGACGTGTTGCCTCTGTCCTTGGGGCTCAGGATATGTGTCATCTCATGTCCCCGCTCCTGTCCCCACTATCTTAGTGCTCAATGCCCCTTCGCCACCGGTCTCTTCCACCCGTCTCTTCCTTGGCTGTTTCTTTTACAGCACCCACCATCTGTGATTGGCCTACATTTCCATCCGCTCATCACCGGCCTCCTGTGTTACAGAGCAAGCAGGCGCTCTCTGCAGCTCCCTGCAGGCCTTTGCTGTGGGCTTCGAGCTACTGACCCCTCTTCTACAACCTCGTATGACCCTCGTCGTCATTTCTAGTGTCTGTCATGAGCTTGCTTCTTGCAAACGCTGAGCACTGGAAACACAGGTCTGTACAGCAAAGAGCCCTGCAGGGAGAACCTCAGAATCAGCCTCCAAACCCCTGGCACCATTCTGCCCTGTGCACCTTCCGACAACACGCAGGGGTTTAAAAGTGGTGTGTCTACGTTTTAAGAGCTGAGTAAATGGAACTGAACGTGCTACTTAATGTCCGGGTCCTTGCTGTCTACAGATCTATGGATGAGATGTCAAGAATTAATCACAACGACAACACAGGAAATTGCCTGGCACCTGGCACAGAGCAGATGCCCACAAACGTGCTCTTTATCTCCCTGATTCCCTCCTTTGAAAACTTTCAGGAAATTTGATAAAGGAAATATTAAAAGTGTCCAGGGAGAAGGTGTTAGTCTTTATGACTGGATAATCAACTTAATTATTTTGACATCCTCCAATGTGATCAGGAAAAGCTACAATCATTGGTAGTTTCCCATGACCACATGGTCCGAGCAGAACGTGAGCAAGCTCTCCAACAATCACCGTCTTCCAGTGCCCTAGTCCCTTTAGAATTATATGTGTATCATTCCATTCTACATTGGTCAAATGTGTTCAAGAGCGTAACCCTTCAATATGCCTTATAAATAAGCTAGTCAGGAAGGTGAGGGGACATAATATGTCCGCTACAGAAGCAAAGACTATTTCAGCTGGAAAAGAAATGCCCAGAGGTGTAGGCATATGCCAGCATCCAGGGGCACATGGTAGATGCTCAATGAGAAAGTCACCTCGGTAGGAAGCTGAGGTGACCACAAGCTCCAGGAGCTGTGGAACATCTGGGGAGAGAGAAAGGTAAAAATCTGGAGTCATGGCCCTCAGAAACAATGCAAAGTCTGTGGGCTCCAAGGGGAAGCAGAAGCACTTTTCACTGGCTCATAATTAAACTATTCATTCAGAGTTTGCACCAAATCTCTGAGAATAAAACAGCTATCACTTGTTGACAGTCTAACTGTAATATATTCAGCAAGTGATCTTAATGTCTCAAAATTGGATTAACTGATCCAAAAAAGCACATTGTATAATCTCACTTTCAGACAATGCAGTGGAAACACTGTGAATATAAAGGTGCGGCTATTGTACATCATTCATCTACAAGCACAGAAGCCTGTTGAGAATCCCGGTCTCAGGTTTCAAGTGTTTTCTCTCCCTCATGCCATATAATTGGCTTTATCATGGGAGATCTAAAAAAAGTTTTACATTTAATAGATATGGCCTATTTATCCTAGTAATTTAAGCTATAATAATCTTAATATATAAAGCATTGAAATGTAATTGTATTTTTTTTAAATCTGCTCATATTGAGGTTGTTTTTAATTTGAAAGTTTCTCTCTTGCACTTAAAATTACACTGTTTAACACATATGAAGACACTGCACTCTTCTACTGCAACTGCTGTTAGCAAGAGAGTTCTCCACCTAGAACAAATATAATGGTCACCCAGCAAATGGTCATGTGAGCCAGCAGTGTGACATATCAGCATGTACCCAGATCATCTGGGCACAGCTTCCCTGCTATAGTTCCCAGACGGGGTCTACTGATCCACCCTTCTTCCAGCGTGCTACCAAGCGGTGCCAGTGTGAGGAACGACAGACCCACTTCTGCCCACCGTCCATGCCCTGGTGCTTCCTAAGGCACTTCCTCCGCTTGATGATTTAAATGCACCAGTGTCTCCAACAAGCAGATTGTTTCTTAAGAAATAAAAATCGCTGTGACACTTTCCCCAACAATTCCCACAGTTATGGGACCTCCCTTTTTTTGATTTTGTTTTTGTTTTTACATGTCAATGAGTATGTGCTTAAGATTTTTCATTGTTGATTTTCCAAAATGTCCCCCAACAACCTCAACTGAAGACTGGTTGGCCCGGTCCACAGTGCCACAAGAAGGCCATGGTTTAGGAGGGGAGGCCCTGCTACACAGAAAATGCATCCACTAGGGGTGTGCACTTCTAGGAACAGTTAGTGCTCCATACCCTCCTCTTTGCTTACTGCTCCCCATTACTATCAGGCAAGCAGCCTTCTTCCAAGTACTCTCTTCTACAATGTCTACCTTGCAAGAGACCCTAAAGAGCCAGCCATCCACTGCAGCCTCGAACATACAGACCAAAAGAAACAGTTCATCCCTAGAAGATGGATTTCTCGAGTGTTTTGCCACAATAGGAGCTGATGGAAACAATATATTTTTAGTAATCAGTGTTTACTGAGTACAAACTCTCAATTCCAGGCAGTATCCTAAGCACCCTGTGTTTCTGTGTTCACACAACTTTCATGCTCCTCAACCTAACAGGCGAGACAAGCAAGGCGCAGGAGCACTGACTAGTTAACCGGCCAAGGTAACTCGTAAGCTTGGAGAGGGGATCCAAGAGGAGTCAACACCACTCAGCACTTTGACTTCTAAACCAGAAGGCTACACAGTCTTAGACAAGGTACCTAGTCCATATGCAGGATTCAACAGAATGACTATAAACCACAGCCCCAATTCCTGACTCATGGATTATCTGAACAACAGGTTCCACAAGCCGTAATTTTCCTTTTTGACCATCAGAAGACAGAACATAAAAATAAATTCTGCATTTGTTCAATCAGGAGACATGTCCTACTGGAAGCCCAAACGCTAGACAAATTCAAGGGATGTGCATGATATATTGGCTAGCCCTTCGTGAGAATGCACCTCCAATCAAAGAATTTCTTTATCCAAGGACAAGTTATTTCACCTTCCCATCTGTCCTGTGAATTTTTAAATGTCTGAGACAGGTGGCCTGTTAGAAACCTAAAACCCTGTGGATACAAAATATGATTAAAACCTGATGCTGTGCTTTCTGATTAAGAAGAGTCTTAAGTTAAGGCAAGATTTTGTAGATATCCTGCAAGAGGTATCAATAATAAAATATTGATATACTAATTATATAACATATATATAATTAATATACATATAATATATATTAAAAATATATAATTATTTATATATATAATAAAATCTCCTTAAATTCCACATCCGCATATGCTTTAACAATCTGTTACTTGCTCAAGATTCCTGTGGAAAATGTCCTAATGTCTGCGGAGCAGGGACATTGACACTATAATTGTGATTTCATCATCAGTCCTTAAATGCTTGAGGGTCAAGGCTCTCTGCCTTCTTTCTGAGGCCACCGGTGTTCCTAGTGGCTTATAACAGAGTTTTAGTGAACCAACTTATCAGTTTCTGTTTTGATGCCATCTCTGGGAAATGTAACCACAGTTATGCAAGCAATATTTATAAATACTGCATTGCTAATGGGTAATAGGATCAGTTAATAATTAAGACAGAGACAGAAGCCGTTGTAAATGCTTCTAAACAGTCTTTACTCTGATTATATTTCACACAAATGTCAAGTCAGTGAGACTTCTTTGGAAGCCAAAACGCACAAAAGAAGAGTTAAGCAGCTACTTGTCAGTCCCCACGCCCCATTTTCTATGTATAATAAAAAGCCTAGCATGATTATTTTAAACATATCCATTTCTTCCCTAGAAAAGATGGAAGGAGTTTAAATGAAATCCATTTACTGAGAGCTGAAACCTATGGTGTGTTTCAAGTTCGGCGCAGAATACTAAGCAATGATCATGCAGATAATTAAAATTTTAAATGTTAAATGATTTATATTCTTGTAAATAATTAAGGGAATTTAAAAAACCCAAGTAAGGAAGTGTTCAGAGAGAGTATATACTACCCATCTATTTTCCAGAACAGTGATATATGAGAATATGTTACTTACATTTTGTTACTGGTAATGTCAGCAGTGGCTTTAATTTAAAAAGCTTTAGCAAACTTAATGAAATTAGCCAAATTGATTGGCATTCTGATCCAGCAGGTATTAAACACATCAAGGTAAAAACAAGGCCACTGTGACAAATTCAATAGATCAATCTGCAGTGATGCAAAAATCCAATAAATTGAAATTTAACTAAAGAATATTGCACAAACGCTAATCCCATCTATGAAATAAAGGAGTATTCATCTGAGACTCTATTACTTACTAGTACTGCCATGAAATCTGTAATTGTGTTACTCTTTGATTCTACAGCCTTCCTTTTGAATGCTCCTACCTCTGTTACTGTCAGTGCACAGACTTCATGAGCAGGGCCTCCCCCTGGCTTTGTTCATTCAGTCCTAAGCCTTTACGAAGCAGTGTTCTATCTTTTCCAAAGAAATATGGCTTCCAAAGGAAGTTTCTAAAGAAATTTAAAGAATCAAGAGCCAATGTATCTCTTAGTGAAAATAGTGTAAACCCTAAAGAAACCAAAACACAATACTTTACCCTCCATTCTGGAACACTGATCACTTCAAAGGGGCAGCAATAGATATCTAAAATGTGCCTCAGCTACGGTCTAAAAGGCATGGGAACACCTTAATAACATGAGCTAACACACACACACACATAAACACACACACTTGCACCTGTAGCACACACTCCCACTCCTGTATCCACCTGTTGAACTTTGATAAAAAGAAATGTCTTTCCTGGGATGTTTTTCCAAAAAAATTATAGCTAAGGTTCATATCCACTTATCTTGAAAAGCTAGCATAGCGAATATTATGTAATTATTACTCTAAATAAAATCAAAAGTATTTAAAAGTACTCAGGAGAAAAGTAACGTTTGGCAGGAGAATGGAGTGGTTGGGTTGTCAGAGGGGATGTCTAGGAGCGTTCTCAGTTGTCTACAATTCCCCCATGAAGAGCTGGAGGAATGGCTCAGAAGTTGAACCCATGTATTCTTCTTGCAGAAGACTCAAGTTCCGTTCCCAGCAGCCAAGTCAGGTAGCTCACAACTGTCATCCCAGTCCCAGAAGGCACCTTGGCCAATAAGCCGCCATGCACAGCTTCTGTCAAGTAACCACGCATCAACATCGATCTAGAACACGGGCCGAGCAAACATCCCACAAAGATTGTGAACATTCCTTAGGATCAAAGGTGAGTTAGGGGAATGTGGTCAGGAACGTAGAAGAGCAGCACAGCTGTCAGCGCAGTGGACTAGGATCCTGGCTTTGGTTTAGAAACAGCTCCAGTAGCATTACCGCCAGGGCCTTGGGAGTCAACACGGCTTCTATGGCAGCAGCGAAAATACAAGTCAGAGGCTCTGCGAAATATGGAGACTTTTGAATTAAGATGGCAGCCAGGCTGCACAATGGTCACTCCTGATATCACACGAAAACTACATCAGGGTTACTTTATTAAACACATGAATCCATAAGGACTGGAGAAACGTCAACCATAAAAATTCTCAGGGTGCCAAGCAGATGGATTACTACCCATTCATTTGGCAGTCATGGCAAATGGGACACCAAGCCTCCAGTACAAAATGCTTAGAAACAAAAAGGCATTTATAGGTTAGGTCAAGAGGGCAAAACTCAATAGTAGACATTGTGATTCCCTTCTCAGCCAGTCTACCCAGTAGTGTGGTCCAACAAGCATCATGTGGACATTCAGACCACAGGAGCCAATGCCCACACATCAACAGTAGAGAATACATCATGTCACTACCATGGAAGACAGAGTCCAGATGAAATGAATAATCAACTGAAATTTGGAAGAAACACACAAAGCAGAGAAAAGAAAAGCTAACATAACAAAGTCTAAGCAAATGTCTATGAACCATAAGGGGGAGAGTACATCTAGTTCTAGAAACACCTAAAAGGTTGAAAAGCAAAACCAAAACTATCTTAAGATTAAGAAATATCATAGTAAAAGTAATACAAAACAGAGGAGTTAAAGTAAACAAACAAACAAAAATTGAAGCAATCTCCTGTACGGCCAAGCAAAGATCCAAAGAGAAAACCTGGGGAAAAGGCTCAATCCAATGCTTAACCTGGCATATGGGAATGGAATCAAGCAGAGCATGGAAAGTCAGTAGAAATGATTCAAGAACTGAAAGATGTTTCCAGATTAACAGACCCAACGTATACAATGGCAGTAAAGTCACATCACATCACACACATCACTTGCATCCTACGTCACACACTCCCCTTGTAGCACAAACCATACATTGGACAAACCACACACATTCAACTGGGAGTTCACAACATCTACAGAGTGGTTCTACAGAAAAACTAATCAAAATTTCTTTCTCTACCACAAAGCCAGAAACTGTATGACAGTGAAGAAAAACAGGACAGAACAAAAGGGGGGACACACTTAAGATATGCACCGTGTCACTAGGTACCTGGAGACCCAGCATGTACAATGCATATCATTGCTGTAGTCATTGTTGTTATTGATGAGATCCACAGCAATACTCGGTCACAATGGAGGTAGCCAGAAGGGGAGCAGGATAGAGGATGCTCCTCACATCAGTGGTTCTAATGAAACCCAGATCTATGGAAATCAACACCATGGAGGAGCTTCTGGCCCTCTCTTCAGGTCTAAAACTGAACACAAAGAGGCTTGTGCTATTGTTGTGTTCAGAGCCTGCTGTGCTGTTTGGGGAAGCAGTGGAATCATTCACCAGTGGGTCTTCGTGGGCAGAGATAGGTCACCAGGGGAGGCCCTTCACAGCCAGAGCCTACACCTTAGTTCCCATCCTCTGCTTCCAGCTCCCATATGCTGCAAGCAGACTCTGAAATTCAATTGCAATGCATAGCTCCTCCCACCACGATGCCCTAAGAAATCTTCAGGCACAGGCCAAAAGTCTACCTTACCCTTTAATTAGTTTATGTTGGATATATTCACATAGCAATGGAAGAGTAAGTCCATCTTAAAACCGAGAGCTCCCAACCTCATTATTACTAATAAGAAGTGCTGCTGAGAGGGGCTAGCCTCTGAATGGGTCAATGTTCGGGAGCATCTTTGGCCTCCACCTACCAGACGCAAACCTGGACACAGATTTGTGATGACCACTATGTTTCCAGACAATGCCAAAGTTCCCTGAGCAGGCAGAAATCACTTCTAGTGGGAAAAGAAGCAAACAGTGAAGGAAGGACACACAAAGGATCTTCCTCATAAAGATGAATTAAAATTCCCTAGCAATCTACACCAAGCAAGCCCACTCTCTGCAAGAGGGCACGGGTATAAAGCAATGGTCGTCTCTCTTGAAGACTGAGATGGAGAAAAACAATGTATTTCATGGTTATTTATTGTAAATGTTTAAAATTTCCAATGAGCATTTCTTCTTTCATCATCCTCCACTCTGTACTTTTAGAAACATGAGCTCCCACACACATAAAATCATATACTAAGTTATTGTTTATGATATTATTTGTAATGATAAAAACTCTCACAGAAAGAATGTTAGGCCGTAAGTTATGTAATCCCTAGAATGGAAAAGTACATATCCATGAAAAATTAATTTATCATATACTAACATAAAGACATTTCCAAAATAAACCCTAACGCTAAAAATGCATGGGGTAAAAAAAAGTATGAGCATTTTATGAATATACAGGCTGTATATCCTTACTACCTTTTTCTTTTATATAAAGAGATGGATGTAGTTTATTCTGAAACAGGGAACAGTGGCAAGAGGCCATGGTGTGAGGGAGATTCTGTGGTCCTTTGTGTTTTCTGGATCTCAATCATGTGAATACCTTACTTATACATTTTAAAATGAGATTTCCACCCTGTGAATTTCTGTGCTTCAGTAGTCCTCCTGGGCTACTTCCTCAACCACCAGGGGAGGCCTCAGAAGGCCTTGGAGGAGTAGCCACTGCCCCATGGTCACCATGCACAAACTGTCTGCAAAGTTCAGCTCCAAGGAAGCTCAACAAAGAAGCCTGTTCTGCCTCTGAATGCCATTGTCCCCTGAACAGAACAAGGGTCATCCTCCTTCCTTCTGCCTGCAAGAGGGTGTTGGGCTGTGCAGGCTGGTGGGGGAGTGTAATTAGTGTTAAGACAATCACGCTCCTTCTCAAGGATCCACACACTAAAGGCAGCCTTAGAAAACATGAAGACTGCGCTTCACCTGGCCAGGGAGACGAGGAGGCCACAATGATGCTATTTTATCGGCTTCTATGAAGAATGGCTGGGAAGGCGGAGGCAGAGGGAGGCAGAGAGTGACCTCACAGTCCATACTCAATGTCCCACTTGTCACTCTTGGGTTAACACCAGAGAAAAGATGGAAAACCAGAGACAGGGAGTAAGAAACGACTCAGCTGTTCCCACCGCCTTGTTTTGGTGGAGTTACTTTGGTCTCTGTCAAGTGGGAATAAACTCAGAAACTCAGAAACACAGAAACTCCTAATGAGCAAGAGGACTGAGACAGAGAATACTGAAGACTGAAAAAGATAAATCCTAAAGTTTCTCTGTTGACTGAGTTGCTTGCATGTCTAAACACTGAAATGCGTGTTTAGAATCCAATACGAAGCAGGTTAACAATACTAGAGATAAAGACAGTATTTTGACAATCGGCAAACCAACAATAAAGCAGAATCTATACATTTATTATTTACATATGTTCCAACAACTGCTGGTTGAGTCTTTACGTTAACTATGAAACGTGACACCCAAGGGCTAAGACAGACAGGAAAGCACAGTCAACTCTCAGGGAGCTCGTTTAATCCAGTCAGTATCTCTTAGAGCACCACTATTTCTTGGACACCCTGCTAACTAGGCATAACTTCAGTAAATAGTAGGATTGACATACATTTTCAAAACAAAGTTAGACCAAAGCAAAAGTAACAAGGGAAGTCGAAATAATATTCAGCACGAAACAAGCACCTCATAATTGAAGGCATTTGAGGAGGTGGCCAAGACAAGGTGTGACCAAATATAACTCTGAGTTATATTTCAAATCTTTAAATTAGCTTAAATATTTTAATTATCAAAATACTTGAAACACTTAAATCATTTAAATGTTTAATATTGCTACAAAATAGAGTTCAAATAAGGAATTTTAAAGGTACTTACAAATTTGCCCACATCATTCCTGAATGGTACAAATACATTCTAACACCTCAGAATAAGAAAAACCTGCTTGGGTTGGTGGCATATGCCTTTATTCCAAGGAGTCAGGAGGCAGGTAGATCTCTGTGACTTTAAAGACAATCTAGTCTATATAGGGAGTCGCAGGCTAGCTGGAGCTACATAGTGAAACCTGATCTCGAAAAGAAAAGAAAACCCCAAGTATAAGGCGTTTTTCAAAGTCATATTAAGGTATAAACACTTCCTTCCTATTCTTTCACTTAGTCATCTTACACTGGGGGGATAAACAGAAAGAAATACAGCTGTTATCTCGTGTGTGTCAGAGATGTTTCGTGTGTAAGAGGCATTGGCCATCAGCGTACTTTCTTGTTGGGAGAACGCTTTCACTTCCTGCAGATGCCCTGACTGTGTAACTCGAAAGCAGTGATGTCCAGCAGAAACATGGCACAAGCTACACAAGCCATGAAAATTTTTCTAGTTGCCACGTCAAAACTTAAGAAAAAAATAACTAGCTTGAATGGAATTGTTGTCTACGGTTGGAGATGCAATGCATGGTACACGAGTACTCTATTGTTTTCTACGGTTGGGGGTTGAGTGCATGCTGCACGGGTATTCTATTTCAAAGCCACCCCTATCCTATGAGCAATTAAAAAATAACTGCTTGCCGGGTGGTGGTGGTGCACTCCTTTAATCCCAGCACTCGGGAGGCAGAGGCAGGTGGATCTCTGAGTTCGAGGCCAGCCTGGTTTACAAGAGCTAGATCCAGGAGAGGCTCTTGAAACTACAGGGAAACCCTGTCTCGAAAAACCAAAAATAAAATAAAATAAAATAACTGCTTAACCCAATCTATCAAGATATATTTTTTCAACATGGAATACAAAAATACCATGTGAAGGGATTTCTGTATTCTGTGTTTAAACCTCTGTGACCTATACATTTATCTCAGTATCCCTTGGCTCTGAATTAGACAATACTGAGTTGTCACCAGGTCCATGGTGCCGCTAGAAAGCCACACAATCAAGGCAATTGCATATGCCATACCTCACAGCAAACAAGGCCCTAAAAAAACAACAAATTAAGACAGTTTTTAGGGGCTCGCTGCTTCTCAGATTAACTTCCTCTATGGAATTTTTAAGCAGCAAAGATGAGGCCATAGGCAAGTATCTAGTACTCAATGTGAAATTAAAAAAAAACTTGCATCTAATAAAATAAAATTATATTTTGTCTAAAAGTAATTAACACTGAAATACAAGCCAGCCCCTTCTTCAGAATGGACCACATGCTATGGCTGTCTGCACTGTCATGAAAACCTATCCGAGAAGCACAGCGGCAGCAGCAGGAAGAGCTGGACACTCCAGCACTCATTTCACCTTCTGCTCATTTCCCGAGGACTTTGCCCTGAGCAGTTGGTGTAACCCAACACTTGTATGAGTAGAGCTTGAATCAGAGCCTATTTAACGTGCATGCCAGACCCTTTCTCTGGGTCATGAAGGCACAGCAACATGGAAACTTTGGAAGCAAGTACATGCATGACACTTACTTCTTATTGGCTAGACAAACCCCTTCATGACTACCTAGGACTTTGGAAAAGGCTAAAATGGTTGTGCATCAATTGCTCTTAAATTCAAACTTTTAGATTAATTTTCATGTATGTGTATGAGCGCTTTGCTGGCATGCATGTCTGTGAACCACACATGTGCCTGGTGCCAGGGGAGGTCAGACAGAGCTGGATCCCTAGAACTGGAGTAACAGAGGTTTGTGATCCACGATGTGGGTGCTGGAGAACGAACCTGGGACCTCAGAGAGAACAAGGCCTCTTGAACTCTGAGCCATCTCTCCAGCCCCAACCCAAACATCTTAAATATAAACTAAACATAAAAGAGTCACTTAATATCTATCTCCAAGTATACATGGGGCATTTGAAATCTAATGTCTTAACTGAGGTCTGATTGCTTCCGTTTCCTTTCAGATAACTGCAGTGGGGTAGGTGGGGCTTAAGAAACATTTATTCCAAATCCCACTGAGTCCTGGAGAAAGTGAGTCCGGGAAAAGGACCTACAGGGGCAGGCTGATTATCAACTGAGAAAGCAAAGTCTTCCCTTCCAACCCAGGCCACACAGACATGCTGACCACTCAAACATGCTTTCATTACTCACTACATACAGTGAGGGCATTTTCACAGGTAAACCAGCTTCCCTTGTCCTTCGACGGCGTGGCAGGAAGAATGCAGATGAGTTTCAATCAATAATTTCTTATTCAATTACTATAAGAATGTTTTCACGTATTGCAGAGATAGACCATTGTGCCCACCTTTAAAATGCAAAGAAAACCTGACATACAAATTTTTTTTACTTGCTCCACATATAAATTAGGAAGTGATTATTTGCATTACAAAAGATTGCACTTTTCAAAAAAAAAAAGATAAGTAACAAGGTTCCTTGAAATATCAAGTCCCTTGGTAGAACAAAATTTTTATCCAATTTGCAAAAGGAAATAGGGAGGCACACACTTCAGCTAGGCTCAACTTTTGCTTAGAAATTTCCCCTGGCCTGTAGCTTTTCCTTTTGCTTTTTCCTGCAGGTCTATTACCCATTACACAGCCCAGTATTTGTGTAATAAATAAAACATTTGCTTGGCCCCAGTTATGGGGCATGGAAGTTCCAGAGACTATCTGGGGTACTGGAGTATAGGAGGGAATGTCCAAAGCAGTTTCAAGTCTCCAGCATGGTCTTGACATTGTCTCGTGCTAGCTTCGTGTTCTGCTGCCTTCCTACATTCTGAGCTCTCAACAGCAGGATGGTTTCTTGTTCATAACTAAGCCCCTGGGGTCTGGCTTGGCATCAGCTTCATAGAACGCAGCAAACCAACAAGGGATGAAAAGTGATTTTTGTGTGCCACCATGTACCCACTGAGGTTCTGGGCTGATGGAGGTTCTGTCATCTCATTCATTTTTTGGTACATAGACGGGTGATGGGATTTGACCATGTGGCCCTGAGTTAGGCTCAGGAGTTAAGTAAGGCAGCTGATCTCACAAAGCTGGGCAGTGGTGAGGAGTGAGAGTTCACATCCGGCAATCTCTGAACATGGAGCAAAGACACTTATACCATAACACGAGTAAGAGGCATTAGGTTCAGGCATGGAACAAATGCAGGTAAGAAGGCAAGCCTCTCTCAGTTATTTCCTCTTGTCCTAGGGACATATTCTGTATCCTTACTGCAGGAAATGTTCGGGCAGGGACACACCGGCCACATAGGAGTCACCAATAGCCTCTCCTTGTCATTCACCCGCAGAGCAAAGCCCTGGGTAGACAATGGCGCGTTTCCACGCAAGCACACTCCAGCACCTTCTCCATCTGAGTCATTCTTCATATATTTCTGGTCAATGGTTAAAAACAGTAAGCATTCAAGTTTCCAGTCCCATGAGCTCAGGGTTGTACCTGGCTCTGCCACTTCTTAGTCATGTGGTCTCTGAGAGGGACACAAAGCTGTGTGCAGGGAAAAGATGTGCAGAGCACACCGCCATAGGGAAGAGAAAACCTGTGCAGCATGCAGGAAACACGCAAGCGCTGCAGATTATCAAAGTCCTAGATAGGGAGCAGTTATTCCAGAACATGCTAGGAAAAGACAAAGGACTGCGAGCAGCAGGAGGACTGTGATGAAGAACAGAAGACAGATCTGCCTGTTGACTGACACCTCATACAATAGGAGAAACAGGAACTCCACAGCAAAAGGCGAAAATATTCTAGAGAAGCTGCAGAAATTTCGAAACAAGACTTTCAAAAGGAATATGGCGTTTGCACATCAAAGGAGCACAGCACGAGACAAACCAAGAACACTTTTGTGAGAATTCTCTTTGTGAATTCTGCTGTGAAACACGGAGCTGTTCATTTGTCCTGGGTAAGATATGATGCTTCCTCATGAATATCCATTGGGGCTTTTTCTTACGGAGTGGAAAAGCTTTCTGGATGCGCTGGGAAAGATGCTTGCACACATATACATTCACACGTGGATATCTGTTGGAGGCTTTCAACCCATGGCCCATAGAGTGCTAAACAAACCGCAGTCCTCTGTGGAACAAACCAAGGGGTATCTTCAACCTCAGCAAATCCTGGCTGGCACCCATGGCTCCCCTACAACTTTAAACATGAAGGAGAGACACAAAAAAAACTGGCTTTGACAATGATCTAATTGAAGGAAATTTTTGTGAGCCTGGAATTTTGTAACAAGCCAAGTTATAATTCAAGTATGATAATAATAATAAAAATAAAATATTCAAGGGCTCAGAAAAATCTAACACATAAATCACTTAAAACCACTTCAATGTGTACTCCAGTTAACTGGGAAATGAATCAACGTGGAGATGCTCTGATATGACAGGATTCAGATTGGAAGTTAGACATAAGTGACGCGGGAGCTGATGAAAATGGTGCAGAAGTGTGCCTAAATTTTAATCTTGTAAAATAATCCGGGGGTAATAACCTAACTTCAAAACAATAGGTTTTGCCCAGAAGGCACACCTTTTCTTTAATGCCACAAGTTTTATTTGAGAACCACATAAAGACAAATTTTCCAAGCAAACATGATGATGCTTACTTTCACATATCACCCTGATTAGGTCATAAAATACACAGACACTTGACCAAACATTATACTGAGTGTTTCTGGGATGTTCTTGTAGGATAGGGTTATATTTAAAAGTGTGAGAAAAGAAGATCATAATCCTTAATGTGGTTGGTGCTTAAATCAACCACTGGAAGAACGGAAAAGGAACGAAAAGTTGGGAATAAGCAACTTCAACCAAACAGCAAGCCACAGTTCTCCCTGCTGCCGAGCCGCCATCTGGATATCACCCTTCACACACACACACACACACACACACACACACACACACACACACACACACTGGACAGCCCCAGCCTCCCACAGGCATGTCTTAAAAGATGGTCATTCTTTTTTTAGGGAAGTCAAATCAAATTACAATTCGGTATCATTTTCCCCACAACAGGATGATGGCTATTAAGGAATTTCTTCTAAATCCAAAACATGGAAAATAAGAGTTGTTGAGAATGAAACAACACTTCTGGGTGAATCTCTGGTGTGGATGTCGGAAGATTCCTAAGGTATTCGCGGGTTCACTAAGAGGCTGCGATGCCCATGATGTTCTCAAGTTCAGTAGTAATGGAAGAAATTACACAAGGAAAATCTGACAGATTTAAGTCCACAGAAAAGAAAAACTTATCTACAGTAAACTAACAACCCGAAATGGAAATACAGGCAATAGGAAGGCTTCACATGGCTCATCACAAGCAGTTCACAGTAATCAATAAATCCACTGAATTTCTAAGAGGAAATCTGGGAAAGTCTATTAAATGACACAAGAAGTAAAAATATAAACCCATGTATCCAACCCAATGTAATTATATGATTTCCAAAGAAACACTGGCTTCACTACCAAATGAAGAAATGTTCTCAAATAGCCTTGAAAAGATAGGGGAAGCCCTTATGAAATCTTTCTAAATGTTACAACCTAGCTAGTGTGCTTAGGAGCCTCGTCTACTGTTACCTTTACACTTGCCTATACTTTAACAAGCCTCCAAGATGTGCTCACTCTTAGATAGCCATGAAAAATACTAAGTAATTTCCCTCTTGCTAACTCACCTTGGTGTCTATTCTACAAACGTTTCTCTAAAACGCTTTGTGTGCTCACCACTGATACCATTCCCCACCTAGTGACAAACAAACGTGCCAGTAAAAGTGTAGTGTGTCGCCCATTTGCCTCAAGCTCAAAGAACAACGTGCTTAACATGAGGGCTTCGGGATCAATTTCAGGCAAGCGCACACGGCTCATGCGATTGATTGGCATGTTAACTTCTTGACAAAATAATAAGTGACTGCAGGTGTCAATCACTGTCTCAATGTATTCCATTGTACACTTTGGGTATCAACATGATTAAATTATGATTGTGTCCCAAATACAACAAACTATTGTGAAATCACTTCTCCTCTTGGGAAGCTGCTACCCTGGTGCTCAGTCATTGTCTGGCTAAAAGAAAAGAGAAGCCAAACTCTCTGATTGCTTTTTGAATTGGCGATCTGCTATCCGCAGCCTTAGGAATGTCTACTTAGGGCTGGCCTTAGTCAATAGGCTCTCTTAATTGTATCATTTGCTTCGAAATCCAGCCAGCCCCGACTGTCTCCCTCATCTCCCTCCCCACCCTCATGACACTTTCCATTCCTCCTGTACCTTTTGCTGTTTCCATCCCAAAGGAAGAAAGAGAGACAGGACTGCTCCTTTTTTCACAGATTTTTTTTGTTTGTCTTTTTAAAACTGAATTTCCAATGCGTTTGCCTTCTAAGAATTAGAATCCTGATGGGAAAAGCCAACAAAATCGAAGTATGAAAGGGAAATGACACAGTGGAGCAGGCATGAATTCAATAAATAAACACAATGCAAATGAGAGAGTTCAGGAGACCCAGATGCATACTGCCAACCCCAGCACTGCAGGAGAGCCCAAAGATGCACCACCCTGGCATTAAAGGGGAAGGGTCCCACACCGAAGCAACACTCAATTTATCGGTTACCCTTTCTTCCCTATAGATAAACAAATTACCTAAAACCATTTTTTCGCTTGTTGTTTTTGTTTCTCCCTTTATATGTTGCCGAAATCATCTTGTCACCGTACTTCCTGTCAACAGGAATGCAATCCATTTCCTAATATCAGAGAGATGTATTAGCCACCTGAGTGTCAAACTTGCTTTTCCTCATTTTCAGGGGATATTTATATCATGAAATGACATACTTATTTCAATATAATTTACTGTGCAGAGTGGTGGTTCTATGAATTAAAACCAAGGCACTGAACCACACCGCCAAAGAGGAGTGGTGGGAGTATACTTCATCACAGCCCAACCGAGCAACACTTGAATATATATTCAGAATGGGGAGCGCTGCTGTAGTAATTAGGAAGGCGCCCTGGCAGCAAACAACATGCAAAATGCCCTGAAAATCTGAGAATCTCACTTAAACTCGCATATACATCTTTCTGAAGAGAAAGGAAATCATGCAGGTAGAATATTCTAGGGCTGGAAGACCAAATGCAGGGGCACACAAAGCAAGTATGTGGCCACCAGCGTGGCCATCTTGGTCAGTGCTGTCCAGTAGATCCCCTGTGATGATGGCAGTGCTTCTGCTGGGATGTGCATTGTTGGTTACAACAGCCAGCAGCCCTCCAAAGGGCACCAAGCATTTCAAATGTGATCGGTGCAACTGATGGACTCTAACAAGAATGTTATTTCATTCTGCTAATTTAAGTGTACACAGTCACATGATGCTAGGGGGTACCCTGTTGAACTGAACAGCACTAGAAACAGTCCACTATAAAAAATAATCAACAAAAGAGCAAAGGGAGACAAGCTGTGAAGAAACAGTCTAGGCATTCAATTCCTCAATGAGCGAGCACACAGCTGCAGTTTCAAAGTAATTCAAGCATCCACTTCTCCATATCTGTCCACATTTCCAGTCATTCAAATAATATACTCTAGTGGTAGAGTAATCCCATCTCTGTTGTTCAAAAAACAAAAAAGACCAAGAGTGTAAAAGAGAAGCACTTAATTCTCACAGGAGAATTCTACTCTGCTCAGTGTCCAGCCGATGCAGGACAAACCTTCTGAACGCCACATGTGCAACACAATGGACGGCGGGAAACACAAATGCATTCACGCGTGCAGAGATGAGCAGAGGAGAGCAAGTCATACTACAAGCTAAGCTGTGGCGGCATGCCTGCAAACACCGCAGATCCATGGACTTGCTAACGAGTCAGCCTAGTCCACTAAGAAAGTCCCAGCCCAGTGAAAGACCCTCTCTCCAAACAGGTAAGTGTGTGAGGGACACACCCAAGAAAGTCCTCTGGCCTCCACACGCATGAACACAAACACTCTTACATACCTGCACACATACACACACGAATTTCAATATCTTGTGACTGGATGTCCATCCATATTTTACTGTTATATATGTGCTTTACAAGCCATATATAACTGTTTTGCATTCTTCTTTATGGTTATCCTAAGACTAGCCCTCATCTACTCAACTGAGAGTATTACTCATTCAGCTATCTGCTTTCGACTATCTGTCAAAATACCCGGGGAGAAATAAACAGTAAGTTTAGACAAATCTAAGGGACAGAAAATGTGTTACTCACATACACTTTTCAAATGAAACTTAAAAATATTCTCCACCCACCGAGTATGCTTGCCAAAATACTTTCTTTTTGAACAACAAAGCCCCTTTTGTGAATACATGCAGTTTTATCTTCTGTTCCCTCTTTTGTCTAATGCCAAGACAGATTATTCTAGAAAACACTGTTCGGTAACTGTAAAGTTAGACTCTAGAAACATAAACTCATAGCTCAGAAGGGCCCTCATTTAACTTTTGGCCGAGCTAAAAAATTTCAGGGAAGTTTACACACACATCAGTGTGGTGATTCTAAGAAGTAGATCTGGGGTGATCATTACATCACTGCTTCACTCTCCCTTCCCACGGCCACCCCTAAATCTCCCTGAGCTTTGAAACGGTGGAAAAAAATTCATAGAAAATGGCATTTACACACAGATGCAAAGATCTTTTATGTCTTCTCAAACAGAACAGAAAACACAACAGACTCACACCTGGCTGCACATGCAACTCCAACATGGATGTACTTTCTCCCCATCCTAAATGTTTCCCATGATGCACTCTTTTTCAACAGTGCCTCTTAACCCCAGAGATAAATGAAAACAGTTCAGGCTTAAACCTTCCTCTATGCCTTTGCCTGTATTCAAGAATCAAGTGTGGGAATACTGGCTTGGTGGTCACAGAGGAGGCACTAATGAGTAAAGATTATTGCTATGAGTCAGCCTTGTTCATAATTTCCAAAGCCTGGAGATATGACAAACTCCAAGAAAATCAACAGTATACGTTCAACTGTCAACGAGATAAGCAGTATGTTCTGCTGTCGAGATTTTTAGAAAAAAACACCCAGCAGAACCCAGATTAAAAACTCCTCTACACCTCTACTAATAATTCTGTTCAGAGAGTTGTACCTCCCTCTTTTGTGACTATGATGTTAGCTGTAAAGGATAACCAACCTACAGCCCCAGAGAGACTAGGTACCAAGAAAGGCCCAAAAACGGATGCGTGAATTCCCCTGGGAAGGGGAAACAGAAGAGATTTCCTGGGTAAACAGGGTGTGCGTTGGGGCAGGAGGAATGGGAACATGAAGGTTATGGTCGGTGGGTTGGGAGTGGGATGGAGGGGGACAGTAAGGAAAGAGATGTCCTGTTGGGGGTGGGGAAGCATTTTTTGGAGTCATGGAGAAACCTGGTACCAAGGAAACTCCTAGGAATCCAAAAGGATGACACCAGAACAAAGGGAAAGAAAAGAAAGAGAAAGAAATACTAGTTTACCAGCAGTACACTTCTGTACTTAAGGCTAGGTTCAGATGTTCTTGCCAGTGGCGCCTCCCCAGAGAAGTCATTTGTCGGCAGCTTGTTGCATTTAAAAATGTCAAAACCTCATAGGTATGCTGGTTCTGAAAGCATAGCATGGAACTGGGAGTCACAGTGGAAATCTTGGTCAAACGGAGCTGCAAGCTGCATTTTCATGTTGTTCAGAAACAGATGTATCAGGTCACCATTGGAATGCGAATTTAAATTAACTATTAAATATAGCCACATTTTAAGTCCTTGGTTAGTTATTATATGTAATATGAATGATTTTTTCATTAGTGCCATAATTTTTCACTAATCTTGATAATAGCTAATGATTCAAACAGCAAAAATTGGTTGATGTACATATGAAGCCATTTTTACTCATACCTATATACACGGAGCCTGAAAAATCATACTTCATTTAAAATATGCCAATCAGAAAGTCCTTTTAAAAGCCAACAGATACAGAAATACCCACACATCAGTTTTTCTCGCTTAAAAAAATAGTAATTTGGGTTTATGGAAACTCTTGCAAAAAGTTTTCAGTGATAAGCTGTCAGATAAACGATTGAGTTTGCCTCAGAACTCCCTGGATGATACCCGAGGCACATTGAAGCCTTAAATATCCGAGATGCCTTGATTGAGATTTTCACGCTAATAGTCCAACCATTCACCCTTAGTCAATGAAAACATTCATTTTACTGCTTAATGTTTTCGTGCTAATTCAATTATGTTTCTTATTTCTGCCTGTGTTTTATATATAAAGTGTTACTTTAACATCCAGACAGTTGAATTTTCTCTTGAGTTCTAGCAAATGACTCTTCCTGAGAGTGTCAATTTACACTTGATCACATTGAACTCAGATTATCTCTTACATTTTAAAGAGAACTGAAAAGCCAAGAAGCTTTGGCATATTCATTCATCTTCTATCAATGCCCTTGAAGAAAAATAAGGTGTGTGTGTGTGTGTGTGTGTGTGTGTATGCATGGAGTGATCCTGAAGACTTCAGTCTGCTTCTCTGTGAGGAAATTATAGCAAAATCTTAAAATGAGATTAAAAAAAACTGGTTCCTTTCATAGAGCAGGCAATCTGATGTTTGCGCATTGTTCCCACCAACATCGTAACAGGTACACAGCACACACTACCCAAAATGCCAAGGCCAGGGTTGCTGTGTGTGCAGGGGCAGTGGTTGCTAAGACAGAGGCCTAGCATGCCCCTGCATGTCCAGAAGCCAAAAAAAAAAAAAAAAGCTTATTAGAGTTGGCAAAAGCAAACCACATAGCTGCTTTGAAGTGAGGCTGACTTAGCTGCCAGTCTCCAATCTCAGGTCTATAATTGACTGGCTATTATAGGAGAAACTCGGTCGCCACTGCGAGGCATTGGTTTCCTAGTTTGTGAAATGGAGACCCAGACATTTAAATCATTAAAGTAGCTGATGGAATTAAATAAAACTGAATGGCACTGGTATTACAACTTGGTCTTACAAGACAGGAAGCTGTTTAGAGCCCCAATGACGGCCTCTACTATCACTGTCTCAACAATTTCACACGCAGACGATTTTAGGTTAGTTTCATTTTTTTTTCAGAGCCAAAGAGTTTCTTTTTAAAAGGTGGTTATTGGTTATTGCCCACGAATGGTCAGAACTCAAAGGCTGCTTACAAAATGTCTGCTTTTGTACTGCCTTTTCTGTCTAGCTGGGAAACCTGCTCAGCATCATTCCAGTGACATCAGGTCCACTCCAGGAAGGCAAACTAACGAGTAGTAATACTGCTTGACTAACAAGCTGGAATACCAGTGCCATTTGGCTTTATTTAATCCCATCAGCTACTTTAATGATACAAGCGTCAGGGTCTCCATTTTACAAACGACAAAACCGAGGCCTAAAGTCTAAGGCAATAATGCTGGACTCGAATGTTTCCTGCCAATGGGGAGCCAGCAGCCACAACGGGCTTTGCTCATTTATTTCAAAATTACTTTTAACCTTCACCTACTCTAATGTTAGCATTCTATGAAGTTTCCTTTAGTCTTTTCTTTTCCTTCCTTTAGAAATCCACGAGTCTAAAGAAATATTTCTAAGTTGAGGTGTTTGCCCCATTCAAAAAATTTAGAATACTACGCTGGAATCAACAACATTTGATTTTCATGACCAGAAACTTCAAATGCAGTGCAGACCCCTCAACTGGTGTCTCTAAAAGATGCTGGTCTTTTGTAGTAACAACACCAATAAACAAAATATTTTTAGTAAAATGCAATGACTGTATTATTTTTTTTTTAAATCTCATTATTTCTTCAACATTGCTCTCTGACACCTGATGTAACAGGCTCCAAAAATCACAGGAGCCAAGAAGAAAGACATTTCAATATTACGTTAGGAAATCTGCTCAGAATGTGTGACTCACCTGATACCACCAGCATCGCTCCAGGTTTACTGAGATCAGCAGTGGGATGCCAGAGTTCAAGCAGGGAGCAAGCTTGCCACGTTTGCCTGGCTATGGAATGTCAGCACTTGAGGGGGTGGGGAAAGGCTGCTGGGCCAAACAGGTAGCTGTGGAGAACACCTGCCTAGCAAAGCCATGACTCAAAGCAAAGTCTCAACTGTCACATCAAGCAGGGATGCAGGGGGAGCAAGTGTTGTGACAGTGTTCGGCTGACATTTATAAATCTTGATAAAATATAATTTAATGTGCAAAGGAAGGACCATCAAAGGACAAAAGCTGCCATCAATCCGGTAGCCAATAATCTGGGACCAAAAGCTCCATCAGAGGTATCCAGCCTTTTGACAGTGAGACACGGTGCTGCTGAAGACAAAAATGTTGGGTGGCATTCACAGCTGCCTTTCTTTGGACACCACAGGTTGGACACACCGATTGGGTGTGCATAGTCACTCTGCAGTTAAAAGCTAGGGTGCTCTAGAGCTGAAAATGTTTAGCCATGTCGTGTTTGCTCATGACAACACCTCTTTGGTCAGCCCACCATAAGGAAAAGGTGTCTTTGAGCACATGTACCAGTAGACAGTTCTAATCACTCAGACATGACATTATCCTTATTAAGATCTAACAGATAAGTACAGTGCCAGGATGCTGGATAGAAGTGACCACAGCTCAACAGAGACTGGCTAACTTCCGGTGAGAGTTTCCCTGACTATTCCTGTCCACTGGCTCCTCTTCAGCGCACAACCCGAGAGGCAGAGGGTGGGGCTCAGTGGTAAAGCGTCTGCCTGGATTGATCAAGTCCTGGGTCCATACCCCAACAAAGGACAAAATGAAAAATAACCAAAATAACGAATGAACAAACAGAAAAGTTCCTGGGAACTGGCTAAAACAGAAGCCATCTTCAAACCAAAATTAAAATGAGTGGGCCCCTGTGTGCTATTTTATTTTAACTAAATAAAATTTCCGCATTCTTGAAAAAAAACATTTAGACAAAATATTTGCTTGTAACACTGTGCTTTTCTGGTGTGATTTTGATGTACAATTGAGTGTTTTAAGAATGGAAATTCCCTCGAGCGCTCCGAAATGATACTGCGGTTGACAGTGTCAAAAGTCATGCTGAGATCAAGGCAAACGAGAGAGGAGGCAGAGCAACCGCATCCATAAAGAGGTCGTTTAAAACCTCTTTGCTGTGAAACAAACGCAAACATGACTAGAATCTCATCAGAGCCAGAGTGGGAGAGAAGAAAAGTTCAAGTGTCCATCCTCCACCAGAAGGAAAAACCACCAGCCAAGATCGCGGAAAGACGCGATGCCTAAGGACAAACACATTTGTCTGCGCGGAAGCAAGATTTGCATTTCATGAACAAAAAAACTGTAAGTCGACATAACCCATGGATTTCCAAAAAAAGATGGGATCCTTGCTATTCTCACAGAGGCCAGGAGCTCTGTGTGTTAGGCTGTCCCAAGCAACTTCTTACCGATTTTCTGCACCTTCCTGCAGTCATCTCTGCTGCCAATGCTGCTCCTCCCACAACTTCCCAGCCTCGGTCCCTCAATCGTCTTGGAGGAGATGGAAATTCTGTAGCTTCCCCCTTGCCTTGCACAGCCTGCTCAGTCACCACTAAGACAGACACCTCTGAGAGATAGCCGTACGGGGTAGAGAGCGCATTCCTGTTAAAGTTTCTCTTTGCATATCGTTCGCATTGTCTGGTTAGAATGCTCAACCCTGGCACCTGTCTATGAAGCCACCAGCTCTACAACAGGCCCAGTACTGTTTTACTCTATCATTTGCCATTATGGGCATGGTGCAAAATGACCTTCACCATTAGTTACTCTATTATCGGCCACCACACTGGGTCTCAGAGGTGAAGTGTGAAGTTTGAGCACTGGCTTGACCAAGGCCTTCTTATACACTAGCAACTATAATCAAAACATGGCTGAATTCCAAAAGGTCCTCACAGACCCAGGGATGCACAATTACCAAGGAAAGACTGCTAACCGCCCCAAGCAAACATTTCATCGTGTCTTGTGCTTTATATAGGACCTAAGTCCTTTCATACTTATCATGTTTGTTCTGGAAACATTTCGGCCTGTTTATGTGGGGTGTGTGTATATGTGAGTAGACACACACACACACACTCACAAACACACACTCTCACCACTAAAGATTCCTACTCCTAATGCTATAAGCACATATATGTGATAAATATACTATAGTATGTTTTGTTATACATTTTCTGGTTTATTATGTGTTGCTATGAATTATTTCTTCATGTCAGTAACACTAGTGTAGGCATTCTATCCACTGCACAGAATAGGAGTTGAAGAGCTGAAGTCCTGTTTATAAACTATCCACACCTTATTTACCTATTGAGAAAATAGCAATCCAAACTCTGAGCACTGTTATCAGTGTATCCGGCCATCGGATCAGCTAAGAAATGTGATAAAAATTTCTTACAAGTTGTGCGACGGGTACAAATTCTTATCACCAATTCTTATCTAAAATACACTGCCCAGGATAAACAGAACAACGAAGACAAACCCCATAAAAGTGCTCACAGCGCAGCAAACGTGAGCTATTTCCTTGTCTTCCTCGGCTCCTAGAGCTGCTATCATCTGGCTTTGGCACTGTCACCTCTAGTCAAATGGTTTTCATTAAAGTCCCCAAGCATTTTGTCACAGTCTGCCACAAACTACACTTCCCTTCATGACCATCTTTCCTTGTCCTGAGATTCCTATCCCTCACCGCTTACTGCTCCTCTTCAGCTTCTTGGCCTGGCTTCCCTTTTCACTGGACATAGTCCTGGTGGTGGTCTTGCCTTCCCCACTGCACCTGGTCACATGACAGTTTCTCCCACCAAGTTTCCATTCCCTTAGCCATCCTGTCCAGACCCAGACTGTGAGTCTGACAGGTACACAGTGACTAGGTAATGAAGACATCTGGATGCTGCCCTTGTAGGAGGCCCTTCTGTATTTGTGTTGCTTTTGTTGCTTATTAAAGAAACTGCCTTGACCTAGTTGATAGGGTGAATCTCAGGTAGGCGGGGAAGACTGAACAGAATTCTAGGAAGAAGGGCAGTGTGGCAGATGTCATGGTTCTCCTGCCCCAGACGGATACTGGTTAGACTCATGCTAAGTAAGCCACAGTCAAGTGGAGATACAGATTATTAGAAATGGGTTAAATCAAGATGTGAGAGTTAGTCAATAAGAGGCTAGAGATAATGGGCCAGGCAGTAATTAATACAATTACTGTGTGGTTATCTCGGAGGTTAAGCTAGCCGGGTGGCAGGGATGCAGCCTACTCCTTCTACTACAGCCCTTCTGCCACCCTCAACCCTCTTTGTTTCCTTGAACTTACTTCTGGACTCGGAAGCTCAAGTCAGAAGGAAACCAGGCAGCCTCACACCCACCGTGCACTGCCCTTAGCCAGCCTGAGAGCTGTCAGTCATCACCTAGCCCGAGCTGTGTCTTCCACCAAGCTTACCGGAACTATCAGGATCTACTCCATCAGTTCCTCACTCTCTCCCTATCCCTGCCTACAACCCAAGAGCCACATTCTTTGCAGCCTAAGCCAAGAATCAAAGCCCTTCATGTTCCCGCATGGTACTTTCTCCCCAAGGTGATAGCCCCTTAGGTCAGTCCTCCCCCAGTCTGCCTGTTCAGCCCTGTGTTTGCGCATACTTTAAACCCAACATTTAGATCCATTAACGATCTTCCTGAAGAGCCAGCTCTCCACACACTTCCCCCTGCGTTCTCTGTGAGATAAGAAACAACTGACCCTGCTAGCTTCATTTCAGACACCACATTTCCAGGCCCCGGGCCACTGCTGGAATAATTCGTGACACAGCTCACTGTGGGCTTCTCTTGAATAACTATCCCAAGACTTTTGTCTGACACCCAGAAGATGGACTTAACAAATATTGATAATGACACAGACAGACAGACAGACAGATACACACACACACATATACACATACAGAGGGCTAGAGCAAGATGATAATATTTTCTATCACTATCAAGATTGAAAATGATAAAGATGACAACAAGTATTTTCTCTAAAATTGTGCCTACTTACAGAAAACAGATACGCAAAATCCTAAATTTATTATCTAAAGCCAATCCATGCAAACAAACAAAGGCTTCACCTTCAGTTTGTTTAGCATGAAAGGAATCATAAAAATCCCGTTTAACCCTTGGAAGACTAATAAACAGGCCATGCAGAACACAGAGGAGCACAGGACTGTGTGGGGCTGGCAGCTCAGTATCAGAGAACATGGGGAGCATGAGGAGGGGTTATGTAAGTCAAGTGTTTAAAGGACTATCAACAGACCTATATTAGAGCTAACACTGTGTTTATTTAGTCTAGAAGACAAAGTAGCCTCATTACAAGTAGATGACCTAGTTACAATCTTCAGTCTAAGAATATGATTACACTAGAGACTTAAAACTAGTTTTTCCTTGAGGGAAAAAGTGCTTTTTTCCTCTTATCTCCCATAGAAGAGAGCTCTGGAGAGCGATTCTGCAGACACACTGGGAAGCAACAAGAACAAGGGCTAACAGGAACTTGTTAGCTTGTTTGAAATTCAAGTCGTTTTAAAATGAAGAGCTGCAGTCCCACTCGGGCACATTTTAGAATCCATTCGCAAAAACCTGCCGCTGAATCTTCTAAGAAGCGAACTGGTCCTGAGAGTGTTCGCTGATAACTGCACCTTTGCTTCTACTTACTAGAAAGTCCCTTTGCCTTTTTATCTTTTCATACAACAGCATAAAGACTCCAGAACAATGAGAGAACTGGACTGAGACGCGCCCGGGAAGCGTGATTGGTTCGCAGTAGCGCCTGGGAAGCGTGATTGGTTCGCGGTAGCGCCCGTGAAGCGTGATTGGCTCGCGGTAGTCTCAGAGGCAGCACGAAGGCCCCACATTGCCCAGGTGGCGTCACTCTTAGCGAAGCTGGTTGTGAGTGTGTGCAGTCACATCTTCACTTTCCACCGCGGGAAAGGAGACAGAGTCTTGCAGTTCACAGGGTACTCCTCCCCCTTTCTCTGTTGCATCGGCGTCTCTGTGCTGGCAAGCTCTCCGAGGCGCTAACGATCATTGTACGACTGCACAGCTCTGAACTGTAAGCGAGCCTAAGCCAGGAAGAACGTTAACTTCTTAGAAGGGGCTATGAGAGGACAGTCAACTAAAAAGGAAACTATCTCCTTAAGAAAAATAAAATAAAGCAAATCTGAGTCTTGCTTGCCAAAGCCTTGGGGAAAAAAAAAAAACAGAAATGATGATTAAAGAAACTTCATGAAATGAATTAATTATTCTATTAAGGTTTTATCAGTTATAATTGCTCTATGAGAAAATGTAAGACATAGAGCCTGCCTGACATACAGTAGCACTTACATGTCATGTGTGGGAAAAGATAACATGCTAAATAAATGTGACAAACGAGCATGTTACATGCTATTAAGGAGCCGCGCCGAAGGTAGATGTGCTATCTGCTGCTTAGACATGGGGCAGTGAAAACAATATAGTGCCCTTCGCTCAGGGAAGTTTTTAAAAACTCAATTTTACCTTTAAAATACCTTTGAAAAGTATGGTTGTATATCCTCTTATTGCCCAAATTAACCGTAGCTATCCTTGGTATTAAATAATGCAACTGATATTTTTGCTTTTCAAGGACAATTTCTTTTTCATCCTCTGGACCTGTAAGCATATGTACAGACAGACGTGTTTCTAAGTCTGCAGTGATGATTGTGCCCTGCTCCTCCTCGCAATTTTCCAGTTACCTGATATGGCCACACCTGTGTTGCACTCTGCAAACACCATGACTGGGAATGAGCAAATGAATATAACCATTCAGGTATAATTTGATCGGGAGATCAAAATATTAACAAGCTTGGCAAGTAACACAGCTTCCCTCAATAGCAGAAATTTCTTCTCAAGCTCATAAACCTATTAGCACCCTTTAATGTCTCAGCGAATATAAAACCGATGCAGAAAATCTACTTATGGTTATATAGTGAGCGGGAGCCTCCAAGCTAAGGATGAAAATGAAACTCTAATTCAGGCAATCACTGTGATGCTTTCTGGATAAACTATCAAGGGCCATTCACATTGTTGGGCTGAGACGTCCCTGCACATCAATTCCATAATGATTTCTCCATTTTAGTGAGTCCTACACTTCCATCATTAGCTCAAGAAGAGATAAATTAATGTTATGGGGTTTTTTTGGTTGGGCCGTTCATTGAATTCTGAAATGAGAAGTACTATAAAGATGATTTGGGCCAATCAATGAGTTTTACCTTGTGGCAACCATGGAGCCCAGAGCTTGTAGTAACTTTCCAACCCCTTTACAGAGACTCAGCCACGGAAACAAAACCTAGAAAACCTAGTCTGACTTCCTTTACAGGGGATCATTTATTGGACAGAAAGAACTGGTGAAAATCTTGTATAAAATTCCTGTCAATTTGCATTATTTGGCTTGAGACTGAAGGTCATTTGAAAGGAGATGGTAGAGATGGGCATGACTCAGAATTTAAGACCCCTCCTGCTCAAGCACGAGGACCTGAGTTCCCATCCCTATGTGCACATATAAAGCCAGTCAAGGCTACATTACATGTCCCATTAGTCCAGAGCCATGGGGAGTGGAAACTACAGGGCTGATGGAGCTGGCTGTCTGCCAGCCCAACTCCAAGTTCAGTGAGAGACTCTCAAATAAGGCAGAGAGTGAAAAGGGAGAACACGCAGCATCCCCCTGTTGTCGCCTCTCCACATAACATATACACACACCACACATACATTTACCACGGACAGACACAACAACGAAGAGGGAAGGATATGTCAAGTCATACACAGGGCAAATGGGTAGCCATTATCCCACATTAATGAAACCATATCAAGAAAGCTTTTCTGTGGCAATATTTCATATAAAATATGATGACAAGATATTCTGGTTGAGAAGACTACATTCTAAGGGTAACACCACATGGAAGAATAACATTGTTTCTTTGATTCATATTTAGGTGTCTATATGAATTCATTTCTTGTTACAAGTACTTGGTGAGGATGCTATACATACTAAGAAGGTATTAATTTATCTTAGGAAATACAATGATCTTCTGATCTAATGCTCTACTCACTGGGTATGGAGCACAATTTAACATTTTAACGCGCTAATAATGATTCAGCTTCCCCAATAGTCTAATGAAATACAGAACAAAAACAAGTATTTCCAATAATTTTACTTGAACTGGATTTTATTTCTCAATTTCATTCATAATGGGTATGTTTCATATGATAAAATTATAATACTCATATTTAGGCACTATTTAAAAGCACAAGGGTCTAATATATAAGAAGCATAGAAAATTTTCTGGAAGTTTCCTCAAATGGGGTGTAACCAGGGTTTTTTATTTTTATTTTTTTATTGTTTTTATTGCACTGTCTGAAGAGATGGCTCAGCCATTAAAGGCTAGGCTCACAACCAAAAATATAACCTGGATTTTTAATTGAGAGGTTATAAATAATTTTTATAAAGATCCCAAACATCTATCTTCCTTCTTTTTCTAAATAGGTATGATATACATTTTCCTCAAAGCAATTTGATGCTGTCCTTTGTTTGGGTGAACTCACTTCCATTCATTCTTCAATTACTTCAGAAATTGTCCCCAACCTTACACCAAAATAACCTGACAGTTTAAGTGAAGGTTTTTCAGTTCACTAACTTTTATGGATTTTTTTCTATCCTAATCACTCCAAAACTTTACTACTGACATTAAACCATGACAGTTATCTCTATTTCTTATGGATGTGATAAAAAAGTGAAACATTACCTCTCCATGATGGATAGCATTTAAATTTCCAAAATTAAGTTCTGCAGAGGCTGGACTGTCCGTGGTTTGGGGAGCAGTTTGTATATAAGACTGTCCCCCAACAAGGCAACTTAAGGAAGCAACCTGCTTACGTAGTACTGTGAGAACCTGCTTGTCATAAAGAGAGTGTTTTTACTGCACTCAGAAGTGTGTGTGTTGAGAGGGAAAAGTGAGGTGCACACGCCAGCATAAAGCCACTGGGTTGTACATTTCATTTCTGCAAAGAGCCAAGAACCGGAGACCAGCAAAGGGAGAGCTCCACAAATTTCCTAATTTCCACACCACTGGTCCTGGAGCCAGAAACCGCCAAGGTTTTAAAGCATAAGCATCAAAATATACATGAATGTAAAACACCAACGTGGTCAGAAACATTTGGGGCTCATGCCTGCCTCCCACTTCAGGAGCAAATGTTTTGGTGCCCACTCAGGATTGGGACCATGCCCACAGCTCAGTGTTCCCCGGCTGGGCAGGCATCAGGATCAGGTCTGCTAGGAGTGACAGGCAGGAGATCATGGCAGATTCCCGCCACCATACACAGATACATTTCTAGCTATGTGCTGCACGGCAGATTTAACTTTCACTCAGACAAAAAGGGTTTATGTGCTGCACGCCCAGAGTTGAGGTGAGTCCCAGAGCAGGCAGTGAACTACCTCTACCATTCTGATAGCCTGAGAGGGGTGGAGCCAGCATCCAAGGCCACTGCAACCAAGCTGCTTACCATTTTAAAGAGTTCCTGGTCAAAATTATTACAGATATGCAATAAAGACAGATTCTGACAGAAATAAACACCTGAATGGGTCACAATGTGTTTTTAAAATGGCTGTAGGCTCAGGAGACAGAAAAAAGTACAGAAAGTTATAAACAAGTAAATCTTTTTTATAAAGTCTTTAGAGTACAGGCAGTCATAGATTAAAGGAATAAAGAAAACTAAGCCACATACAGATGGAATATATACAGAGAATCTAAATTATGGATATTATTGTGTTTTCTTTACATTTTTGACTGTGAATGAGCTAAATACAGAGACATTTCATTGTATGGGCTGCTAAACTAAACCAACATATATATTTTAAAGGTATCTTGACTTCAAAATTTGGGTCTAAGGATTTGTTGCTTTGGAAAAGAGGTTCTTCTTTTTTTTTTTTTTTTCCACAGAGGATGAGAACCTGTGGATTCCTTCTAGACTAATGTGGTTTGATACACCAAGAACATCAAAAGGAAAATCCTTCACCCAACAAAAAACAGGAAGCAGATTGGAGAGAACTATGCCCAATTCCCTAAATGACTGTTTATAAATGTTTGTTTACATTTAAAGGGGGACATGATATAGAGATTTGCATTGGTATGAATCTTGGTTTACTGAAACAAATTTAAGGTAAATTTTGTTATATATGTATTTCTACTCTTGATTAAGGTATTGTATTTATACAACTCATTAAAAAAGGTAATGGATAATTAAGAAATGCAAGCTAATAGATAACATCTACAATAGTCAAGTTTGTAGTCATGTTAGTTAGGTTTTCTAGATATACAGAGATGTATTTCAGATGGATAGATATTCTTCAGATCTTTCAAAGACTATAGAGTATGTCATTTAAGATGTTTTAAGAACTTAGGACTTTTCACAACAGCAAGACACTTCTGCTCCTGGCATCACCAATCTACTTCAAGAGAAAGATGGGCATCGAAGAGGCTCCTCATGGAGTTTGTTAGCCATTTGGGCAAGAAACTACTCTTGCCTGAAATGTGTGACTGAATTTGCAGGACGCATAAAAAATGACTTCTGAAGATGCCTAAAGAAGGGAAGACAGTTCTTTGAGATTCCTGCTTCATGAAAGAGTATGCCAGACACTCTGCTGGTCACAGAAGATAGTGACTGACAAACTGCCAATATAGGTGGAACTGTCTTTGAAATTTCCTGCTTCATGGGGAAGTCTGCTGGATACTATGAGCCTATAGACTGAAGATGGGTGCCTCAATGATACAGAAGAACTTTGGGCGACTGTGCAGGCAGTGAGGTATCTCTGTCAATTCTAGAGTTTTAGAAGTTGTTTATAATGTACGTCCTGGTAACTTAGGTAATACATCCTTCTGCAGTCTTTGCTGAAGTTGAAGGATAGTTACAGTTATAGTTTTCCTTAGTTATGATAAAAGATAAAGTATATATAAATATTGTAACTGTAATTCTTGGTTGGTACCTGTTTTGTTATATGTAATTTTATTATGTTAAAGTTAAAATCTTCCTTTTTATTTAGACAGAAAAGGGGAGGTGATATAGGATTCCCCTCTGTATACCATTGGTTAATAAAGAAGCCACTTTTGGCCAATGGTTTAACAGATTATAGCCAGGCTGGAAAAGAAATCAGAGAAAGTAGTCAGAGTCAGTGAGAAGTCATGTAGCTGCCGCTGAAGGAGACAGATGCCTGGGAACTTTACCAGTAAACCACAAGCCTCGTGGTAAAATATAAAATAATGGAAATGTGTTAATTTAAGGTATAAGAGCTAGCTAGGAATACACTTAACCTATTGGCCAAACAATATTGCAAGTAATATAGTTTTTGAGTGATTATTTGGGCCTAAGTGACTGGTAACAAACGAGCAGCCTCCAACAACACACCTTTAATTTTATTTTAGGTTCCTCCTGCAGGACTTAGGCTACTACTGAAGGTTATATAACTAATAGTAGCCATCCAGAAAAGGAAGGGAACCATGGAACTCTGTAGAGATGGAATTAGGTTTATGATTGCCAGTGACATCAGTGAAGGCACTGGGCATGTGCTAAATGAAAAGAAGCCTGTGGAAAAGTTTCTCGTCCAAAGAGCAAAATTTCTTATTTCCCAGGTGATCACTCATTTTCAAAGTACATTTTTAGCAATAACAAAAAATAAGAAATGTATACCTACCTTGAATTCACTAAATATTTAGTATGCAGCACATTTATCAAGGATATGATTTGATTGAGCATTACTGCAAAAATGATTAAAAACTCTAATCATTTTTAAATGAAACTTGACCTATATCATCCAAACAGATTGATCAAATTATTGAATTCATACACCCAATATACCCAGACCATGACAGATTCAAACACATAAGTAAAAATAACTTACAATGTGTCAACAAGGGTGTCACTCTGCAAAAATCCTAATTGATAAAATAACAACACAATTTTAAGAAACTGAATTTTTAGTATAATATCATGGCTCCATTGATTTTATACCATAAGTGTAATTCTAGAAAAATAATGTGATTATATTCAAGAAAAATTCATAATTTAAAATCAAAATCAATTTCAGCACAATAAAAACAAAAAGTGGAGTCATTCACTAGATAATTGATTCATAGGACCAAAAAATAAAAGCAATAAAATAAAATTACAGCAAATGTTGGCTTTGGTTAAATCTGAGGTAGCATACTTAAAAACAAAGAAAAATACAAACTGTCACCACAGTCAACATGATGTTTGTAGAAGAACTGTAAATAATCTGTCTAAAATTATGTCAAGTTTATTGTGAATAAGAGAACAATTTAAAACTGCAGGCTATTTTTGTAGAAGAGGCAGAGCAATAGAGGGGAATTCAGGAGGATCCATGAAACTTCATTAGTATTGCTAGGGTCCTAGTCCTATAAACTGGACGATGGAGCCACGGGTACAAATTTTTATGAAGTTCTATGTATATTTTGTTCCTCTTTGTAGTCACCAAACATTTCACAGGTCTGAATCATTTAAACTGAAGGCCTATGTCCATATCATCAACCATGAGGCTACAGGGTTGGAAACAGGTCTCTATTCTGTTGATCGGTGCTGCCTGGCCCTTAGGAGTGTTCTATTCGAGGAGCAAGGGTAATGCCTGGTCAGAGCCTGATGCATGCTCATCCCTCCATCTGCCAGCATCTCCTTCCTCCCTCACCACCACTTGTTCCCACCCGTTCTTCTCCATGTCAACGGCTCCTGCCTGGTCACCTGTCTAGTCACCTCCCCTTCCTCCAACTTCTTTTGGCCATGCACATCCAACAGAAATCGCCTCTGCTCTCTGCAGATCTGTCTCTACAGCCTGTCTAGGAAAGCGGGGCTACAATGACTACCCTAGTCTTGGAAACGGGACTAGGCTCTATCCTTTTCCAGCCTATTTGACAATGTGGCAGAAACACGCGTCTATCAATAGGATGAAAGTATCTACGTACTTTGCCGTCTGAGATTACCTTTTCATCTCTGCCACTTACAAACACATAGGACAGCCAATACCTGAGACTTTGGAGAAAACAACAACAAAATCACACTGAAAAATCTTCTGTTCCAGCTTCATCTCTACTATTGTGCTGAAATATTCTATGAAACACGACATGAGAAGAAAGGGCTTGTATAGCATACACGTCAGGTCACAGCCTTCCCTGACTCGGGCCAATAGTGTCTTGTTCTCTAAATCATCTGCTTGGAAAATTGCATCTTATCAGTTTCCTAGGCATAGCTTTCTCCACACACCAGTTCCTAAACTAGGAACCTAAGGAGGAAACCACAGAGCAACACTGCTTGTTGGCTCGGTCTCAGGCTCATGCTTAGCCGGCTCTCTTCTATAGGACCACCTGGCCATAGAATGGCACCACCCACAATGGGCTGAACCCTCTTAACTCAATTAGCAATCAAGACAAAGCCTCACAGCCAGACCCACAGAGCAACCTGATGAAGACTGAGTCGAGAGTCTTTTCCGGTGACTCTTAGTCTTTGTCAAGTGGACTTCTCTCTAAGACAACTTCTAATAATTTTTACATTTCAGCGCCAGATCACCATTCAAAGACTGCCATCTGGAAAATCGTGATGCTTCAGGGCTCTGAAACCTTTCAGTGATGTCTGTGGTCCAACATGGAGCTGAAGGCCAAAGGGGGTGACTTTCATGTCACCTTTTCTTTTCCTGATACACCAGCGACACCAGGACACCTGCACATTCTAGGGCTTTGTGTTGTGTACTGCTATAATCTGAATTAGTGCTGCCTATGGCTTTATGGTCATAAATATATTTCCTTGATTAAAAAAAAACAACAACAACAACCATAAGACTGAGATAATTAAACCTCCTGATTTAAAAAAAAAAAAAAAAAAAGAAGCAGTCCTTTCCCAATAGCTGAGGTTTAAGGATGGGTATTTCTCCTAACATGTGACCCTTAGTTGTTATATAAACCCCTACTTTAAACATGTTTGGGTTGTTTGCATACGATCCAGATGCAACTCAACTGTTTTTGTAGATGTTGGTTCTTTCCCAATAAAGAAAAAATTACCAGCTAAGAACATTGTCTCTCCTCAAATATTTACCAGAACTTCTCTTTCTGCCATTTTTGCCCCAAATCCTCAATATCACACAAAGACTAGAACTATTACAAATCTTTTGTTACTGAATTTCAACTGAATAAAAATGGAGGAACAACTTCTCTGTGATTTCCTGGACTCCAGAATTCCTAAATCTGCCTTCTGAAGATGCAGTTCTCTCCAACTACAAACACTTCCTCCAGACTTAGGGGTGAGCTAATATTTCACATATGACCTACTTCCTTCTAGTGCTCATAATTATTTGTTAATAAACTTAATTTCTTAGTTCATTAAATTAATTAATCCATTAATTAAATCCCTTCATCCATGAGACATTAAAGACTCACTAAGTACCCGTGATGTGCAGAGACCAGGGCTGGCACTGGGCAGTAACAAGAGGACGTGAAGCATGGCTCTCAAGGCTTCCACACAAAATAATGCGTATTTCTGTTTCTACAACCTCCAAGTACTACTTCTTTCTTTCTTCTTCATCCTTCAGCATTTTCCTACAGCCTCTTGACCCAGTTCTCTTCCACTTGTCTATTTTCATTCCTGAGGCTCTTTCCTCCATGGGTCCCAAGGGCAACCATAACGCTACCTCTTGATCTGCTACGGTTCACCTTACCCCGCCTGTCCCCTTTCTTTCACCATAGTTATGTTCAATCCTTGCTCTTGCTCTACAAAGCAGAAAAATGTACTTAAAAGATAATGTCTTAGAAATAAAGAAAGAAAAGGAGGGAGGGAGGGAGGGAGGGAGGGAGGGAGGGAGGGAGGGAGGGAGGGAGGGAGGGAGGTGGAGGAAGGAGACGATGGTGTCTTGCTTTTTCTAAATCATCTGCTTGAAATATTAACATAACATCAATTTTCTCTTCTAGGAAAAAACTTTCTCCAGACACCAGGGAGGACATGGCTCTCATTTCTGTGGAGGAACCTGACTCAAGTTTCTGGATTTTTATCCATTAATGAAGCTTTTTTAGTCCTTGCTTCTTAGGAATAATGGACGTATCTATGAATGCTTGCTAGATGCCAAATGCTCTTCTGAGTGCTTGCTGTGTGGTGGCCAAATCTCACCTGCAGTGGCCTCTTCAGGCAAAGACCCCACTATACAGATGAGGAAACTGAGGCACCATGTGGCCATGTGACTTGCTAAAGCTGAGCGCAAATTGGACTCACGTGTCCGAGCACCCGTGTCTCTGCCTTCCTTACCCATCACACTACATGGCCTGCCATGTCAAAGGAAAGACATTATGCTTCCCTTTACCCAACGGCATGAAAGTCTTTTGGAGCCAGCATCTATCCTGACTGTATTGAGGGAGAAAATGGCTTTAGTAAATAGTCCAGTTCCAGCCTGCCCTTCCCTATGAAATCCGTGCACAATTCAGCGCCTCAGGACTTAGTTGATCTCCTTAAGCCTGGCAAGAGAAACCGAAGAGAAAATGCTTCAGATGCTTCCACTTGGCATTTGCCTTCTCGGTTCTCAGTCATCAATATCCAAGTGATGACCGTCAGATCTCCTGCCTCTGGTAAGACCGACAGTTTATCATTTCTCCTCCAGCACCAGCTCCCCTTTCCTGTGCTTAAACACAGGAAAATCAGGACAGGACAGGGCAATCAGGACTTCTTAGGGCTGTCTTTGTTTTCTTTTTAACAGGGGCTCCTTAAAAAATAAAAATGCACCTCAAGTGTTAATAGAAACATTGTTTCCTTTAGCATCTCTGTGACTGAAACCACAGACTTCTTTTTAATAATTTTTGCACTCAAGAACTCCACAATAAAAGCCACTGCGCTCTGCTCTTTTATGAAGTTCTTCAAAAGTCCTTGAGTGATAAACGGCTCCTTATTTTAGTCCATGTCTTCCCCCTTAGCTTTGCTGTCTCCTGTGAGCCTTTAGCCATCTTCAGCTTAAGAAGCACTGCTATTACAGGCATGGGGAACCACCAAACACCCGCATCCCATGTCAGACTGAGAACTGCAAGGCCCACAAACCCTTTAAGTCATGTGCTCAATATTACTGTACCATTCTTAGGAATAAACCTCTAAACCCATTTTTTTTTCAAAATAACAACAACAACAAATGTCAATGAAAAACAAACACATTCTGGATTGAGAATTAGAAATACCACTGATTTCCACAGTGATGTCTCAACTCTGGCACTGACAGTCTTAACCGTGTGATTCAAACTCAGCTCACTAAGTCCATCTCATGGATCCCACTTCTAGGGAAACGCGGATAACATGTCATTCAAGTTTCCCACGTTTGCTGAAGAAATACTGAAACTTCTCATTTTGTACCCCGCAGTGCGACTTAGAAACACCATCATGAATTCACACCGCAGCTCTAGGTGTGAGGCAAACAAGGTGGAAACGCGCGCTTCCCTGTGTGGTCCAGAAGCATAAAAGCATTCCTTCACAGCCTGCTGCCGTTGCCATGGGGCCACTCATACAAACAGAAAATAACCGGAGCTGCAAGCAAACTACCACCCTGCCTAGGTGGGAAAAGCAAATCCACTGTGTTGTAGCTCTTGGTCTATCGCTGCTAGTACATCAGTATATCCGCTCCATTTGTAAAAAGGAAAATCTAACTTCTAAGAATAAAACACACTGTTTTGTGATACCCAGGGAGTCTGTGGGCTGTTCCAAAGAACTCCTTACCCTCTGCCTATCAACCCAGAGATGACTGACAGATCCTCCACCTCTAATAAGACTGACAAAGTTTTCACATTAACTAAAATCAAACCCTTGGGGTCCGTTTCTGTTTCTCCCTGGTTTTCTTGAGTATCAGAGCCTCTTTACCTCTGCGTTCAAGCTCCAGGAATTTTCTAGTCTCAACATTTTTCTCCCTCACATGCTACTTCATATAGGTCTTTACATTATATTCCTAGGCCCAGAATAGCTAACATAATTCTCCCAGAGGAAGGCACTGCTTGGCTCTTTTAGAATTGCAAGGAAGAGGTGGCTGGTAGACTCTGATGTCCCTAGATTAGCAGTTTGTGTTGCAGAATGGGCATCCTCTCTAACTGAAGCCCTGTCCCGGATGCTCGAACTACACAGGGAGCCAGAGGCATACAGTGCCTTTGATGAACAGTGGAGTGAGGGATCACACTTACAGCCAAATTCATAAGCATGTTGCCATGGCTGTATAGGGGTTGTGCAGAAAGGCTAGACCCTCCCCCACCCCCCAAGCACGGCAACTCATTTTGTGTGATTACTAACAGACAACCTCTACCCAAAGACACAGGAGCACACAAAAGTTTCACAGGTGAAAAGTAAAATGACAGGAGAGAGAGTGCAAAGCAAATGTTGGGATAAATGATGTATGGGGGCATGGGGAGTCACTTGGTATGACGTCAGGTTGGGGCACATATGACAATGACAAGGAGAAATGGACAAAAATATCTGAGGATTATGAGTGGTGTCTGAAAGAATTTAGCTCTCTTTATAGCAATGAGGAGGAGGAGGAGGAGAAGAAGAAGGAGAAGGAGAAGGAGAAGGAGAAGGAGAAGGAGAAGGAGAAGGAGAAGAAGAAGAAGAAGAAGAAGAAGAAGAAGAAGAAGAAGAAGAAGAAGAAGAAGAAGAAGAAGAAGAAGAAGAAGAAGAAGAAGAAGAAGAAGAAGAAGAAGTTGGTAGTAATTACTACTGAGTCGGGATAAGGATACATGAAGACAGGGAATCCCATCCCATTAAGAAAACAGGTATAGGTGAAGGTTTGAAATTCAGAAGAATGTAAGGGAGGCTGAGGTTCAGTTACTGGCAAGTCCTGAGGTCCTGACTCACCCTTCTACAGTGATCTCTTGTGTAGTTTCACCTCCAGTTTTGAGACACACAGGCAGTACTTAAAGTCACTGTGTGCATTATCAGCTGGGGAAATGCAGATTCTTATGTCCCAGGTCTTGAAAGAGACGAACTGAGACTTCACAAGTTTTAACAAGCTGTCAAGAGAGGTCCCTACTACTGATCGGATTCACATTTGGAGTAGCCATGCCTTAGGATTTCTGACTCCTTTCTCCAAAACAATATGGCTTCATTGTGAACACTGACCACTTCGGACCTCACTGCCAGTTAGACAGGCGATGCTTATCCTACACTGATGTTTAAGCATTTGCAATGGCAACCAAGAGTATACAGTTATTTCTCCTATGAGGTGGGGCTCCTCCACTGCTGAGAGGATTCAACTTGTAAAAAAGTAACAACTGACAATTAAAATCTCTAATTCCTTCTGCTAATCACATCGCCGCTCATTACCACAACTATATGGCCATTTGGTAGAGAAATAAAAATATCCCAAAGATACGGATTCTAGCAAAGACTATCTTTGGCGTCTGCTACGGTAACGATACCGTTTCCCTGCCAAATGACTTGGTCACAGCAAAGAAGACGTGCCATCACACCGAAGGAAGGCCTTCGTTCAGGGTATCACATCAAGTTTTCTATGTTGACCCTCTGACTAGAGAACTATCTATACAGGTGATGTCTGTGAGCATTCTCGGAAGCAGTCAACATCCCCAGCCAGGAAAGAGATACCGGAGGAGGCTGCGAGCAGAACAATGTATCTTGATTCTGCATTCTTCTCTTTCCCCGCAAGGCAGCAACTTTACCTGGATTGCAAGTTTTCTTTTCATCATTTTCCTGGTACACCGTGACACAGACGGTGTGAGGTGATTTTAGGCTCTCCGCCTAGAAGCATCGGTTCCCCTCTTCACTGGCCAATCCACGCTGCTTCACACAAGGAAGGCATATTGGTGATTTATCTGCTCTCGTACAAATCAAGACTAAACAAAAGCAATTCATTCCAAATCAGGACCCAGCCCTGAGCTGGAGAAACTTAGCTGTCCCTTGATTGTTGCGAAAGCAATCAGCATTTTTCTATCTTGTTTTCTTTCCTCTTCCACTAAAAATAGAAGGGGAAAAATATCAAAAGAGCATGAAGGGAGAAGTTGTAGGGGAGCCAGCATTTCAGCCTGACTCTTTGATATAAATCCTTTAAAAGAAAGAAGGGGGTGCTAAAAATTATAACACCTCACAGAGGGAAGTAACGAATTAGCCATTTAACTTGTGAAATGTTGTCCTATCCTCTCTCCAAAAAAAAAAAATTGCTACATTCTATATGATTTATTTTCAATTGAATAATTTAAAGAACATTAAAAGATGCCACCGCTTGCCTGAAATTTGTGAAGTTTTCTTTGCACAGAGCAATAACTTTACTAAGATGTTTCAGGACATAAAAAGCAAAATCAATGCTAGAAAAAAATGTTCTTTTTGTTCTAGGGTGTATGTTTGGAAAATATTGCCATGTAGCATTTATAGTAACAGCTGTACGGTTAAACTTTAGGCACAAACTGAACTGCAAAGGATCTGCTGCATAAATAAAATCCCCATGGCAACTAAATGTGCTACTAGATAACAGAGAAAAAAGGATTTATGTGTTTGCTGAGCAGTCTTGTCCTAAAGGAATTCTCCAGGCAAACGCAGGCCACCTGCCACATGTTATATTAAGCTCAGCCTTCTGGACTTATTTTCAAACCCACAGCAAAAAGGTCCGACTACTTTTCTTTGGAACTTCCATTGTTCTTTATTCCCAGCCCCTCCAAAAATAAACAATTCATTTTTCAACTTGCCTGCTATGTTTTGCCCTGGATGCAAAAGATAATTAATGAATTTGTTTGTGCTCCTAAGCGTTTTGTTGATCTTAGTGAAATAACAAGCATATGTATAACCAAAGTTGTTTTTTTTTAATTTTCAGAAGCAACTCACTCTTTGCAATGTAAGGTAGACTCTGCAGAAGCAGCATGGCGTTATGGGGTATTTTGAAGATGAGAAAAACAACAACACAGCAGGGAGATTAACATCATCTGTAAATATAACACATGAAGGATTTATAGTCACCTTCTTCCTAGAGGAAATGGGTGCTATGAATATTCTAGGATTTGGTTAGAGATGATGTTATACTCAAGCAACTTTAAATCACTGCTTGGAAGCTTTCCTTTTTCTTTCAAGTATACCTCTCTACCTTCAACACATCGCACATCTAGACATTCTTGGCAAGGCCGTATATTTATGCTAATGGCACTATGATATTGTTTAACGTTAAGGCATTTTTGAATGGGATGCATATTTGGCATTAGAGGGAACAGAAGACAAAAGAGTATTCTACGGAAGCCACTCAGCCTAATTCTTTATGAGAAAAAGGGTGAGTGGGCCAGAAATATGTTCCCACAGATGTGAGGTCCACCTTGGTACTGATACCCGTGTCAGCCTCATTGAGATGACCACAGTGTTCCCACCTGGCAACAGCCTTAACTATACTACCCGTCCCCCAATCCACCTAAACTTTACTAGTGTCGGAAATATTTGTTGGGGGCTATTTCTGCCTTGGTTGATGTGAAAACGAAGGAAAGAACGAAGCAATGACATAAAAGTATCAAGGCAGATCTTTCTGGTGCACATCAATCTGTGGTCTTCTTTCACTGATGGTGACATGCTAGATCATGACAGGATTTATTTCCAGGCACTTAATAAAACCAATGGACATATTAATTATAACTCTATGAAGTAAAGAACACAAATTTCCATCAGATGAGGCTACAATCTCAATAGAGTTTATTCATTCTCGGATATTTATGGCCTTTGACAGCTGGATTTCCACATTTATATCTGAGGAATGAACAAATCTTCAGCAAGGTTTTTGGTTTGGGTTTTTTTTTTTTTTTTTTTTGGCAAAACACAATCATGGCTACTCTGTCATACACTGAAATCATAAAAGAGTTTCCTACAGAAAACACATTTAACTTTGAATTCTTTGGCTCACGCAGCACAGCGCCCCAGCCTCCATGGTTAACACAAGCTGAGCTGGAATTTCTCTGTCCTGGGAGTAGGTATTTTTCAGATACAGCAGATGACAGCTTCCATTGAGGCCAAGGACTTGGGTGTTTTAGGTAATGCACAGACACATCCGTCACAGATTGTGACTGTGACCCTCTTCACCTGGCCAAGCCAGCCTTTTTTGGGACAAGACAGAAGTAATATCGGTATGAAGAGGAATGCATCTCATTACAGACAAATATGGTTCTATATGTAGATTTACATTACAAATCAGTGATTCTAAAAAAAAATCAGCATTTATTAATACTCTGGATCTCAGCAGCATCCTAATCGTCACCTTCTTTTCTCCCAGGAGCCTCTTTGGGCTGCAGATTCTAGATTCCATTGCAAGAGAAGGTGGCTAAACCTCTGTCTTGTGGCCCACAGAACATGGACAGAGACGGCAGTGTGCAGCCTTTAGGGCTAGCCATCTCTAAGCTCCCTCCGGAACTCGTCCTTCCTTCTTCTAGCTGACTGCCTGGGAAACAATGCTCGGGTGACTCTGAAAGTCTGGCTCAATGTCTCTGTGTCCATGAATGACTGGGAGAAGCAGGAACTTCCTGTCTAGCGGCAGCAGGCATGTGGGAAACCGCTGAGAAAAATAAAAGTAGTACATTATGCGATCGACAGTTTTGAGCTTTTTCAGCCAGCGATCACTGCCTAGCTGCTGGACGGCCGAGCTCAGTCATTTACTTAAAAGGAAGAGATCCAGAAGTGCCCCCCTTTGAACACAGAACATACGATACGATTCGTGTGTATATACATACACAGATTTGAGAAGTTACTTAAATGTGATTCCAGTTTGCACTACAACACATGTTCATCTTAAAGTTCTTGGGAAATCAGAATGCATACGTGATTCCTCACAAGGATAAAGATCCTGTTACAAAATGAACCAACGGTAGCATTGTGAAGCATAGGATGTATGCACGTGTGCGTACACACACACGTGCACATTGTTTAACTTCAAAATTAGTGGGTAACTTATGAGGAAAGTCCAGCAAATGCTGATGCTTGTCAGCTAGGAAAACTGCTTCTACTGAGCCAAGCAGGGTTTTCTATAACTTCCTCCAAATTTCCATGAAAAAGCACCAAACTAGCTCACAACCGGTTGTAAAGCTGACTTCCTGCCCATGGAAAGGACTACTTAAGGTCTCCAATTAGGAGCTACAAAGACTCTAAGGGACTATTGTGCCAAGCACTGCCCGGCTCTAAGCAAATGACAGACATCAACCGAGAGCAGGAAAGGTTTGTGGGGATACAGTGTCAGGTCTCAGTCTGCAGCCTCATCGTCCATTGCTGTGGGCTAGTAGGCTGGAAGGACAGGACAGTAGGCAGCATTTAGAGGAACAACCCTGTCCACCCTGCTGTGGCCCGAAGCAAGAGAGAGATCCAGGAGAAGGGGCTATGCATGGCAAAGACCTTCAAAGGCACAGTGCCAATGCCTTCAGCCAGATCTACCCTCCTGAAAGCCCATGATCTGTGAATTTACCAATGGCACAACTAATGGGTTCAAGACCTCCATAACCCAGCCACCTCTCAATTGTAACGCCAGCTGACAATTGAGGCTTCAACACATATGTCCTAAGGGGACATTTCAGATTCAAAGCAGAACAGGTAGGGAAGCATTTGAATTAGAACTTGGAGTCAAGTGAAACACGGGGTCAGTTTTACAGAAAGGACTTAATCAAGTCTATGAAACAGACTTCAACTTGCAAACCAAAGAGTTGGAGAGATGTTTCCCACACAGTGACTTAGGCCAAATCATCAGATATATTTAGATCAACTGCATAACATGTGTCTTAATGAAGGCCATTAAGTATGGAGCACAGTCATGCTGTCATTTATATGCATATAATATGACAAAGACAGATTGAAGACCATCTTGCAGGGAAAAAAAACGCTGAGCTATTATTTTTATGCTCAGCTAAGACAAGTGAGTGGACTTTCAATGGCGTGCATTGCTACCGTGGTTTCTTTACCAGGTTAATGCCTCACCCCCGACAGGACATATCCAGTTCTTCGTATGCTCATTGCTTTGCTCCACAGAAGCAAAGCCTTGACCTCAGGCTCAGAGAGCTGGCTTAGAACAATGGCATTATGTTCTCACCTGCTCAGTGTTTACACCAACCTATCTTCATATGCACTGAGCAAGAGCTGAGAAAGTCCTACACAGGCTCTTCCTCCACCTACAAACATCTGGCTGGGCAGGGGAGCCTATATTTGGTATATCTACCTCTGGGCCAGTCCCCCTACGCCTAGAAAACCAAGCTTCTGAGGCTTTCACTGTGTCTTTCCAATGTCTGAACCACCTCCAGCTGCCAAAGCCAACAGCCTCGTTTCAGGCCACAGCCTTCACCGTTCTCGACTCCCTTCCCAGCTTTAATGTTTTCCTTCATGTTCCTACCAGTAAGGAGACTGACTCACAGAACTCAGTGGACCCACTGGAATGCTGGTTCAGAATGCTCAGTCTAGCATGTCTCCCTTGGAACAGAACCCCGGTTGGTTTATAGGGGTCGCAAGCTCCTGCTTAGGCATCTCCTAATGCCAACCTCTCACCACACAATTTCTTCAGGCTGTTTCTCACTTATTACATGCCTTTGCCTCTTCCAATTGCAGCACTGTTATTAACCCTAAAACACCTATACTCTTTAGTAGCACACACTCGATGTATGAGACCTATTTTATATGAGAAGTTACTTAATTTCTTGATTTGTTATCTTGCTCGGTTTTCTCTTAGAGAATTATGTGTCCATCTTGATTTTTTTTTCAAAGAGTAGATCTTAATAATGAAGACCACATAGAGAAAAACACAAAATAAGCCTGCTTCATACCCTTCCTGCTGCTGCCCGAGGAAATACGTCTCAGACAGAGAAGGGGGTTCTCATCTGCTGATTGCATTTGTGTGATTGCATTTCTCTGTCATCGCTGATGATTCTTGTGGAAAGCACTCTTCCTATAGCCGGTGACATTCTTCGTAGTCCCAGGTCTTGCAGGAGGGAGGGAGCCTGCTGTGTATCCGGGTCTCGCAGGCTCAGCACAGCACTGCATCACATGCATTTGGGCTCAACCTGCCCTTTAGAATATGAATCTCACTGAGCCACAGCAGAAATATTCTGTGTAGCATTAAAAAGCTATGGCATATACAGACCTCCAGGAATGTGCTTTTAGAACTGTCAGAAGTAAATTTAAACTAACCCTGTTCTTTTGTTTTCAAAGACCTGCGCATTAATAATGGAATATTAGTATAATAAAGAAAAATAGCTCATGGGGATATAAATTATAAAGTGAGTTGGCTTGCAGTACGAATTATGATAGCACATTTAATCCAAAATGACAATGGAACAATTTTTTAAAAAAATAATTTCAAGTTATTTCTTTATGAGAGCCTGGATTCTCATAAAGGTGTGGTGTCTGTCATTGCGTTTCTATCTTTCTCAAAACCTCCCTTCTATACTGTTTCGGGGTCCCGTCATTTAGACGTTGCTGCTGGGCCAGTTGCTTCATGTTCTGCCATAAGAAGTCCCAATGAGAGATGAAGAGGCAGACAGGCGAGGGAGCGGCTGCTCTCTGCGGGCCCCTGCATGGTCAGTTAGCATCATCCATCAGTAGTGCTTCCTTCTAATTAAAGGCAGTGGTCAAAGTCGATGCACCATTTTTGTAGGCTCACAAAACCAGCTCTCGCAAACACCTTTTCAATGACAAGCCACCCTGTGTCTTTCTCCAGAAAATTGCCTTTAAGCTTTACAAGGTCTCTCATCTCCCGTTTTCTTCATCGTGGTGGGTACTTTGCCCTTACTCCTACAACTGCTCTCTGCAGAACACTCCTAGAGTCTCGTTTCATCCTTTCAATTCACTTGCTATGCCTCCTTAACAGTTCGTGGAAACCCTTTGTCCAAATGTGGTCTTTGTCTCTGACCTGAACCTTATATAGGAGCATACATAGTAGTATTTAAACTTGCATTTCCCAAAATGTGTTCTAATGATTGTTTATATCTTAAAAGATACTACAAATCCAAAAGACTTTGGTTGTCTCAAAATGGTTAGAAAAGTAGTATATCACATCCTCCCATAGACTATTACAGAGTAATTTAATAATTACCAAATAAAGGAAGCTTTAAGAAGTCCTTCCACAACTAGATGCAGTGATAGCCACCTGTCATCCCAGCACTGGGGAGGCTCAAGGAGGATTATGGGTTTAAGGTCTATGTAGGCTACAGAGGAAGAGTGATGCTGTGGGATAATGTTCTTGTACTCTGCAAAGATTTATAATATTGGCTTAATAAAACATTGATTGGCCAGTAGTCAGGCAAAAAGTATAGTTGTGGCAACCAGACTAAGAGAATTCTGGGGAGAAGACCCAGTCTGCAGTCACCAGCCAGACACAGAAGAGGCAAAATAAGAATGCTGCATTGAGTAAGGTACCAAGTCACATGAAACATAGATATGAATTATGGGTTAAATTGTAAGAGCTAGTTAATAAGCCTGAGCTAATAGGTTAACCAGTTTATAATTAATTTAAGCCTCTTGTGTGTTTTGTTGGGACTGAACAGCTGCAGAACCAGGTGGCACAAAAACTCCCATCTACAGAGTGAGAAGAAACCAAGTGAGGTGGAGGGAAGGAAGAGTGATCCACCACAAAAAGTATTTAACCCACTATTTTCCAAACTGAAAACTTTGCAATAATTCTTAACACTGTGGGTCTCAAGATCAGTAGTATACACTTTGAGAAATGTTGATCCTAATTACTCATTAAGTATTCAATCTAAAACTCTTTCAAATTATTGAAGTATAAAGCATCCATCATACATCAAATATGTAGGATAACATTTAAGAGCACTATCTTCAAGTTTTCAATCAGATGATTTAAGTCTACCAATCAGGACATATCCAACAGGTGCTACTTATTAAATACACTGCTGATGAAACAGCTAGGACCTAGAAATAATATGTTAAACCCAATTCCTCAACCTTGTATACAAAATTTTAATCCCTCCTGCAAAAGGCTACTACTTGGAACTTTGCACCAAACGTGGAATCCGTGTTATAAATAACTGATGTGAGAGTGGCAGGCACATGTTCATGCACGCATGCCTATTAAACATGCAATTCAAACTACAGATAAGATGGAATACGTTTGAGGCTGTCTACAGGAATGAAGGAGATGCACTTGTTTACCTCGGCAGTGTTACTGGACACAACTAAGCTATGTTTCAGATGAAAATCTGTGCTTGATATGATACCTGACACAGAATCAACCATATCCTTATTCTCTCACCATAGAAGCCCTAATCTTCTGAAACGCACAAACATTCAAGTCAAGAAATGCTACAGGAAACTCCATCACTTTCCTTCTCAAACGCAGTCCCTTACCAAAACAATGAACCCCACTGAAATTTCCTCTCAGTGTTTGGCAGTACACCACACCCAAATACACTGCAAGTCTTAGTCTATGTAATGATTTCCAAAGTGCTGAAGAATATAATAAAAGATTTAGAGAAATACGCTAGGTGGCGGTTTTTTTTTCCCTCTTATGCTTGTGTGCTATCTATGGGAATGGAAGGCCATGAAAGGCAACGGATGGCTTGAAGGTATATGGAAGAGGAAATTAAGAGAAAGGAGAGCAGAGGATTAAATATCATCAAAGTATTTTATATACATGTACGGAAACATCAAAATGAAACCTTCTGTTTTGTGTCAAGACATGCTAATACAGACTTATTAATTTTTGAGATTATAATCAAATTGGATTGTTTCCCCCTTGCCTTTCCTCCCTCCAAGCTCCTCCATATACCGCCTCCTCGCTCTTTCATCATTAACTGCTGTTATGTGTACATATATACATATGTATTCCTAACTATAACCTGCTCAGTCTATATAATGTTACTGTTACGTATGCTTTCAGTGCTGACCGTTTGGTACTGGGTAACCAACTGGTGTGCTCTTCCCTGGGCAATGACTATTTCTTCCACAGATTTCCTTCATTGCTTGTAGTTCTTCGTGTAAGGCTGAGGTCTTACGGGCCTTCCCCTGTTCATTGGCTGTCTTGTTGTCTACATTCAGCTATATTTAGGTAGCCACGTTAGCGAAACTCCATGGGTGCAGCTTTTGACATTACCAGGAGACACGGTCTTACAAAAAATTCCCTGATCCTCTAGCTATAACATTTTTTTTCTGTCTCCTTTTCTGCAAAATTCTGTGAGCCTTAGTTGTTTTGTGGATGAATCCATCAGGTCTGCTTGACAAGTCTGCATTTTGGTTGGTTGATTAATTTAAACAATGTATGCTAAGCAATGGGCATCGAGGTGGGCTTATATACACACTTCATCTTAAGTCTTTGCTTCACTTCCATTGAGCAGAAGAGAAAACTGAGGTTTATAGGCTAAAAAGCAGCCCTCTGATTCTCAGACCTCCACTTGGAGAGTTGGAATTTGAAATGATGTTCTACACTTACACTCAGTTTCAAAAGTGCCCCCCCGCCACAAAATGTTGGATTCACAATCTTTGTAAGAGCAAACGAACGCAGTAATAGAGATGTCCCATTGTATTTCAAAAGTGGGTCAGGCAATGTGCTTCTTTATTATTATGAGGAATAGTTTATTGGACTTTGCCATAAATCAAATCAGGACTGTAAAGAAAACAAGATAAAACAAAACCTTCTTCACAAACACATAAAAAACAGTATAAGTTTTACTCTAACTTGATCTTTGTTAGATGCGATCACATAAAATACTCCACCAATAGATATGACAAGTGCACTTTATATTTCAATGTGTCAAACCGATTCAGTGCTCTGAAACTATGTTGGAGCTGGCAGGCAAGCAGGCTATATTAAATTTTTCTCTGGAATCGACTTCAATTCTAGACTGAATTATTGGAATTTTAGTGACCCTAAAAAAGGCTGTCAGAAATGATATTCAGCGCAGAGATTTCAAATCTAATGCTCTATTACACATACTTCACATAAAATAATATAGTTTCAATATAAACAAACCAGTCAAAAACCACATTCTATTTGTTCTTGTAATTTGTACGCATTCAGATATCGATGTGTCACAGCAGAATCCTAAATGTGTTTGCTTCTCGTGACAAAGCTCATGGGCCATACTTCATAATTCACGAGTTCATGGGGTATGATGCCACTCTATGTTTGATTATTAAGACTTTATTTTATGGTTCATTTTTTAAAAAGCACATCAGCACAACAAATAGGTGGTTAATAACTCCAGCAACTTGCATTTCCTCTTTGTTTGTTGGGTTTCATTTCCTGGCACAATTATCTCAAGTGATGCATTTCGCCATATAATGCTAGTTGTGCTGAGAATCAGGCATTGATTGGGGAGATGGTTCCTCTCCTCTAGGTTTGGATGGGAATACACATCTCTCAATGCATGTAAGCCCCAACTGAGGCTACAGAAAGCAGTTCAACGTTGAATATGCTCTACATTTGTAAAGAAGAAAAAGCACATTATGGTTGACACTACATGCCACCATTGTTCCTGAAGCTCCTTGGGCAACATAATGCTGCTATCACGCACCTGTTGAAGGGCAGTAGATCTCAAGTGATGTCGAAGTGAGAAAACTGAGAAGTCATGTTCAGTTAGCCAGGTTGGTGAGACGTCCTAGATGTAGCTTCTCTGATATTTTTAGGAGACATAATCGCACATCACACTCCCCAATCTTCTGGCTCTTACAGTCTTCGCCCCCACCCCATCTTTCACAATGATTCCTGATGAGCCTGAAATTCAGGAGTTATGTTGTAGATAAACCAGTTGGGACTGAAATCCACACTCGGCATTTTGATCAGCTATGGTTTTCGGTAATGGTCTCCTATGAAATGAGAAGCCAATTTTCTGAGTTACAAATTTTCTTTTCAAATGTCCCCTCGTTTGTAGAAAAGCTATCTTTTCATGAGGCACAAAGTCAAAGAGATCATACATAATGTTTGTGCGGTCCTTTGTCATCAGGGAAGGGTGAAACAGAACTCACAAGAAGGGTCGTGTTCTGAAGGAGCTCAGACCAAGTTCGCAATTGTGTCCTCCTTAGAAATGTCCATCTAGTTTGTCCTGAGACTGGCAAAAGTGATAGCACAGGAAAAAGGTAAACAAAGGGTCCTGAACAGATTCACAAAGATAAATGCTCATGCGGACAACACCCACACATTTAAGATATTCATTACATGCGTGGTCTTGGGGGAGGCAGTTTCCATCTGCTGTAAGGGAATTTAGAGCTGATACATTGGGAAATTAGATGGCACTCCAGATTTTATAATAATTTACAGTATAACTAAAGCCAGATGCTTTGATTTCCTAAAGCAAGCAGGTCACGAACATCCACTGGTTTCTAACATGTTTAAAGTACAGGTCATTATCTTCACCCATCATAAAGATAGCAGGCTTCATGAGCAGGTCCCCGGAGGTGGTCTAAGGCATGTTCTTACTAAACCTTTCCAAAGGGTCCCTGACTGGTCAGCCACTTTTGGGGGAATATAATTTGCTTCCCCATTTATTCATTTATTTAGACTGATGAACCATCTTCAATACATAGAAGTCCTGGAATTTTTGCTCTTGGCTCACAAACCTGAGATGAACACAGGCTGAGCAGAGACTCAGATTTCATTGGAGATTCACCAGCTGCTTTATGTGGGGGAAAAATTCTTCTTACAGTTCCACTGATACCCATGGGATACCCTTGCGGTCAGTCAGTGAGAAGTGAAGATGATTTGTGTTCAACTCTTCCAAACAATGCCTGTTGGCTTACAACGGGAAAAGGGTGAGTACTGCATTTGTGGAATCCTTGACTGGGAATTAGAGGCCTGGATCTCTGCAAGGTCTTTAGGGAGCTGTATTCACGGAGCTTCCCATCTCTACAGGTACTGCCCTGATACCCACCCTGGCTGCCTTTCATAGAACTATTCCAAAAGCACAGTCTAAAGACCCAGTGACTCTCTGGTACCCAGGCTTCTGGAGAGAAGCAACAATTATACCACTATTCTAACTTTAATGTCTTCAATAACTCCCATGGGTGATCTTGAATGGTCTCCATGTAGACCTTGCAGTCTGACCCAGGTCATTTATGACTCTTTTAAATCTAAGGTTTTGTTTTTATGGCTTCAAGAGCAGAATCGTGATCATTTTTTTTCTCTAAGTTGCAATACATGTTTAACATGTGTGCCTGAATTACTAACAAAGCACTGAAACCTACAGCCAAAGCTCACTTGAGAGCCAGGTCTTGTTGGGCTCTATATCTTGTCGGCACACTATTGACCAAGTCATCGTAACAAGGAGAAGCTGTTGTGTCCAAGTAGCCCAGACGACACAAGTTGAAAGGATACAAACAGATTGAAGAAACAGATAAGTGTCTGGACAGACAGATGGAGACATGGAGGTCAACCTGAAGCTGAGCCTCTCTTTGTGAGTCAGGTGCGTGCAGGAGAAAAGTCACACAGTGGGGGATGGCCACCATCACAGCCGCTCCAGGACCAGCTGCTCACTAGAATCTTCTAAGTTCTGTCTCTAATATGGAGCAAAAGGATCATACTCAGGCTTTCTAATGTTAATAAAATTTAATGCTCCTTAGAAAAACATATATTAAATGACAGATTGGAAGTGTCACTTGGTTATAAGCTTAATGTGATTGTTTATATAAATAACTCTAATTTTATCCCAGGATCTAGTAAACACAGTCATAATCCAATTTACATGAGATTGGTGATTTTAACTTTGGTATCTCCTATGTAAATATTAATCAAAGCAAATACCATCTATCCCATCTCCAACAATAAAGTTTCTACTAGAGATATTTCTACAGATCTAGGTTGCCTAGGAAATCCATCCCCAAGCAACAGCATCAGACCCTGTTCCCATTATCCCCATTGCAGTACTTAGGAAAGAGGTAGCTTTCCTTCATAAATTGAACTATGTCATAAACACAAATAAACCAAACATAAAATGGGTACCCTATTTTTTTCAAATCCATCTTGAGCACAGAACATACTCAATTGTCTGATAAATTGGTTAAAATTGGTGCCACTAGAATTGAGTCACTGAAGAGCATATTTCTGTCACCATATTAACTGTCATGTAGCAATTGCACCAAATGAACTTAATATGGCTTATGGCCACGAACTGCTTCCTCTCGGAAACAACATCTAAACATTCCTCTGTTTGACCAACTGGCATCCAACACAATCAGCCAGAGGCACATGAGACACGCAGGGTCCATCCCAGCCTCTGGCTGGTTCCAGTTTATTATGTGTGTTCTTTAAACATGGGGCCTTTGCACTAAAATGCTAGGTAGCTTGGAAAAATAAACGAGCCACAGAAGAAATCTGTGGTTTCTTTCTAACAATTTCAGTGTACATAAAATTTCGACACCTCAGTAAAATGTGGCTAAAGAGAAGCCGTAGTAAGGCTAACCAGGAATTCAGTTCCTTGTAGATGTTCACACATACAAATCGAAATAGAGTCATCCTTTAACATAGAATAAATGTGGAAGAAATCAAGGACGAGACATAACATTATCGATAAACTGGGAGGTTGATACTAGAGCCAACTTAAGTGCTTAGCTCTTTTTGACGCTCAACACAGTAAACCAAACACAGTCCTTGTGCAATGCACACAAACAGGTGTGCTCGCCACACCTGGCAGTGCAACAGGTTTCACACCTGGGGTGGACTGGCGTCTCACACCTCTCTGGGGTTCCCTTCCTCCACTCTAGACCCTGACTATAGCACAATTTCAGACTTACAGAAATAGGCACAATCTTTTTTGCCCGTATTTAACTTTGGATGCTGGTTCTCCCTCCTCTCACTGAGTTCACCCTACTTTCTTTCTACAGCACAATGGCCGCCTTCAGGGCTGTGCTATCACCCTCTAGAAGGAAATTTCTCCAATAGTCACGAACCTTCCTTACCAAGAATCACAACAGTGGACCAGACAAAGCCATTGCTGTCCCGGGCCACCGCTCAGAAGCTCTACTGTGAAACTCCACCCCCCACACTCCCATCCTCAGTACCCAGTCTCTGTCACACAGCTCAAGGCTGCTCCGCCATGACTTAGCAGCGCTAACCTCAAAATAAAACTGCAAAGTCTAATGCTGAAGCAATTAAAATTTCATGGTGCCAATAAATCTTCCCAATGGCTGTTTGGCAATCTCTTCAAGGATGCTATTTCTCCACAACTGGTCCTTGCTATAAAGGTATTTAGCACCTTTTAACCCCAAGGACACCAAAGCTTGTGAAAACCCAAATACGGGGAATAAATCTAACTCAACAGTAGGTCAATAAAGCAAATCGGAAGTGATTCAAAGCATACATTGTTTTAGGGATTCAGCGGAAGTGTGTAGTGTACAGGCAGAGATAGACGCTGTACTCCCTGGCTCTTCAATGAGATCCCAACACTAGCAAGAAGGGACAGTCAAAGCTGCTGAGAAAGCTAAGGGCCAGGAGCTCCAACTGATCTATAGCTAGACACTAGATAAGCAGTTCTCAATATGTGGGTTGTGATCCCCTTTGGGGTCAAAAAACCCTTTCACAGGGGTCACTAAGACCACCAGAAAACACAAATATTCATGTTATGATTCAAAGCAGGAGCAAAAATACAGTTTTGAAGTTGTAATGAAAATAATCTTTTGGTCGGGGGTCATCACAGTATGAGGAACTATATTAAAGGGCTGAAGCATTAGGAAGGTTGAGAACCTCTTCTCTAGATGGAAGCATCCACTTCTCACGAGGTGTTGGTACCTAGGACTTTCTTTCTTCCCTCCCTCCCTTTCTCCCTCCCTCCCTCCATCCCTTAATTTGGTGAGAAACTAGAAAGGCTATCACGCCTGGCTGATTTTCTTCTACTACACATTATGAACTTGTCTCTAACTATCATTATCTTTTTTTAGACGAAAGGCATGCTTATTTGCAAACAATTAAGTGAAGTAGACTCTTAAATGCAATTGCTAAAGATATGTATTCAAATTAAAAGGTGGAGAAGGTTAAGCGGTTACCTTAGTAAACATGATTTTTCAAGCCCAACCAGAAACACCCACACAAGTGAGGTCAGTTTTCTTGATTTGGGCTTAAGTCAAAGTCTTAGAGAAAGATCAAGCCCAGCTTCCTTCTGTCTTGAGGAGTCACACCTCTCTTCAATCAGTAACTTCTCTCACCTACCTCACCCCGCCCCCGTCATTACCATGCCAACAACAGCAGCTCCACTGTTAGATTTGCCCCTCCTATGCAATTCCTGGGGCTCATGAGGTACTGGCTCAGTGCCCGACCTCCTAGTTGGCACTGTAAAATAGACACTATTTCCATCTATTTTACAGATGTGGAAACCAGGGTTCTAACGGTTAAATCTCAATCTGCCAACAACAGAATTAGCAACATCCTCATCTGCTAGGGCTAACCCCTAGTTCTTCTCCCCTTTTTTTCCACTTTCTGTACAAACTAACCCTGATATATGCTCTTCACGCTAATTATTGCTTAGTTGTTTTTATATAATGTTACAATGGGGATTTCCTCATAAGCATATCGTGAGGTCCAGGAGCAGATGGCCACATGGAGAATGGATTGATGGGAGAAAGCAGGAGAGGGAGTGCCAAACCACCAAACCATGACTTAGGAAAGAGATGGTGGTGGCCTGCAGTGAGCATGATGGAGATACAAGGGGCAGACGGATGCACCAGGGTGAGAGAGGAAAGGAGGACAGAGGGGTCGAGTGGCCTTCAGTTTATGGCTCATAAGACTGAGTGAAGGGTGACCCCACGTATTTAAATAAAGAACAAAGAAGAAGTAATTTAACAGCTCAGGATAAGAGTGCAGGTCATGGTCACTGCTGGATATTCAATGATGAAGAAGCAGGAGGAGTAGGGCTAAGTTCAGGAGAGAGAATTGAGGCAGCAACATAAATTAGGGAATATTCAGTGTGATGGCCTGCAGTGTAACTTGAAGTCTAATTTTAGATACATATTCTAAGACAACAGCATCAGAGGCTCTACACTCTCTGCATCAGGACAATGTAACATCTATCTTCTGCTAATGAAGCAATCCCATTAAAGATATAATTTCCAACAATATTCACAGGCTTAAGAATAATTGTAGGAAATATTCCTTTTGAACAGGCATATGCACTGTCAGCAAACCTGTGCTACCCTTTTTTACTCAGATTCTAATATTTCCCATTATCAGTGTTTCTATACAACCTGGAACACATTCTTCATTTAAACATGCCATCATTCTATCTAAATATGTGTATTTTTAAAGATGCAGACTTGTAACCTCTTATTCTTCTCTAACTATGCTTTAGAGATGCTATTGTGATTTAACTCCTGACTTCATGCGATAATGCATACTATCTCTACCTCCAAATTCTGTAGTGATGAATCTACTCACGGGCGTAGCGACAGGAAGTCGGGTGTTGAAAGTGAGAGGGGACACAGAGGAAGTAAAGGCTTGCATCTGTGCACATGCAGCAGTGCTCAAGAGTGAGATGCACATGTGCGTATGTGCACGTGTGTACTGGCAAGCATGTGTGCCTGCAAGCTGTGAGGACAGCATGTGTTGAGAAATCCATCTAAAGTCTAGCTTTTCCAGAAAGACCTAGTCATGTGATTAAGGATATTCCCTAACCAGAAACACTGCATTACAATTTATTACCTTACTGATGACCCTTCAAAAGCTATAAAGAATCCAGTAAATCAGAATAATTGATAATTCAGGGTTATGTGGAGTTCAGGCTTATATTACATAATAATGTGAAAGTATATACCAGGTAAACATTTACCTTCATCTAGAACAACCTATTTCAGATTATGTCAGAGCTTTGGAGCACTTGCTGAGAACAAACCAAAAGGAAAAATATAACCAGAGACCAGGATTTTAGCCTGGTATTTTAGTGCAATTAAAAATAATTTTCACATTTATTAAGACTGGCCCTAATTGCTTACATTGTAAAACTTAAATGAGGGAAAATATGCACTAAATTTAATTTATGATCTGGGACTTCCATTAATTCAGATTGATAAATCTCTCTAATAATCCGTTAGTCATTTTCTTAAGTGAAACACGCAAATGGCTTTTTCCCCTCAATTTTCAATGAGAAAAGGAGATAACAGAGACTGGCAGTCATGTTTTCCCCATCTGGATGGAAACGTGTCTACAAAAGGTCCAGATGGATTCTCTTCTCGATCAATCAAGATGGCCTTAACAAACACCTATAGATCTAAATTTCACACACGGTTCAGAACGCTTCTTTCCTGGGTAAAATTAAGTAAAATCATGATGACTGCAGCTTTTCATTTATTCAATTTAGTAATCTCTCTCTATGGCAGCTCTGTATCTCAAAGTTCAGCAGAGAAAAATATTGACAGGTTCATTTGCCACAATTTCCGATGTCCAAACCCACATGATCACGACGGTTCTTGGTGGAGGTCACCTATAAACATTACTCTGTCCTTAAGGTTGAGAGAAAAAAAAAAACCTAACAACTACACCTAACACGATTGCACTGGCTACAGACATTTTGCAGGAGAAAAGTGATTGGGTTAATTTTATGTATTGTGTGAAGTTGCTTAACACTTATTCTGAGATATTTAAAAATCCTTAGAACAAAGTGTTCCTAAATCAAGGAACTATTAATCTTCTGTAAAGGCAAATACAACATGGTGTCAACACCCATGAGAGCAGAAGTAGCTCACACTGTGTGGCTTCCTTGTCCTGTTCTGGTCCGGGTTGGTGTTAAAGTTTTTGTTTTGGGGTATCTCATAGTACCCTTGGGTACTTAAAACACTAAGATTTTACAACATTTTAGATGACTGATTTTTAGGTTCACATATTCAGTCTGCAGGATACAATGTTCTAGAGCTGCCCCAATTTCTTGAATGGGTTTCTGCAGCCACTGTATAGCTTCATGCATCCCTGTACCATGTTCTCAGAACCCTTAGGTATATTTATTGAGCTAATTGAAACTGGCCTAATATCACCATTTCCTTTAGAACACAGAAACCAACCACAACTTTCTAATGCCTTTTCTTAATAATCTTACTATACTTTTCCTTTTTTGTCTATAAAAAATTTTTAAAGCAATAATCTGAACATAGACATATAAGATCTACAGAATGAACTCTCTAGTCCTTGTATTCTTGAAACACAGGCAAAATTTTTACGGATATGGGACAATACACAAGATTTTAAGTCCATGTCCTCAAATCTTCTACCAAAATAATCCTTGTATACTAAAACGCTATATGAGTCACAGTGCTGTTGCTCTTACTGCTGTTTTAAGACAGGTTAGAATTCCCACAGAAAACTCTCTCTCCTAAGAAGATCTATTGGCTTAGGAATGGATAAAGTCAACCCAAACCAACAATACTATATAAAGGAGGGAAGGAGCTTTCCTGTCACCTGACATTCAGAACAAACCACAGAATTGACCTATGAGCTGCCCATCTAATTTGAAGACCTCCCTTTGTGCACACGAGTCTCAGGAAGTTAAGCTAGAATCACCTTCACAGCAGAGAAGATGGGCCACGGCTCCGCGCCAGCATCCCTCAAGCTAGGCCTCGGCATCACAGCCGCAACCTGACGTTCTGTTGTTATGCATCTGGACAAGCTACCTCTCCACCAAGAGTAACAGCAAGCACAGGATTCATCGCCATAATGGAGTTCTTTCGGATCTCTGCTTTCTCCACAGAGGACAGGACGAAAGCGTTCATCTCACCAGGCAGCTTATTAGGATTAGCACTGAATGAGACACCACAGAATGTCAAGCCTATCAGTTACTAAACACGCATCATACAAACTTTGTCATTGCGAGAACCTCTGCTCGGCATTTGTCATCCACCTGAATAATTAACAAGTACATGCCGCCTGCCAGCAGCTTAGGGAATTAATTTCCCCTGACTGCATTCAGATCACATCCACAAAGACTCAGACCACATGCACGCCATACTCCTGCCTCTCCACGCTACAGGTAAGGACCACACTGTGTAGCCTCCAGCTCTAAGAGGATTTCCAACTCAGGGCTTCCCCGCCACCAAGGGTGTAGTTTACACATTTTGATGGCTACTTGGAATTCCACCCTCACTTATTCAAAGCCCCGGAACTTCTATTACCTACTTTTCTGCCATGTTAAAAATAATTCTACGGTTCTATACGTTCACTATTTTTTAAACTGGTGTGAATAACTGTCTAAGAACGGCAGTCATTAACATCTTCAGCAAAGCATCCATTTCAGGACAGGAAAAATAGACCGCTGGCAGTCAGCACAGCAGAGCTAAGATCTGAAACAAGCACCAGCCTGACAGGATTTACACACAAAGTTAGGACTGTGACTGCGGTGAATTCGGACTCCTGGTTTCACGTGAAGCCAACAAGATAAAGATGTGCGGCTCGCAAGCAAAGGGAAGATCGGATGTTTTCAGACAAATTCTCCACAAGTGAAATAGGGGTTTGGCCGCGTCTAAACAGAACTGTTTCAGGGATCATACACTGACTAGGCAAAAATTTGAAGGCATCTCTTTAAATGCTTGCCTTCTAATAGCTATTTCTTGCAAGCATAGTCAGTTCTATAATAGGGAATATTTTCAGACCACAGTAAAAAAAAAAAAAAAAAAAAAAGTTACAGGTGTTCTAAAGGAAATAAGCCGATGGGCTTTCTTCCGATTTTAAAGAGGGAAATTTGAAGGGCACATGTCCAGCCTTGTAAACTGATATGGTTGTTAAACTTACCTGAGCATCTCCCACATAAAGACCTTATCCAACCACAGGCACTCACTGTTAAAGGCTCCAGGGGAGTGAGACTCTTATGGAGGTCATCGAAGCTTCGCAGACGCAGGAAGGCCACTATGAATAGCAGCTCATCCCTTGTTCTAGTTGGCGACAACACCGGGCACTTAGTAAAACACACTCTTCCTGTCGTGCAAGCTCATTTATGTGGACAGGCTAAACCATCATTAAAGTGACCTACTTTAGACAGAATCGCTGGAGCTTTACTCTTTACTCAGTAAGATGCTGCAGTCCTTCGTCTGAAGGTCTACTCAAGTATGCACAATGATTTAATACATTTAGATGTGAAAGTACATTTCTCCACAACATTTACTAGCATCCGGTTTTAGAACTACTGTATTCTACAGGTACCACATTTGTAAAAATTATGACTTGGGAGCCTAGTTTTAAAATAGTTAACCAATTTGAATGCGACATTTAGATCCACATAAGTACCCCTAAATGCTAATATGATGATCTGCACAGAAGTCACTAATAATGACACCTTCAGAAAGCAAATAGTCTACATAAAGCTAATTCATCAGCTTTGACTTAATTCTGGGGAAAAAAAATGTGAGACTTGGAATTTCTAATTTTAAAAGATATCTGAATGAAAAGGAACCATGCGTAAAATTTTATCCATGTTCTCATAGCATGGTTAGTATTTGGTGCCCCTCTTATTGAAATTTAAATTGAAAACACCTGGCCTCATCCCTAGCCTAGATCTTCCTGCAGTCCTGCTAGCAGGAAGCAACTAAAATTGAGGCCTTGGCCCCATCTTCTGGGCTACATTTTCACATCACAGCAGAATCTGTACAATTCATGGAAGATTAGCAAATTAAAAGGAGTGACAACCGTCTTCTACAACTCTAACTCTTCTAACGACCCAGTCCAGAGCCCGCACTCTTCACGCCAGACTTCTGTGGAAGTTCTGAGGTAGGTTCGGAGAAGAGATGAGGAGGTTATATTTCATTAGAGAGGGTTAGAGGAAAATGGGAAGAAATTCACCCAAGGACAAACATTGGAATTCATTTTAAATCGGAATGAAGATGTGCTTGCTGCAGAGTGGGGAAGAGCCTGAATAACCCCACCTTATTGATTTGCTTTCTTCCTTTGCCAGGATCACATGCACAAGTCTGACTATTAGAGTTCAATCTCCCCTTCTTTCTCCACAACTGACATGGTAACTCAGGGAAACTCCAACTTGGTAGCAAGCGTTCTAAGTTTGTTGTGATCATTTGGAAGCAAGCGGTTCCCATAAAAATTGCCAAACCCTGATCCTAAGACTATCACGACAACTAGCAGTAATAGGACAATTTATTACATTATAATAGATGTTACCATGGCAACCAACAGGATCTGTTTGTAATCTGGTCCTATCGCAACTTCACCAGCTTCTGTGTCCCTGGCTTTGCTTCTCAAAAGACCCGGTAGTCTAGGACTTCCAAATTCCGTAGAGGATGTGCCACTCAGCAGCAATGTCCCTAGCTAATAGGGACATAAAACTCAGGTGTTCAGCCACACTACCACTGAGGAATATCTTGACTGACATAGTCATAACCAATGAATAAATCATAGATTGAACTGACACACTAAAGGTTTGCTAAGCCAACACAACGAAACAAAACCTAACTCCCTCCCCCAAATCATTTATATTAGTAAAAAAGAAGAAAATACACAGACCACATGGAGAAACAAATTTAAGACATAGCAGGACATAAGTCATAATCAAAACAGGAAATGTTTAAAAGTTAGGAAACACAGGACCACAAGATAGCTCATCAGATGAAGGCATTTGCCAACAAGCCTGACATCTGGAGTTCAATTTTCTGGGATACACATGGTGGAAGGAGAGCAGACTCTTTCCTACATGTGTCCTCTCCAAAGGCACAACATGGCATGTGTGCACAAACAGACACAAAATAAGTAAATATAAAAACAATTTAAGATAGGACTCCAAAAGAAACACAAATTATATAGATTGACTAGAACAAAGCAACAATGAAAAGACAAAAACAACAAAACCACCCTGAATCAGCCAATATGCTCATTTTAAAACATCATAAGGATAACTTTAAAACTAAGAAATGACACCTATGTTGGTTATTGTACAAGACGTAACACTCAATAGAAAACTAAGAAGTCGGAATCACTGAAGAGTCTCAACAAATACAAGACAACGGTATTTCAGAGAGATTTGCTGAACAGCTGGAAACAGCACCAAAACAAGAAAAACAAGAAAAGATTCTGTGCACTAAGACAGCAAGGAGAGAAAAGGATGGCACCACGCAATGGGTAAGGACTGATCTTAAAACTCATGACTTGGTCTCTGCCGTGAGCCTAGACCTCACTGGGGCAGGACTCCTGATCAACAGCTTCCCTTGAGTCCTGGACCCCACAAGGGGATCAGAAGTCTCAGACAACATCTGGAATACTAGGTCAGAAGTAAAATTATTTCACCCTATAATATTTGTCATAAAATATTGTATAAATAAAATAAAAAGTTTAACCTTTTGAGTTTTAAATGAGTAAATAAAGGAAATAGCCATTAAATAAAAACAGAGTCTATGTGTATTATACAGCCAGTCAAAAACACCCTCAGTAATTGCTTAATCAAGATGTTCTATAACCTACAGAGTCAACTAAATGAGGCTTCCAATGCCCATTACATTGAAGAAAAGTGCACATCATTTTTAACATATGGTGGCATGTCCAATACAGGGTAAATATCCATCGCCTTCTGGGTGTCACAGAAGAGAAGGCATAATGACCTTGCTCTGGTAGGATGCAGAAAATGTGCTTATAAAATATGCCAAGGGACAATACGCTTTCTACTCTGAAGAGACTGTTGGTAAATCTTTTTTACGAGGCCACTATGAGGTGAATAATTAACACTTCCAAGTGAAAGTTGACTACCACCATATTTACTCAATGAGTTGTTACAGCGGAGTTTTAACTCACAAGAAAGTAACTATAATACTTTCAGTCATAGGAGTTCAACATAAATCTATAATAAAAGATCATGAATTCAGTTCAAAATGTCTTTTCATAGACCAACGTTGGCAGCATTTTAAATATTAGCAAAAAATGAAACAATATCAACATAAAATGTCCTTTCACAAAAAATGTTATGCAAATCTACTAGGCAGGGAGAGGACTCTGCCTAACATAGGATCTACAAGTTGTTCACCTTAATCACAAGACTCACAAGACTCACTTACTTTGCAGACAGCACAGCATTATAGATCAAAAGGTTTGGGACTTGGTTACTATTTATGTTTCTCTTTTGGTAGTCTAGAGTACCTTCTCATACCAGGGGGTGAAGGTTCAATGTAGGCACTAGTTTGAACAGAGACTCAGTGTGCTGTCTGCAAAGTATGCTAGAGCAATGGTGGCAAAAAGTTTGTGGGAATAATCGACCAATATCTGGTCTGACCTAAGACCCACTCCACGAGATAGAACCCAAACCTAATACTGCTTGGATGACCAAGAACCACAGACTAGATAGCCCAGAGACCAAATAACAATGGTCTTTTTAGAAGTGGTGATAAAATAATTCCTAAAGATATTATACTATAATTATAGAAGAGTACCATAATCAGCCATCATCTGAACAGCTCCCTCCTGCCTCCTGGGCACAAATAAAGAGAGCCACAGCCAGACATTATGAAGAGAGAGATAGATCCTGGACAGAGCTCTAAATAATATGTCTTAATCAAATTCCTCCCCTCAGAGTTCACAGAACCCCAACGAAGAGGAGGCAGAAAGAGCACAAGAGACAGAGGGAATGGAGGACACCAGGAGAATGAGTCTCTCTAACTCAAAGGAGCAAAGCTCATACGAAGTCACAGAGGCTGAAACCACAAGCATGGGGTCTGCGTGGGTCTGTGTATATATTAGAGCTTTCAGCTTAGTCTTTCTATTGGACTCCTGGGCGTGTGAATGGGGAGGCTCTTTCCCCTGTGGTTTTCCTTGTCCACTTCTATGTGACAGCCTTTGTTTTATCTAATTATATTATATTTTGTTTTGTTGTTATCTCTTAGAAGCCTATTCTTTTATAATGAGAGAGAAAGGGGGTTGATCCAGATGGGAGGGCAGGTGGAGAGGAACTTGTAGGAGTAGAAGGAGGGAAACTACAATCAGGATATAATGCATGAGAAAAAAATCTATTTTGGGCCAGGTGGTGGTGGCGCACGCCTTTAATCCAAGCACTCAGGAGGCAGAGGCAGGCAGATCTCTGTGAGTTCGAGGCCAGCCTGATCTACAAGAGCTCATTCAGGACAGGTTCCAAAGCTACAGAGAAACCCTGCCTCAAAAAACAAACAAACAAATCTATTTTCAATAAAAATGGAAAAATAGAAGCTAAAGTCATTTCTGTGACATAATTAAAAATAAACTATTTTTGTTTTTAGTGGAATATCATAGGTAAGCAAAAATAATGCATAGTCTAGTAGTCTGGGAATCTACTTGGGTTAGGCACAAACACCTCTCTTATAATAGTGCACACGGCAGTCCAAGGCCACTATCTAAACATGCAATGTATATGTGTGTGTGTGTGTGTGTGTGTGTGTGTGTGTGCGCGCGCGCGCACACACACACACACACACACACACACACACACACACTCCTCTCTTTTTATTTTGTCCTTTGAGGCAGGGTATCTCCATGTAGCCCTAGCTGCCTTGGAACTCACTCTGTAGACCAGGCTGGCCTCAAACTCAGATCCACCTGACTCTGCCACACACCTCTCTCTAAACCAAGTACTGAACAGTCTGTTAGAAACCTACCTCTCCTTCACTGAGATACATTCACAGCCATTCCTGAACGATGGGCTAACTTTCTTCTTCCTTTAATTGCCATAAAATGATCATACTCTGCTAATGTCCAGATGCAAGAGTAAGAAGGTAAATCTGCCTTGAACTGGTTTCTAATGCATGCAAAAAAAAATGTACATCGTGTCCTCAAAGTGAACTTTTAGAGAAAATCCCTTACTTAGAATTTTATGCCTATGCATAATTGGACGTGCATATGTGTAAAATCATTATGGGAAGAGACACACACAGTTGAGAAATGGTTGTATAAATCAATCTGTCAAAATCAAAATAGAGAACCACCCAAAGTCTGCCCCCTAGTAACCAAAATACTCCTCCGCGTTAACCCCATAAAGAAATCCCCAGTCAGTAATTGGAGAGTGAGAGGTTCCTTCACTCCCGTGGCTCTCAGTCCGTCTTGACACTGCAGACCTTTCTAATCTGTACGGCTTTATTTTGATTAACATTTCTTTGCAGTCTGTGTGACTTTATTTCATTTCTGAATAAGATGCCAAGGATCTAGAGTTACCTTGTCTAACCATCACCAACCAGCGATATAAACACACTGAAGATCTCACCCTTTGAGATTTATTTATGCCTGAAACGTCTACTGTCTGGGAAAGTATCTGACTTACAGCGACTCTACCGTATAAATTCGCGAGCACTCTTGGCACACTTTTCAATCCTCAGTCACTAAGTGTTGAGACGACTAAGAAACTGACAGCATGAATCTAGCTGCGAGACCTGTCCGTGGTCTTCCAGGCAAAAGGAGGATGTGAATTCCGTGCCTAACTTCTGTGGGTGGCAACCAGAAAGACTGACCATCAGCCTTCCCCTGAGCTTCCAGGGTCCTGCTGTGCCCTACCAGTCCAGGTGCCCACAGGGCTTATGACCAAGGCTACACAGAGGAGAAAATCTCTGCCTCCTTCCCATCTTGTAGAGGGCACTGGCTTTCAGACACTGCGGTCTTCTCCAGCTCAAAGTTGACTAGTAGACAGAAAAAGGTTCATAATAAAAAAAAATACAACGTAAAGTTTGTTTACACTGCACCCTGACTCCCTTCGGCCTGCATGGGATCTTCTAAGAGTAAAACAAATTGTGTGGCATTCCCTTCTACCTGAAGAACAATCTAGAAATGAAACCATTACTCTGCTTATCCTGAGAAGTCCGTTCCAAGCCCCCAAATTCTCATTCACGAGCACCTTTAGGATAAGCTTTCAATCTCAAGTTACTTCAGGTTGACACAGCCAAGGGAATGCCAGCCTTAACCCTGGTCCTCAGACGTTCAGAGCTCTCCTGGGGAAAACAGTATAGACTCCACACACAATCGCTTCGTTTGCAGCCCAGTACAAAGTCCCCTGTATTCCCACTTTAATCCAGACAGGTCTTGCCAGATTTCTAATCTTGACAACGTGGTCTCTAAGGGGTGTCAGAGTCAACACACTTTGCTAAAACAAGAGAGAAAGGAAGGAGCTGCACTCAAATTAGACAGGGTCTGAAAATTTTTTTACATCAAATTTCCAAATGAAATCTTTAGAAAATGTTAGAGTCGTGGCAACTATCCTTCCAAGTCAGTCTGACTACCAATCCCAGCTGTGTGTGCCACCCACCTGCCAGGCCTCCTCCTTTAACACTAGGCCTTCTGTGGCAAACAGATCAAAATACTCTCATGAATGCCATTAGTTAAAGGAACACAAATGGGAATCCATTTTAAACTTTTCAGTTAGCTCCTGCCTCGGTTCTCACTGGGGCAGTCGGGCAGCACCCACCACCGCATGCCAACTGTGTGGATAACACAATTTTCCTTTTCACGGATGCTTTAACAGTGCTTATTTCTCACTGGCATGACCAATCATTGGGGACAATTGATCTTTTAATAAATCTTTAAAGAGAAATCATTGCAAGTTCGGTTGTCCAGAAAAAAGTCCTATAAATCAGTCTATGGTAACCACGTTAGTTTGCCCTCCAGAGTACTCCATTTTGCTCACACCAAAATAACCCAAAATACACAAGTGTGCCCCGAGGACTGACACAAAGTGGTTCAATACAAATTGATTCACATACACCCCTAGCTGTAAAGAAGTGGTTCCCCTTATGAGACTAGACAGCAAGTGCTGAGTGTCCCGGTAAATGAGGAGAGGAAGGGATGAATCTATCAGGTCCTAAGCCTAGACAGTGGCAATCTTTGATCCAGTTTAAATCCCAGACACAAAAGAGTTAAAGATGATTTCAACCAGGGCATCTGAATCGTCAGTACACAGATATGCGGTCAGAGACGAGTCTAATGCTGTTTTCTTCCCACTTAGGAAAGAAGGCAGCGTCTACTTACACAAAACAACCTTCTTACAGGAGTGGAAAGCACTTCTATGGGGATGAGAAGCAGCAAACCAACCTTGGGGCTGGAGCAGCAGTCCCTGTTTGCAATGGGGAGCCTTGCGTGCAAGTAATGTTCTCCAGAATAAGCTGGGGGAAAGTCGGCCTCTTAAACTCTTAAACTGGGTAGATGCCTCAACTCTCATGCACACATCGACTGCTTTGTGACTGTATTTACAAGTTCTAAAATGAGGGTTTGATTTCTCACCCATGACTCCCAGAGCATGCTCCAAGGTCTAAATGCTTTAAGATCTGAGCTTCACTAACAGGAAGAATGTGGAAGTGTTCGTGGTACAGCTCCTTTCTCCTAAGTTCGCAGTGCACACCAGCTCACTAGCAGTGTATGTTATTGGTACAGAAGGCCACTGAAATGAATTCATATTCCAAATGGCGTTTATCAATAGCCGTTTCTGGGAGAGTATCTGGGAGAGTAATATTCAGGCAGGTAAAACAGGTGAGGAGGAAGAGAACATTCTCCTCATTAAGCAGGAACCAAAGTAAAGAAGAAAGAGAAAGAGACTACAGCTGGCCCAGGGGTGTGGCTCTGCCTGTTCTCCCAGCATTCTCAAGGCCCTGGCTTTGATCCCAGCACAAACAACAGTTTAACAGCTTCATGCTGGGCTCCTTGCTTGTAATCTCCTTGCCCAGGGATTAGGAGTTTGCATTAGAGGGTAACCAGGAGATGCCCAGTTTTGCCTCGGGGTTTTTTTGTTCATCTCATATGGCTCTCATTTTGAACATGTGGTCAAGGCCCCAAAGCTTCTGGGTGAACTCGAAAACTTTTCTTCCAGGAAGTTTCTTCAGCTTCTTTGATTTCATCTTTCTCTGCTCTGTCTTGTCCTCACCGTAAGAACATTCTCTGTGACATTTGTCTCCTGTATACTGGGGGTCTTGCTTCATTCTTGTAAAAGTAACATGAGGAGAGAGCTAAGCTCTAAGGTCAGAAACATTGATCCTTAAGTCTTCTCCCCAGCAAGAATAGGCTGAACTTTCTGGTGAGGAAGACACATATTTTTTCAACGTGTATAACCTTTCCCTGTCTAGCAGGGATAAGCACACAGAAAGTACTCAGTACCTCACAGTATGAAGCAAAAAAATGTAAGTCAGGGTTTCAGGAAGGCGAATGTATGCATGGAGAATAGGTGGATACCCTGAGGACTGGCAAAGGAAAGCACATTGACATAAACATTTTTTAAAACAGCCCTATGAGCTCAGGCATGCTGGCACACACCTTTAATGCCGGCACCTGGGAGGCAGAGGCTGGCAGAATCTTTGTGAGTTCGAGGCTAGCCTGGTCTACAGAGTTAGGTCCATGACAGACTCCAAAGCTGCACAAAGAGAAACCATGTCTTGAAAAACAAACACACAAAAGCCAGTCCTATGATAAGTTCAGCAACCCCAATGTGCTGAGCTGTGTCTGGAGGCACATGTGCAATCCCAGCAAGAGCAGAGCTGTGTTTGTGCCTGGCAGAGTATTAGCAAGAAAGCGGTTATACACTCCCGGGGTTACATAAAGCACTGGAAATAAGGGTTTACATAATTCCCAGCTGCTTTCTGGTATCAAGCATAACTCCGAAGATTCTTACTTTAAGGACATTTTAGATTATCCAAATCTTAATGGTTTAAGAAACACAAGAAACATGATACTGCATGTGGCATTCCCCTTATTTCTACGTGAAGTCTCTTGGGAAGGAATGAATACTTAGAAATAATTTTTGCTTGTTAAGAATTTCTCCCACCCCTATAATATTAAATGGTGGCATTATTTATCAATTATGGTACTCTAAAGCTATCTTATTCCAGGAGAAAATTTCTCTCACACAATCCTAGCCAATCTGCTACGTCTTAATTTATGTCTACTATTCAGGCAAATGTACGGTTCCTGTGGTAGTTGGTTAGTTAGGGTACTGGTCCTCACATTGCCAAATGATGCTAAGTCAACTTTTGTGCGGGTACCTTTCCAAGAGCAATGAAGAGGCCGGCTCAAACACAAGACCCTCCAAAACTGGAACAAATGGGAGGAGAATCAGGGCTTCCTCCATTTTATTTCTAGGCTCAAAGTCATAACTGCTTGCGTATTATTAAATAAGTAGTCAGTGAGCTCTATGCTGGAGACGAAACTAGGGTACAGCTGACACACCCCTGGACAGCAGAGTTCTGGCCCCGAGGACACAGAACTGCGTGTATTTTCAACCAAGAGTCTGGAAGTAAAAATAAATTATCTATTTCACACAAACTCAAGCCAAAGGGGGCAAAAAAAAAAATGTTTCAGCAAAGCAGCCCTGGCTCCCTCTAGAACACTCTTCAAGGTGCTAGAGACTGTAATTAAATCGGGTCCTGGAAAGCGCTAAGCAGAGGAAAAGTGTTAATTAGTAAATTAGTCAGGATCCATTTTTAGACTAGAAAGGCTTTCTTTTACACTTTTAAACATTTACAAAACACAGTTTCTCGTTAAGGTGCAATTTGGAATATTTATGGAAACTTGATTTTTATGTTTTCTTCTAAATAATTCATAGCACTTTTCATCCAGGGAGTTCTGAATATATTCCTCTCCACACACCACCCCAAGTTTTTTTAAAAAAATGCAGAACAGTATAAAATGAGCCGTACATTACAAAGGAAACATAAATCCAGAAAGAGGAAGGGCCTTGCTGGCTCCTGCGACTCTAACAACACAGAGGCTGCCTGCACCAAGGGTCTGCTGAGGTCCCACGGCCTACCCACAAGCCCACCTGGCTCACTTGAGCATCTGAACTTCGCTCTTTGCCATCCTCCCACTCAGGACGTTCTGGTTACCCCTTTGCCATTCTATCACTGGTCCAGCTGCATCCTCATTGAACCTCACCTCAACCTAAACAGGCCGTCCCACGTCTGATCTACTGTCACAGGCCTAGTGCCGAATAGGGTCTCAGACCTTGAAATGGTTATTACATGAATGCATATTATCCTGCGTCCTTATACCAAACACCTAAAATCCTGGATAATTTTCAGAAAACCTTTGTAGAACTAAAAATCTCCATTCCAAAAGTAGTTCTTGTGAGTTACAGATATTTAAAAGAACATTTTATCATATATATTCAGTTGAAAATGCATTCTTGTGAGTAACACATTGCTTTGGATTAATCAGATAAAGATGAAAGTCAAGAATTTCGCCAACAGTGTTTCTTTCTGGCATTACTCAGTTATGCCTTTCAGTTTAGCATATTGTATATGAAGGATATCTTGTTAAAACAACTGTTGAAGGCAAGACATGTCATATCAGCTACACTCAGTACCCGATGGGAACGCAAATGGCCCAGAGTCTATGCTAATATAATCTTCTGCTCTTCCGTTAAGCTACAACAAAATCGGTTTTTCAGTGGCATGCAACCCTTCATAGAAGCACCGTATTATCTATATGTCTCCCAGAAAGGAAAAACCTTACTCTGCAAGGATTAGGTGGAATCAATTTACAAAGGTAACAATTGTCAATAAATACCATGAAATAACTTGGTAAATAATTCGAATCTCCATCTATCAGCTCCTAGGTAGCCTTGGCTTCTGTTGATGGGATTAATAAATTGGCACCTATGGGAAGATAAAATCCTCAGCTAGGGACCCAGGTGGCCTTTCAGCAAGAAACTGTTTGCTCCCAAACACGGTCTCCCACTCTAGCCTCTGGCTTCCCAAGTCTCCTGTACCTATTTTCCTTGAGGTATAAATAAGCTTTATCACTTACTAGCTTCTGAGCATTGTAAATTGTCCCCTCACCAAAAAATAACCATACCCTGCATTTCTGCTTTATTCGGCTTTTTTTCTGTTTTGATTTTTGTATGATTGAAAGGAATGATAGAAATAAAAGCTATCAGGGGTTCGTGACCTCCCTCCCCCTTCACGGGGTTTCAGTTCTAGTGATAGAAAGTATGTGTCACAAACTTTGTGTGGTACTTCATGGGCTGAATATAGTGAAGCTTCACAGTGACAATCATAAAAACAGTCACAGAACTTCTTTTAAATAGAATAATTTTAAAACTAAATTAAATATTTAATGCAATTCCATCTCTGAAACAATTAATAGAATATCCATGTATCCAGGTTTTTTAATGTCAGAGTTTCTTAAACTAAGCAAGATATATGTCTGTGGACTTGAAAATAGTTTGCTGAAGACATACTAATTTTTTTTTTTTTTTTGAGACAGGCTTTGTCTGTAGCATTGAAGCCTGTCCTGGAACTATCTCTTTTAGACCAGGCTGGCCTTGAACTCACAGAAATCTGCCCACCTCTGCCTCCTGAGTGCTGGGATTTTTTTTTTTTTTTTGGTTTTTCGAGACAGGGTTTCCCTGTAGTTTCTAGAGCCTGTCCTGGATCTAGCTCTTGTAGACCAGGCTGGCCTCGAACTCAGAGATCCGCCTGCCTCTGCCTCCCGAGTGCTGGGATTAAAGGCGTGCGCCACCACCGCCCGGCTATGGCCATACTAAATTCTTAACTGTAGCATTCATACACCACCGCCTCCATTAACAAACATTACATGAGTTAATGTCTAAATAAGCACCCCCCCCCCTTTCACCAGCAAAGCTGCCTGATATTTAGTAAAGTTGATACCATTTTCTAAGCACTTGAATCAATTAAAAAGAGTGTCAACAAAATGTGTTCCTTTACCTAGCAGTTGCTGCCAAATGATCCACAGACATCATGGCAAGCCATGCAGGAGGACTGGGGTATTGATCACCATTCTGTGGCATCAGCTTTATGAGCTGAGACTCGAGATGAGGAGAGCGCGTGGGGACACTCCTTAGCAACAAAACTCACAAGCAACTTTACAATAATAGATACGAAACAAGAAGCTGAACTGCCAACGAGTAAAAGAAAGGACATGGTTCGCAGTGACACTGAATCAGCTAAGGGTAGAGTGATCCCTTCAGGACACTCACACTCACGTCCTCTGATCAAAATGGGGAGCACCACAAAGAGCCACACAGCCCGGTGACTTTGCAGAAATCGAACACTGAATATAACAGGAAATACAATAAATATAAGCCTCGGTCACAAAACCATAAGATATTTTTGCCATGATTCCTACAAAATAAAAAAAAGGTCCAAGTCAAGTGTCTCAATAATCAAAATACCCATGGTATAAGAGATTAAAAAAATAAAACTTCCTATGTAATAGAACATCTCTCAAGTGGGGTTTGTAGTTTGAAGAAGAAAATAAAATGCAATACTTTAATTACACGTTGTAAGGCAATGGTTAAAGTGAGATTTGTTTCCTTCACCTAGATGGAAGAAATGAGATAACAAGAGTGAACCCTAGCACCCATAGCCACATTACAGAAGAATTTTATGATACATACTCCCCGCGATGTGGTGGTTCTCAAAATAACGCACACGGACTGCACACGCTAATTCCATCATTAGCAAAGCCTGATACAGAGCTTTCTTCTTCAGCCATTGTGGAAACCACTGTGTTTTCCTGTGCGGGCAGCAACGTATTTCACAGACAAAACTGAAGCTTGATAACCTGCAGCTCCCACCTTCCCTGTCCCATTAATGTGCATTTGTTGCTTACGTGTAGCCAAAATTAAATGTTTATCATGACTTACAATGATCAATCCATCTGTAAACAGTTTTGGCTGCCCAGTAAGGTCCGCTGAGTTATTTCTGGTGCTCGCTCAATACAGTTAAGATTGTTTTCTGAATGACTCCTGCCGAGGAAGTTGCTCCCCTGTAAACCCCAGCCATCACACAGGACCAGGAAGAGCAGCTGGCAAACTCTCCAGTTTGCCAATCATTTTTATGATACGCAATGATCCCTCTACCCAAGCACACAGGAACCCTTCAGTAAGTCTTAAAGAAGTCTATCCTTGCAGATAGAAACGTGATGCAGTCACCAGGCTTCACAATTATCATCCAATCTTTCAGCTGGCCTCCTTACACATTCCACAGAAACAGAAACTAGAATATCCCACATATTCCATTCTTCTCTGCCACCATCATATTGGTAGATTGAAAATGCATGCAAGGCTAAGTCCAAATTCCTAACTTGGTCATCGAGGTTGCAGCAACCTTATTCCAGAGTCGAACCTAAATAAGAAGCTGTTTTTTCCAACATCCATTTTTCACACACAAACATAGCTCATTCATTCCCATCCCTCAAGGTCAGCTTCAAGACTTACTTTCTTGAAGAATTCTTTCTAATTTCCCCACAATGACGAATGTGCTCTTTCTAGACATGTGGAGAATTGTAAGAACTCGATCACTCTTAAAATACTTCCCAAGTCCTGCTTTGTCTCAAAACCATTTGTCACCCCCTTCGGTCCCAATTATGTTCCTTTTACAGGTCACTGTGTGTCCGCATATTGTCTGCCCCTTCTTGGTTGCATACCAGTCCCATGCTATAGAAATCCAGGACTCCTGTTCACTGCCAAGCACTGAGAAGCTAGAGCAATACCTAGGGTTCCATAGGCAGTAACTAAATAATCACGGGTCAATAACAGTTACATGTCATTTTCCCCAGCTGCCTGCAGCTTAAGACCTGAGCTACCTACAGCTTCCTCAACAGGTAAGGATTTAATAATAAAGTACGAATAATAAATATTCATGTCTGAAGGGACACAACTAGCCTCCAAAACAGTGACAATCAATCCCACTTTACCCAACTAAAGAATTACTATACAGTCCAGCGACCAAAATGAGACATTAAAAGCCAGTAATGGTGTCACCATCATTTAATTCCTATCTAACTTGTTTCTTTTCCATGTTAGAATATAAGAGCTACATCATATTTTGTTTAAATCGCAGAAATTGGAGAGTTTTAATTTTAATTCATAACCTATTCTACCATAAGAAAATACAGATCACAAGTAAGTCTATACAAAAGAAAATTGATAAGGGGCTTGTCCCAGAGACAGACAAGACACTGAGTTCATTATAAATGCCTGTCCAGAGAACTAAAAGCCCAAAAGCACTAGGTCTCTGCTGCCTACCAGACCATGTGCGCATGCCTGTGCACACCTGCAAATTCACCTGACCCACAGCATCCTCTGCTAGTACAGCAGCAAACACAGATTTGAGACAAACGGTGCCCATGCCTCGCAGTGAGATAAAATACCATGCAAGGTTAGGATGAGTCAACTTAAGTCCATGTTCACTTGGAGCTTAATTCCCCCCGGGGGGGGGGGGGGAGCACGAGCACAGCAGCACAGCAGGGCTCCAAACAGGGTTTGTGCTAGCAAACCGGCCATCAGGGCGACTCCAACAACGCAAGAATTTCACCTTTGGCAGCTAACGTGTTTTAATGTCAGCTTTATCTAGATTTGGAAATAGACTACAATGATTTCCATACTTATTCTGTTCCTTACGGGAAGTTAAATCTAGGACTTCACTCATGCTAGGATACCCCTCTATGACTGACCTACAGGCCTAGCTTTATAGAGTGATTTTGAACATCCTGCTTTGTAGTTAACTTGTATAACTGAGATCAATTTCTAGAGAGAACTCGTTCCTTTCTCAGGGGTAGTGCTTTTCCCACTAACCGTTGAAGACAAGAATATTAATGTCTGGCAGCGCTCATTAAAAGGAAAAGTGAGACATTTTTGAAGGATCCAAAACAAAACACAGTCTTCAGACATTTGATAGAAACATGAATGTATAGCCCCAATTAGTAATTTTGTAATTTTGGTTTTATTCAAATAATTTTTAGAATGAAATAATTTATATATACGATATATATATATATATATATATATATATTGACTAAGTTACACAGGTCTAACACTTAAATCACGCATAAAATTAAGACATCATTCAATAGACTATAAAGAGATTTTGTACTTTACTGTTTGTATGTGCTAAACAGCAATCTTGGCATTTATCCACCTAATTCAATAAACCAAAAACCACTATAATTACAGTGAAAGAATCATAAAATTCCTATCCTTTACCCATTGCTTTAAATGTATAAAAGTGGTGGATTTCCACTGTTGGTTGTTTTATCTTTAATTATTACATATAATTTTATGAATGTTTCTATAGCTCAATATGATTTAAAGTCACAACTAAAAATTTTATGCTGAAAAGCCTGTCTTATGAAAATATTTCAGAATGGCCTTTTGAACCAGTTGCTAGAATTTACTGAGCATGCTCACAGTTTCTCTCTCTGTCTTATGACCACATGAGTGTAGGTCTAGAAAGGCTTCCTATTTAACACTTCCCATGTCTTCTGACCAAATTTTATCCTATTCTTTTAAGGATACTCAAAATATTAATTACTAATGATGATGATAATATTGTACCTAAAGATAATAAACCACTAATGTATCAAGTGATTGAACAGGTTGGTTCAGAATCACTTGACAGCAAGTCAACAATGGGCATTCTTCTGGGGACATGTGTCACATAAGTTAGCTGTACCAACAGGTAGCAAAGAAGAAACTTAGGAAAATATATAGATGCTTAAATTACTTCTTTCAAACACACTAAAACCAAAAGTTCATTCTTCAACTGCTGAAGTGAGGAGCTGTGGGCAGGATTCCCGGCCGCCCTACTCCCACATGCTTAGCTTTACACCCGAAATAACAACACACAAATTGTATTCTTTTAAATACTGCCTGGCCCATTATTTTCAGCCTCTTTCTCACATCTTGACTAACGCATATCGAATAATCTGTGTAGCACCACAAAGTGGTGCCTTACCAGGTAGATTCTAGCATACGTCCATCTTGGGCTGGAGCTTCATCGCGTCTGGCATCTCTCTGAGGAGAGGCACGGCAGTCTGCCTAACTTAGGAGAGGCGTGGCATCTTACTGATCCTTCTACCTCACTTCCTCTTCCTGTTCTGTCTACTCCGCCCACCTAAGGGGCGGTCTATCAAATGCGCCAGGCAGTTTCTTTATTAATTATCCAATGAAATCATCAGATAGATAGAAGACACACCTACATCATTTCCCCTTTTTCTGTTTAAACAAAAAAGAAAAGCTTTCACTTTAACATAGTAAAATTACATATAACAAAACAGTTATCATGCAAAAATTATAGTTACAATATTTATATCTACTTTATCTTTTATCATAACATAGGAAAACAACTATAACTATCTATCTATTCTTCTTCAGCTCCATCAAAGACTCCAGAAGGACACAATATTACCTAAGTAAATAAGAAATATGCAATTTCCAAACTCTAGAAATGACAGAGACATCTTGCTGCCTGGACAGTCACCCAAAGTTCTTTTTTATTGTTGGGGCATCTATCTTCGGCCTATAGGCCCACAGTATCCAGCAGACTTTCCCATGAAGCAGAAAATTTCAAAGACAGTTCAGTCACTATCTGCTGTGTCCTGCAGAATGTCTCGCAGACTCTTTCATGAATCAGGAACCCAGAGAGATCATCTCACTTATAGGCAAGTTCGGCAGTCCTCTCTCTGAGGGTTCTCTGTGTCCAGTTTATGCAATAGTCCAGGCAAGAGCAATTTCTTGCCCAAATGGCTATCAAACTCCATAAGTAGCCTCTTCGATGCCCATCTTCCTCTTGAAGTAGATTGGTGCTGCCAGGAGCAGACATGTCTCATTGTCATGAAAAGTCCTAAGTTATTAAGACATTTAAAATGCAATATTCTGTAGTCTTTGGAAGATAGAAAGTATGCCTATCTAACTGAAATATATCTCTATATATCTAGAAAATCTAACTAACATGACTACAAGCTTAACTATTATCAATGATTATTCATTAACAACCTATATTTCCTAATTATACATTACATTTTTAAATGAACTACACAATCACGATACCTTAATCAAGATCAGACATACATATACATATAACAAAATTGACCTTAAAATCCATACCAATGCAAATTATTCATATCTATATCATATCCCCCTTTAAATGTAAAAGAACATTTATAAACAATATTTGGGAACATGGGCGCAGTTATCTCTCTCCAAACTGCTTCCTGCTGAATGGGGACGCTGTTAATCAGATCTTTCATGGTGTAACCTGTGTTCCAGGTTCATCTTGGTCATCAGTTGGGTGAAGTAATTTTCTGAAAGTGTTCACGGCAACCTTTCAGGAGGTCGTGGTCTATCATACCATATTGGGATAGAAGCAATCCACATGGTCTCATTTTCTGTAAAAATAAAAGAAGAATCTCTTTTCCAAAGTATCATATCCTTAGATCCAAATTCTGAAGTCAAGGTATTTTCAAGATATCTTTCTTGGATTAGTTCAGCAGCATTTATAAACAAGTATCTTTTAGCAGCTGTTGCTCCTTCCTCAGCATTCAAACAATTCAAAGAGAGCATAATAGTATATAGTATCAAGATTCTCTGTGTATTTTCCATCTTTGTGCGGCTTTATTTTAACCTCTATTTTGTTTATTTTTTACTTTTACTTTTTGAGACAGGTTCTCTCTATATTTTTGTCCTGGAATAACTCTGTAGACCAGGTTGTCCTTGAACTCTCAGAGATCCGTCTGCCTCTGCCTCCCCAGTGCTGGGATTAAAGGTGTGTGCTGCAACACCTTGAAGTCACAGAGGTCAATCTACCTCTGCCTCCCAAGTGTTGGGATTAAAGGTGTGTACCACCACAACAAACTACTTCCTTTTTTTAAAGAACTTTAACCTTTAGCCTGCATATATTTTTAACACATCATAAACCATTTAGACATTTTCTTCGACTTTGAATCTTTCTTTTACTGTATATCTCTCTTTTTCTGACGACATGAGTCTTTAATTTACCAAACAATATCGGTAGGACTAAAGCCGTGACTTTGCCGGCTAGATCCAGCCCATTCCTTAGCTTTCCAGCCTCATGGCAGAGGTACTGCTGTAGCCATGTTTTTCACCACAACTCTGTGGCGGTTCAAAGTCCCTGCCAGCAAGCAAGCTGCAACAGTGTTAAACACAACACTCAAAAGCTCCATAGTCAGGACCGCCTGCTTGAAAGAGTTACAGTTTGCCCTGGCAGGACGGCCCAGAAAGCTGGCATTTTAAAACGACACAGCTTTTTTCCTGCTACAGCTGAAAACCGAAAAGCATGTGTTCAGCTTTTCATCAACACCGTTTAAGTGTTTTGTGGCAGGACCTCTTAATGAGCTGCAGGGTTTTGCAGCTAAAGCTGAGTCAGGAAGCTTCTCTTAGATGAGAGCACTTGCTAGCCTCTTGCAAGCAGAGCCAGACCCGAGAAATTGCTGCTACCAAGAAGCCATGCTTTACTCTATATTTTCCCAAGCTTTCTCAGGTTTTCTGTAGATTCAGTTATCCACGTTGGCGCCATTCTGAAGTGAGGAGCTGTGGGCAGGATTCCCGGCCGCCCTACTCCCACATGCTTAGCTTTACACCCGAAATAACAACACACAAATTGTATTCTTTTAAATACTGCCTGGCCCATTATTTTCAGCCTCTTTCTCACATCTTGACTAACGCATATCGAATAATCTGTGTAGCACCACAAAGTGGTGCCTTACCAGGTAGATTCTAGCATACGTCCATCTTGGGCTGGAGCTTCATCGCGTCTGGCATCTCTCTGAGGAGAGGCACGGCAGTCTGCCTAACTTAGGAGAGGCGTGGCATCTTACTGATCCTTCTACCTCACTTCCTCTTCCTGTTCTGTCTACTCCACCCACCTAAGGGGCGGTCTATCAAATGCGCCAGGCAGTTTCTTTATTAATTATCCAATGAAATCATCAGATAGATAGAAGACACACCTACATCAAACTGCCATAACCCTATTACATAGTAGAGAAAGACATTAGATCCTGGGTAATAAGAGAGCATCCATACTTTTACAGACTTCACAATTTTATCATAAATCTGCTTTAATATATCTATACACCACTGAGTACATTTTGATCATACTTGGTCAAATACTTTCTCACTAAGTACGTTGCCTTCATGCTATGATAAGAAAAAACAACAACAACAACAACAAAAAACAAGCATCGGATTTTCCCCTGACTTCTGCTGTACCTAGTCAAACACCACATGAACGCAACCCGAGGAATAGAAAAAAATAATACAACCCCAACTTTCCAACTCGGCCTGACCATCTGACCCTCACACCACTTACTATGTCCACGAGGGATGGAGCTGTTCAGAATTCACACTACTTTCAAATAAAGATGCACAAAGTTAACCCAACAGCATCCTTGTTCAGTATTTGCCTGCCCCTCCTTGGCAGCAACTGCCTGCTTGCACGGTCGTGTAGGATGTATGAAATGGGTCCAGGAATACTGAGCTCAGACAGACTTTGAGTGCCTCCCTCAAGTGCCAGGCACAAGGGAGGCAGAATCTGCTGCTCTTCAAATCCCTCTGATGCTAAGAGCCTGCCCAAGTTCCAGTGCAGGAATGCATGTGCCTTCCTAGATTGGAAGCCAAATAAGTTGCTGATAAGAGGGATAAAAGCAACAACAACCATGTTCAAATAAAGGGGGAAAAAAGAACAAGAAGAAGGGAGATATTAGGTATCGAAGTATAAACATGGAGGGGAAAATAGTAATTTCCTGTGTTGGGGCAAAAAAATATTATTCCCTCTCCGATGTGATCTCATTGCTTTTATGCACTAGGAAAGTCATATCTAACCTGAAAATTATTTTTCTCATTTTAATACACATTCAACATTTTAAGCTAAAAATAAGAAAACACTAATATTTTTTATGTATCAGATATTTAAATACTGTTTGCCAGTCTGTCAATCAAACGTAGCCAGAAAGGCTGCTGACCAGCCTCCATGCCCATCAGCAGCGGGAAGCAGGTAGCAGGACTGATCACGGTGCAACCGGTTACTTTCCTACCATGGGTAAGAGAGCCAGGTTTACTGCAGGAGCTTGCTCACACACCGTCCATGCGTCTCAATGGGCTTGGGATGTGGATGGCTAAGGGGGTGGTGGGGGAGTCGCTCCAAATGTAAGCGTATCTTTTAACTCATTTTTCCCCGAGTACCTTCTCAGGACTGGAAGGCAGTACATGCTAGTTACTGTTCTGAGATGTTTGTCTTTAGGAGTCTGTCAGGTCCCACGGGAAACCTGAGAGGACGACAAAGCTGACAGGGTGCGCAACATGTTCAAGATTAATCAGAAAACATGGAATAGAACTCGGGCTTTCCATGCCAGTGTCCCAGCAGAACCTCAATAATCACCGACAGTCTGTGGCACCCAGCTGCACTGAGCCCTCAGAGAGACAAGGCCCTTCCGAGGGGACAGTCAAAGACTAAGGGATGACTGAATGATGCAACCGTACTAGCATCCAACTCTTCAAAGCTGGGTTATACCTCATCTCTGTGTGGGCCTCTAGAAGACTAAATTTGCATACAAGTGATTGAATGCTGCACATGCGTAAGAGAATAAATGCATCACTGGGATTTAAACTTGGATTTGATGTTGACTTAACTCTTTCTCCGAATTCTTCATCTCACCTATCAGAAAATCAACTCTAGCTTCCAGTGTCCTTCCTAGTCATGGTTTCACACGCCTTTAATCCTGCTTGGGAGGCAGAGGCAGGCAGAGCTCTGAGTTCAAGTCTAGCTTGATCTAAATAAAGAATTCTAGGCCGGTCAAGTCTATAGTAAGACTCTGTCTCAAAAGACAAAAAAAATTAAACAAATAAATAAAAAAAATACAGTTTCAGGCCAGCCATAACTATATAGTAAGACTTTGTCTTAAAAAAAATCACAGCCCAAGTTCTTCCCTTCAGTTCTTACTATACGTGCAGTGTGGCCACTGAAGTTATGACTGGAGCCTTTATCCAGGTCCCCCATCCTCATCGTTGTCCTCTGAGATGAATGCTCAGCTAGTACTGAGGCTCAAGGAAACTGCAAGGCCTCCTGAGGCCTCCCACTTTTCCATGTACTAGCTACCACTGCCCTTGTTCAAGTACCCATCGCGCACCAACTCCTCAGTGATCAGCACGTCAGCAACGCTTCAGCTTTGGAGCCTTCACACAAGTGTTCATCGTATCCAGAGTGTTTTATTCGGGCTAGCGAAATGCCCACCTCAGTCATTTCCTTATAGTGGTTGACCAGATGTCAACTTCCTAATGAGGCCAACCCACCCTCCGGAAGTTCTAACTTTCCCCCGACGCCTGTTTTTGTTCCCTAGCACTGACCACTACCTAACACACTCCATTCCCCTTCATTCTTCATGTCTGCTGCTTACTGCTTGGTCCAGTGCTACCTCATTTGAGCACTAAGACTACGAGTCTTTGTTCACTGGGGTACCCCAAACAGTAGTTCCTTGTTATTCAAAGCACCCAGTTAACAGACCAGTTTAAGAGAAGAGAGGAACCACTGGGAACAGAATTAGAGAGGCGTCACAGAGAAGGAATTCACCAGGTTGCCTCTTATTCGCTATATGAACTAGCGAACGGATTTCTCTGAGCCTTTGTGTCCCAAGTACAAAATCAGAATGTTGCCTACTTTAAGTAGCACAAGTGGATCAATGGTGAAACCACCCGGAGACCACCGAGTGCTCGGTTTGCATCATGCTGGCCTCTGCCTCCCACATCAGCCTCGTCTACCAGCACATGTGAAAAACCAGCCCACACAGGCACAAAGGGTGGCGAAATGGTCACGCCACTTCAGGGCTCTTGCTGACATCCCTATCCCCTCCGGAATATCCTGGCCTCGGGAATAGGCACGGCCTCAGTGGGTGCCACCTGGAGATGAAGTGCACTCAGCCAGAGCCACCCCCTTTCTAGGTCCAGGAGCCTCTCCCTCTGAGGGCTACAGGGTTCAAGCTCAAGTCTGCGTTCTACAGATCTCTTCTCAATAGACACAAATCCCAATCAAAACGCTCTTGGCGCAAGTAAGTCAAACTTGTCTTTTAAGAACAGGCTGGTCATAATTTTAGTTTCCTAGTTCTCTTTCTTGAAGCTTTTCACAAGAAAATATACATTTTTAAATGTACATTTAAATATACATTTTTAAAAATCAGAATTCTACATTCCTTCCAACCTTATAAATTGTTACTAACTCTGGGAAAGTAGAATTCAGGGAAAAGAAACAAGCAAGCAATCTCTCCCCCTCTTTCCCTACCCTTGGTCCCCTCTCTGTGTGTGAGTGTGTCAGCTCACCATCGCTGGATGTCACTCCAACAGCCCCCTTACAGAAGTGCAAGGGACCACCATTGAGAACCGCCACTTCTGTGGACATGGATTCCAAACCAAAGACACATGGAAACTTTCTCCGGGGGATATGAATCTGAGCGGCTGAACCTGTCCCCCGTGTTCACCATCAGAAAGGCCCCGGGGAGAGCATGCCGAGTTCTCAGAGCAAAGAACTTCCGTCATTGGTCAAAAACCTCTCTTCAACAGGACATCCAAATGCCCCCAACACACACATGACAGGTGCCATATTGTGTCCCACGGTGCCAAGCTAACTCAATTCTGTCCTTACAATGGTTTTCTGACTGGAGCTGAGAGAGGAAGTAAAGAGAAGAATCATTCAAAAATTCCCCTTGTGTGCATTCGAGTCTCAAGGTGGCATCGGGCTGCGCTCGCCCAGTAGTATCCCTGACCGGCAATCCCCAGAGAAATGATACCGTGATGAGCGGTTACCTCAGCGGAAGTGCTGAAGTAAGTGTGAAGCAGCCACAATTGCCAGCTAGAGAAGCAGGTCTCTCCTCATCAGTGACACACACGGGGCAAAACACAGAAGCCCAGGGAACTTTTGCAACTGTGCCGAGGGAGGGAGGGGGAAATCACTTCTTACAACATTGCAGAGAGGGTCCTTTTGGTGACATGAACCTCAAGTACCCAAAGAATTCTCCACGCCATGTTGTCCTCTTTTTCAATGGTTGTTGCCTTTTAAGCTACGACTATCCTTGTCAGCAGCCAGCAGCTAGGCCACAAGAGCAGCAGGCAGCCTGGGGAAATTCTGTTCCCTCAGGCACCAAGTCTTCAGAGCTACTAAGAGAACTTATCTAAACCTCTGTCCCACCTCTGTCCCGCTGAGCTGAAGAACTCACGATTTAAAGATGGAGGTAGAGTCCTGCTTCCCAGAGAGGCTGAATAACAGGCAGTTCGCCTAGCTCACCTCCTCAGTCTCCCAAGAAGTCCTCGTGCTTTTTCTCGCCCCTTCTTACAAACCCTTCTCCACCTGGCTCCTCCCTCCAACTGTCTGTCAGCTGGTCACTGGCTCAGCCTCCAGACTGCAGGTGAATTTTATTTAACCAAACACATCTTTGAATGTCCCAACGCACAAACAAAAGTAACGCACCTTAAAATAATATTCTACAACAGTGCCATGGACTTCACAGAGATCTCCAATTTGCCCGTGGAAAGCTACCAAAGTACCTTCTTCACCTGACGGTCTGAGCCCTGACCCTCAGAGCACCCTGCCCTCTCCTTGCTTGGAGAACCAGTCGTAAACATCTCAATACACGATACGCAGAATTCTCTCTCTTTGGGAAACTAGACCATAGTGACACAGAGCTGGCAGGCGGGAGAATGGGCTCGTGCAGGAGCCCAACCCTGTCTAACACCTCAACAGCTGCTTCTCCTGCGCATGTGTATCGGGATCCTAAAAGGGTGAACGTCGCTAGACCTGCCCGCCACACCCTTCTAGCATCCTGCTCAGCCTCTTACTTGCACGGTTTCCATATTTCAACACTGTCCTATCTCTAGATAAAAATGATACTGAGCTGATAAAGAAACATTTTTTGCTGCTATAAATCTTATCACTAATCAGGTTATCTCTGCTCCTTATAAGATGAATCTAAAGCTCCCCCCAAAATTTCAAAATATAGACAGAAGCTACACTAGAAAAAGCATCTCGGTCCTAGCAGAAAGGAAATCTCTGCCAAAGGTAGCTCCATGTAGAAGCTCACCGCATAACCTCTAGCTTCCCCTGCAAAGTTGGCTCCAGAAACTTCCCGGCTAATCCATTTGGGGGTCCGTGCACAAGAACATACCCACAAACATCCACGGGTAGATGCCTACAAAGAGGACAAGCAGATAAACGCAATGATACCAAAAACAGCATGGGAAGACTCCAGATTGCTAGTGGCCACTATCTCTGAGTCGTACAGATACCAATGCAGTGACGGCATCTCTCTCTTACCTGCTGAGGGACCAAAGCACATTGCTTCTCTATTTATAAAGAACTATTCAAAGAGAAAAGGGAAAAAGTACAGGGAAAAAGAAAGATGATTGTGGGGCAAGAATCAAGCCAGATCCATGTTCAGCCACCTGCAGCAGTGACTAAATGCTACCTACCACATGTGCTCATTATCGCAAGATGAGCAACTCCTATTGAAAGAACGAACACAACAATTCTCTGCACTCTGATACATGAGCTAAGCCCAAAGAGTCACTAAAAGATGTGCCCACCCCACAGGAAAGGCCGACGTGATGGTGAACACAGCTTACCACAACTGTAGTTCGCACAAAATTATAAATTCCTAGTTATGGTTCAAGTCCGAATGCAGGCACGCTAGTCTAGCTGCCGGTCTCTGGGACTGCCGGTTGGTGACATGACTCTGAGCAGTCAACGGGGTCTTTAAGACGCTCGCTCAAGTGCCTTTCCCCCCTTTCAGGCCATGATCTCTACTTTCCGCTCTTGAGTTTGCAGGGTTCTACATTCTGCAGCTGTGTCCCTAACAAATTATTCTTTAAAATGTAAGTCGTCGGTTCTCTCGTAATGAAAATATACACTCCAGTGAAGGCAATTAATATACCTTCATTTTAAATCTCACTGCCGTTCCTTCCATGTTTTATTCTCTGGCATGTGAACACCTTATATTCTAAGTGGTCAAGGGCAGAGAGGTCCACACGGGATTCCTCAGGCAGGAGAAGGCGTCTGCTCAGGGGAGGTTCTGGATGGATTTCAGGGGAGGTTCTGAATGGATTTCAGGGGAGGTTCTGGATGGATTTCAGGGGAGGTTCTGAATGGATTTCAGGGGAGGTTCTGAATGGATTTCATCCTCCATGGTGCTTGCAGGTCGAAACCACTTGAAACCAACACCAGCGTAATTTCACAGACTTCCTTTCAAGGCATGCTAAGTAAGCTTCAGAGCCCCAAGCAGCTGAATCTGTGGACCGCTGTCGGCCTCCTTTCAACCTACCTCCTGTCTAGTTCCCCACACCATGCCACGCTTCTGCCCCTGTGTTCCTCCAAGTCTTCAGCCCCACGCCTTAGCTCTCCCTTCTTCAACAGCCTCACCTCCTTCTACGCTCCGTCTGCCCTCCCATGGCTGCTTTGTGAAATGTATAACGTGCCATACCTGGAATGCCTGCCTTTCACCCCAAATCACCACCAAAGGCACCTCTCCCCAAGGTGGGGGCCTTGAAGCACCCTGGCTACAAAGGCCAGTGTCTAACATGTCGATTCTAGGGGGCTCTGAACAAAATCCATTCTCTATTTCTAACTCGTTTTGATTCTCTGCTAGTCTCTGCTTCAAACACAACTGGCATATGCTATTCTAACGTAAGGGGAAAGATCATATAGCAACAACCAATCAATCAAGCTAAAGACTTTGCCACCCCTTCAGCACAAGTGACCGACTATGGCCAGCAGGTGCCTGATGAGGCAAATACACTTTGTACTACTTCCCTGAACTGGTATGTGACAGTAGTGAACACCCAGCCACAACACAGCCAATATGACTGTGGGCCCTTTCTTCTCTTCATCGGCCCTGTCAATTTCTTCCCATTTCCAGACACAATACTTGTTGTCTTGGCCAAAACCAGGCCTAACACAGTACTGGTTAGAACAGCCGCATTCTAGGTTTGTCATTTTGGAGAAGAAAAATTCACTTCTTTAGATTTACTCGCTGTAAAATGCAGAGTCCGGGTTAGACAGCTAGGGCGGTAAGGGAATTTACCACCCAAGCCTGGGACCTGAGCTGGAGTCCCAGAGAACCACATGGTGGGAGGAGAGAACTGTCTCTGGCTCCTCAAGTGCATCACAGCACACACCCCCCCCCATACACACAAAATAGACAACATGTAGTTGTTTTTAACACAGAGTTCTGAGGACAGGAGTATTATAAGTTAACACGGGGTCTGCTGTGAGGTGTGCAGAGAGTACCTCCCTGTGGAAGAGAAAGTCTTTTGAAGTCCTAAGCAGATAGACAAAAGAAGTGAGACTCCTAAGGAGGGAGAGGGGCTGGGACAAAGTAGAAAGTTAGAAAACACACCTTCTACTCTTCCATAACCCTCTTCCTCTAGGCAAGGGAAGGCAAATGCAAACACATTCTCAATGGGGCACTCACTGTTAACTGCCCTTCCAGCCAAGGTCCTCCAGATGGGACCTTTGCATTTCACAGGAGTCTTACAGGCCTTCAGGCAAGGTTGGTGATGGACGGCAGTCCCTTCAGACTCAGGCTTTCTAGTGCGCAGGGGCAATGACTATTCTTGAACAGGGTGTAAATGATATTCTACTTTATTGCAAATCCCTCAACCACAGGGCCCACCTCTAGGGTGAATTGTAACTTAACCTCTGGAGCGCCTATGTCTCAGTCCAACTTAGTTAATCTACTGCTACTCTACGTTGGTTTTTTTTGTTTTGTTTTGTTTTGTTTTTCAGTTCTGGAGATCAGATCGTTTTGTATATGCTAGGTGATCAGTCTGCCACTGAACTACACAGACACAAACACACACACACACACACACACACACACACACACACACACATTTTTGACATATGGAGACCAGAGCTGGATATCTGATAACTTTCTCTATTGCTCTCCACCTTGTCTTTGAAGGCACAGTTTCTCCCTTGACCTAGAGATCACTGGTTAGCTAGACTGACTGGCCAATGAGCTCCAGAGATTCATCTGTCTTCACCTCCTCCCACCCCAGCCTGAGGTTACACACACACACACACACACACACACACACACACACACACACACACGCACGCCATCACACCACACCTCCCTCTTTATATGGATGCTGGTTGGGCCCTCAGGCTTGAGTATCAGATGAATTAATGGCTCCTCATCCCCAACTTCTACCATCTGTAACAGGATCAAGCTGTATAGCTCAAGTTGGCCTGCAATGCATGATCTTCCTGCCTTAGTTTCTCTAGTGATGGAAGCACAAGTGTGCGCCTCCATGCCTCACTCAAATAATCTTTATACCACAATGCCATCTCCTGTGGGTGCTTGTTTCATAAGCAAATATTTCCCTGTTCTCATTTAAACCCAAAACAAGGCCCTGTGAGTTGGTCCAGCGGGTGGAGGCCCTCGCCACCACACCTGAAGACCTGAATTTGAGCCTTGAGACCCACGAGATGGAAGACGAGATGCAGCTGCCATAGCTGTCAGCCTCTGACTTGTACATGTGTGCGTGACATGCTCCTCCAACACATGCAATACATAAATAAATTTAATGTAATATCGATTTGCATATATCTTTTTAAGTTCTTATTTTTCTTTACATTTTTTTTAATTTACTGGCTTTTTAGGAAATTTATACAATACATTTTATCATATTCTTTCTCTCCCAACTCCTCCCAGATAAACAAATAAAAACTGTCATTTTCCCTTTTCTGATTGTCTATATTGCTTTTATTTTTACATTTTAAAGATGGAAAAAAAACCCACAACTATCTTAATTTTGAAAGAGCACTGGCACAACCCAATCAAATCCAGTAATTTATAAATGAGTTTGCTAAAATGAAGGCATATTATTGTAATCCATTAAGGCAGTTAAAAATAGTAGGTATTTTCAATAATAAATAGAGCTGCAGAAGCAGTTAATCACAGGCTTTATGTCTATATTTGCTTAATCTTTTTAATATTATTGAAATGGCCTAGCCATTTGAAAACTCCCAAGTAAAATCTAAATGCAATAGAAAGTCACAATCAATACAGAACTACAGGCTAATGCCGGACGCCGGAAGGGTTCTGAGTAATACCATGCTGGTGAGGGCTAAGCAACCTGCGAAGGGCGCGCGGTCTGCAGCATTTTACCGTTGGTGTGGTGCCAATACTTTCTCCAATCCCACCTGCTAATAAGAGGTCATCCATACCATAGAAAGAGGTGGATGCAAGTGGACCCCACACCCCTGGATATGATAGACAGATGGGGTAGCCTGAGGCCTTTCCAAACTACTGTACCCTGGATGTATAATGATACAGGCGCATGAGCTCTGTTTACAGTTGTCTACCTGGCCCTGTACGACAGTATTTCTCGTTCTTTGGGGGATGTGAAAAGCAACAGTAAAAGCATTTTCCCTTGTGACCCACTCGGCACATACGTGTACAGTTGAGTCAATGCACACAGGGGGTAGAAGCAAGACTGAAGCGCTGACAAACGCTTGCTGACTTACAAAGCATGGAAACATTCTCTTCTCACTCACATTACCACTACATTGGACCCACCCCTTCTCTTTGGGTTGTACCCAGAGTTCAAGAAAACATTTCAACAGCACAGACAACAGACTCACTGAAGACAGGATTCTATGTCATCTGCCTGAGCAGTTACCATGCCTGGCAGTAATTATAAAGATCCAAGGAGGCAAAGGAATTTTCCCAGATATCCCAAGAACTGTAGTTGCTAAATGATGCCTCGAAGCAAGTGGATAATTCATGCCAATCAAATCAGGGTGGTAAACACTTGACACTAAAAGCTAGACAGTCTTCCAAAACAGCTACTCCTTCACCAGAACTAACAATGGGTTCTTTAAAAACTTGTCTTTCCCTACCACAAAAGAAAGTCTAGCCCATTGCTCAACAAGGTTTTGGGTCCTTGTCTGCCTAGGAAGCAGATCCAAGTGATCGCCATTTCCCTACTCCTGGTAACATTCCCTCACTGCACTGAAAGATGCCATGGTTCCTACGAAAGAGCGGAAGAGCCGAGCTATGTAAATACTGTTAGGAAATAGATCGAATAGACATAGTCTCTGTAACATACACGGACGCCAGCTTCCTAAGAGCCAGAGATGCTAAACAAGTGAGGTAAACATCCCAGAAAATAAGATCTGAATCCAGTCACTCCCCAGCAGCACACGTACACGCAGCACGTTCTCTACAGGTGCTGTGGAATGCACACTACCCTTACCAGACAATACAGTTAGTTAAGCAGCCTCACTAACCCCCCCCCCCCATTAATCATCTCAGTGACAGAGCTCCGGCTGAACATCATGGGGATTTCCTCCCCTTCTTCATCATTTATTTGCCAATATTTCCTTGTTATGAATATCCCCCAAGTGACTATCCCCAGCCGTCACAGCTGTGCTGCCTACTGCGTCTACCTCGCCTGCAGATAACGACTCTCAAAACAACAACAACAACAACAAAAGTCCCCCGAGATGATTCCTAGGGTTAAAGGAGAGGCCTTACCATAAACTAAATCACGCATGGGCCCACGGTGCTCCTCACTCACTGACCAGCCTCTGCCTCTAAGCAGATGGCGATTTCAGACAAGGGAAGCAGGCTTAATTACAAATGAACAATAGCTGACTGCTGGGCGCCATTATCTGAAGGGTCAACAATCAATTGGTGCTTTAGTATGTCCTTGAAGGACTGCTTCCTATACAACAAAAGGCTTCTTCAAAATATTCACATACCACAAGAGAACTATGCCTCACCAACAAACTACAGAAGCCTAGCCACAAGACTCAAATAATCGCGGGGAGGGGGCACAGAATGGAAAATAATATTTCACTGTGGTTACACCGATTCAATCAATAAGTAAAGCCAGACATGAACCGTGGTAAATATGGACCCATGCAGTCATCATCAAACACTCTTTGAAGTCACAAAGGCAAGGGACAGACTCGGCTCCTTCTGGGACCCACTGTGTGTCAGTTCCCAGCCTTCCCAGCCACCAGCATTTCCCCATTGTCTTAAACATGAACACCATCAAAGAAGACGCTCCACCATCAGGTAGAGGAATGGGTGGGAGCGAAGCTCACCAACTTGTACTCAGAAATTTTAGGGAGGGGGCTTTATTCTTTCCAAAACTGACATTCTTCTTCAAAACAGTACAAAGACAAAATCCCAGCACTGTATATTTGTAAAGCATGCCAGGACTGATGCCTTCCGAGCAATCATGTAAATGTTACTTTACACTTTCTACAGAGAAAACTGATGTTAATCTCTCTTCAACCAATATTCCATAATTGTTTTTAAAAAGCATATATTTTCTTTTTCAGAAGACTCTTTGCTGTACCATTTCAGGGAGAGAAAAAAAAAACACAACTTCCTTCTGAGCCAAAGCCACAGAAATCAAATTCTGCTATGTTCAAATGCCACTTCCTCCCCACAGCAGCCTGTTTACTTCATCCATAGCGACAACAGGCTGCCTCCTGCGTCTACCTGGACAGCGTCACCCAAAGTGCAGATGCCGTTAAGTAATGGACAGAGCAAAAGGCAGCAAAGACAGAGGACTCAACTTCAATTTAACTGTCCTGTAAGGTACATAGTAATTAGCTGCAAAGCTCTGAAATCTTAGCTAGCATGTTAAGTCTGCTACATGACAGTATAATTTGACTTCTTAAAGGATTATGCAAATTACAACTCATCATTCCATTACAGGATTGAAAAAAAGTGACAGCTAATTTATACGTAACACACCTTTCAAATCCCTAAGATGCGTAGCACCTGTGCGATGTATTTTGCCGAGATTTTCTTGCACATAAGTACTTGTTTATTGCAATATAAAAAGGCTTACCTAAGAGCTTTAATACAACTACTTAAAAAAAATAACCTTTTAGACCATAATTTCAAAATAATAGACTTCCCCCCGTTCCTCGATTTTAGAGGTAAATTTTTTGTTTTTATTTCATTCTGTTTGATTTGGCTTCCCTCCCCCCCAGATCAATTCGATAAAAAGAAGGCTTCAACACAAATATATTATTTGAATACTGGCAACCACAAGCACTGATGCACGAGCCAGAAGGCAGACTCACAAAGATTTCAACATACTTCTGGTAGGTAGATTCACAGTAGATCCCGTCATATCTGTAGATTTTCCTACATTCTGATTGGTTGGGCAGGGGATGCTGCGCAGTTATTCTGTAGAGGCATCAAAAACAGATAGTCATGACTAGAGGTTCTCTACAGTCAAGCAGAATGCAGGATAACAAGTGTGCTCAAATGGAACCATTTTTGCTCTTTACCCTTTGGGCTCTACTCAGAACTGGGCTGGGCACACGAACGATAGCGTATGGAACTCCCACTTGGGAGAGCTGCAGCCAGAGCATAAAAGTAAGTATCGCAGTTCTTCGTGGGAACCCATTCTACTCCTAATCTCACGGTCCTAAAAGCCGAAGAAGAGCAGGACACAGGCCTGAGGCTGAACTCATGCTACATACCCCATGATTATTTTCTAAAGGAAATGTTTAAAAAAAATAAAAAACCAGCAAATGTCATTAGTGTTTTCGTTACACAATTGTCATTAATCCAATCATGCATTACGAGAGGAGGCAACTGTAAATTAGCTATAAAACCATAGTTGGGTTAATATGTTTTTCAGCTTTATTCAATTTATACGGCGTGTGTACACTACTGGCTTCTAAAGGGATGTAATACGGCTTACGGGACTGAACCCAATTAGGGATGAAAACACAAGTAGGACTATCGGGAGCGAGGGTTAGACCTTAACAGGCACCTGAGATGAGCTGATTACAGCGGCTCCAGGCTTCTTGGCAGTTAAGGCAAAGGGGAGGGAGGGGGCTTACACAGTTTTTCTTTGTATCACTTAAGCATATAAATTCATTGGAGACTCCCTGCCTTATACAAACATAAAAATGCTGAAAGGCATTTTCTGACCATTTCCTTCTATTGAAAATCTCTTCATTCAGGAGGAAAGGTAATAAGAAACCTATCTTGTTTTATTTTAGTGGGAAGTCATGGAATTTAATCAATACGAAATATCAGTAAGAGTTCCAAGCGGTTTGCTCTAATAACTCGAACAGAAAGTAACAGAATATCTAGTCTTCAGGAATATAACACACACACGTAGATACATGTGCACACACACACACACCACACACATGCACACAAAAACACACACACTACACACATGCACGCAATGCACTCACACAAACACACACCACATACACACATGTGCATACATAAAACACACCACACACATGCACGCAAATGCACACACATGTACACGCATTCACACACACCACACCCATACTCACATGCTCACATACAAAACACACACACACTACACAATTCCCTTCAATAGTAATTAATCATGCAGTGTGTCCCTATTTCTTAAAACCTCAGACAAGCCTTTTCTAATTTCTGTGTGTTTCTAATGTCATTAAGTTTACTTAATATTTCATAAAGTCCAATATACCTGGGGAGAGCACTTTATAAAAAGTTAAGTTCTATCCTGGAGCTGTATTTATATGCTTTCCTCGGATATTATTTAACATATTGTCTGTGTTATAATCAGTCTGGCCCCAAATCTCTTATTAAATTTAGTCAGCCAACAGTTCTATTTATAATTAATCATTTGCCCCTTGTTTAAAGTGATTTTTAAGCCCCATTTGATTATTGCACTCAACTTCTAGCATAAATGTACTCATTAACTATCACCGGAATTCCAAAGGTTTTCATTAACCTATGTGATATTTCATTGTAAAGCTGATCCGGGAAAGCAGGATACATAAACAGCTTGAAGTGAAGAGCAAGCTGGTTTCAAAGATGCAGTTACAGGGTCGCCCTGACGAATTTATTTTAGCCATTAAGTTTACGAAAACACATTCTGAGAAGAGTTTGGGAGCAGCGACATCAGATGATATAAATCACAAATAAAAAAAAAAAACATATATGGTGTGAGACCACACTGAACTTCTCCACATTTCTACTCAGGATCTTCTTGTTTTAATGCTGCTCTCTTGCTGTTTTCTCTGAACTAAATGAGGAACTTAGGAGCATTTACCAAGAACAGTTCTGATTCTCAGCATTTCTGTAAACCATCTTGGAAAGGTATATGGTAAAGAAACAGAAAGACAAAATGAATAAAATGGACCATCACCTTCACCAACCCCTCTAATGACAGCGAGGTTAAAACGAAGGTTGGGTCTACCCGCCCCCTACCATCGAGGAAACTATCAGGTGTAAAAACGAACGGACAAAATGTCTGCAGGGAACAAAGCCTGCAGCACCGTTCACAGAACACTCCGTGTTTCCCCTTTCTGGCTACAACGGATCATTATTAACCACAGGCTTTTTTGAGTTCATTTTCTTCACCTGGATTTTGTTTTTAAAGGTTAAACGCTACCAGTAAAAAGTTCAAATACGCCTTTCAATCGCGGAACTAGGATGAACCACAGCGCCTGCCCCTCAAACAGTCCGCGGCCCTTCCCTTCGTGTCACTCCTGTCTAGATGGACTCATCATACAGCTGGGGGGGGGGGGACTTAAGTGCATTTACATACATGTGGAACGTGTAAGCTATGACTAATTTTAACTCACAGGGCAGAATTTAAATAATTAGTTACAAGAAGTCAAACTAAGGGAAAAGGGAGGAAAGAGATGGTTAGAGGCAGAGTAGTAAATTGTTCCATTTTTGCAGGTAATCTAAATGCAAACTAGAAGCAACTTATCATGAGAATGGATTTTCCACCATCTGGTCAAATAACAGGGGATTTGTCTAGTGGCGAGCAAAGAATGGAATGATGTGAGAAAGATTAGCGGGCAAGTCCTACAGTTAGCTAAAATGTATTTTGTGCAAACAAGAACAGATGACGCCTTAACAATTACACCTGTCAAAAACTCCAGAAAGCAATCCATCTCTGAACAGCCCAGTTGAAAACAGGCTAGTTCATAACAAAATGAATTTTTTTTAAACAATTGCCAGCCATAACAGTTTGATGCATGACAAGCTTAGGAAGCTGCATTTCACGTTCTACTGGAACCTTAACTAACTGGCCCCTGGTTTCCAGTGATAAGTAAGATATTCGACCCTCTAAAAATATTGGAACCATATAAACGGCAGGTTTAGAAACCACAAAAACAAGGAAACTTGAAATTAGAGGCAGAAAATCAGAAGTAAGAAACCACCATGGGCATATCCTTTGGGGCCCTTGTATTGCTAGTGTTCTACCAGGGTAGACACTTTCCTGCTACAAATCTGCCTCCTTTGCTGCAGGAATGTTAGAAATGGAGCTCACCTGGATGAGGTTCCACCAGTATGTGGGAGTGATTGGAAGGCATCAGATTCTGCAGCTGTTTCAAGGGATTAGGAAGCCTGTGCTTCCTAAATGCTGGCAATTCTCTGGAGTTAAGATACAGGACTGTATTTGTTTGTTTTTCCCTTGTTATTTGAGGATGATGGTGTGGACCTCTACAGCAGCCCAGCCTACGTCATCTCAGATTAATCTTCCCACTTAGGCTGTTCTATCGTATGCCTGAGAGATCCCATTATAATACACACAGCTCAGATCTGGATTGGTAGTACATTTGGGTGGCGGTGGTCACGGTTATTTATGAATATCAGACAATATAATCTACCACAGATCAACACAATCGAAAGACAGTGGTGTTTTAAGATACATCTAGAAATACATCTAGAATTTACTACCACCTTTTATATTTGAATGTTATCAGTGACTCTTGGCCATTCTCCTGGAGGATATTTTCTCTTCAGACCTGCAGAAGTTATGATTATTATATGAGATGTTCATTTAAAAACTACCTATGATCTTCTTTTTCCTTGTTCTATTGAGTTACTATTCTAAGTAGCAATGCTGTTCATGTTTCCTATTTAACTCCAAGTGTTTGGGGGAAAACAACAGTCTTTCTACAGTAGGAATTTGCTCCCTCCAGTTCCTCTATGCCAGGAAGCTGTGTCAATCACGCTAAACAACAACAAAAAAATGTTACCCATTAAGTTCTGATAGCGCCATTCATAGCTGCATGTGTAATGACATAAGGTGCGTTGCTTCTCTAACACAAAAAAGAAGTGTCTCAGAAGAGGCTCCCTAACACACTAACATGCTACACCAGGCAATGTGGTTAGGAGTTTGGTTAGCATGTGGCGTTTGGCAAGTTACCTCTGAGCGGCTCAGCGTCCCATGCAAAAATTGGAATAATAGAAGGTATTTACTCAACAACATGAAAATTAAAAGAAATACTTGTGAAGTTGCCTAGCTCTGAGCTTTCCCATATCAAAAACATGGTGAATGCCACCTTACAATAACTAATTACCTGCCTAAGTGCCAAAGTTACTGGAGGGCCACAGACTCCAGGTATAAACTGAGAAACTTTTATTCAAACTGAGTCTTTTAATATGATCTTTAAGACTTTCATGTTTCTGCAGTGCTTTAAAGTTTCTCGCAGTTACACTGATAAGGTTTAATCCATCACCTATAACCCTGAGTTAATTAACATAACTTCTACCAAAAATAAGAATGTTTTGTTCTTAGTAGTAGTGTGCCAAGCTCCAGTGCTACACTTGAGGAAATACGTAGGTAGGATGGAGCAGAGGCTGGAGAAGGGATGCAACAGAAGGCCAGGTGCCAGAACAGGGAGGAGCCAGATCCCATTTGATAAGACCTAGCTATGAGAATTCAGCTTCAGACCTTTGAAACACTTGCAAAAGAGACTCATCTGGTATGAGCCCACAGAGAGGCCTTAGCTTCAAAGTGCTGAAGCCATAAAGAGACATATTCTGGATGACAGGGGTAGGGGCAAAGGTCTAAATCTAGACAGGAATGAAAGACCAGCTTTTTGTTGCCATTCGTGTTCTGAGACAGTCCAAACTTCCACCTAGCATGTTCTAGAACAGGGTTCGTAAGTGCCAACTTTGGAAAGGGAGACTCTAGTGCAAAGGGGAACTCTACTGGAAAGGGGACACTACTGGAAGGGGGACTCTACTGGAAAAGAGTACAGATGGATTTACCATGAATGGATTCTGTTTCCCATCAGACCCTTCCACCAGGTGGTACCAGACAGAAGCTCCTCCGCACTACAGGAAGTGTTTCCACCTTTCATACTGACTCGTAACTGCCAACAAGCTTTGCATGATCATAAGTTGAATGCAAAATAAACAAACAAAAGAGTCTAACAGGGTAACTGAAAAGCATCCAAAGAAAGACCTAGTGCTGCAGACTTCCTTGAGTCAGACCAAAGGGAAGCTATGAGATGAGGTCCTCTCCCTCTCCTTGCTCTTGTCTCCTTCCTGAACTCTGAGGCTGCCCACGTTTGCCCGTTTTCTAGAAGACATGTCTACATAATGTTTAGGATCCATAGATATGAAACTAGACAGACACCTATGCAAATTCAAGCTTTGCCAAACGTGACAGTGAACGAGGACACTGCGTCTCTGAATCTACAATGACAATAACAACATCCTGTGCTCAGTATACGATGGTAAGCCTGCATCATGGTATCTGGAATGAAACAAAGGATTGTGATCGTAATAATTCACTTATTCAACCAACTCGACTGCTATCTTTGTTGATCACTGTGCAGGCGTATCAAACATGCTACCTAAATCCTATAGCCACCTCGTCACATGACCCAGATACCTGGAAGGAGAAATTACAAATTCAGTAAAACTGAGATGAGCCTACTCAGAGAAGCTAAGGTCAAGCCAGCTTTGAGCTGTTTAACAGGTTTGAAAAAAAAAAAGAGAACAGTGCCCTGAAAGAAGCTGAAATTCTGTATCCAGGCCCTTTCTTCCCACATAGGTATACAGACGCCATCTTCCTTCACCTGTGTGCTCTGTGCCTCTTAGATAACGAAAGCAACAGTGCTGATCAGTTCACGCAAATTTCTGTCTACTAAGTGTCAGAACCCTGCACTGCCGAATGTCACGGCTGTAGAAGGGTCTCAGTGAGGAATGTCGCTCTGCATCCTAGAAATAACTGACTGACAAAACCAGGCACATATATTTTAAAAAAAAAAAAAAAAAAAAAGCAGAGCCGGGCGGTGGTGGCGCACGCCTTTAATCCCAGCACTCGGGAGGCAGAGGCAGGCAGATCTCTGTGAGTTCGAGGCCAGCCTGGTCTACAAGAGCTAGTTCCAGGACAGGCTCCAAAGCCACAGAGAAACCCTGTCTCGAAAAACCAAAAAAAATTAAATAAATAAATAAATAAATAAATAAATAAAAAGCAGAATAGATTAAAATGGAAGTGAAGCATAGCTGATGTCACCATCCCACTACTGGCAAAGGGTGAGTAGAGGGTAGCAGACAAGCAGATGGGTTTGAGTCTTCCCAAAGCCAGGGCAGCTCAAGAGGCTGCGCCAATGGCAGGAACCATGTTTGAAAAGGCTATTCCTGGAGGCATAGCCGGACTTTAGTCACACAAAGTGAGAAGAACAACCTCCAGTGGGAAGCCCCTATCATTCATCTTTCTGGGCTGAGTTACAGCCAACAGTCTCTAGAATATTTATCCCGCAAGGAATCTGTTCCAGAACTCAGACCACAACAGAAATGATTCTGTATGAACATATTAGGTTACCAAGAGGAGTGAACGACACATTTGTGGATGTCTGACAGCCCTGAATACTGTCTGCACAATAAGCATGTATTTTTTATTAAAATGTCAATTTTAAGAATGAGTAAATTAAAACATTTATTTCACACAACTGATAAGTAAGCAGGTTCAGGCTTCTAGATTATTCTTTCCTAGGACCTGAAGACCATACTTTACCTCCAAATAGCAGCCTACTCAAAAATTGTTATCCCCAAAGCAAATTCTACCAAAAGTTCAATTCTACATCATCCCAAAAAAACATTTGAAATTCTGCAGATGGCATTGACTTTGTCTTCCATTAACGCATCATAGTCTATACAGTGATCCCCGGATGGACAGCTTTCAAAGGAGAAAAACGTCTCACACAAGCCATGCTTTTGATAAGGAAACTGAGACTCAGAAGATCGAGACATAGCAGAAGACCAGGGATGAAACCACACAGACAGATGCAGACTGGTGTCCTTCACACTTCTGCACACCACCAACATTTTCCCAGCACCTAAGAAACCTAAGCTTTGTGTTAGGTGGGCCCGTTGGCCAATCTCTCTATTGCATCTCTTTCAGCTGGTTGGGAATGGACATGTTTCTATTAATGTGTTCCTTTAGTAGAACAATCATGTGTCCAAGGCTCATCAGAAATATGTAAATCATTAAACAGCTTCAAATGCTTAAATGAAGATTTGCTCAAAGTCTAGCCTTTGATTTCACGAAGCCTTGCTTACCAGCTGCTTCCTTCCCAATGCTTGTCCTCCATAGGAAAGGATATTAGTGGGTACAGCAAGAAGGGGCTGACATTTGGAAACAGAATTCAAATTTTAATTTTCATACTGCTGACGACGAACTCACTGCATCAATACTGATTAGCTTTGTATAGGACTGGAGACACACCATGGGCATTGAAATCGATGATTAAAACTATTAAAAGCGTCAATGGGAAAATGGGGTGCAAAGGAGCAATTTTATTCAGTAGCTGCTATACCCTTCTTCAGGCCAATTTTAGCCCGTGACTTTAAATTTTACTTGCTTCCTAATGGCCTCCAGCTCTCCATCTTCAGCTCTCATCTTAACCCAAACTCTCAACCCATCTGTCTCGACTTAGAACTTCCCCGTGATCTTTGGAATGCCGAGCCCCTCCTGGTCCTGCATGAGTAGCTAACTCTTCTACCCACGCTGAGATAACCCCCATCACAGCTCCATGCCTTTCCCAGGGTTTCAGACACACAACTGGCTCCTAAATTTCTTCCTTTTCTTATTTTCTACTTCTCAGAAGTCACAAAGCCCTTTCGTGCTGTGCTCTCCATATCTTTCTAAGGGAGATCTTTACACCATGATCTGCGTAGGCTACGTGGACTGTCACACCCAGCCGCTACAGCCTCCTTCCTGCTCTAGATTCACCTTTGCCGCTCCACCATTTAAGCTTTGTAAAAGTCAGTGTGATGGTATCGTGCTATGGCCTAATTTGGAATGTCCCACAAGGACCTGGGCCTTGTGGTGTTCGTCACTGGGGCATGGCTGAAGCGGTCAGTGAGACCATGGCCTTTTCTTCACTCGGTTTTAGGTTCTAGCCATGAAGTAAGAAGCTTGCCGGGGGACTTACGTTCGGTAATATTGCAGTATCCTGTTACTGATGAAAAGCAACAGGCTTAGAGGTCATGGACTAGAACATCCAAAACGGTTCCCAAATAAATGTTTGTCCTTAACAAGCTGTCTAAAGCTCATCATGAAAGGCACATGTGACTAACATAAACTACCACCTCCAAAAGTCTCCCCAGAACCACGGTGTGCCACTAAAAGCTTGCCTTATTTTGACTCCCTCCCACCTCCCCAACTTCCGCACATTTTAGCAAGCCATTTTATCTCCATTTGACTCTTCCGGGTTGACTTGCATGTAACTCTCAAAACTGACCCTAGCTCATTACTCTGAGTTTAGCATCAGCAAGGAGAGCACCTGTTTCATTCATATGCTACAAAAAAAAGTCTCCAGTAAAGTTTCATTGTTTGACTGTTGCTGGAGTGTGAACTGGCAGTGACGATATGCTTTATGTCTTAGACTTTCAATTTAAAAACTCTGCTGAAGAGATAAAAAGGACAATGAAGGTGTACAGAGATGTAGATCTATGTTGCTGACTTTGTGGCCCAAGTCTAATATCCAAAACCACCCCAGGAAAAGCTCAGACATATCTTCAGGCTATGGGCATCCATCCCAACTCAGCCCAGGTTTCCTCCTTAGTCCAAAGGCTTCCATTGGGGAGTGGATAATAACCTTCCTCATACTGTGACCCTTTAATACATATCCTCATGCCGTGGTGACCCCCAACCGTAAAATTACTTTTACTGTTACTTCATAACTGTAATTTTACTACTGTTGTGATTGTAATATCAAATCTGATTGTCTAAGGTGACCCCTGTGAAAGGGTCATTTGACCCCCAAAGGGGCTGCAACCCACAAGTTGAGAACCATGGCATTAGACAATTAACCACTTTCTACATAGCCTTAAGATGTAACTAGAGTCTCCTTGCTACACCTGATCTCGAGTTATTTTAGCTGCAAAAAAATAATCAACTCAGAGAAATGACCACTGGACCCTTCTTATTCTTGCCCAACTGAACTATACTTAGTAATACTCCTGACAAGAACAGAAATGAAGCCTGAAAAGTAGACTGCATAAGGTTCATCTCTACACGATGTTGATAAGTCCGAGGTAAAGACTACATGCTAACCAACACGCTAAGGAAGTACTTAGTATTCAGGCTTTGGAGCTCTTGCCAGATAAATTAGAATTAAACCGATTTTGTGATACAGACCAAAAATAAATTGAGAAATGGAAATTTTCCCAACCAGATTATGACAGGAAAAACACTTCACAGATCACAAATCTTTTAATTACTGCAGGTCTAAACCCAGGGTCTCGCAGATGCTAAGCAAGTATCCTACCACTAAAGAAATCTCAGTTCATACCTTAAAATTCAAGCAGTAGAATATTTATAATAAAATGTCATAAATACACACACACACACACACACACACAAGGAAAAGCAACTTTCCAAACTTTGTTTTTAGTACTGAATAACACAAGGGGGGGGGGTCGTTTAGTAGTCATGGTAACAGAGCTATCCAGCCTCTACTGCAGCTAGGCATGACCACCTGACTATGGTTTTCCTAATACAGGAAGAGCGGGATGAGTAGAAGCCCTTTATGGGCCCAGACTTCTGTGCACTGGCTGTGCTCTGACCTAATTTTCCTCTCCTAGGAGCTCTTCAGAAGCAACCAACACACCAGTGTTGACTAGACAGACAAGAAAAACGGGAACGGCAGAGCTCCCTTCAACTGGGGGTGTCAAATAATGTTCAATAGACTTCTGTGTTCTTCTGGCTACTGCACTTTACGCATTAAAATCCTTTGGATTTCACCTGATAATGCAGCTAGCCAACTTTTCTACTCCTACTTACCCTGCAAAAGCAAGCTCTTCTGCAGTTTGAGAATCCTTTGCTAGATCTACTCCTCTTCAGAGCTACCAGAAGCCTCCATACCTAGCTCTATTGCAATGTTCCTTGTAGTCCAACTAATAACTGGTTCACTCTACATGTTCTTAAGGCAGGAATTCATCCCGTGTTACATCATGCACAAGTTTATAGCTTAATTAGTTCTGAATTAGTAAGTCAAACTGAAAAATACCCAGTCTTCACCAAACTGATTGAAAGTAGGATTTGCGGTTACAAACATGCATCTGGTCACACTCAACAGTAATAAATGTGCTAAGCACACAACAGAAGAAATATTCAGGTATCCCAAGTATTGTGACCATCAGAAATACGAGCAAAATATTATAGTTGATGGTTTCAAAGCACAAGGGTAGAGAAGACTGAGAACATGGGCACACCTAAGTAGAGAAACAAAACAGCAGAGAACAGCCTTTTATAAACCACTTGAAGTTATCAATAAATGTTATTTCATGTTAATTATTCTGTTACTAAAATTAATTCTGTATTAAAACTAATGCCAAGAGGTTATGGTCATCTTGGTCTCCATTTTTTTCAGTTTTTTTTAAAAGAAATGCACTCCCCCCAAATCATTTTGCACATTACCTCTGTTTAACCTCTGACCTGGACGGGACACTGGATTCCATCATCTATGGAAAGATACTGTATTAAAGCCAATTAAGAAACATACTATGTAGGAAGATAGGTAAAAGAAAGAAAATAATAGTTAAAGACAATATGAAGGAGATTGGAGCATATTCCCTTGAGTGTGATTTTTTTTTAATCCAAAAATCATGCATCTTACGACAAATATTTACAGATTTTTAAAATTTCCCATCAATCATTTTGCTGTCTCCTAGCAGGATTTTACTTCTGAACTGCTGAGAGATTATTAACTAGAACTGGGACTTTCTTCTGCCCTTGTGTCCTCTCTTCTGTGTCTCCTTCCTCCTCCCAAGTTCCACTAAGAGTTAACAGTCTGTGTCATGTTGCTCTCTCTGCTGAGGAGGAGAAGGGAACAGCTAAAAGCACAAGTCATCTTGACACATGTATTCTATTCATTATAACAATTAAATTTACAGAGTTAGACAAATGCTCAGGAGAATCCGCTTCCTCAAGTTTGATTTGGGCTGAAGCCAAAACATTTCCACGTTGGTACTCAGGAGTATTATTTAGAAGATAAATTGCCTGATATCAGATTTTGGAAAAGGTAGAATTACCATCAAGTCTTGTTATACAACAATTCATTGGAGGCAACATACCCCGTATTATTCAGTTTTGCTTATCATAAAAAAGGATTACTACTAAGGAGGACTTAATTGGAATAAAATATCACTGAGTTATAGTTTAGTGTAGCATTACAATAATAAACAGACCACCTCCTCCTCCATGAAAAATAGTTTTATCTTGTGGTTTTACTCCACTGATGCCGTATAATATATTTAGAAATATGTTCTTATCATAAATCTTTTAACACCAAAGTTGACTGTACCAACTAGCAGGAGAGCTTCCGTATTGATCTTCCGCTTCTTTTGAATGACAAAAACGGTTTCAGCTTTCAGGGTGGCAATTTCTCAAAAATAAATTTGAGTGGAGGAGATTACATTCAACTAAAACTCCATTACGAAGCAGCAGCCGCAGCGGGGTAATATAAAGTACTTTTCGTGGGTATATTTGAGATCTGTACATATTTTCAGTTTCTTTCAAGGTCTTGATACGGCAAGATTTATTAGCACTGTCTTCTTTAAAGGAAAAAAATGGCCCCATGTAAAAGTTTATATTTTTCTGTATCAAGAATCCACACTTCCTTGCTAGCCTGTCTCAAAATAACTACGGAGAATGGAAGGCTTCTCTTAACTTGGTAAAGCTGAATTGCCACCAAATTAGAACTATGATTTACTCTCTCTCTCTCTCTCTCTCTCTCTCTCTCTCTCTCTCTCTCTCTCTCTCTCTCTATTTCTCTTTCTGGAAAAATGCAGTCGAGATAGCAGACTCCCAAACTGAAATGTTATAAAGCGTGATCACAGACAATGTGACTGTCACCATCAAGCTGGCTCACGGCGGCTGAATGAAGCCCCATGTTAGAGAGGAACCATGCTACAAGGTGTGCCACTAAATAGCATGGGAAAGGGCATGAGAACTATGTCTCGATGATACCGACTGTTTCGGCAGAGCTTTCTCTCGGACAGTTTTCTATGTCAGCTTGGCTAGTTCTATCAACAAGATTTTCATCTAATGACCTGCAGGTCCCTTACACACTGGGATAGACGGATGCGTTCTTATGGCTTGTGATCATCCTTCTCATTGTGAGCGCCTCTATTCCCTCACACATCCTTCCATATAGAGGATTCCACATCCCAAACGGAAGTGTTCATCTGCTTCTTCCCTAGCCACATCTGACATCTAGTGACCGTGCTTACACAAACCATAGAGTCAGAACATGCCCACAGGTGCCATGAAGACGTGGTGTGCCAAGGACTGTCCTGCCTGGAGGCAGAAGAACAGCAGCTTCTACAGCTAACAGATTCCCAAAGCCCCAACACCCAGATGCTCACACCTAGGACATGCAGACACACAATACTGCATGGTCTGTTCTCGGTATATTGCTGCAGGTGTTTTAGAGATTTCCACTAACCTTTAAAAAATCACCTTTAATGTCCCCAAAAGAAGAAAGTGTAACTGATTCAGGAAAGGAATACGATGAGCATTTAGTGTTCTTTTTTTATATTCTTATTAGTATATACTCGTTGTGCAAAGTGATGAATTTTATGACATTTTCACTTAAGAATGTCATGTACTTTGATCATATTTACCCCTCTTCTTTATCCTCACTGTTCTTCCTCCTCCTATTGCTAGTCTTCCTATCCACCGAATCTCCATCCTATTTTCACATGTGCATATGTGTGTCTGTGACGTATGTATATGTAAAATCCAGGTTTCACATACGAGAGAAAACATGCTATTTGTCTTTCTGACAAATTTCGCTAAATAGAATGCTATCTGTCTTGAACCACAGTCCTTCAAATGACATGATGTTGCTCTTGTTGGCTGACTATAACTCCACGGTGAATAGACTCTATTTTCTTTATCCATTTACCCATTCCTACATGCTTCAGCTGAATCCATACTGTGAACGTTAGGATCAGAGTGGCCATGAAGAGGGCTGTGCAGTTATCTCTAAAGTATGCTGACTTTGGTTCCTTCTAGGATTGTCTCAGGAGTTATATGACTGGTACCCATGGCCGTTCTATCCCTGTTCTCCCTACCTTGCGGAAGGATGGCTTTCAGTTGTTAAACTTTCAATTTTTGAACTCAAATGATGCATGCTACTCCATGTTGGGAAGAAGTCAACATCCTCTCCCACCCAAATCACAGAGTCCCACAGGTAGACTTCCTGCTCTTCATTCATGGCTGTGTATATATGTTCATACCTTATAAACACTGCTTTTTAATCGGACTGACCTAAAACCAGTGTGGAGTAGCATATTTATTAAACAGAACAAGAAACAAATCACCAGATGCTTTAAACTAGGTGCTTTTTAGTCAAATGCCTCAAGAGCTGGCAAGCTGTCTCAGCAGGGAGAACATGGGACTCCTATTGCAGAAAGCCTGAGTTTAGTTCCCAGCACTCATGCTGGGCAGATCATACCACTGGGAACTGCAGTTCCAGGGACTTCTGGCCTCCGTGGGCACCTACACTCACATGCACATACGCTTACACAGGCATTCATCACACATAGTTCAAAAATAAAAAAGTAAGACTTTTTACGAGAATGGTTTATGAGAGCAAACTCCTAGCTCTGGAAATCGGATATTAATAAATGACCCTCACCTTCAACTTCACATCCACCCAGAAAGTTCTGAGATGGCAAGCAGCTGATGCCAGGCCACTTAAAATCCTGGCATGGACTCCCACAGCAGCCACAGCTAAACTCGCTTATGTATTCTTTGTCAAGCCCTACTTATTTGAAAGGTCCTTAAGTAGGTCAGATGCTTGGGGAAAATATTTTTTAAAATTGGGAAAATGTCTATTATTTATAATGTGAAGGGTTTTTATTAGTGTTCTAGATACACAAGTGGGCAACTGGAAAGGGTGTTAATGATAACCACACTCACTACCCTCATCTGATAGGTGAGAGAACAGGAGGGACAAGAGGTTAGAGACTGAGTGAAGTCCACAGCTACCAGAAGCAGGGTGGGTAGGGATGCACCTCAGAACACGAATGCTCTTCCCTATGACATTACACTACACTCAAGGATGGAGAGCAACGGCCACAGATGGACAGACCACTCCTGGGATGTGGATGTATATGTATCTGACATTATCCTGCACTCAAGGACCAAGAGCGACAGCCACAGATGGACAGACCACTCCCAGGATACATGTGTACGGTAAAGGACCACTGATGGCAAAACCTACCCCATTCTATAGACCATCTTGCTGAGTGTATGTGCCTTTCGCTATTATATTACTTTTCGTTGTGATAAAACATCAGACGAACTTATAGAAGAATTCACTGGGGTTCACAATTCAGACACATCAGAGTCCAGCACAGTGGCAGCAGAAACAAGAAGCTGAGAAACCACATGTTAACCTTAAGCATGAAACACAGAGAGCAAACTGGAAGTAGGAGGAGGCTCTATGATCTCTAAACCATGCCCCATGACATACTTTCTCCAAGAAGGCCATACTTCCTAAGCCTCCCCAAATAGTGCCACCAATAAAGATCCAGTGTAAAAATCATGAGTCTCTGGGGAACATTTCTCACTAAAACCACTTCAATAATTAAACTGATTTAACTTTAATAATGTTAAGAAAGACACAAGATGCCAGGAGGAGGTGGCACACGCCTTTAATCCCAGCACTCGGGAGGCAGAGGCAGGTGGATCTCTGTGAGTCTGAGACCAGCCTGGTCTAAAAAGTGAGTTCCAGGACAGCCAGGATTGTGATACAGAGAAAACCTGTCTCAAAAAGCCAAAAAAAGGAAAAAAGAAAAGAAAGAAGTAGAAAAGAAAGAAGCACAACAAGAATGACTAATTTTAAAGACTAATTTTTATTTTTAATTAAGTGTATTTTGTGGGGGGCGTATATGGGTAAGTAAAAGTGCCCACAGAGCCAGAGGCTTTGGATCCCCTGGAGCTACTTACAGGAAGTCCTGAGCCACTGAACATGGGTACTGAGAACTGAGTTCACATCTTCTGCAAGAGCAGTAAGCACTCTTTATCAATGGGCCATGTCTCTAGCTGTGGTTTGACCCATTTCATACATGGTTGTTTTACACAGCATCTAAAACTCCGCTCTGAAATCCAGTTCACTCAAAGATGTCTGATAAACGCTACTCCTACACACGGAAACTCTGTCATCCTTCAGATTTCTGGTCTGGCAGAGCAAAGCTACCCAGCTAGCCAAGCGGGTATTTTCTTAACATACATAAAAATGTCTATTATTCCCTAGATGACGTAAATTCTTCCAGAATATGAGGGACTAAAAAAAGCTGAGGGGACAGAAGACAAGGGCATTTGTGGAAGGACAGTGGTATAATCAATGCATGGTGGGAGTATGTACAGCAATATGCTCATTAATCTGTATAATTAATATGTGCCTATAATGATTATTATGATAAAATATAAACTCTCATTCAACAGCCTCATGGAATGGCTAAAATGCCATGGAAAAACAATTCTGCTTCCCCTATTCCATCACAAGGAGATCAAAATGAGCAAAATCTCCACGTGTTAGTGCCACTTCTAGAAAGTAAACTAACAGTCAAATGCTGGAATGTCATTAATCAAACAAAAACACTTAATAAAAAAAACCAAACATTTGTTAAATGGTCCCTGTTAATGCAAGGCCTTAAAACCTCATATGAAAAATATTTCCCTAAGAAAAAAAGTTTATAGAGCCTCCCATAGGGAAAAAAATGCAGTAGCTCACCAAACAGAATTCACTAAGGAAATGACGGAGCCTATAAAAACATCTTGCTCTCCTTCTCTATCAAGCCAAACTCGGGCAGCCAAATGGAAATGCCTGTTCCCGGGCCCCAGCGTGCAGCCTGTACATGGACCATGCCTGCTATTGAAAGTGTTTAATAATAGAAGGGCTTGCACTTTCGTGTAATTCATAATTAGAGGACGACGAAGACGGCATTCTTTAAAATCAAGCCTTTGTTATCTGCGCCAGTTTTAGACAGAAGCTGAGAATCATTTGTGAGCTGTGGCAGACCCAGACTGTTCAAAGCAATTGCTGTTCAGCATGAAAGCTGCAATGGGGGTCACAAAGCAGGTCAGGAGGAAAGATAGTGTATCGATTTCACACCGGGAATAGAGGCAAAGCGAGGGCCCACTGTTGCTGCATGTGATGTATTTCACTTCAGTTTAAGGCACATTTCATTCCTATCCAAGAGGGGGTGGGGAGCAAAGGGCAGTGGATTTCACACTGAATCATGATGAGTCCTGGACTTGTGGATTCCAGTAAATATCCTCTTCCTGGCATTAAGTATTTCTGTAGCAGAGTGAATATCATAGAAATTAAGTCTCCAGCCATAGAGAGAATGTACCTTAAAAAAAGGTAAGCATGCTATAGGAAGTTCATTTCCTCCACTTATGACAGGCAGGGATAAAAGCAGATGGGGACGTAAAAGCATAAAATGTATTTAAGTGACCATCTCTCATAATTACCTCCCGATTGGCACCATTTGTGTAGCCAGAAGCATGCTGCAGCTCTCTCAATGAGATATGTCCGTTACCAGAAATAAGCCTTTCAAAAGAGAATTCTTGGTTTTGGGCCTCATGTAAACCTTTGATGCCACAGATGGGATCCTGATGGCAATCCAGTGTGTCATTTGGTGTTCCCACATCCTGCATGGTCTCCTCTGCTTCCTCAGCTCTAGATCACGCTCCATTCTCGGCAAGGTCAAAGAATTGATGCTTACCAAACCTTGTCCTCATACATGCTGTCCAGCGACAGCTGGAGCTGGCATTCCTTCCCAGTACATGCTGTGGATCACACCTGTGAGCTTGGACCATGGCTGGACTGTAACCGTGTGCGTGTTTCCTTCCAATTTCACGCCAGTGGGCATGGGCGAGAGAGTAAACCAGCTGACGGGATGACTATCATTCTGGATAGCCAGCAAGTGGGGCCGCCTTGCTCTTCCTTCCCCCTTGGAAAAAAATCGGCTTCCTAGTGCACATACCCAACTTGTAGGAAAGTCAACCCAAATGCTGTCATGGAAGTAAATTAAGTTCTGAGGACTACAACTCTGTCCTTTTAAAACCTGTGGATTTTACCGCATACACTGTGTGCACATAGGTGCATAGACATATGTAATTATTTCTGAAACATTGTATTTTCCTGTTTAGAAACAAACATTTCTCTCTTCTGGAAACCAAAATTCTAACAGAGAAAGCACTGTGAAACCTTTGAAATCACTCATATTACTTCTCCAGCTTAACAGAGCCTGGGCATCCATGAGGGCACTTCGTGGCTCTTTTTGTCCTGGTTTTCTTTTAATGTCCCTCAGGACACAGAGATGCCACAGAAATAGGGATGACAGAAAAAGCATATAACTCAACAGGATTTAACACCAGCTCATTCCTTCCCAAGACTCTTGCACTTAGAGAGGGAAGATGGAGAGATTAATAGATTGTCCTTCTACCCTGCAGTGAAATACTCAGAACTTTATGTATATGTTCGAACAGGGGACAATTGAACTTTCAGTTCCCCCAAAGTGAAGCTTACTTAACAAAACTGCTCAGGATAGAGAAGTCAAAAGGAAATCAAATGCATGAGGCTTCTCTACACCAAATGCCTTTGGCACTGAATCCAAAGTCTAGGGTTAGAAGCACAGAGCGGTGGATGTACAAGGAGCTGGCTTTGAACCCCGCCATTGCAAAAATAAACAAGCAAAACATACAGAAACCTATATGGAGAATCAATTCAATCAGTTATCGAGAACAGCCATCCATTTAATCCAGTAAAAAAAAAAAAGTCAAAGAGTCAAATGGAAACTTTCTGTTAAACTACCTATGAAATTGGCCTGATATTTCACCATTTCTTTGAATGGTCCTAAGACTTAAGTCCAACTTCCATGAGTGTGAAGTGTGATATAGTATCTTTCTCTGTTATAAATATACACGAGAGTCTTTAATACATACAATAGGACCCATGTCTCCAACAAATATCTTGGCTAGAATTGTAATGGGGTGGGGATTTGGTGTTCTAGTATGTATTAAAACTCAGTACCATTAAAATGTTTAAACCTGATTAAAATCATTTTCATATCTATCCCATAGATAATGGTGAAATTCTGTTTGAATCTTCTCCTCACTCTAAATGAGTGATGATAGATGCTTGGCTACGAGGAAGTATGGAATCTAAAGTCTAGGGAAAAAAGTAGCTATGCAGCTGCCACTCACACAATGGTGAAGCTAAGAACACCATGCTACCTCCTAAGTACTCCTTAAACCCAGTTCCAGTCTGTAACATGGCTATGGACTTTCTGTAACATAAAAATTATAATGCCTGGAAGAAGATACCCGGATCTGGGCATGGCAGGCCTCGACTGGGCCTGAACCAGATGTGTGGCATATTCTCAGGCACTTTGTTTCACCCAGAAAACATGTACACTTTCATCCATCAGAGTTTCTTCTGGTTGATCAGAAATGACCTGATCTTTTCTCTCTTCATCTCTCACCACCCCCCATTTCACCCTGGAAAGAGAAAACCGCCTCTTTCCACCCTGTGTGACTATGAACCGTTGTGGTAAGATCGCCATACAGAAAATTCTCTTGACTTTTCAAGTTCTCAAGCTACCTTTCAGAAGACCCCTACTTCGAGTGTGACTCATCACAATAAGAGAAGCCACACTGTGCTTCATTTTTGAGAAACTGCCACAATCAGGAACTTGACTTCTGTACTTTGCCCACCATCCTTTCATTAGGTGCTCAGGGCCCTCTTTGGGACCAAAGGTCTTGGGAGTGTGTGTGCACGTGACCACATCAGGCATCTTCCTCTGTTGTTCCTTACTTATTTTTGGAGGTAGCATCTTTAACGAAACCTGAATACTGTCAATATAGCCAGGCAGCCTGGCCAGCGAAGTTCTGAGATCCTCCTGTCTCTGCTGCGTCCCTCCCCTGCCCCAGCACTAGAGGACCAGGCTCGTGTAGTGATGTCCCCATGTTTTACAAAGGAATTAGAGATTTGAACTCAGGTCATGCTACTTGCATCTCACCCACTGAGACATCTCTCAAGGCCTCGAATGTCTTTACGGGTTTGTGGTGCCCCAACCAGGCCTTTCTCTTTAATGAGTCCATTGCCAGAAATAGGTAAAAATTGTAACACCCTGCTACACACCCTGGACCCAAATTCTGATGTCTTTGCTTTCCAGATCCCTAGCGTTTTGAATCAGAAAGGGGAAAGATGATGACAATGGCTACGGCACAAGGCAAGGAGCTTTCTGTCCAAATGTAAGCAAAGGGTCCCCAAAGTGCTAGACGTTGTATTCAGATTCACAGGGGTGGGGAGAGCAGCTTCCACCATTCTTCCAAAATAAAATAGGAAAGCACAAAGTAATTTGTTTTCATCATCTTATATTTCTGGCCTTCATTTAGAGTGGAGGTTCTCAACCCATGGGCTGCAATCTCTTTGCCAGTCAAATGACCCTTTCACAGGGGTCGCCTAAGATCACTGGAAAACACAGACATTCACCTTAGGATTTGTAACAGTAGCAAAATTACAGTTATAAAGTTGTAACAAAAAATAACTTCATGGTTGGCGTTCACCACAATTGGAGGAACTGTATTAAGGGGTCTCAGCATGAGGAAGGTTGAGAACCAGGGCTGTAGAACAAGAAGCTGACTTTCTCCCACATGGCAAGTCTTAGAAAGCCTGGGATTGGCCAGGAAATGACTAAGGAATGCTAGGACATCCCTTCACTGAAAGTGTTTCTCCCCATACACCAAACCTGAGAGGGTAAAGATGCTGCTGAGGGAGGTAAAGCACAAATGGGACAAAGAGGGGAGCCTGAACCCCTGAGACATTTGCTCAGACATAAACCACAGGCGTAGCTCAGGCAATTCAAGAATACCCTCTAGGAACTCTTTCTATACCATATCGTGATTCAGAAGCATTTTAAGTTTCTTCTGATGCCATGTATTTTCAAATGGCAAGAAGAAGAGGAGGAGGAAGAAGAGGAAGGGAAGGAGGAGGAAGCTAGTCATGAAACAAATGACAAGTAATTATTCAACACCAACTATAAGCCGCTCTTGGGACTATGGGGAGTGCATGATCTTTAGACCAGCGTCTGACTCACTTGGGGAGTCAGATGTGTGTGCAGTGAAGACGAAGCGCCAAGATACAGCACAAGAACACCCAAAGGCTCAGAAAATACCAGCAAATATTCCCCTCTCAGGACGTGCGGCTGCTATTCTTCAAAGGCAGGACACTACTGACTATGCAGGAAGCGTCCTCTAAAAGTCACTTGGTTTACGCTTGCCCATCTAATGAATAATATAGATGCTTTAAATAGATCTTTTATTAGACTTAATTTATATGCAAAATCCACTAAATACATTCAGAAAATAAGACTAACATTATAAATGAGGCCCTTTCATTAGGTGTCTCCAAAATATCAAAATAACAGATTGCCTCAGTCATTAAGCAAAAGAAATGCATCAGATCAATGTGATAGGCATTAAATATAACAACCCCACTAACAGAATTTTTCCTAGGAAACTGGCATCTTATAAAATAACATAAGATAACTATTTCTAAACAAAATTTTGCTAATGAACCAGAACTTTTGTTCTGCGGTCAGAGACGGTAAAAAAAAAATATCCCAAGGTGGCTTGTCACTATCCTAAGGCCTCCTTGGGCAACGCATCATCTTCTCCTTGCCTCTATTCTCCCATTCAAGAGATATCATTAGGGAGATGCTATCTGTGAGCCCTGTAATCTAAGGTTGCACCAGGAAAGGAATACCCCTTTACCACATTAGACAGGTATCCAAAGATGCTCTTTTGAAATAGACAAGCTAAGCCCTACAGTATTTTTCCTTATTAAAATATATGCATATCTATATACATATGTTCTGTGGAATTTATAAAGGTAAATTAATCGATAGCTTTATCATTAAAATCAAAATTTAAGCTAAATTAAAATACTAAAGTTTTAAATTTGATATTTAAGTTAAATTAAGTTCTTAAACTCTAATTTTAAAGAATATCTCCCAGTATAAGCAAGCCCAATTTAGTCTCTATTCCAGCTGAATATATAGCAAGCAAACTACAAAGTATAGATAAAGATAATCCCATTTTTATAGAAGAAATGTATGACTCAAGTTATAGTGTTATAAAAATCTTTGTTTGCAGTCTTTAATGTTTTAAATATATAATATACAATATAATCATATGTTGCACTGTGTGTCATATACTTATATGTAACATATAATGTGTGCAATATATAATTATATAATATACACTATAAATATCATTGTATAGTGTATTTTAGATTATGTTAGATTATATATAATACATTATATTATAGAAATAATATATAAAATTTTAAGCTGTTAGTTATACTTAAGGGCACAATCACAACTGATTTCTGATTTTATACAGTGGTTTCTATTCTATTTTCTAAGTTCTTTAAAAAAAATCTCCTTAAAATGAAAAGGTACATAGAAATAAACACTGGCCCACAAATACCAGCCATTCATTCAGGGTTTGAAGAAAAATTTCTATAAATTTAGCACAAAAGTTACAGTGGCTTAAAATTATTTTTTAAAAATATATTCTCTGTAACTGACTACCTAACTTATACAGCTGTCACTCTATTAATATACAAGCAAGCTTGGCCATATTGTCTTTTGAAAATGTGTAAACATCATTAAATATTGTTATTCAGTATATAACTGTATATAACAGTCTGCATGAAGTTCAAAGGGTGGTGGCCAGCCAACAACTGCTACAACAGCAACAGCAAGGTTGCTCTTTACAACCTACTGTAGTTTATTAACATATCTGAGGGATGTCAACACGCCCATTGGGAGGACAGGAGAGTATCTACGGTGAAGCTTGATATTTGGCCAATGTATGAATGCAATTGAGAGGTAAGTGGCATAGCTGTGGGCTGTAAATATGGAAGATGCCATGATCATTACATGTATGAAAGCTGTGAATAGGAGAGAGTGGTCATCAGTTAAGCAAATGATTCACTGGGCAGAGAACAGCTATGATGCTGTGCACACGATCTACTAATCTTCTGATAGGCAAATGGCGTTAACTGGCTCACAATTAATGAGGGCATGCGCAAGACGTCAGGCGTCTACATAGGCAAGTGGGTCGATGTATGCACTTGGATAAAATGAAGATATTAGTATCTTAATTTTTCTACTTCAGACAAAAATTATTTTGAAACCAACATTTGATATATCTGAAAAGATTGGATGACATCACTTTCTGGAGTTGCTATTTGATTGGACAATCCCCATTAACTATCTACCAAAGACCATAAAGAAGCTTAAGCTGCTTTCAACTTCTAGTCTGAACTAAATTTTGAGCCTGGTATCTGTAAAAGTTCTGACTCAAGTGTCTGCCTGTATACTGCAATCCCATGTAAACTAATCAGGATGCCTATATGGATACCATAATCTCACATGATGACATAGGACTTCAGGGGTTAATATTTTTAATGCCGTTGCAGTTCTTTGGGGTTCACACAAGCAGATCATAATGTAAAGATTTTAGTGCAAATAATTTAATAGGAATGTTTGGGAAATGGCAACGTACCGATGAGGGTATACAATCAGGGCAACAACTCTGGGCCACTGGAGGATAATTCCAGGAAGGACCTTAGGCATCTGCATATCCAGAGAATCCCATCCAAGAGAGAAGAAGCTTGGCAACTTATAAATAGTCAAACTGAACAGTCGATACCAACTGAATTATGCCTTTGCCAGGGCTGCAGCATCCAGTGAAAGTCTCTGAACTCGCAGCTAAGCAGCCGGAAGTCAAGCTGTAGTCACTAATCGCCTGTTTTGTGGGATCCCAACAAACGCACAAGCCCCACCTGGCCCCCAGGTGTGCCTCTTCATGGAGACATTCCTCTGCTTTTGCCTTGTGTCTTACACTACCTTCCCACTGGTCCCCTCTCCAGGTATTCCACTTCAGTCTCTCCTATATGTTGTGCCAAACTCATCTTCCTAAACCATGGCTCCAATCTGCTGTTGCCTCGCTCAGAACCTCCTAATGGTTACCTTTTATCAGAAACAACATTAAATCAAAATGCTACAACCTGGCTCTCTTTAGACACAATACGCACTTTCCTGTGGCATTTCCCTTGTTGTCTGGTGCCGGTGTCACTGTTCACTGGGACATAGTTTTGTTCTTGATCACATCTTAGTCTTGGGGGATGTAGACACTGTCCTCATCTATTTTAAAGGCTCCCTACATTGTCCGAGGAAACGAGTCTTCCTGCTGGGGGCTTTCCTTACATGCGCTCCCTCCAGAGCATCATCCCCTGACTTCCTTCTCTACCAAGTACCGACTGGGGTCTGAGGTGGCTCTGAACACATGAAGTATTTTTCCTTCCCTCCTATGTTCTCAGGTCTGAATCACGCTCCTTATTTTAATCTCTTCACATCACTTAACAGATCTAGAGTGGTTGGGGCACATAGGACACACTCAAAACCATGTGGTGTCTCAGAGTATGATGGGAGACCATGTCATTGTATCGTAAAACAAACACTGAGCTTGGAGCTTGACCTCTAAGCTGCAGTCACGCCACTCGGTGTTCCTCCAGTTCTCAGTTGGCTTATCCACACAACTGCCTTTTGCCACACACTTCACATAGCTAACTTGAGAATCAATGAACTGTCATCCCTGGAGTTGCTTTGGAACTGTTAGTGACAGCACATCATATGTGTTCCTTTTCACCACAGTGAGGTACTGTCCTTCAGGTGACAATGCAGATGAGCCCGTGAGTCTAGTTCCCAGCAAAAATGCTAGGAGTGGTTTCGTCGGGGATTGTCCCAAACACGCTCTCCTTTTTTGGGCTCTCCTTAAAGCAATGTCTGTTGACCTAATAGGAAACAGACTTCAGCATCCAAATTTAGTTCAGAACTCACTTAACTAGCCTCATATGGACACTGAATGAACGACCTGGACCCCACTACACCAAGTTTTCACTGACACAGCCAAATACCTCTCCCCCCACACAGCATGTGTATATACATGTGCAACGTGATCACATCGATTGGAAATGTATGTATGTGTTCAATAAACAAAAAGAGATCTATTAAAACAAAGAATAAATATACAAGGCTTTGTTTTGTAGACAGTACGCATGCACGTTATTTTAATAGATGCTGCATCTTGTAAGTCAAAGTTAAACACATCAATGCCCTCATCCTTCTTCCCAAGTGGCATCCCCTAGCTCTACAGTATGCTCAGACACTGGCACTGGCACACCTTTGAAATGTTACTAAAGGCTGCCTTTCTGCAGTGTATGAAGCAGCTGCTTGCATATGAGTATCTTGTTGTCCAGAGTGACAGCTGTATTTTCGCCTGTTTTGACATTGAGTCTGATCCGGGTGAATAGCTCATATCCATTAAAGTGCTATTACAACACCGAACGACTGCCAGAATACTTCCTGATCAATTCTAAAAGCCAGCGAGCTGTCATCATCTAATCGCAACAGAAAAAACAAGTCTTTGGGGAATAAAATGAGATTTTTTAAACATTTTTAAAGCAGCATATTAAATATAATCCTTAAAAAGTATTTGAAGAATTATAAGCCACAGAAATGGGAAGGTAGAGATAATATTTTCTGCCCTCTGGAACCCCTTACACTTGCATATTGGCAGGCAATCTGGAACCCTCCTTAAATTCACCGTCTCGGCAATTGCCGAGTTTGAACTCCTGCCATTACGTAACTTAATAAGCAGCGCTGAAAACAATCACCACCAAGTACGAGTGAGCCCGCCGTTAAATTTAGTTCTATAAAATTTAAGACTGAATCCAATCATCTTTCTGTCTTTTTGCTTCATTGGATGAAATCCAACTTCTCTGCTTTACTTTTGACTTCTCTCGACAAGCGGATAATATGCACATTTTTTTTAAAGCTACAATGCCAGCCTTTTAGATTCCTGTGTATTGAGCATCACAGAACAGAAGGCAAAGCTCACCAAGACAGCTAAGACCATCCGAATCAGAAGTTCAGTGGGGGAAGTCAGATTCAAAGGCACGATGCTCCCCTACTTTATATTATTTATTATTTTATTTATTCTTTGCGTTTTTAAAGGTGAAAGTATCACTCCATAGGTAAGGTTATCCTAGAAATTCATAATTCTCCAACTTCATCCTCCTGAGGGCTACAACAAAAACATACATCACCACACCCAATCCTCTGTCACCATTAAATCCATAAGTATTAACAAGTATATGATGTCTAAGCTGACACAATCAAGTATGGAGGGTAGGTCTGCTGGCACAACTACTAGTGATGGTTTTCTTCGTAGATACTACTATGTTCTTTTTATTTTGGGTTTGGTTTATAGCATTTTCATGCCAGTCTTATGCCAGCACACACAATTTGGAATGGTCTGTCTCATTCAAGAAAGGGAAAAGATTGAATTTTATGATATCAGGATGGTCACTCAGTCTCAATTCCTTCTAGGGTCATTTAGCAAAATGTCAGAATGTGTGCAGAAAAAAAGGCTTGAAATGCTAACTTGGTAACTGGCGTTTTATAGAATATGAAAAATAGTGAATAATATATCATGTTTTAACACCCTTCAGAATATGTGCTTGCTAATAAAAGAGAACCATTAATGGGGATGCTGGACTGATAAAAAAAAATCATTTTTCATTTTTGGACTTTTAAGAGTATCCCTAAGAGACTGGAATCTGCACTACAGTCTTCTCTGCATTGCTAGACGCCCCCTTCACTCACTCTGGACACAAGTTTTGCTTTGAAAAGCACTTTTTTCTTTCTGATATTCCTTTAAATATTAAAAATCCATCTTATTCTAAGAAACTGGCTCATCATGCTTCTCCTCTGGAAGGGTTTACACTCCTTTCTGCAAGTAGGAAGAGTCCAGTCACCACCTGGCACAGCAGCATCCCCAGGGCCACAGGCAGCAGCCTCCTCCCTCCCCAGGGCTGTAGAACCAGAAATCCCAGACCTGATTTGGCACAAATGGCTCCCTTCATTCCTCCTACCCCATGTCCTCTAGAAGCTCTCTTTGCCTGTATTCCTATTAAGTTCCCTGCCACTTATACCACTAATCAGAATCCTCATCTTTCTTCAAAATATTTCCCAGCAGCCTGTCTGAGAAGCCTTCTTTGCAGCTCTCAGATAAATGTACTACTATTCCTTATTCTGTGTCTCCACTGTACACGCACAACTATCCCACGCAAGGAGTGCATACAACATTCATGTATTTCTCTGCCTAACAGTCTGCCATAGCCACAGTATTCTGATGGGAGCAAAATTAATCCAACCAAGTTCAAAGAAACCCAAATGGTAGCACTATCTCACAGTGTGATTCATGGCGGCCTCTTACTCTGGGTACATTTTGGTATCTATCCTGGGGTGACCTTAGCTCACTTGTCCCTTTTAAAGAAGAATTATCAAAATCCAACACAGTTTCAAAATAGGGAATATCTGAGATTCAGTCACAAAACAGCACAGAAACGACAAAGCAAAAATACCAATGAATCTGTGGCTGGCTGAATGGCAGAAATTACACCAAATATATATACATATACATATATATATATATATATATATATATATATATATATATATATATATATATGTTATTCCTAAGTGTAAAGCTTGTGCTTATGAGTTATAAATGTACTCTGCTGCTTGGAGACAAAGACCAAGTATTCAAAAAGCAGAGGAACAAATTTTCCCTGCAGAGGCTGAGGAAAAGGTATGAGCCACGGGGCTCCGTCTGCTTCTGTGAACTTCTGAATTCAAAAAAGGACACTAAGAGCATGTATGTTGCGTGAAAGCTGACCTGTGTGCGTAAGATTGAAAACGCACTGCCACTTGTGTGGGGTGTTTTCTTTATAATTTAGTCATTGTGCTATGTGGTACAACCAAGGTAGAGGAAAAAGTTGTCACTGAGGTCAACTATCGATGCCAATCCACAATTCCCTTCTATCAGGGCAGGGCTCTTAGCACAAGTTAGTTCAGCCTCCCAACATACTGCTAACCACATGTATGTTGATCCACTAGGAGATCCACTGCCCCTGGTAAATTCACATACTAAAGGGGAGCATGGGAAGGGAAGGAATCTCTGACAGAGCCACTGACAGCCAAGCACTCTATCACATAACAGAGAAAACAAGCGCGGCTGTCTGGAAGGGTGGGGGCAAAAACCACCTCTCCTCAATGAACATTCCGAACATAAAATGGGATCCCCTGGCTGCCAAAATTAAGTGAAAGCTGGGCCCCAAGTATATCAGAGACAGGGGAGGGAAGTGCCACAGAGAAGAATTAGGGAAGGAAGGTGGGGAGGAGCAGGAAGGGGAGGGATGGAAATGTGGGGAAGGAGGGGGACTGGATGTGAGAAAAAAGTTAACCAGGTGTTAAGGAGTATCACTCAAGTGAAATTCTTTTGTAACAATTTTAATAGCTTTTTACAGCAATAGGAGTGTGAGGGGAAGGGAGAGGAAAGGAGGATGGGAGGGAGGAGGGAGGAAGAAAAGCTTTTAGTGTATGGCTGGAAACCCAGGATTTAGAAACGAATAGACCACAGCTTTCCAATGGGTCCTATTCCTTCTGACTTGGTGCCCAAACACGTCTTTCTCTGGACTGCCTTGCGATTTTGCCAAAAAAGAGAAACTTATTTTCCATCTATGTAAACTCCTAGAAGAGGAGGGAACAGGAAGACTACTCAATTCAGCCCAAGAAAAATACATCCCTTGTTCATCTCTCCAAGTATCTGGCAGCGCCCCAAACCGTGCCAACGTTGGTGGTCCGGGCTGGAAGCTATGGTCTGACCCAGGAATTAGACGGGTTCTACTAACCTTCCTTCACCCGGTCAGCTGGAGAAAATGACATACTTACTGAGCAGGAAGGAAAGGCAGGAAGCTCGTCACAGTTAACACCCTACTGCTCCCTAAGCTGGCAGGGCTTCCAGAGTCCCTGGAATTTCGCTGCAAGGGCTTACGATTTGCTAAATTCTAGAACAGGACACAGCCTCCAAGACCAAGAAGGAAGAGCTAAGGCAGTGGTAGGAAAGGCACAAGGAGGCTCTAGTGCTGAATTCAAGAAGCCAAAATCTGTGTTTAGGCAGCAAAAACGTCAATTAGCAAAAATCAATCAAAGGGGCACGAAAGTGACTGAAAGTGGTGAGCAATGTGTTTAAACTGTCAGAAGAGTCGGTGCACGGCAGCAAGGAGGGGTGATGGAGGAGAGTTATCTGTCTATGTTTCTTTCATTGGTTAATTAATAAAGAAAACTGCCTTGGCCCTTTAAGAACAGAAAATTAGGTAGGTGGAGTAGACAGAACAGAATTGTGGGAACAAGGAAGTAGAGTTGGAGAGACGCTTCAGGCAGTCACCATAGTGAGTCTCCATGCTGCTCCTCTCCGAGATGGACGCAGGTTAAGATCTCTCCTGGTAAGCCACACATCGTGGTGCTACCCAGATTACTAAATATGGGTTAAAGGAAGATGTGAGAATTAGCCAATAAGAGGCTACAGATAATGGGCCAGGCAGTGTTTAAAAGAATACAGTTTCCATGTAATTATTTCGGGTAAAGCTAGCCGGGTGGTGGGATGCAGCCCGCCGCTTCACACTACAGAGGGGGCTGTAGAAAAAGCAAGGGAACCGGAAGCAGGAGCCTAAAGGACCATGGCATCCAGGACTGGGTACCTGGAATGAGCGCGGGGAGGACTAGAGATCTTCATTCCTCCCAACAAGAAAAAGGAATGGACAGAAGGGAACTGGATCAGAGGGAGCCATTGGAAGAACAGGCTCCGCTCACACTGGTGTCTGATGTCACCTGCTACGGTGGGTCAGAAACTGTGGTAAAGGGTGACATTATGATGAAAGCCACAAGCTCCTGCCCCCAGAGGGCTGATGGCAGGGAAGAACACACTGTTACAGAGGACAAGATGAGAGGCTCATGGAACCCAAGGTGAAATATTTAAGATGTCTCAGAAAGCAGCATCTAAATGGAGACCTAAAAATAAATAAATAAAGCCAGTGTGTGAATTTGACAAACACATCCCACTCTACCTCATGTTGACATAGGGTCTAGAATCCTGTTCCTTTTGAGTAGGCAAGACAACCATCCCAGGTGCCAAGAGCACAGAAAGTCTTCAGCGAGGGAAGGACAATGGGTTAAAACGTTTCAGGTAATCAAACTCTAATCGCCTGTCTTTTAGTATTTTGTCAGCTGCCTATAGAACCCACTTGAGAGCTCTCGCTGAATCTAAAGGAGCTCACTGTGGGCCCATGAAGATGATTTCATGATTAAAGGCATCTGCCACCAAATCAGAGGCCCTGAGGCTGGTCCCCTGACCACATGTTAAAAAGAGAGAGTTCATGTGTGTACATGTGTGTGCCTGTGTATGCACATGGACACACACACACACACACACACACACACAAATCTTTTTTTAGTGTAATAAAGCATTCACCATGATTACAGCCAACAGACCTACTGTCTGCCATTTTCCTTAGAGGAGCTAAACCAAAATCAGTGCCAGTACTGTACCGACAGCCGTAAGGCTGGGGACTGAGACAGAGACTTATGAACACCTCTTCTGTGCCTCACGCAAGACATATTTCACGCACTGAAAGGCAGCCTGTCCTCACGATGCCAAAGGGACACGATCACATTCCCATTATGCAGAGAACTAGGCCTCAGGAATGAGTGCTTCCCCCACGGTGATGCAACAGTCAGTGGCAACTTCTAGACCCCAAGTCCCATTCTGCCTGATCCCAAAATCCCTTCCAAAACTGTCTGAAAGTCATCTGTCCTCTGCCTTCTCCCCTTCCTACCCTGGCACTGTAAGGTCAATAAAAGACCAAACAGTATTTTTATTAGTGGGAGTGAAGAGCCACTTCAAAAGTACCCCCAAAAGCTCATCTAAAATGCACCAACTGACGAAGAATAAAATCATTCCGAGAGCATAGGGGGACTTTTAAAGGCAATTTTTTATTTATAAATTATATTATAAAATCTTATCAAAGAATGTTGTGTTCTATAGCATTGAAAGAACTGACTTCCTCCATGCTTAGTATTTTATGGTTATAAAAGTATTATGTTCATAATAAGGAGTTTGAAAAGTGCAGATGAAAAGAATCAAAATAAATATTATCCATACTCTAAACAGCACAACTAGTTCACACGAACATTGTGTTTGGTGAATTCCACAGTCTCAACTAAGACCACACTCTGAACAGTCCAGTAAGCAACTAGACTTTTCATTGAAAATTCTATGTTAAACATGTACATACAACCTCCCATAGAAATAAAAATATGATTTGGAGGCTGGGGATACTTCTTGGTGATAGAGCCTAGCATGTATGAAACCTTACATTCAATCCCCAGAACTAGAAACAAAACCCAAGATTTTCAATAAATAAATGATATTCTTGTCCACCGGGCCTGCTGGATATAGCAGTTACTATCTGCATGTTACTTTTCAAACATAAGAAGCCAACCAAGTGACTCTCCAAACAAAAACAAGTTAGGTCGTCTATTTCTCCTCTGCTTACTTCCCACTGTGAACATCTCAGGACAAAGCTGGTGTGCTTTTTATTCCATGTTGGCACCCCCAATTTAATGATGGATACAAACTAAATATTTGCTAAATATTCACTGGGCTTCTCTGCACAAGGCCATGAGACCCGTTCGGTAACAGCCTGATGTCACAATGAAGGTTTGTTCAGAACATAAATACATGCACAAAAGAACCCAACCTAAGCTCTCAGTTTTAACATGATAAGGTAAATGAGAACAGAATAATATTCAAGGTAAAAATATACTGAAAGATTTAAGTGCTCTATATGCAAAGGGCACAGTCACAGCCCTGTTCCCCTCTCCCTCACCATTCCAACATTCAAGTTATCAAACCACTACAGAACCAATCCACCTTGAGGATGCGTTTTTAGAATGTATTATGAATGACAATAATTGTTAACAGCCTTCAGATCTATTTCCAGCAGCAGAAAGAATCAATATATGTATGGAAAAGGGTGATTCTGACTCACAGTCAAATTAGGAAATAAGATACGGAGGAGCAATATGGAGATTAGGTCACGGCTCCCAGTGAAAAGAAATATTCATTCCAAAAGTGATGGCATGGGTCAGCTTTGAATCCAAGTGTAAGGTTAACATTTTGTCTCACCAGAAAAAAATGAATTTGACCTTGTAATATTTATATCACACAAAACCTACCAGATACAGGCTTCTTCCTGAAAGCCTTCAGATTGCTTTCTGTCAGACCGTTTGTGTCAGAGATGTGAAATATGATCTTAAATGATGGCCACATTTGATGGTGACAACCCAAAAGACGGGGCTAAGAAAGAGCTTAGTATGTCCTTTAAAAGAAGAGGGAAAGAAAAAAAAAAAACCTGCTTTTACCAGGATTTTCGTTATGTCTGCCTAGAGAAGTACAGGTGTCATTGGGGGGCCTTGGCGGAGAACGGCTTCTTTTACAAAACTGTGAATAGCCTCAGATGGAATTCTAAGCAGTGGCTGCTGTCAACAAATTTTACATGTACCAAAATTTGGCTAAAACGTGGTAACTCTTTGTGAAGAACATAGAAGAAAGCAGTTCCAAATGTGACAAACGAAGCCTGGTAAGTCTGTCTCTGTGGGTATTAGTAAAACGAAAAAATATTCTTTATCCCTTTATATTTTTACAACTTAGTAGGGGGGGGAAACAGCATGAAATGTTAGTTAGGAAGTGAGAAATAAAGTTTTCATATGGAAAGCTAACATTTTTTTAGATCCACAAGTACATGTAATTCTAGCAGACTCTCCAGAGAACTGTTTTGTACTGATAGTGTTTCACAAGTGTGTGTATACTTGGCTTTAACCTTCCAAAGCATAGGCTCCAATCTCTTCTTTGAGTTATTTTGTATACGGTCCTGACCTACTGTCATTACGTTCCCTTAGCCATCAGAAGGCTCATTAACTACGAAAACCTTAGTGATTGTTAACTAAGAGAAATATACCTATCAAAGGGCAAACGCATGATTCCGTTGACAGTTTCCAAGATGCAGTACGTGAAGAGGAGGCTGCGGATAAAATACTCTGATGAACCCGGAAGAAAGTGTTCTTGGGGCGAGCCAGAGCGGGATTGGAAGGCCAGGCTCCTTTAACTCTTTCATGAGATGCTGACTAACACCTAATCTTCTCTACACCTGGTTTCCTTCTCAGTGCTCTAGTGATGAGTGTGTCAGCCTTCAGAGCACTAGAGATGATGGTGTCAGCCTTCAGAGCACTAGAGATAATGGTGTCAGCCTTCGGTGCACTAGAGATGATGGTGTCTAACTTCACACCCCAAGAACTACCAGAGAGTCTTTATATGTGTGAAATGTGTGTTCTTAAAGCAGAAATAATTACTGTTGCATTGCAGGACTACTAATATGTATACTATACATAGGACATGGGATATGCCAACAACACAAAATAATACACACCATATGTTTTCCATAACAATGTCAAGTTGTGTGTTAAGATCACAATGCTGAAGAAAGTTGGAAAAAGATCAGATGTCGGAGTACAAAAATTAGGAAAGTTTTCAGTGAGAAAACATTTGATATTTGCTTTGAAAAACAAGGACTTCTGAGGGTACAGGATAAGAGTTAGGACACACAGGAAAGATTCTTATGTGAACACCCATGGTTGTCAAACCCTGTACAGATTACATCAAATGTCTACAACCCTTGGGCAGTGATGTGTGACTGTTGACATACAAGAAACCTATATTTGAATGAAGCCAGGGAAATTCTCAGGTAGGTACAAATAATTACCACTCACTGGACATCTGCTAGTCACTAATTCCTATGTGCCTCAATGTTCTTCTTTCCAAAATGGAATAACCACGCCTTTTTAGTTAAGGAATCCCTTAGTAAGAACTCAGCCATTGGCCATGATATTCAGGTTAGTGCTGCTGTACCAATCTCTGTGCCACACCACTTCACCGTAGAGCACCACTTACCCTCACAGCAATCACATGCCAAACAGCAACTATACGGAGAGAGGGGGTCAACTAAAGTCAACTAGAAAAGTCTTTCCCTTGATATGGTAAAACGTCATCACCACGAAACATTTTAGACAAACGTGGTCGTTCAAAGGGACTGATCTAGAGAAAGAAAAACTGCCCCTCAGATCTTTGTCTCAGGCAACAAGGAAATGAAAGATGTTTGCAAGATAGTGGAACTGAAGTAAGAGAAAATAAAAATAAAAAGCCATGAAACGCCTCACAAAATGTCATCGAATGTCACGAATGTCACAAAACGTTCACCATCATTTACTGGATGTTTAAAAGAGATCAAGAGGCAGGAGACTGTGTGTGTGTGTGTGTGTGTGTGTGTGTGTGTGTGTGTGTGTGTGTGTGATTTGCTGGTCCCAGAATCACTCTGATTATTGCCTTTAGCACCTGAGCAGCGGGGCCCCGACGTTTAGACCACATGCTCAAACACAGCTCATGAGGAAGGAGATAGCCAGATTCGAATCCAACTTTGTCTGATCTCAAAACCAGGCCTCTTGGTCTCTAAACCGCTGTCCCACAGCAGCACTTAGGATGATAAACATGCTGTCTGACTGTGAGAATTAATTGATATTGATTTCTCTGTTCATCAGAACGCATCTCCTTGGTATCTGAAGAAGTGAAAGTCGTATCCATTTTCTGAGACCAAGATGCAAATTTCAATTGCCAATCATCAATATTTTCAAAGGCATAGCAATACAAATGAGACATTCTTAAAAATCTATCAAGGACCATAAATAGCATCTGCAAACTATTTTGCATGAAAATGACCCTATGGGTGAACATTATTGCCGCTCCTTCCTCTGGGCCCAGGTCTATCAGTGGACACGAGAGAGACTCTACAAAGGCAAAATAAAGGAAGTTTCCAAGCAATAGAATCAAAAAGTTCATTTCTTGAAATCAGATGCTTTTAATGGGTTGTTTCGAAGACATTGTTCATATCTATTCAAATAGACCCCGGTCTGACCTAACGTTAATCTGTCACTCCTAACTGATCCTTTACAAAGCCAAAGACCACGGCGTACAAAAGGAATGTAGTTTATTACAGTTGTTGCACTCCAAATGAATATTGATTTCAATCTCAGGATGCTATGAAAGGACTTGCATCAATTACACAGTACATCAGAGTCATAATGCGAGTTACCTAGTTCCAGCGATGCACACGGCAAATCAATCACCCAACTTTCACACACCTTCGAGGAGGCACCAGCCGCCATGAGCGGCCTTTATCTAAGGCTTGAAATGAGCCAAGTAGTGCAAAGCACTGATAGAAAAGGAAACCATCCCCGGGTTTTGTAAACCATAGGCTACTGTCAGAAAGCCATTATAATTACTCCCTTTCAAGTGGGCTGTGTGTTAATACAAATACAAATGAGGGGGTAAAAAAAATGAAGCCTTAATGACAGCATTATGAGGGGAGGTTTCTCCTTTACATTATTTATTTATTCAATGGAAAATTATTTGGCAATTATGATAAAGCAACTAGAGGACAATGACTTTCCTTTGAATCACTAATTAAAATGCTGATTGCCTGTGGAGTGAGATGTGTGGCTAGGGTCAAACAAGAACCTTCATTGTGCACAACGGCTCAGGCTGGCCCGACACCTGGGTGGCAAGGGGCTGGGAGGAATCAAGCTAACTTCACTTCTAAATCCAAACTCCTTTTTATTCAGCAAAATTTGAGGACAATGTTATGAATTTGAGCAAGATAATGCTAAGGCCTGCAATTTTAAGAGAAGAAAGAGAGCTAGAAAGATAGAGAGAGAGACAGAGACAGAGAGAGAGCACGCATCCATCCAGGTTATAAGTGTGTATTCGATACATTTTCTGTTTGTTCCTGGGAAAGCAATTTTTGAAGGTAATCCTGTACTTCCTGTGTCCTTCCTCTTCTCTTCAGGCCACCTTTTCGTCTGGGCAAGTCTCAAAGCAATGTCACAATCTTCACATTAATGTTCTTTGAACAGCTGATTCTTTCCAATACTGGAAGAAATACCTCCCTCTTAATTGTGAGGAGGAAATGACCTATCTTAGAATGAATCTAGCACTTTGAATTTACTAACTAAAATGGTAACTTTCCCAATAACACTAAAATAGTCCTTTTCCAAAATGAAAAAAATAGGGTTTAAAGCCACTTGTTTACGGTCTTTAAAAAGCTCAGCTGAATTCACAAAGTAGAAGGAAGGTAGACACCATTAGCCATAGCAGTGAGCATTTAGAAATGCGTTCTTTGGACAGAGCTGTTCTCGCTTGAATGGCAAGCTCTTAAGAGTTGGAAGAGTATACATTCCCTCCACAATATCTCTCAGGAGGTTTAGCTGTCGCACAACCTAGAGAAGATAATAATGATCACCCCTTGCCCCCCACCCCTTGAAATGCAGAGAGTATCAGCTACAGTTGTCAGGGCCATGCTGGCCTTCTCCTGACTTCTGCATCCATTCTGCATCACAAGAACTAATCCCTCTCCCAGTGGTCTGGATGACTAGTCATGGTCAACTCGATTAGCTTTGGGATCACCCAAGAGACACACTTCAGGATATGTCTTTGGGGAAACTGAGAGATTTATCTGAGAAGGGAAGACACCATCCCATGATGGAATGGATGGCACCATCCCAAACGCTGGGTCCTAGATTGAATAAGAAGGGAGGAAAGCCTGGCACTCCCCTTTTTGGATTCCTGACATCTCTGCTGCAGGGGGGAGCTTTTGTTGCCATGTCCCACCCTGGGATGGACTGGAGCTTCAAACCATGTGACAGTACAAACCCTTCCTCCTTAGGTTGTCCCTGTTAGGTATTTGGTCCAAGACACGAGAAGAGGAACCAAAGCAACCAGCTTCCCATGTTCTGTGACAACTGCCACCTTTCCTTCTGAATCTCTTTTGCTAAACTTGTGAACTGCCACCCTTCCAGATGGCCTTCGTGCACCTCTGTGTCCATTAACCACAGTCTGTCCCTTTAGAAGAGTGGTGGGAGAAATAGAGATATTTCTAGAAGGGATAAGCACAGTGGGAACTGAGATAAGAGAAATAAGGCCAGGGCTGCGCTGGGCGCCTGGGAGGGCTCTTACTCATACAGGCCACCCTCAACCTCGATGGTACGCCCATCTTCCATCTGCAGCATCCTTTCCTCCCCATAAATTATCTTGCTGCTTTTGAAAATCTGTGCAGCCTTTATTTTTGATTCATTGGCTAAGAGGCCAAGAAATGGGAAACACCTGGCCCAGACTTCAATTATAGGTAAAAGGAACCGATTTCTTTTTCTTCTTGTTTTCTGTTGCTGCTGGTTTTTTTTTTTTAAATGAAGGCATAAAAGGGTATTCTATATATCTCACAGTGAACACGAACTAAAACTTTTATACAAAGTTTATACTAATTGTTTAGTAATAAAAGTTTGTTTTATAAAGTTTCCATTTGCTCCCCCACAGAGTTCATTCTTAGTCCATTGTTAACCAGGATGAAAATCCATTCCTTCCATATATTTGATGCTATATAAGGTCTCAAAAACTTAAAGTTTCTTCACATATAATGCATTTAACCCAGCAAGTTCTGAACATGCACTAGGTATACTGCCAGCACAACCATTTGGTGTTAGGTGCAGTGCGAAGGCTCTATGCCACCAGCCCACACACAGGCAGGCATTTACCCTCATAGAATGGAAATGCTACGACCCATGTCGCTTCAGCAATATGCTTAACTGGCTTAAGTGGTGAAGGGCCAGGCTTCAAGTTCACAGCACCTATAACCACGGCACTATCAACGGCCATTCCTCTTCATTCCCTGACTTGTAAAACATTAATAAATGGGACAATGATAAACTATTAATCAGAATCAGATTAAAGCAGCATTTCTTTAAAGACCGGCCTTCAGTTTGATTAATTTATCTTTGGGGGTTCATTTACTCATTGCCCGTGGCTCCTTTCCTACACAGCGCTCATGAGGAGGCCACAGTCACACCCCATGACGTACGACACTCCTGAGGCGGCCTGGGCACTGGGGTCCGCCCCCTCAGACCTTTCTCCTCCAGGTGCAAGCCCTCAATTTTTTTTTAAAGTAAATGAGCGAATAGGTGGCTGACAACAGTGACCGCCATCTTTCCAAAATGCTGCCAATCTGTCCATTTGGCATTCCTCCCTTTACCAGAACGAGTGTCAATTAAGGTATTAGCAACTTCTGGTTTTCCAGAATCTCAGGGAACTAGCTCATTCCACCTTCCTATCCTGCTGAGTCCCTTGAGCATCCCACAGTCCCTTCCAGGCATCCCTAACCTGGGTGGCTTAGATCAGGGACCGGGTCCTCTGGAACCTCTCTACCCACTGCCAGGCTCTTTCAGCAACTGACGTGGTGCCCTTTCTGATGTGAAAAACAATTATCCTTTATAGAGGGAACAGAAGTCAACTAGAATTTACTACCATTTTTCTCCGTGTAGTCAGCTTTTAACACTCTGCCATCTGCCCCAAACAATGCAAATCGGCAAATATTTATGGAACGCCTACAACGTGCAAATATTTTCATGAGAACAAAGAGAATACAAGGATGTCACAGTGTGCTTCAGGAGTGGGGAAGATGCAGAGCCCAATCTAGGAAGGGGAGCGAGAGATAGAAAGGGCTAAGTCTGGTAGAAGCGAGGAATGAACACAGAGGAACACAAAGCCCAAAGAGGAGGGTCCACTTATGCAATGAACTCGAGTTTTCTTTCATTCTGATTTTGTTCACATATGTGATTTTAATATTTTTAAACTATATACCATAGATATACATATTTAAAACTGGTGCTCCCTGTCTCTTTTTCTGTGTGACAACTGCTCTTTCCTTTGTGGAGTTCATTTAGTACTTACTGCTATTGTCTGCATTTTATTGCGGAAGCCTTACATGCCTATTGGCTATCTTTTCTTTATTTTATTATAGAAGCCTCACACACCCATCGGCCATCGCCACTTGGTCCCTTTCTCACTCACTGGGTCATTGAATCAGTTATTCCACAACTGTTGCTGCCAGCTGACCATCAGGCCATGTTGGAAAGTCTTAAGTCACAACAAGCTGTGGACCAGAGCCATAGGCCTCTTGGCTTGGAACAAAGAACCTAAAATGTTTGTCACTTGGACTTTAGGAATCTGTTTCCTGTGGGAACAGTGAGATGGCTCAGCAGATAAAGGCACTTGTCACCACACACACACACACACACACTATATAAATAAATAAAATTTAAGATAATAAAATATTTTAAGAAATATTTTAAAATATTTTTTAACCTCAAGTAGCCATTCTAGCTGTACATAGCTTTCCTCTGACCAACCCATTCTGCCTTACTTTAGAAGCATGCTGAGGACAGCCAAGTGTCCCCTCGATCATCTGAGAGATCATTCTGAAGACAAGCGTTACATCTTCCGACCCTTGGCAGGTTGTCTCCAGAGGGAAACCTTCAGTGTTACAAGGTCTCCCCAGTCACAGATGTGTAAGTATAACAGCTAAGCCTCCTCCATTCCATGCTGTGGCCCAACTACTGAATTAGTCCATCCACGGGAAAATGCTTTCTACGTGGATGTTTAATTTTATATTTACAAATATATCTTAACTACCTTTCTCATATTCAAAAGAATAATGTTTACTGTTGAAATATATGAACGTGCAGAAGAAATGAAAGGCCAAAAAAGAAAACCAAAAACCTAAATTTATCAGGAAATTTTTTTAACATTCTTAATACATTTTCTTCCTGTATATATGTAGCTGTGCATTTGAATATACAAATATATGTCTGTATACATGTTCATACCCTATGTATAAGGGCATATGGGTGTGTGTACACTACATGTTGACCTATGAAATATATGGTGAGTGCTTTTGAAGTGGCCCTTTGCTGAGAGGAAAGCAAATCCTTTAGTGTAAGTCCTTCTACTTAGTCCTTGAGCCAAGAACTGCTATTACTCTTTCTGCCTCAAATCTGGACTTTGTACTCTGATTTCCAAAGAACCACTGTGAAAACCGATATCCACCTTTCCTCCCACTGGTCAAATATTAGTTTATATTTTGCTTATTTTTATCTTATTGTCCTCTTTATTGACCGTAATTCTCAAAGTAAAGCCATCTTGGCCTTAATGTTGAGTCTTCGGTCAGCCTCTTCCCAAACTAGAAAACAGATGAAGGCACCATGTACAATGTTTCCCCCTGAGTCTAAATCTCAGAAATACAGCCCAGAGCTTTTCTCACCATCTCTCTTCTGAATATATGGATAAGCAGACCACCCTCAGAAGTGTCTGCCTCAAGGATGGGTTCTAGCTCCCCAAACCACTTTGATCAACTCACAGCTTCCCCTCATCTGCTTCAGAGACCATTGCAGGTCTGGAGGAGAAGCTCCCCGAAGACACTCTACCCCTATGGTGACTCCTTAGAGTTCAGCACAGCACACTTCCCGGAGGGCTGTGCTACTGGGGAGCAGCTGCGGCTGCTGGACCACTCTGCTAGGGCAGAGGTGCCCCTTTCCACACAGAAGCAAAGTCTTACACTCTCCAGCCTCTAGAGGTAAACTGATAACTGCCTGCTGATGCTCTGTTCTCTGAATACTGGTTTCATAATTCTCTCTGCTCAAAAATAATCTGTTATTGTCATATAATATTGGTACACACATACTGATCATAAACAGTGTTATGTTTTCCTTCATATATATCTATGAAGCATATATATACATATATATACTGTATAAATGAAGAAACAGACAAAATAATTTTGAATGAAAATAAAGTGGCATTGCCTGTTGTCAAGGCAAATATGAGCCAATTATCATATATATTGTCTAAAATACTAAAAAGAATCAAATATAGGTTATACAAAATTACCTAAACAGCAAAGAAATGAAAATGATTTTTAAATAATAAAATCTAGGAATGAGAATTATAACCCAGGAACCCAAAACAAGAAAATTATTCCACAGTTCATCAGATTTAATTAATTTATAAAGAACAAAAATGACTTATTATGCTTATACACTAAGCTTTCAATATATATTATTGAATCATTTGATAAGTGTTCTGTATCACATAAGAGAGGTGATAATGATGATTTTCTTACCATTATGTGATCATCATTTTAAGATTAGGTCCACTGAATGATATGTAAAATTTTACTGCAATTTGAGTAGAAATTTTTGAATTGACAACCCTAATTACAAACACATATCTATAATTTTATCAGGAACAAAAGGCAAAGCTATATTTATTTATAACTATATTTTGATTTTCCTTTGTCCAAAAACACAATATGATGAAAAACAAACACTATTCCCTTGTGCATTACCTGTGTGTACATCAAAATGCCTGTGTGTACATCACAATGCCTGTGTGTACATCACAATGCCTGTGTGTACATCACAATGCCTGTGTGTACATCAAAATGCCTGTGTGTACATCACAATGCCTGTGTGTACATCACAATGTCTGTGTGTACATCACAATGCACACATCTTCTTGCCCTAAATGACATGACAGTAGACAATTCAATATTAACTCAAAGATATTTTTATCCCTGCCTGTTCTAAACAAAATCGTGGAATTTTTATAACACTTGCTTTTTAACCAGCATCTGTCTCACCGTGAACAATAAGGGAACGGGACTAGTCCTACAATAAGGATGTTTGAAGTGATTTTTCTTGTTCTTCTTCAATTAGACATCTACGACAGAAGTGAAAATGGTTTTATTTATATCTTCAACTTATTGTGACATTTTCATGCCACTGTTGTCTTGAAAATGACATAAAATGAGGGGAATTCTGAAGGACAGTTGGACAATTCAAACTTTAAATGCATATTCCACCCCTCTTAACTTGCCTTAGGCAAATATAGTAAATAAGAAAAACTTTATAGATATGCCAGAAGACAGTGTTTTTTTTTTAAATTAAAACAAAAATATCAAGTCAGTTCAAAGATCCATTAATAATGAGCTGCTTCCATGATGTAATATGCAATTATATAGCGTGTAACTTTATCATGATGCAAAAAGCAAAGCAGGTTAATTTTTTTAAAAAAGCATATTAAGATCAATGAGCATAGTTAAATAAATTTTTAAAACATAAATGTATTTTAAAAAACTAGGAAATTATCACCAATTTTTAAGTAGTCATATTTCTTGAGGTGGGATCATAGGTATTTTTAACCTTTATATTTCTGCATACTATATGATAGGTATGTTTGATATTTATAATCAAAATGGCAGTAGATGATTAACTTCTGGAATTTGACTTTAAACCCATTATCATAAAATAAAACAATACTCATGATTCTGAGACCCACGTGAGACGTCATAGGTGCTCATTAGGTCTAGCTAACTCTCAAACACCTATAGCGAGCTACTGTGAACATTCACCCACTACAGAAACAACGATCTCCTCCAGGGCTAAAGGTCCGTGTGTTCATGACGTCACAGCAAGAAGCTCCAGTCACTGTGTGAGGGAAACCAATGCACAGTGTACTCGTCATGTACTCGTCAGGTATGGGGAACAGGACTGAAGAGTACCAGGCGCCTCTGGCCTCTCCTGCTCACCGAACTGGCGTACTTTAGCCATCCAGGGGCATAGACATCAGGATCTGGGCTGACACAAGGTGATGGGCACTGTAGTCAGAAAACCCACCTGCCCTCACTTCCTGCAAGTCTCCAAAACACTTCCGCTAAGAACCATGACTTCTGATACTGATTGGGTTTGGGTCTGGGCTTGGCTGCATCCATTGTCACTGGTTACATAAATGCATACATTACACGCTGATTTAAAAAAAAAAAGAGGCAGCCTTGAGGCTGAGAACATTCCACATTTTCCTTTACAACATAATTATAAGACTCTAATGTTTAAAGTCTAAATCAAGAAAGTCAAACCCCCAGTTCAGAGGCAGATGTACCCTACCTTCCAGGAAGCACAGTCCGTGGTGTTGAATGAGTTGCTAGTCCGTGTTAAATGATGCCCTGCACAGTTGACCGACGAGTGACCCAACAGTAAAGGTTGGCTACTGAGGGCAGACATCAGCCAAGGACTCTGCTTCACACAAGAGCATGTCTTAATTCTCCTCTATGCTACATCCCTGCTGAAGTTACTGCCTAGAAGAGCAAGCCATGGACACCTACACCGGACGGTCATACAACTCAGTGAATTTGCGTCATTCATAAAATTTCACAGGATTATTCCATGTGGAGAAGTCAGACAAAGGCCTGGATGGTATGGATGGCAAAGAGGAAATAAAGATCAAGACAGCAAACTCCCCATCATCTGAGCAGGGAAACCTGCAACCAGGACTAGGTTTCACCTAGGGACTTGGGCTTATTGCTTGGGGATAAAAAGGAAGGTGGAGAAAAAGGGGGGAAACTTCTAAAGAAAAAAAAGGGGGCATAAGACCTTTCTAACATAGAAGCTTGAAATCTCGATTCATCTTTTCAACAAACAAGAAGTACACCTCAGACAGGCAACCTCAATTCTCATAGCCTGCTATGCGGTACAGGTAATGTTGAAGTCGGCAACAGGTGCAAAGCAAGGCGAGAAAGAAACCAAGCGCACAGAGCTGAGTGAGTCCCTCTGCAGGAGCAGGACATGAAGATTCCAGCCCACAGAAGCAACAGGCAGTGGAGGCCCACTCTGCTTTAGAATGACCGGCTTCCTCTCATTTACAAACGTATCCCTTCTCACATAAACAGGAGTAAAGCTAGTCTAACAGAGAAGAGTTCTGTTCCCTTCCCAGTTTGATTACTGGGACTTAAAAGTTGCTGCTACTGTCTAGACGCTACTGCCATTTAACTCCTGAGCGACAGCCACACAGTTAAAAGTTCAAGGACAGTCGGGGCAGTTTCAGCTTTCCTTCCTGGTCGGGATCTGCCTCTTCAGGCCAGCTCTCCACGCTGAATGTAAGCAGGGAGGCTTGTGTTAAAGGACAGCATTTCCCTGAGCCATGGCAGGGCAACATGGATTCCACAGAACAAATGCCCAGGCCATTCACAAAACCGGTTTTTAATGATAAGATGATGAGAACATTTTATTGATTGGGCTCTAAAATTTTATTGGATGTCTTCTATTTGCCTGACACTGTTCCTTGCCTCACCTAATCCACACAGGACAAGTGTTAGCTCCATTTGCTGATTAGACACCTGGACCACAGAACGGATGCAGCAGCAGTCCCTACGGACTGGGTGATAATGGGCACCTTCAGGAGGTGGCTAGCAACCGATCAGCCAGGCCTTTGAAGAAATTGTCCTTTGGAGAGAGATAGAGCAAGCCTTTCTGCCCTGGCTTGTGACTCACCAGCTATATATTCTTCAGCAAATCACAGCCTCTCTCTATACCTAGCTTCTCTGCCTTTACATGAAGGAAAAAAAACAAACTCTTCTACGTCCCCATGGTTCGGGACTTAGTAAGGACGGAAAAGAATGATGCACAACAGTACCTGGCGCAGCTTAAAAAGCCATGACAGAAAAACAAAAGCAGGGTCCTGGTATTGTGCTAGCACCACAGTAGAGATGTGCCCACCCAGACCTCCATGACACCAGGTCCCAGCAGCAGAAGCATTGTTGCTGCCAGGGGCATCTCACACCATACCATGCTCCTCTTCCAAAGACAGCTGGAGCGGCTCTGACTCTCCCAGGCTGTTCACGAGCCTCCTCCCTCTAAAAACCCCACCTCCCCCACTAATCCAAGCCGGACATTCGGGCACAAGTCAGGACGCAGCTCTCCTAAGAACCGGACCCTCAACCTCTAGTCACAGGCCACTTGTGTCCCTCTGCTGCTTCCATATCGCTGGGTTCTTCCACAGGCATTTTAAAGTGGGGTGGTGTGGGGTGCTGATTTCCTCCCAGGTGGTCTGTTCTTTCAGGAAAGGAGTTGTCATCCATACTTCTTGATCACTTACTGTTTTAATAAGTGAGGGGTCTGTAGCAGATTTCTGGTAAATGCTTGCTACCCTGAAAGCCCAGGCTCTCCTCGGGGGTGAGTGAGAGTCCTTTTGCCTCACCATCCATGGGCGGTCCAGACTCACATAGTCTATCCGTTGACGGGGGCCACATTTTAAACAAGGTGACTGTGGAGCACAGGTGTGCTGGCACCTGATCCTTACAGATGTCTCTGGAGAAGGCAGCTTGTAGCAAAACACCTCTCCCCAGCTCGAAATGACAGCCACACAGGTGAGGACTCCTGAGGCCAGACCGACCATAACACTGACACTCAGCTCATAAATCATGCCTGCTACTCCTACAAAGTTATTGAGTTTCTAAAATTTCATAAGGGTCGAAGATTTTCTGTCGATTCACGACCTATGCAATAAATAAATCACACGCCCATCCTACTGGAAGTAGACACCTCAACTAGAGTTAGTGAATTCTATAAATGCTCAATATTATAAGGGGCTATAAATTTCGTGTGCTATGATTACAAATTTAAAAACTTTTAAGTCTACATTCTTTATATTCCTTCAGAATAAAAAATGGTCTAACTTTTTTGTGTGTCAATATCGAATATCTTGTTAAAATTTGTGATTTTCATCCTTTAGACATGAGGCTAACAACCCTGTATCTCTCAGAGATAATCACTTAATCCATCAGCTGGTTTCTCTACAACTTTTCCTATAAATGTATACACATATATTTGCATACACAGAGACGATCCGGCAATCTTTTGCCACTTGTGTGTGTTTAGCATAAATGGTATCATGCTGTATAAACCATTCTACAGCGTGCTTATTTTCAAGATTTACTTTTAATTATGTGAAGATGTGTCCGTCTATATCTGGTGTGTTCTATGTACGTCTATATCTGGTGTGTGCACACCAGGGCAGGTGCCCACAGAGGCCAGAGGCGTCTGGCATCCTGGAACTGGGAAGAGACAGTGATGAGCTCCCCGAAGTGAGTGCTGGGAATTGAACTCACGTTCTTCAGAAGAGCAGCCGAGTGCTCTTAACCCCAGAGCCAGTCCCTATAAGCTGGCTTTTAATTTCACAAGAACTCGCCTTCTCAGTTGAAGAAGCAGGTAGCTCGTTCCTCGGAGCTGCAGACCTCCACACTGGGTCTCCTCAGCTCCTCCCCATCCGTCTCCTCCCCTTCGCTGGTTTGACAGGTTCTGTCCTATGCTCACCCTCGCTGGTGTTTGCTTTCGTTCTCCGTGGTACCCCATTAGAAAGTTCTTTAATTATGTATGCATCTTGATTTATAACTCTTGAATACATGATATAATACAAGATGCCTTTCCTGGCTTGCTAAACTAGAGTAAGTTTCAACGATGTTTTTCATCTAGGTTGTGCTTCTTGTGCTACAGTGGGGGTCAACACACAAAGACCCACAAGCCGATTCTCCTCACTTCTTTAGTTTTATATGAACATAACCACACCCACTCTCTTACACACTGTCAGTGCTGCTCTTGCACTAAATAGCAGAACTAAACATTGCAACAAAACCATGCACTCCATGAAGCAGGAAGGCCATCAATTCTATTACCAAGAAAGTCCACCCCCTCTACCCTAGAACATGAGACAGTCATCCTTAGGACACATCTGTCTCTCTACCCTAGAACGTGAGACAGTCATCCTTAGGACACGTCTGTCTCTCTACCCTAGAACGTGAGACAGTCATCCTCAGGACACGTCTGTCTCTCTACCCTAGAACGTGAGACAGTCATCCTCAGGACACGTCTCTCTACCCTAGAACGTGAGACAGTCATCCTTAGGACCTGTCTCTCTACCCTAGAACATGAGACAGTCATCCTTAGGACCTGTCTCTCTACCCTAGAACGTGAGACAGTCATCCTCAGGACATGTCTGTCTCTACCAAAGGCCAGGTAAAGCACCAGAGGTTTTCATCTCTAACTCAAGGTATCATCACATTTGCTTCGTAAAAGCAAACCAAAGGTGTTTACCACTTGGAAAACATAATATTTCTTTTAAATTCTACAATCCAATCTCTTTGACAGGCCCTATCTGCTCTGGATCCTTTAGAATTTGGGGAGATACTGAATGGATTCATTAGGGATTCTTCTTAAACAGCAGCGTGTCCTTCAGCCTGATTAGTAATTTAGCCTATGATTTTTCAAAAAAAAATTTAGATGTGATACAAGAATATAGAATGAGTGACAGGCCTCTGGACTTCCCTACATCCATCTGCATTTGGGATGTTTGCCTGGGATGTTAGCAGAATCCTTGTAGGTCCCCACATGCTTAAATAACTACAATTCCTCTCATAGAGAGGAACTCACAGTAGGACCTTTATTCATTTAAAATTAGTACAAGGCTCACTAGAAATTCTATTGTTTTGTATTGCACTGGCTATAAATAAGATTTATGGCAGAGTTGGAGAATAGGTGTTAGTACATAACAACAACGAAGTGATCATTTGACATTATTTCTCCATATTCGCATACAATAAATTGGTATTCACACATTAGTTATTAGTAGATTCTACCACCTATTTAAACAATGTGCGGCCCTACATAATTATCAGGATGCTAAATATTTTCAATGTTTTCAACTGGACTTCCCAGGTTGTAGCAGACTTCTGTTGGAGAGAACAGTCATTGTCTCATGTAAATGTTGATTTTTTTTCATAAGTCCTCATTCTAAAATGTTATACAAACTTTAAAGAACATCATGGCCATTGGGCAAAGCACAGGCTTCTCGTTTTATTCTCCCCTAAAAAGGCAAATAATGGAGAAATGAGTTTTGTCTGATCAAGAATAATGGTAATAGCAATTAGCTTTCAGTCCTCTATAGTGTGCCTGCCAGCAGAGTTCTTAGAGATCTCTTTGGTGACCTGGTAGCTTATCCCAGGTGACTGGCTGTAGAAGGTCACAGCTGCCCTTCTCCCGTCAACTGTTTTTAATGAAACAAAATCATTAAGTTTGATTGTGGTGTGGCTGTATGGAAATAACAAAGAGGAGGGGGTGAAGGAAAAATTTTTTTCCTATCAAAACTTTAGATGCCAAGCGAACCCCAAAGTAATTATCCTAAGACTCTATAAAATGTTCTACAAATCAAAATCACAAATTCTAGGCTCACTCGTATGGCATCCAGCCCCACCTCCAAGATCTGATTTCAGAGTTCTGATTTGGAAAGTTATGAAAGCAAGAGACAGAGGGGACTTCATCAGGAGAAGTGAAGAACAGAGTCGGATACAAAACAAAGCCATGAAAAAGACCAGGGGAATGAAAAATGATACAAGATCGTGCAAGAAGTCTGAGGTCAACATCAGTGGTTCCTTGTCCTCTGTTCCGCCAACAAGTAGGAAGTTTCACGCTTCCAAGTAGAGCTATAAGGGCTGAGGGTGAGGGTGAGGGTCAGTTTCTGGGCGAAGATCATTGTCATAACCATAAAGACACAGGTCGGTGCCATGAGGACAGGAAATAGGAAAAATGAACAGAAGAGGGAATGTCTTGTTGAAACACCTAACTGTGAACAGAGGCTCTGAAGAGCTCTTCCAGAGGCTGGGATTAAAACAGCAGCAAACGTTATCTGGAGCATGAAGATCCTAGAACCGAAGGGTACCCTGGGGGCAGCTGCTTGAATAACTTGAAGGAGACTCCTTCAGTCTAGAAAGCTCCGAGATTCCCTCTGACGCTAGTCGGCCTGATCCTTCCCTCTGTCTTCAGGTCCAGACTGCTTCGGTGAAATATCCTGTTTGGGGTTCCTCCTTACTCAGTGACAGGAGGCCCCTATACCCTATGACTGTCATCAGCGGCTTCCTGTTGGACCGTACGACTTATGCTCCGCACTAAGCACACAGGCTGAGCAAGCACGTAAATAAACCTTGTACTGAAAGTACGACCCCAGCTGTGGTCCAGCTCACACCTGGCTGCTGTCTATGTGCCAGGCTCACGTGACTCATTCATTCCATCCTCACACAACCCGAAGAACATTATGACCAGGACAGATGGGGGAAATGAAGTTGGGTAGCACATTTCCTAAGGAATAAGTGAACAGGCAAGATGAAGTGACCAGGGTTCAAAACAGGGGCATTAGCCTCCAGGTGTTATTCACCTAACATCCAAGATGTCACAGCACTTCTCTTAAGCCACCTTGCCTGTCACGGCAGGATGGGTGAGGTCTTAAAAGTACCTTTCATGGCCAACCTTAACAAATCACATCAACATAAACTTGAACTTGACTTCCCCGCTCCCTTCAAAATTGAAATGCACGAGACAAGGCTTGGAACTTTCTCGTGACGCAAGTAATAGCCTTAAGCCTTTCAACTGCTATGCAGCTAACACTGTAAAAATCTTACTTGGCTTTCTTTAAAATCCAAATAACCTGCATGCATACAAGGAAGAGCGCTCATGATGGTGTCCCATTCCTTTCTGAAAGCTTCATTTAGACACCTTCCAGAGACCCCTCCGTGGCACAGAAAGATCTTAAACTGTCTCTATTTGACTGTGCTTGCCTGGGGCATTAAGTCCATTCCACTGGGTCTCACCTCAGTGACTCCACGCAGACTAGACAATTCCTGCAGTCAGCTTCCCCAAGGGGTTTGTTAAGTTTCACATGCATTTAGTCCTGCAGCTGCCCTGCTCGAATTGATAAACTTGTAGCTAAATTCTTTCTGCAGCAAAGCGCTGCTGGGCTTATGTTTTTTATCACCAGGAGAATAAATACTGCGGAAGAAGCTGTTACTATGTGTTAGCGTTATCCATTAGTTTTTGGCATAATTGAGCTTACATTGCAATTTCTCAGTAACTGATAAGTATATTTTGTGGCTATGGTTAAAAGGTAACAAGAATTAAAAAGAGCTAATACTTAAATATATTTTATAGCAAGAAAGGGAAGGAATTCTGATGCCTTACAGGGAGCAACAGAATGAAGCAGAAATTATGGATGGAATTTTCATTTTTATTACAATTCGGAAGTTACTATGACACACACCTATACAAAACTGTTCAAAAGGACCCGCTGCACAAAAGTTCTGTATTCTAATACTGTTGCTCACACTGACTGTCTGAATGACTTGCCAAGGTCACCTAACACCAGGGACAATGGTTAGGACTAGATCATTGATCTCCTAATTGTAATCAGAGCTCTGTGAAACGTGGTCCAGCCAATAGCAATAAAACACCTGCATCTTCAAGTGCTGTTGGCATCTGAAATCCAGCACATATTAAATCAAAACATTGGAGTCATCTAAACCATCACTCATCTCCAGTTTGGTACCCACAGCATCACACTGCTATCAGAACTGGTGGGGGCTAACTCATCTGGCAGTCTCACGTAATATAAGTCCTGTTTACATTTTTGGTTTATTGTTGGTTGTTCAAGACAGGGTTTCTCTGTGTAACAGCCTTGACTGTCCTGGACCTCGCTCTGTAGACCAGGCTGACCTTAAACTCTGAGACCTGCTCGCCTCTGTCTTCTGAGTGCTGGGATAAAGGTGTGTACGGCCACCACCCAGCAAGTCCTGTTTTCTTTTTAAAACAGAGTATCGAGTATGTACTCTTTAATTACTTCATACATATGAAATGTATCTCAACCATATACACTCTAAACTCCCCACTCCTGCTCCACTCAGGAGCCCCCAAACTACCCCATTTGTCTTTCATTTCCTCTCTGTGTTTGCTGCTGGTGTGTTGTGCACTTAGCGCTGCCTGTGGGATATTAACTGATCTTGTTAGCTTGTTCTTGTGCTGGTCTTGTGCAGGTAACCTTATCTGCAGTGACTTGGCCAGCGCCACACAGGTCATGCACAGCTTCAGACTTCCACCAGTCCCGATTCTGCTGAGCACAAAACCACTGACTAGTCCTGGACAAAGCACACCCGTTGCTTTAACTCAGTCCCTATCATCTTAGATTTCTCTATTTACAACTTATCAGGAGCCTACACACAACCCAAACATTCTTCCCAGGGTAATTTTTGATTTCCTCTTCTCAGAAGCCATCAATGGCTCCCAACTGCCTCTTGAATCAAATGAAAACTTCTATTCGAATGATTAGCTTCCCTCCAAAGCACCTTCATCTTCATTCAATGCATTTTTTTTCCAGCAAGTATTTGTTGAGTAATCACTTTGTGCGTGGTTACATGCTGCAACCCTGTGGGAAATTATAAGACATATGTCACACTTCTTGCATTTATGGATCTTAACAACCAATGTGGAAAGACAAGGCATGCACACATCAAACACTTTTATAGCAAGAAAGAGTATGTCTGACGATGTACAAGAAAGTGTACAAAACACACATCATGTCTCATTGGGAGCTATGGCCCTTGTATGTGCCAGTGAAGTTTTGGAAAGGCTTGAGAAACCCATGCTCCAGAAGAAGTGTTTTTGTCCGGGGTAGGAACTGACTTGCTTGATGCTCAGAGGCTGAAGCAAGAAGTCTCCTTAGCCTGGAGTCTTCCTAGGGCTAGCAGAACTGAGATGTGGAAAGAGGCAGAAGTGGAATAACAATGATTCTTTATGGGTCCATTAGGAACCTGGAACCACCCTCAGACAAAAGGGAGGAAAAGAGTTACTGAGAACACAGCAAGGACAGAGGGACGGTTTATCACATAGCAATATTCCCCACGAACCTTTAGGTAGGAAATTATTAAACCAGTGCAATTATCAGGAGATAAGATCACAATAAAAGCATCTGTGGATGTAAGAAGAAAAGAAGCCCAGGCCAAAGAGATATTCTGACGGCACCTGTTAAATAATACCTAAAGCAAGAAAGAGAAACTCTGACTGGGGTGCCATGCTAAAGTAACAAAGAACAAAGACATATTTCTTTTTAAAAATGAAGTCAGGAGGGAGGGTGCAGTCTGGTGATGACAGGATGGGCTGAAGGGACAAGCCTCAAGTGCAGACAGAAAGTGAGGGTACGGTCTCCGTCCGTAAAACACCGGCACAGAAGTGGGAGCCAGAGAGTGCTGCATGCTGTCCAGAGCCTTGCTGCTTCCCCTGCGGTACCCACCTCCACCGTTCCCCAGCCCGTGCATGGCAGTGCAGCTGAGAGACAAAGCTCCCCAGTCAACATAACGTGAGCAGCCTCTGCTTTCCTCCCTTCCACTAGCTGGTGAAAACAGATTTAGTGGGGCATGGCCGAAATCCTATCTCTGGGGAGGTAAAGGCATGAGGGTCAGAAGTTTAAGATCATTCTCAAACACACAACGAGTTGAAAGCTTGCTTTGGCTACATGAGACCCTTGTCAAAATAAACAAAAAAAGAAATGAGGGATGGAGGGAAGGAGGAAGGGAGAAGAGGGGAAGGAAGGTAATAAAGGATGGGGGAGCTCTTAGAACCTATAAGATGCCTAGCATCCAAATGAGCTGGAATAAATGGAGGTGCTTGAGTAACTACACAGACTAGAAGGAGTTGGGCAAAGAGAGAAAGAAGGAGAGGGGGAGAGATGAATATGATATAAAAAGCACACAACATCGATATCATTAACTCATTGACACTCAGAATTGCTTGTTCACAAATTAGCCTATTCTAATATAGTTGGCTTCCAAGAGAAATCTACAGCACACAAAACCTTAGCTATTGCATTAAACTTTGTCATTCCTGTCCTCCTCAATGCCGACTCACCCCTATATTTTTTCTTTCAGTATACTTTCTAGAACAATCCCTGCCATATTAATCCTTGTTCTTCCTGGCTTACTGCTTCTGCACACATCCAACATCCTGCACTGAAGCAGCCTCCGCCTGTCTCCAGCTGACAACAGTCACCGCAGTCATTTTCCCGTCCCCACAGCACTTGCGCAAATATCTCTATCCATCTGTAACTGGTTATGACTGTGTTTTTATGTTTATTCTATCTGTTATCATGTATCTCCATTTATATTTGTTCCATTAGATTATAAACTCAATATGAGCAAAGATTGGGTTCCCTATTTCCTTTGTAATTTCCTACATGCCTCATATACTGCCCTATGCTGTCGGTGGCTCATAAAGGCAACTAATTGAAGTTCAAACTTCTACTCAGATGCTTGCACGAGATGTGGAAGCATTCAGAGCCTGCGCCTAAAACACAAATACACACGCAGTCTTGCAGTGATGCCCTCCTCTAGCCAGCAACATCGGGGAATGAGCAGGCCCGCGGAGTTAATCTTGCAGTCAAATATACTGCAGCCAGAAGGAACACAGAGGTAAACAAAAACTGCACATTTAGTGTGCATCTGAGCCTGAAATGTTCTCCAGTAAACGGTATGCTAGTGGTAGTTATTAAAATAGGTTTCAACTAGACTTTCAGCTGCAAACCAAATTCAATTAAATCTACATGTGTCTAACACAACTGGTTAAGAAAATGTTTCATTTGAGTCACTAGAGGCATCCTTCAGATGTCATTAAATCTAGTTGCTCCCAACTTTCTTGAAATTCGACTGCCCCCCCCCCATCCCCAGTACAGGGTGGGATTCTCTTCTTTGCATGGGAGGAGATGCATATTTGTCAGTTACAGCACCCATCATACGAAATGGTAACCATGAGCCTCTCTGTCTGCTTCACCCCATCCTACCACAGACACCTTGGGAACAAGCACTGAACTGCACTCCTCTGCAAACTCCAGAGACTCCATCATCATGCTGAACACTGTTTTCATCTCTAACATCAAAAATCCAATCTAAAGAAGCTGAAATAACAGAAAGGAAGGGGAAGGAGAGGAGGAAGATGAGGAGAAGAAGGAAGAGGAGGAAGAGGAAGAGGAAGAGGAAGAAGAAGAAGAAGAAAAAGAAGAAGAAGAAGAAGAAGAAGAAGAAGAAGCAAAGTGATGTGAATGATAATAAGAGGTGCTAAGACAATTTCACATTGATTAATAGAGTTGCCCACCCAAATATTTTTAAATGTGTGTATGTGGTGTACACATGCATATGTATCCATGTGTGTGCACTGGTGTATGTTAGTGTACATGTGGAGGCTAAAGGTCAGTGTTAAGTGCCTTCCACTTTATCAGAGAGATGGATGGAGCATCTCTCTGAACCTGGCCTTCAATGTGGGCTTAGCAGAAGCCCACAGGCTCCACGTGTCTCTCCCTCCTACTGGAGGGATCGCAAGAGTGTGTCATGACACCTGGCTGTGTGCACGGGTGCTGGGGACTGACTCTCAGGACCTCATTCTCACACGGCAAGCAGGTTCATTGACTCTTCACCCTCCCAAATATGTATTTTTTGGAGAATCTGTACCAAGCATGAAAAGGCTTTCATTATTTCTTTTGAAAAATATCAAAGAAGATACTAGAAAAATAATATGTGCCCTCTTCCCTATAAGCCCCTTTTCTATGTTTATGTCTTTATCTTTTGTTTTCTGACCGAAGGAATTTAACCAGAGCCATGTGAGTGACCAAAGCTATGGAACTGTTTAATGGAACATCATGACCTCACCAGTACACATCTGAAGAGAGCAACCCACAGAACCCATCATTTGCAGGGAGGGGTACCGGCCCATGGGTCTTCCGTTACTGGCAATTGACATGTTCTGCCTTTTTCAGACCCAGGATAGGCAAACACAGCTATTGTGGATCACGGCTGCAAAGGCCACACCATGCCTGGATAGTAGTACAGCACAGCCGCTCTCCTACCATCTAGCACTTGCTTCTGCCCACTCTCTGCTCCACAGTGTCCCCTGGGTCTTAGAGGGAGCAGATAAACGTCTGTCTAGCAGCCAGTACTCTTCCTTATTCTTAGTACCTTGTGCAAACAAGAGTTGGGAGGGGGCATAAGAGAGGGTGTGGGTGAGAGGAATCAAAACACATCATAGACATGTATGAAACTGACCAGGAAAAAATGATAATTTGTATAAATAGGTTTCTAGAAGGAGAGAGTGTTGTGGATTCAACTCAGTGGCAAGCACCTGCCCAGCACATAATATGCCAAGTCTTCAGTTCTAGCCTTAGTACGCAATAAAACAGGACTCCACCCTCTGTATTACTCAACCATGATTTTGCTTTTTACTTATATGTAAAATGGGTACAATTTGTATCTTTCTCAACAATAATTTTTCCACTGAAAACCAACCAGAAATACTCTGAAAACATCTATTCGGATAGTACACACACACACACACACACACACACACACACACACACAGGTCTATTGCAACTATAGCCACCTGCTTAGTTCTTACTTCTCTGAAAAATAGAAATGCAAAATGGGTAACTATCTACAAGCCAATCATGTGAGATAAGAAACCTAACAGTGGTTATAACTCCAATCTAATTTCTTACAGGATTCACACTGAAAGTCAAGATACAGCAAGGGTCAACTGGACATTTTTTCTAACCACAGTCAATTTATGACTAAAGAAGCAAAAATCACTGCTTTAGAAGGAAATTTATTACTCAAAAATGATGAGCAGCATTCGCCACATTCATTGCAAGGTACGGGCCATGCAGAATACAAACATGAACTAGGTATGGCCGTGCGGAAAAGGGAAGGGACCAGGTGCTACCCCCAGAGTGGAGCGCAGCACAGGCTGTTGATGGGGAGGGATGGGGGAGACATCAGAAAGATCACTCCACTGGCAGAGAAATGGCACTTGCAGAGCTACCTTCTGGGAGCTGGCACTGAGAGCCTTTCGAGGAGTGTGGCTTAACTTTACCAAGAACGGCAGACAGAGCAGCTTAGAACAAAGTTAAGCATGGCAAAAGACATAAATGATCTCAGAGGAGCAGCAATCCCTCTAGGCAGAAAAGGCAAAGGAGAAAGAAGAGCCGTCAGAAACTGGGGTCATGGGCTGTAACTGCTAAGGACATCAATGAGAAGCTGGAAACCTGGAGTTTCGTCCGTACACAAGGGGGAGCCAGTGAAAGTTCACTTGGCTTCTTTAGACTAAGTCAAACTCCACACAACAGGAACTCTTTCCTTCTCCAGTGAACAGATCAGTGTGTGGCATCTCTAACTGAGGCATGTACCTGGTACAGCAGCAGCATCCCAAATGGAACCCCCATCCTCATGCAAACAGTTGCATTCCCTTCTTCTCCTGTTGCCTAGAAACCAGCAACCTGAGTTACAAAGTTCTGATGTGTGTGTATGTATGTATGTATGGATGGATGGATGGATATCCTAAATAGTTCATATAACATACAAACCATTGTATTTGCTTTCCTCCCTTAAAAAACTGTATTCGTACCAGTACTTTATTTTTAATGACTGAATAATATTCTATTGTATGCATATAATATAGTTTATTTATCAGGTGGTAGCCTTTGTGCATTTTTTTACCTTTTGGCTCTTGTACCTAGTTCTGCTATATACACCCATGTATTTTTCTACGCCTAAAATTTTTACCTGCCAGGAAAAGTGATGAATAATATGGAAATTTTATGTTTTACCTTTTATAAACCACTAAGCTGCCTGCTACACTGGCCAAACCCTTTTGCATTCCCCATAGTGTAAGCTCCTAAGCTGGCTGTGACAGGGAAAGAATGAGGCAGTTAAGTGGCCATTCAAGATGTCTCGATGAACGATGGCCGCGCTGAGCCAGGACCAGGTGGCGGGGCACCGGGAAGCGCAGAGTGAGGAACGCACAGAGACAGAAACGGGGTGAACAGACAAGCAGGCATAGACGGAGGCTTCCAGCTGGAGTAACTGAGTCAGTGGTTCAAATACCCAGGAAGTTACAGCACAAGATGCTAATGGGGCTGATTTGGAAAAATGGCATCTCCTAGATCACCAATGGGCCAAGAGGAATTGTGGGAAGGTGAAGAGGTGGAGTTTCAGGTTTAGCGGGGATTAAGACAGGGAGGGGAGCCGCAGAACAGCTGGGTAGGGAAGACTTAGAAGAAGAGTCAGGGCCCAGTGCAGCAGTTGAGAGAAAGTCACAGACAGTGTAAGGTGAACCAAGACCCTGAAAGTGAGAGGGGCTTGCAGAGGGCTGTGGCTGAGTTTGCAAGACTCAAACCTCCTCTGGACAGGCTCAGTGATGTCATGGTTAGTTTCTCCATGAGCACAGCACTCAGCGGAACTCTGCTGGTTTGGACTGCCGCACCTAAAGCCTCTCTGTGTATGCCACATTTACACGTATTGTCTTTTACCCTGCGGGAACTGTATATGGCACTGTTTCTCATTTGGCAACAATGTTCTGAGTCTTAGGAAGGTCAGCTTTCCAGATACCCACAGCTAGTGCTTCCCTCTGGAACAGCACTCCTGGCTTCCGTTGTCTTTAAGGCATTTCCTTGGAGGTTTCTAGCAAAGCAAAAAAAATGTTTCAAAGATAGGACCCCAATCTAAGGAACTCAATGCACTTAAAACATTTAAAGTGTGACTACGAGCAGGACTGTCCATTTTTGTAAACACTAAAGGTTTCAATAGTTAAAATTTCTTGTTAATTTCACCCACAATTTGTTTTTTTTTCTCTAAAAACATTTCACTCCCTTACATTAACATTTTAATGAAGAAGACTATTTTGTTCTCTAATCGCTAATTTACAAGGGTTTAGTATATTTAATTATTATAGTTCTGGGTCTGTTTTGTTTTTTGTCTTTTGCTGAAAGATAAGCATGAGCGGTATTAGCCTGTCTTAATTTTTGTTAACACCCTTTTAATTCAATAGGCCGGAAGTCAGTCTTCAAGTTTCTGTTCTATTAGATAGAAAAGCAGGTGCCTTGGGATGCCACAAGCATCTGCTTTATTCTCTCAATGGTGTACATTAGACACCAATACAAGCGCATGTATGTGAACAATATTCAGTAATTCACAACACAATATTTCAATCAGAATGACAAATCACTTCCTCTCCTGGTCCTGCAACCACACCTGCCTCCCCGGCCTCCTCCGGTAATCACCAGACTGACTCTCATGACCTTTGAACTCACAAAATCCCAAGGAGGGTTTCTCTGTAAATCTGCTGCTACCTCTTCCCTGGGGCAGAAGGCAATTAATTCGACTTAAAATCCTCCTCTTCGAATTCCTTCTGGATTCTGATAAGCTAAAATCCTGTTTATGTAAACAAAAGTGCTTAATTAATCAGAGCATGTGATAACGCCAAGAGGAACCAGGAAGTCTCCCTGCTTCCATTTCAGACCGCAGGTGATGGCGCACGCATCCCTGAAGATACCACGTCCTTCCAAACTGCAGCGGCGTTAACTTTTTCTAATGCTTTTACTTCATTTCCAAATTAAAGCTGAAATCCTGTACAAATTAATCAGAGGATGTTTCATTTACAGTGGGAAACTCAAAGCACACTCAGTGGAATGTGGAACTTCTACCCTTTGAATTGGAAAGTAAGATTTAGTTAGACTCTAGAAAACGCCAAGTGGTGGTTTAAACGGCTCTTTCGTCGTATATGACAGTTATGGAATGGGGTCTTCATTTCTGATACAAAGCCCTCCCTGCATGCACTTGGCTACAATTCCTCTCCAGTGCTCGCCAGTTTAGGTCTTCCACCCGGAGAGCTGGGTTCCAATCCCCTCTAGGATGCCTCACTTCTCAGGTCTCCTGACCCTGCTCTTGGGCAGTCTCCTTGGATGTTTCCTTCGTAATTCCTTCTTGCAGTCTGCTCTTGCTACTGTCAAGCCTCTAGGACCTGACGGTCACTAACCTACGTCAACTTTCTTGTTTCTCACGCAAGCTCCAGTTCTGTCAGGGCCTCTGGGCATGTCTACCTTTCTGGGGCGACCTGGTCTTCAGAGAACTGGACGTTCCCATAGTAGCCCTTACCACAACCTCTGGATCTGACCACTTCACCATCGTTCTCGTAACATAAAGCTTTGGATTCCTGCTTCATCCTCAACTTAATCTTGAATATATATATATATATATATGTATATATATATACATATAATATATACATATATATATATAGTATTTATTTATCTTTATATGAAGTTCTACCTAGTTTGCACCTTGATATGGCTCGGCAAACATGGCTGCTGTTCTTCACAGGTTCCCTACTCTCTCTATACAGTACTTCTAAATGGTTACCATAACCATTGGTCTGCCACAAACTTTATGACAGGCTCCATGGCAGGTGAGGTTCTGAGAGGTCATGGGCATGCAGAGAGCCAGGCACTGCCAGTCATCTCTACGACACTGCCGGTACCAGCTAAACAGTGGCATCTGGAGATTAGACTGGCTTTGACATTTCTACCATGACAATAACATGTCAGAGCAGAAATGTATCTGATAGGAACAGCGCGGTCTCTAAGCCATCAAGATTTAAGAACTCCTTGATATTTGGGTTATCAATACAAGGAAGTCTGTGGCCCAAAGAGATCCCTTAGCTCTAAGAATGACTTAGAAGGAGACAGCAACAGAGATAAAGGCCGCGCTGCCCCTTCATGCATGGCTCAGGGAGGACTGGCTTTGGGTAACAACCATTGAGGCCCCGGGCTTGCGCACAGTCCACACGAAGCAGGGGAGACCAGGCTATCTCCAGCATCCAGCTACTCTATTCTGAGTTCACACTCGCTAGGCACCTTCAGAGTGCAATCCCAGACCTCCATGTTCCCAGAGAATGCCTGGGAATGGCTGAGGCAAGCATTCCATCTGTGTGACTGCACTTCTCGCCGTAAATGAACAATGCGGTACTGATTTTACCAAACCTCGTGAATGTGCTTCATGTAAGTCTATCCAAGAGAGGCAGAATCGCCCTGTGAGTGCCAACATCATACTTCTGAGTCAGCTGGGCTCAGTGGCCGACTTAGATACAGTCTCGAGATCACTGAGGCAGCAAGCACCTTCCCGTGAGGCCCGCAGTATTTCTAACTAACCCTGAACAATACTGCGTAGCACTGACTGGAATAGCATCCATTATCCAGATTGCTTTGAGTGAGCTAACTATTGCAAACGAAGAAGCGGGCAGTAACCATGAGTGGCATGAGGGATGTGTGCTATCTTCACTATCTGAGATGCCAGAGGGAAGGGGTCTACCTTCATCTGGTTTCCACTGCCATTATAAGGATATAAACAAGGGCTTAAAAAACAGCACCACATCTAAATGCTTTGTATCCTAAACCCAGAGATTAATCCTCCAGTGGGTGTTTAAACAGTCTGTTCCTAGTTTTAACTATTCTGCTAGAATAGCCTCTAACACTGGCAGCCTGGAACTGTCCTAAGACATCCATGCAGCAGGCAGTGAGGGTAGTGAGGGGAAGCCACACTTGGACTAATCAACTCTAAGAGTCCGGTAGAGCCACATTAACTTATTTGGAATTTTTTTTAAGCAACAAAATGAATTACTGCTGCTACTTCTAAATAATTAGAATGCTTCCTGTTGTGCCTTATGGCTTTAAAATAATTACAGCGAGTCAATAATAGTCATTCGAAATGTAATGAATTGATGGCTAATCTACGCATCCATTCAATCATTCAACAAGCATTTGCTTATCACATATATTCAATTATTTTCATATTCTGGATTAGTCTGCAAATATTTGGGTTTCTGTCATTTCGGTTTTTAATGGGAGGCCTCGGTCTCAAAATATACAAAATGTGAGACTCGTCATCTTCTGGTACAAGTCTGCTCCTTGTCCGCTAAGCCAGACTTGCCTAGTGTGGCTCCTGCCTTCACCCCCACCCCTCACATCCAATAATGAATTGCTGTAGGCTATCCTGCTGTGGTCTGTCAAGCCCATCTCCTTGCTCACTGCCCTGGATGAGGCTTCCTTCCTCCCCAGAGAGCTGTGGTGGTCATGCCCTGCCGTCTCCTGCCTCTGATCACCCCTCCTTCCTGTCTCTTCCATATTGTAAATGGAGTTATCGTGTTAAAATCCCCACCAAGCTATCTCACCCCCAACACAATGATCCTTTTTGTTTCTTCAGTTGGATTCAATTCACTAACACAAGGATAGGAAGTGTGAAACGAAGACCAAAATCCACTACATGCAAGGTAAGATTTAAAGGCTTCTAAACCCGTATCCAGTCATATCGCCCCGGAGAAGTTTCTCTGCAGCTTTACCGCTCTGTGCCTTTCTTCTCTTTGTTCACCTAGAACTCTCTCCTCCTTCGAGACTCCAAGGGTACCCTAGCCCGAGACATGCAATCCTGGGCCCGTGCACAGTAAGTCCAGGTGTACCTCACCAGGCTAGTCTAAGACACATATCACATGCGTCATGTTACCCTGGACATGTTTCCATCTCCGTCCTGTACTCCTGCATCTAGACAGGGAGATCCCAGGACTGTGCTGTCTTGTGTAGCTCCTCGGCCACCTCTAGCCACCAGCCCAGTGTGTACTACATAGCGGATACTCAATCAGTACCTGCACATGGCTAGACGATAGGAAACCAGGGAATGGCTGACTACGGGAAAACACAAACTGAAAGGCCTCTTTGAAGAGTACGAATGTGGTTTTGGGGAGATTAAAATCCAGAGAATTCTTACACAGCACAAGTCCAGTGACGGCAACAGTGCTATGAGAAGGTCGACAGAAGAGCACACGTCCACCCCATGGAGCTGCCACTGTGCTTCCACGCTGGCTGGTGACATCCCACAATGACTAGAGAGTCCGCAGAAGAAAAGCGTCTCACAAACGCAAAATGTTACCAGTCTTCTCCGACAGCAGCAGACCAGTTGACAGTCTGCATTCTCAACATGTCGGTCGGTGGCTGCAGTCCCTCTACGCTATCCTATTATAATCCTTATTCTACAAAGCCTTGTTTCTAAACTGTTATCATACGAATGATACGGTATCATCGTACGAGCGAATTAGAGTTCATATTTCAACATCAGAAAAAAGTGGCTCTTCTCTGAGATGCGGAAGAACCAGTCTTCAGAGGAAAGTCGTCTTTGTGGTCACAGGCCCCCCAGGTTATGTGGAACCCTCACCAGGGGAGGCATTGTTCTGATCACCAACGGCTCCGAGATGCCACGCACAACTCCGCAGTGCCCGGATGCTCTCCGGTACATCTGCCAAAGCTGCACATTCTTGTAGAGGAATTAATTAACTAGTAGAAAATCATGTTAGGCAAAGGTTGCTAAGTAATAAGTGGCTGCAGTCTGTAGAAACATAGCTAAGTTATCCACTTCACTCTCGACATGACAATTTTTTTTCCCATTTTGTTATTAGACTAGAGCAGCTACGTCCATGCCCCCAAGACAAAAGCATCAGTTGGCACACCCCCAAGTCCACTGCCCAGCCCACTATCTTCGCGTTATTCCTAAATAGCTCCACTTCCTGAAGCATATCTAAACTTCACTTGGAAGTTGACTTTTGGCAGCTTTCATCAATTCCAAGGCCTCCAGGTCTCATTAAGTGAGCAAACTCTCCCTTCCCACCAGCTCCCCTCTCCAGCTCAGGAGCTGCAGTCATGGGAGCTGCCATGGAACAGAGTCAAGGCATGACTCTGCCTTACCGATGCTCAGCCTATGAGGTCCAGTAATCATTCCTGTTTCCTCGCCCTTCGTGTTTAATGTTTTTCCTTCCCCCATGAGCAGAAATCCTTTGATCCATTCAGACTGTTCTTGGTACACACAGCTTTGCCAAAATGATTAGTTTTTCAAGTCATACTTTAATAGAAAATAGCAGCACACAGATGCTATAACTCTTAAAGATACTGGCCAAAAAAAAATCACCAAATCAATGATCTCTTACATCTGATTTCTGATTCGAATTGTTTATATACTGATGCTCTGATGTATTTTATTGAACTTTATTTGTTGAAATTTTTTTCAAGAATTTCCATTTTCTGCTGCTGGTGTAGAATTAAGTGTGGAGATTAATAACAATAACTAACTTTATCCAGCTATTCATAGGCTACAAAGTAAAAATAAGCAGTTTTTCCTATGCTGAACCATGGACAAACTCTTTATATGTTATCCAAATATGGGAAATGCTATGGAATGCTCCAAATTAAGTCCTGGTAAGACCTAATAAAAACAAGAGGCAAATTAAAAATAAATTTTATGTATAATCTCTAAATATAAGTGCAAAAAATTTAAATGTCTAAACATCAAAGATTTAGTACTTAAATTTACTGTAACATCTATAATTTTTCCAAAATTTAAAATTCTATGCTATCCTATTGTGGTTATTACCATCAATTATTGCCACATGTTTTAAACAGACCACAGCACACTTGTCTCAGAAGACAAACAAACACTTTAAAAATAATATTCAAAATCTGACTCATTTTGGTATGCTTCTAATCGCCTAAAAAGGTCTGCCCGAACTTAGCTTCTCTGCTCAAGGATCGCCCATAAGTTTTAAATCCACCCTGGAAAATGTAACGTTTTTGTGAAGCAGCTGATGCTTTGCACACGGTGGACAGGCTGAGCATTCCTTCGTCCTGATGTCATGGGCCAGCATTTGTCTCAGAAGACATCTTTTGTAATTTCCACCAAAAGGCAAAAGAAATCAGGGCTGTGAACAGGCAGAGGGAGAGAGGAGGAAAGCTACTTAGAACAATTCCCTCAGAATCATGCTGACGCGAACCTGTATATCTATAGCCACTCAACACGCACCCTTTAACATAAAGCCTTGCGACTTTTATAAAGTATCGTGTGTATTTTCAGACTGTTGGTTTTTAAAACAGCCTCTGCGCTATGGTAATGTGTCACAGGGAAGTTAGCTATAGCTTCATGAAAGGCGTTTTCATCCCTGACTGGCATCTCCTCAATAGCTGGGGCCCAGGCACACCGCTCTCTCCCCAGCAAGGCCCTCTGCGGAGAGAACAGAGCTGCATTCATAACTTACTCTCAGCACCGCGGGGCAGTGCACAGAAAAGCCTCTCTAGCCTAATGGGTGACATCACTGAAAAGTCTTCCATTTGGCCTAGGTGAAAAACATGAATGCATGCCCCATTCATTTCTCCACCTTAAAAAAAATATCAAGTAAAATCATATCCACTCTGTAGTGAAAGACCTGCATTCCCACAGACTGGCTCAGAAGAAAAAAAAAGATTCCAACCCTGTTCTTGCTTCTTGGCAGTGCTTAACACAAACTGAGTTTGCTGAGCCCACTACTCAGTCCCTCCATAACGACTGTGACAACCTTTGGCTCCACTCTACGTGTCCACTTATACCTCAGAGGGAGCTCTTTTTCTCTGTGTGTGAATTGATTGGTGCTATTATCACTCTTAGATTTAGGTCACACTTTTTAAAAATATCCTGACATGCAGTCATGGAAATCAAAACCCTTGCCCCCTCCACCGGCCTCGCCACCATAAACTCGTGCAAACAGATAGCTCCCTGTGACCTGGCTCCAGCGCTTCCTGACGGGCAGAGCAAATCAGCCCCATCGAACACTTCCCTGAATGTGCCAAATATCTATGATTCCTTGCAAGGTAGGCACCGGGTAGTCTAGCCAAAATACTTCATATTGAACAAGACACAGTCCCCTTTTTCCTTATTAGCGTCCGCCTTCCTCAGCCGAACCAGAGTTAACAGCTTCAGGACACTTCTCCAGTTTTCCTAAGCATGAGCTCAAGTGTAGGCACAAGCTGTATTTGGGGTGAAAAAGCATTCATATGCTCATCTCTAAATCCTATGACGGAAAGCGGGCAGTGTAACGCCACAGCCCTGGTGGTACTTTTGCAAGCAATGCCAAGTGCCCTCAAACTACAGCTACATAAGACCCTCTGAAAGGGCACAGCGTTCCACAGCGTTCGGAAGTCTCAGTGAATGAAATCCACGTGGACACGGGGAGCAGTGATCATGTCCGTTCTGTGCCCTCTCTACTGTCTGTCTGAATGACAAGGGGAACCCATGTCAATTATGAAGCATCGTGGACTTTTATGACCAATGACTCAATCAAAGCCACTGATCCCCTGGATCATGTCACTCCGTCCGCACTCACCAGCCATGACATGACATGACCCAATTTTATAGTTTCTCCTAGGCTGTCACCATGCCTTATGGAGACCCAGCTGCTGACATCCAGGTCCCCGGTCTGAGCTCCCAGTACCCTTGTGACACACACAGAGACACTGACTGCTTATCTTCCTGTGAGCCCTCGAGGCTGAGGGTTGCTTCTGTTTTCTTTCCTTAGTTCCATTTCCCTCTTTAGTTCCATTTCATTTGTTTAATAAACATACTCCTTAATTGACATCCATGAAAACAAGCAAACAAACAAATAAACCAGAAAACTTCCTCAGAAAGCCTACAGCGAACATTCTGAAAGAAGCTGAAGTCTAAAAAAAGCCAAATGCCTTTTCCACAACGCATGAGTCTTTGGCATTAGATAGACGCTGAAGAAAACAAATATTAATTCCCTAACACTGAAAGCTATGATTTGCATAGGAACACCTAAAGTTGACAAGGTTGACTCCCTAAGCTGAGTCGCCATCTGTGGTATTTGTGTAATGTGGATGTTTGTGTCCTGCAGATTACTGACAATAAATAAACAAACAAACAAATAAACAAACAAACTCAGTAGATTCTAGACTGCATTGCTGCACTTACTCAAAGCTTACCTAAATTACCTGACAATAAGACACTGAGAACATGAAGACCTCTGTTGCCAAGCCCACCAATAAGATTTCCCTTCCCTTCCCACTCTCTTCACAAACACAGCCCTTATCTGACTGTGAGCCTATCTTGCTAAGGCAGTGTCTTCTGCCGAGTCATGCCATATAACCCCCATAAAGAGCTAGTCATAATCATCATAATTTAAAGAACTCCCACCAAGAGGAAATCGACATTTACTGGTCCTATATTTATACCCTTATGCACATTATACCCTGGACTTAACTGGTGTGCAAGGTTACACCAAATGAGAAACACCCACGCCCCACCCCCATGAAATCATCTTTAGCAATAAGATCCTGAGCTTCTGAGCTTCTCAATGACTAGGCTGGAGCAGCAGACTCAGAGGTCATTCCTCCACAATCTCTTTTAGAAGACAGGGCAAAAAATTCACCGAAGATTCACATGACAAAGGATAATTGCCGTCGGCCGTTTCCACCCTCTGCAAGAAAATGGGCCTTCTGTTAAGAATGAACAATACGGACACTGTTTGGGTTTCATTGTGTTTTTGGAAGGAGTTCCCATCTCTAAAGTGTGCGCGCAAACGCAACAGCATTCCAGCAACCCCAATGTTCCTCAAGTCACTGATAACGCTGCTAGAGAAAACTCTGTGAACGCCTCGAGACCACAGCTGCTTCTAATATCATTCTCCTTCCGAACCCAACCCAAGAGTGGCTTACAGAAAGCTGAAGGATGAGTTTTTAGAGAGTGATTCATCCATGACGGTCATCGCCAAAGACTGGTGAGACAAAGTATTGATAAAAGGGTGCTAGCTCTGGGCTGTAGTTTGTCGTCCCTGTTTATACACCAAATACTATGTGAATGTCTTCTATTACATAAGCATTAAAAAGCTGACTGATTTCCATACATCCATCACTCTGATGTACATGAAAGATGTGTGAGGAGCAGGATGAGAAGAACCCTCACTCCATTGGGTCATATCAAACTCTAAGGTAGAGCAAGGGTTGAAACCAAGCAAAAACCAGCCATGGTGACTTGTGACAGGAGAGTCACAAGCTTGAGGCAAGTCTGGGCTCTACCAAGACCCTGTCTCATACAGTAACATCACAGACAAAAAGGAGAAAAGAAAACAAACCTAAGATTAAGCCAGTAGGATCAGCAAGATGGCACTGCAGGTAAAGATACCACCACCCCTGATGGCATCAGTTTGACCCGGGTCCCACATGGTGGGAGGAGAGAACCAATTGCTTCGGGCTGTCCTCTGACCTCCAGAGGCATCACCCACATGCACGCCTCCTCCAACCCACAACCTCTGTACACATATATACAATAAACAAATAGAACTTTTTTTTAAAGAATGAGTCATGAAAACAAACATCAGGGCTACATCTAAAAAGTATGAAGCTCACGTGCACAATGAGATGATAATTACATATAGTATGTTATGTGTAGGTCTAGTCAGGTTTCGTTTAAAAACCAGGTGATATTAAATAACTTGTCTTCTGAACGTTCCTGTATAATACTTAATGACTCTATTTCACACACACACACACACACACACACACACACACAGCAGGGCACCACCAAATAGCAGCCATGACTAGACAAGGAAGCATGGCATACATCATAAAGCTTCAACCCAAAGGTCAAAATTTATAGCATTTGGCAAAAGTGTTAGCAATGAACACTGGCATACATTTTTCCTCTTTCTTTCAATAGAAACTTTGTACATAATGTTATTGGAAAAATAAAAAGTAAAGGCAAACCTTTGAAGCTGTATTCATTATGAGAAAATATTCATTTCAAAATGAATGACTTCATATAAGTCAATGGCCTGCCCCTAAAAATTACGAATATAAAAAGAGGACTATAGCCGGGCGGTGGTGGCGCACGCCTTTAATCCCAGCACTCGGGAGGCAGAGGCAGGCAGATCTCTGTGAGTTCGAGACCAGCCTGGTCTACAAGAGCTAGTTCCAGGACAGGCTCCAAAGCCACAGAGAAACCCAGTCTCGAAAAAACAAAACAAAACAAAAGTGGACTATAATAAAGCACTCGACCAAAATACAGCACCCATATGCAAAGACATAATTTGGTGAAATAATAAGTGAAAGCATTTCTAGAGTTTCAAGAAAATACAAAAAACTACTTTATTTTTTTTCACTTAGCATATACTTAGTGGTGAAATGCCCACTGCCCAGTTGACACAATGTGCTGAACAGATGCATGGATTTATGCAAAACACAACTGCACAAACTCAGGAGCTAACTGGTTCTGCAAGGAGGATGTTACCTCAAATACTGCCAAGTCTAGTACACAGGACTCATGAAGACTGTGGAGCTGACAGGTGTTTGTGGAGTGCAGCTAGAGGTTATTTTAAGGGACATCTTAGCCTGGGATTTGAGGTCATAGCAACATATAGTGAAAAAGGAGACCATTGGGCAGGTGGAATGAGAAAGCAGAACCTCACGAAGAACCCTCTCTCCACTGTGAACTTCATAAGTACCGAGGGGAGAGACGGGAGAAAGACAGGAAAGAATGGGCCATCAGCAGAGCGCAGCAATTGGACACTTTAGAAATGGATGAGGTCATACAGGAAGAAAGAGGGAAGGGAGGAGGAAACAACTTGGGATTGACTGTACCGGGGCAATGCACAGCTGAACGCACAGCACTGCCTCACCCCGGGACTGTGAAGTGAGAGGCACATTGTCCTACAAGTGCACAGTGTCTAGGCTTACCTTACGGGACTCTCGGGCTTGACTGAAAAGCTCAACAGGGATATTTTTCTGTTTAACCAGTTAGTTCCTGAGTATTTTTCCAATCAATTATTTTTCAGTAGGAATAACACTTACATATGACTTTAATATAAAATACAATTTACAAAGTACCTGAGTGAGCTTATATTGCACAGAGACGTGTGTGCTCAACATGTATCCTTTTAAAAATTATTAAATGGCTTCTCCCACATTTCACTCCAGAAGTAGATTCATTTCATTTCCATATTAGATTCAAAGATCACTTTCCATAAAGTAGCCTCAAGACACATGCTCGCCTTACCAAGCCCTTCAGACGAAAGGTGGTTTTTGCAAATGCAAACTACGAATGATTGTCATCATCATCATCATCATCATCATCAACATCTTTATTTTCCTAGGCATATGAATTTTGCTTCTGGGGACTCCAAGATTTTACCACAGTAGGATGGCTGGGTTAAAAATCCAAATTACTAAAGTAATATTTCAGAGTAATACTTTGAACCATAGTGACATCCAAGAGCAGTAATGACTTGGTGGTGAAGTGAGCAAACCCAGAAGCGGGGACAAGCCCATTGCTAACTCTTGTAGACAGTGGATCTAGGCTTATCCTAGCTCTTCCCTGTGAGCATATGAGAGCAAGAGTCACTACAAACAGGTCACAGTGCTGGGGAGCCTCACCATTTGGAAGTACAAGCGCGCGCGAGAACACGCGCATGCGTGCGTGCATGCGTGTGTGTGTGTGTGTGTGTGTGTGTGTGTGTGCGCGCGCGCGCGCAACTAAGAAAAAAATTAAATTGAAATATTATTTTCTAAATACCTTCCACAACATAAGTGGCCTGTATCATCTTTCAAATTTAGAGATCCTGGCCTCGATTCAAATTCATGGCAGTTATAGAAACCAATGTTCCGTGCCTTGGTTCTGGTGGCAAGCATTAAATCTTTTTCCGGCTGTCATGCAACAACAACTTTAATACAAATTAGCACTGCCAAACTCAGTTTCCTGGGCTCGCAGGTCCTTGATGCTAGTCCATGAATTTTATTCAGACTATGAACTGTATGTTCCTTAGAAAGCATAGCATTTGAGAAGAAAAACCTAAACAAAATACAATTTAATTACTCCCAATTCAACGGTCTAATTTACAATTCACCACACACAAAAATTAATAGTCCCCTTTTTGTTATTTTGATTAATGTGAAGCTTAATCATTATATCATATGGGAGAATTTCCTTCCAGGCGAATTCCAATTCTGAAGCTGCAATCCTCCCTTCAAGCCGTTTAACTTGAATAGAAACCTGTCAATCAATACTAACTCGAAATGTAGTGCTTATGTTAGGAATGTGGAGCTCCTAAGTCAAATCTTTGCAAGGCTCACAAGTCTGGGAACAATAGGCAGAACTAGCTCTTGTCACTGGTTAGGAAATCTCAGTGAGCATGCGATCTGATGTTCCCGACAACTCTGGGATGGCTTCTAGCAAGGGAAGACCTGTCAGGGAAACATGATTTCAAACCAAAAGAGTATTCCTCCTCTATCTTCTATTCGCTTTGAATTAAGACACCTCAGCGGAAGGCAGTAACACAGTAAGTTTAGCCAGATGTGTGATATACCGAAAATTGTGACCCTCTGGCCAAATTCTAACGGTCACAGAAACTCTACTCAGCTGCCTTCAAAATGACATAACAGAGTCCTTCTTTTATTTTAAAAACACAAAGTTGTGACAAGTCAATCGGCTGTCCTTAAACCTAACCTAATAGTTGCTTTTCTAAATATCTAAATAAGACCCTACAAACCGGACAATATAACACGAAAACCTCATCCTGTGCTGACTAAGCAGGCTTACTTTCTCTTGGTCTTAGAAATTCTAGGTTTCATATTTTTAAGATTAAAAATTGTAAGAAAAAATGCACGAAAATTCTTAAAATAACAACAGACTTGGGAAGATGCCATTCCTTTACATGTCCATTCCAACATGATCCCAAGCAAATTAGGTCTGCATGGTATTGCAGGCTCTGACCCAAAGAAAGACGTCGTAAAAGTGGCCCACATACATGCATGGTCCTTTAAAACAGCCTTAGCTATGTCATGTGTGCAAGTGGTTATGAGACACACATGGCTGAGGAAACGCCTGCTGCTCTACCATTACAGTGACGACAATGGTACCCAACTCAGGGGCGTCTGCAAGTATTAAGTGAAATAACATGTCTGACGCAGTGACAGATACATACACACAGATGACGGTTTCTGTATCTTACTAAAGTGCCACATCCATCAGCTGTGACATTAGTGACATCAGCGTAGGCATTAGGATCTCTATTTTGCAGAGGACTCAGAGAGATCCAAGCTTGTTTGAGGGCACATGGTCTTTAAGTGGAAGGGCCTGATGTAATGTTTAAGAAGAAAACTGCAATAAGCAGAACTGCAATAGTAATAGTGCCTCTATGGGATGCAACCAATCTGGCAGACGCCACACTAAATCTTTAAGGTACTGAACAATTTAATACTTCTAAAAATCCTAGGAGATCCACACTGTCTCCATTGTAAAGACAGAAAAACTGAGCCTCTAGGGGCTTGGGCACTTTGAAATGATTTTAGATGATTCAACAGTTCATCCTTTGCGGTGTCTCAGACACAGGAAACAAAATAATTCCCGACCTCACAACTTCTAAAAGAATCATAACTAAAGATCCCCTCAGAGCCCAGGAATTCAGCCTAAAACAGAATCTGGCCATCCCGGACACGCTGTCTTAAGACAAAAAAAAAACGGTCAGCCACCGGAAGGCCTCTCTCGGCAGTATGACACAGGGCAGCCAGCAGTTCTCTTATACAGAACAGTGGCATGAGATATACAGCATATACAGCCTTGTGTCTACAAGCAACTAGAAAAAGAATAAGTCTAAGGGAGTGGAAACGAGACACTCGGTGAGCCCCTCAAATGTCAGAGACCTAGTCCCCTCCTAGGAGAGCTCTGGGCCTCTCTTCACCAGCTCACCAACCCAGACACAGAAGCCTCCTCTCTTCTGACCTACTATTGAGACAAAGGTCACAGACATAAGCAGAGTTTTGCAGAACTATATGGGCTCCACATTAGGAAGATGGTAGATCAACACCAACCAGTCTTCTGTTCCTGCTCACTCCCAAACAGTGAGCGTGGGCTTCATCCAGGTAAGGGGGACTGTGCATGTATCTCCTAAAGAGCCAGGGCCCTGTCACTGCATAGGAATGAATTCAGAAACAGAATGTGCCCATGACACCACAAGGCACAGCTTGGCATCTGAGTCTAGCCTCTTCCTTAGCATGTGAGCTGACTTCTGGCAAGATTTAATTCCTATGCTCCTTCAAGCTCTTGCCTATGGGTCTAACAATAGTAATGCCATCTGCCCCAGAGAGCCATTATGGAGATCAAATTAGACAATCAAGTGCCCAGCACAGTGCCTGGCACAATCAGATTCAGTGAAGATTACTAGTGGGTTGTTATTTTATTCTTGTTCTGTCCATTCTCTACAATTTACACAGGTCCATGCAATGTAACATTGAGTATGCTGGGGCAGGGTTTATCCCTGAGATAAGAAATTGGAGGCTTAGATTGCTTTTAATATATATATATATATATATATATATATATATATATATATATATATCTTCACATACAGGCTGTGTGTGCATGTGCATGTGTGTGCACATACAAACAATGTTCGCTTATTCATATGTTTGGGACTAAGCCAGGGTCTTGCTGACCTACATCTCCAGACCCTAGGAATAAACTTTTTATATAAGAAAACAAAATGAGTCTCAGCACTTCAGACACAGTATCTGAGCTACACAGCTATTAAAAGATTGACAGTAGTGACAGAAAAAAAAAGCCCAAGTTTTGTTTTTTGTTTGTTTTGTTTTTGTTTTATTTTGTTTTTTTGAGCCAGGATTTCTCTGCATGACAACACTGGCTGTCCTATAACTAACTCTGTAAACCAGGCTGGCCTCAAACTCACAGAGATCTGCTTGCCTCCGCCTCCCCAGTGCTGGAATTAAAGGTGTGCACCACCACAACCATACAGACCCAGTTTCTAAAGCAGTAAGTTTATGTGTTTTTCTCTTTTATTTACAATTTAGCTGAATGAATAGGCATGTGTGGGTATGTGTATGGTACATGGTGTGTGGTGTGGTATCTGTGGGGTAATGTATACATGTGTGTGTGGTATGTGTGGTACATGGTATGCATTTGTGTGTGTATGCGTTATGTGATATGTGTGTTTGTGTGTGTGGTGTGTGTGTGCTTGTGTGTGTGTGTGTGTGTGTGTGTGTGTGTATTGGAAACAACACTTCTAATTACTAATGGTTCCATGCCTAGAAACAATAAAAATAAATGAAATTTTAAAAAAAGAAGAGGGAAGACATGTCTGGGTCCAACAGTCTGGTTTAAAGGAGGCGAAAATCTTGACGTCAGCTCCAACTAAGGAAAATGGAGTATTCAAGTTTTGGGAGGGGTGGATTATTTTAGTTGTTGTCACCTAACGTATCTTTTAGATTAAGAAATTATGGATGAAAACACATTGGAATTTTATTTTACTTTGAATGGAAAATTCTATAGGGAAGGATCTTTCGTGAACAGAAGAGAAGGAAGTTAAACCCCGGCTGAAAGCCAAAACATGGGCATTGCCTGGAAAACTCACGACCGACTGTGCTGAGTGGTCCCAACTCATCAAATCCTGCCAACAGCTGGCCCGAGAGCTGGACTCTGATAGGACGACGCTACCTTGATTCTTGTCTACTGATCTCTTAGTAGGGGCTGTTTAGATAAAGGTGTCAGGCCAGATGCCCAGCTTAGTGTAGCATGTTCCTCCGCCATTCACTGCACAACCCCCCACTCCTCTTCTGTCTTGGGCTCTGCTCTGCGTATACAAACTAAGGACAGCAGCACTGGATGTGTTGATCTCTAAATGAAAAACAATTAAGAAACAGGAAACTCTTGCACACTGCTAGACAGAAGTATGGATTCGGGCCGTGTCGATCGTTTAAAGCAGTCATCTCCCAGCCTCTTTGATCAGGCAGCACTCGGCAAAACAGTCTCGAAAGCCGGCCTTTCATAGCTGCATCAAGTTCTATGCCTCAATTATAAACAGGCATGATTACACTAATTCATGCGTGCTATAAAATACAACCAAGAAGTATAAATTTTAAAATAGATCCAAAAAGGTCCATTAATCTATTACTGACCCAAAATTAGTCTTGTCAAAAATTTCCTGGAAAGCACACATCCAACTTTGGAGTCCCGAGATTTTAGTCCAGAGCAGATAAGATGCCCAAGACCTAGCCTGAGAACTGCCTTATTTTCCCCCTTATCCCTTACTTCCTGTCTGCAGGGGCTTCTCAGAATGGATTCTGGGATCCTCTGTCAAAAATCATGTAGATTCCAAGTTTCCACTTATGGCCAACTTAACAAGCACTGATGCTGGGAACTGCTGGCCTCAAATCCTCAAAACCCATGGCTTTGGTCCTTCTCAGTTACAGTTCCCGGGTAGATCAGAAAGAAAAGTAAATGTGATGTGACCGTGGTTCTACCAAAACACACGGGCATTCATGCTCTTGGTCATGCGCACACAAAGACTTGAGCATAGAACATCAACAGTAAAACATAAAACACCAAGGGAACCACCTGCGAGAGAGTAGGCTGTATAAAGACAATGTTCTTAAAGGCAGCGATATTTGTCAGAGCAATGGCTGCTCTTGCAGGGGATCTCAGTTCTATTCCCAGCAACCACGTGGCAGCTCACAACCATCTGTTACTCCAGTGCCACAGGACCCAACATCATCCGACCTCCATGGGCACCAGGCAAACATGGAGTGCACAGACCTACACACAGGCAAAACATTCATACATGTAAAATAAAAAAAATTAAAATATAATGAATTGTTTAACTACATAATAGTACTTCAATAGACACTGCAAGTCCCTTTGGCTCCAGCAGAATAGCTTTAATGATTTAAAATTAGCAACGATGCCTTTTATAAATCTGCTGGCAACTTCAACAAAAATGACCGTGACAGAAGAAATCACAAAAACAAATTCCTTCTAGAATTGAAAAATAAAAAAACAATGTATATTTCATCCAGTAGAGGCCAGGCACCACGTGACTGCTACTAATAGATCTATTGGCGGATGACCGCTCAGAGCCTGAGCTGTCGGAGTTGCTGCTGCTGCGGTTTCACACTGTACTTCTGTAAATACTTCTGCTGTTCAATGGAAACCTTCTCTATCCAACAGTGTCTCTTAAGAGGCAAATCTAAATATCAAATTTATCATCTCCTAAATTCTTTTTTTTTTTTTTCGAGACAGGGTTTCTCTGTAGCTTTTTAGAGCCTGTCCTGGAACTAGCTCTTGTAGACCAGGCTGGCCTCGAACTCACAGAGATCCGCCTGCCTCTGCCTCCCGAGTGCTGGGATTAAAGGCGTGCGCCTCCACCACCTGGCTCATCTCCTAAATTCTGACAGATCAGTTTATTGATAACATACTTTATCAAAGTTTATTCTCACAAATAACACTAAAGGAAACCCGTATTTATTCTGTTCTTTTGTTTGTCTTTTGGTCGTGTGTTTGCCTCTGGTTTTCTTTCCCGCCTTTCTATAGTCTAAGATGATCTTTGGAGAATGGAAAGGTGATGCTGGCACTATTCTGACCACTGAGATGTAAGCAAAGTCCGTTCGTGGTTTCTGAAAGGGCCTTTCCTTTATGATTAAAAAATAGAAGCTTGACAGTTGCTGTCCAGCCCTCACCTCGCACTTTATGCTTTGCGAATAGACCTGATAGACACTGGGTGACCATGGAACAAAAGGTAAGAGAACCATTAGTGTCGCGCCTGTTGTCTTTGGGGTTGAAAATCAAGTCACCTGCCTTTGTGCTCCTACGTATTTAAAAAGGCATTAATATCTGCTTAAGCCATTCTGGGTTCATTTCCTTTACTGAAGTGTATAGTTTTCCTTGAATCTTTAGGGCACTGGCTCAGGAAGACATTGCAGATGTCAAAACCCATAGGTACTGAAATCCCTTACAGAAAACAGCATATGAATGAAACATACCCTCCTGCATATTGAAATACACCTATTTAACCAACTGTTTATTCTATGTAACCCGGTGTACATGCCATGTAAACTATTGTTATGCCATCCTGTTGAGGGAACAACAAGGAACTAGGTCTATACAGGTTCTTTATACATACATGTGTAGTACATAAAACACATGCATTGTTCTTAATATTTCCAATCTACAGCAAATCCCTGTAGAACCACATCTGCCCCCCAACCATGGAGAGGGCTGACTTATCTTCTAGGTCACAGTTCTAAACTCAGATTTAAATGTCACCAGACACCTGAATTTCTCTTCCTTTGCTGCTATACGAAAGCACTTCGTCTGCACCTTTGAGTTGCTTATCACAGTCTCGGGTTTTCTTAGTGTCCTAATTTCCAGTGGAAAATGAACCCCCAGATGTCCCGTTCCACTCATTTTGGGTTCTACAGAGCATTCGGCCTGTTGACTGGCAACCACAGGTACTCAATTACAAAATTACCAAGTCAGCTAATAACGCAAGATATTGTTCTTTGCCATTTAGAGGGAACAAATTCACACATGGACTTGTGCATTCGCCCCTGTGGAAATTCCTTCGGTACCTCCCATATGAAGAGCCACAAATTCACTCCTCTGTGTACAAAATGATCACTCACTATGTGCAAGACCAATACAGTGGACCTAGTCAACAAAGGTCTTGACCTCGAATAAAGTAAATTATGGAAAATAAGATTTCATATTGAAAATGAAAATTCATTCCCTTAATGTATGCCCTAGCTGTTCAGGACATCAGCACTTGAAGTGGTTATCGAGTGTCCTTGCTGTAGAAATGACATTCAAAATTCAAAATATGCTGGTAGAAATACAAACAAATCTTCACTTATAAGCAGTTCCAAGCTAAAAAAACAAATGAAATTTAAAATGGACATTTCATATGAAGCTCAAGTATATGTTCAGATTGTGATTTGGTGCCTGTTGGCTCTTCTTTCTCCACCCTGGGATGTGGACCGGACACCTATGTTCCCTCCACGGGGAGCAGCTTCAACCCACCAGCATCCTCGGACCACCCCAGAAAGACTCTGCCTGTTTGCTCTTAAGGAGGCAAAACTATGAACTGAGTGTCCCCAGCAAGGCTCACAAGTCAGTGAAAAGGGAAACTGGTTTGAGGCAGTTTTCAGAGGAACATCAGTTCCTTGCCTGGGTCTGGAATTAACTCGAGGCAAAAGTTACAAACAGATGAAAGTGTCCTAAGAATGCTTGCTTTAGTCTGCTCCTTCCTGGACAGTCTCAACACCTCTTCCCCACAGCCCGGAGGAGTCCGCACCACCAACTCTAAGATCGTGCTTCTCATACTCCAGGATCCCACGCAAAACCCACCTACCTGCAATGAGAGGGCAATGTTTGATCAAACTAATTAGGAAGGAGGCCTTCAACCCCATTTACCTCTAGGGAGAAAGCACAGGCTACCGGGTCAGACGGGGTGCATACTGTAGGCACAGAAGATGGGTTTCAAATGAAGGAGGGGGTGCCTTGTGAGTAGACTTCCTCCAGTGTCCCTGCCACCTTGTGCTACACCGCTGGCACGTTAACCACTCCCCACTCCCCACTCCCCAGCTCGCAGTTCTCAATGACCCTTCTAAAAACATCCTTTTCAAAGAAACAGTATGAAAGTTTTGTGACATGTGAGGCTGCTTATTTCCCCTCCACCTGCAGCAAGTCCTACACCAGACACAGCCTGGATTTTAATAAGGGGAAGAGCGAGGGGTAAGCGGGGCAACTGGCTGAATTGACCATGGGTCATTTGAAATTTGGCAACCATCTGCACTGACAGGGTTGAATACTTCAGTTAAAGCAGAAAAACCTGTGATTACAAGGAATTTAATTTAACTGTTCTTTTATGCTGCAGACAGATTTCGGCAAGCGCTATGGGGGGTGGGGAGGCTCAAACTCGATCTTTAGGAATCTTCAAAGATAACAGTAGAAATGAAATCTTTTTTTTCTATTTCTTTAATTTTTAACCAGAAATTTCGCTTTTCATTTGCAAATAAGGCTTAAGAGGGTAACTAAAGCATGAAGTTGCTTTGTTTGGGGTCGATTTTACAAAGGCAGTTGTTTGTATTTTCTTTGTTTGTTTGTTTTTATTACACGGGCTATCTCCAGCTAACCATAAGTACGGCTGATGCTGTCTGACGCTAACTCAGGAAGACTGGTGAGGAGTGAGGACACCTTAGTCAACACCATGAGAGAAGATTAATAAGCTTGAGAATAGGCTGAGAGCAAGCACTGTGAGGTCTTCCCAGGGAGAAGCGAGGAACCCGGGTCATAGACTTCATTGCAATGTGGACAAGCAGAAGCAATGAAATACATTCCAGAAAAACGTACGTGGACACTGATCATCCATTGAGGGGGTAATGCATATAAAAAAGTAAAATATGTCACCTAATAGAACCCACAAAACATCCCTTCTTCTATTTTGCCTGCTAGAGTCTTGCTTTTTAAGTTATTTCCCTTTCCCTGAAAAAAAAAAAAACAGACACTGCTATTAATATTATCCTGGGAACACTGAAAAGAGCAAGAGCGTTATACACGTAATTTCCAGTCCTGCTTCTGAAAGCAGATTCATTAAAAGAAGACTTCAGCAAATGCGATCCTCATGGCAGACCCGAGGCATGGTGGGTAAGGCTATAAAGAAAACAGTCATTTCCACGGCGTCCAATCACAGTTAGCAAAGGAATGGAGCCATACTCTCAAACGCTCACTTCTGGGATGGTGAGAGCATCTGTCTTATTTGGGGAGGTGTCATCATTTGAGTCCTATCCTCCAAACCCCCGAAAATAAGCTGAAGTACTAGCCTCCCAGTACCTTAGAACATGATCCCCTTTGGAAACAACATTTTTAGATGCAGTTAGACGAAGTCATTCATTGGGGTCCTAAGCAACATGGCCCACGTATTAATACAAAGGAAAAATGTGTGTACAAAGATGACAGACAGATGGATCCTCATACACACGTCACGGACACAGGACACCACATGAACGTGGAGGTAGTTCTTTTGGGTACTTCAAGAAGCCAAAGAACTCCAAAACTGCCCGTATCCCACTAGACCCAAAGAGAAGGATGAAACTGTGTCTCCTTTCCACCCTCGAGAAAGAGCTAATCCTGCTGGCTCTTGCATCCTGAACCGCCGGCGTCCAGAATGGGCCAAAAGCTGCACTGCGTAGCTACTCAGTGTGCTCTGCTGGGTTGTAGGAGTCCTGGGAAGTGAGAACAATGGAGTCATTATTGTAGCAAGGAGCTGTCTGGATGTGTGTTTTCACAGCGATAAAAAGACACAGGAGAAACAACTGTTTGCGGAGGAAAACTATGAGGCCCTGTGCAAATCGGACTGGGCGCGTCAGGTCTCTGGGCTGGGAAATCAATCAAGCCGCAGAGTGTGCAGCTCACAGAAGGAAGGGAGGCAGCAAGGACAAAACGGCGGGGATTCTGCACCTTCCTCCAGAAACTGACATCGTACAGGTGTTAATGTGACCAAACTCTACTACAGAGGGCTACTGGGGGGATGGTGAGAAGAATCCATGTTCAGTTGCTTTGCCATTAACAGCTTTTGATTCTCATTTATAATTTCCTTGACTTTAAAAGCATTTTGATTAATGTCCTAGTATCTAAACAGGTTCTGAAAATCTTGTCCCTACTATTCCAAACACTCTCAACAAACACTAGAGATCAAATTACTTGAATTACTATTAAATCAAAACATGTTTAAAATATTAATCTATCTCTATCTCCATCCATTGCCAGATGAAGCTTCTATGGTGATATGCAAGATATTCATCAGTATGGCTATTGGAAAGGGCCATTTCAGGCTCCCTCTCCTCAGCTGCCCAAGGACCTAGCTGGGGACATCTCCATGGATACCTGGGAACCCCTCTAGAGTCAAGTCTCTTGCCAACCCACATTGGAGTGCTGGACTGAGCTCCCAAGGCCCAAATGAGGAGCTGAAGGAGGGAGAACATGAGCAAGGAAGTCAGGACTGTGAGGGTGCGCCCACCCACTGAGACGGTGGGGCTGATCTAATGGGAGCTTACCAAGGCCAGCTCGACTGGGACTGAAAAAGCATAGGATAAAACATGTCCTGAACATGGCAGACAATGAGGGCTGCTGAGAAGCCAAGGACAATGGCACTGGGTTTTGATCCTACTGCATGTACTGGCTTTGAGGGAGCCTAGTCTGTTTGGATCCTCACCTTCCTGGACCTGGATGGAGAGAGGAGGACCTTGGACTTCCCACAGGGCAAGGAACCCTGACTGCTCTTTGGACTGGAGAGGGATGGGGAGGGGAGTGTGGGGAAGGGGGAAGGAAATGGGAGGTGGGGAGGAGGTGGAAATTTTTAATAATAAAAAATTAAAAAACATTAATCTATGTGATAGTCATGATATGCATAATCTATGTGATATGACGAGCTGGTGTCTTTGGTCCTCAGCCTCACCCCACTGCCTTCAGCCACTAACCACACAATCTGCCTTAAGCCTGACTTAGCTACATGAGGTCACTGTACCTGGCATCCTTTTCTGAATCATAGCAGAACACTAAGATTTTAAAGTTTCTTTCTTAAAACTTTTCTACAAGTAAATATACAGGTATAAAGTAGAATAATTTAAACCTTCTCGTGTGTGTGTGTGTGTGTGTGTGTGTGTGTGTGTGTATTGTAGTGTGCTATGCATGAGTTGATGGGAGGGGGCACACACGTGCACATGTGCATTTGTGTGCTCCTGTATCCGGAAGCCTGAGGTTGGCATTGGGAGTTCTTCTCAATAGCTCTCCATGCTATACTTTGAGGCAAGGTTTTTTGATTGAGTCAAGAATTCTCTGGGTGAGCTAATCTAGCCACCTTGCTCCTGAGATCCAGCGTCTGCCCTCTACATAAAAACTTCAGGTGGGGCACCTTGCCCTCGTGGCATTCGAGCCAGTTCTGAAGATCCAAACTCCTCATTCTTACATGGCCAGCACTTTATCAGAAGCTATCTCCTTAGCCAAGACTTCTTCTAGAAGGTATCTCTGTTTGTGACACAGTGCGATCAGAGTTTCTTCAGAAACCTTAGGGATTTAATCAACAGGATTTTCTTTGAAGGACACACTTAGAGTAATCAGGCTCTAAGAGGTCCCCAGTGATTTCTACCTCTTTGTACATCACAGTCTGTGTGCTTTGTCGTCCTCCACCCACACTAACCAGTCTTGGCCTCTGACTAGGGAACAAGCTAACACATTTCCAAGATGAGGTTCTAAAAGACCACAGCTTCTATTTGGATCTCTGTCTTTCAATCTTTCTCTCAGTATCTCTCTCCATCCCTCCTTCCTTCCTTCTCTCTCTCTCTCTCTCTCTCTCTCTCTCTCTCTCTCTCTCTCTTTCTCTCTCTCCTTCCTGTTTTTCCCTTCCCTCCCCATCACTCTGAAGTCAATCTAGCGCCATTTTGAGGACACTCAGAAAGCCTGTGGAGAGATCTAGGAGGTGAGGAACTGAGACCACCAGGGAACACGCACAAGGCAGGCAAAACTCACAACAGCTGTATCCACTGAACCATCTTAGAGGCGAGCACTCTGGCCTGGTCATTTAAACTCAGCCTCCTGAGAGCACCTGAGCCAGAAGTACCCAGACAGATGCTGGCAGGGTCCTGCCCCTCTGAGAGTGAGTCTGTTAGCAGAGGTGCTTTAAAGAATGGAAGTGTACCATATTAGGCTCTATTGTTGGACTTAGGAAATATATAATCTATAATTATGTTCCAAGTATAAAACTGACAAATTAATTGATGCAATAGAGTTAAGAATGTATATAAGAAATTTGATCTCCATAATTTTAATATGGATAGTCAAATCAAAACATTTGTATACATTTGCATTTTATAGTAGGCACATTAAATTTTTAAAAAGTCTATTTTTGTTAGACTTTGGAAACTGCCATTACTTTATGTTTCTCTAATTATACCTTTTAAAATACACAAACTTCTCTGGCAGGATAAATATGCTAGCCACTTATAATAGAGTTGTCCATTAAATCTTTAAGGATTCCTCTATTCATATGGAATCCTAAATACCTTCATTGAAATACAAATAGCTCATGCTTTATTAAGGGCCTATGTAACAAATGGGTTGTTTTTAATTTAAAGAAATTGTCCAACTACTGGGGATAAGGCTCAGTCACCGTGCCGCATATCTATGGTCTCAGAACTTGGGACGCTGAGGCAGAGGACTGGTGGAGCCCAGCATTCAAGCCCAGCCAGGGAACACAGGGGGAGTTCAACTCAATAAAAATAGTTTTTAAAGGGGGCTGGAGAAATGGCTCAGTGGTTAAGAGCACTGGCTGCTCTTCCAGAAGTCCTGAGTTCAATTCCCAGCAACCACATGGTGGCTCACAACCATCTCTAATGAGATCTGGCGCTCTCTTCTGGCGTGTGGACATACACAGAGGCAGAATGTTGTATACATAATAAATAAATAAATCTTTTTAAAAAAACCAAAATAATAGTTTTTAAAGTAATGGTTGCCCACACCCTAGTGGATAATCACGTGTCCACGAATACGTGGACAGCTCTGGCTGCAGTGGATTCAACTAAACACACAATGGATGTAGGAGGACGTGCGATGTGGAGGGAGATGGGACTGCGGGATGCTGGATGAGGAGGTATGAGGATGACCAGACACATGGTCTATGTGCATAAGATATCTGAAGGACCAAAATTCTGTTTCTTAAAAAAAAAATGGGCGAAGAGGAAAAACCCAGCACTTTTTCCCGGAAGATGAGGATGTCAGAGTCGGACAGGAAGTGAGGGCGTAGAGTCCGGGACACCTGAGATGCCCTCATGGTTAGAAGAAGCTGTGGAATTTTAGTCAATATACTTTGTGGGCCTCAGTGTCTACATTTCAAAATGGCCACAATCATCTGTGACTTGAAGGACTAGTTAGGGTTAAAGAGAGAAAGCAGTATTATTCTCTGTGCAATCTAACATACAGGAAACACTAAATCAATAAATGTGCATCCATTTTCCATGTAGCGCAAAGTGAAACGAAAACCGGAGTGTTGCTCTCAGTTGGAGAATATATTGTTTTGAATATTCTGTCCATCTTCTAATTATTCTTTCTGCAAAATGAATCACTTCAGCGTTTTCATGTTAGCATCTAGTTCTGGTGCACAAACAAGAGGAATGGCAAGAGCCTATGTTGCTTGGGGGAGCCTCTTTAGTTTCCTGAACCAGCTCCTAAGGGGTGTCCTACACTTGGCAGTGGAATTTTTAAAGATTTGTTTATTTATTTATTGTTATTTTCTGTGTATGTGTATTTTACCTTTATGTATGTCTGTGCAGCATCTGTGTGCATTGCCAATGGAGGAACGAAGAAGGAATCAGATTCCCTGAGACTGGACATTCAGACAGTTGTAGCTGTCATGTAGGTGCTGGAAAATGAACCAAGGTCCTCTGCAAGAATGCCCGGTGCTCTTATCCACTGAGCCATCTCTCCAGTCCTTGGAATTTTTGCTTAATACATAATGGCTCCAGACACGTGGGATATCTCTCTTCTAACTCATTTGCAAACATATTTCTCATTGGCTTACAAAGTAGGAGGTGTCCATATGACTTTTTCATAAATATTTTTCTCGGGTTAATCCTCCCCTCCCTGCCTTCTAAGCCTCTCCACTTTATTCTTGCTCTGACCTTTCCACCTCTCTAGCTTCTCCCTCTCTAGCTTCATACCACCTGCTAACTCCCTCCCTGGAGGCATCTCCTCCCCAGATGTCCCCTTTCTAGTTTCCTGACTCTGACACATATATATAGAGAGAGAGCCTGGGTTACCTCTGTATATATTTTTCCAATTCCATTCCATTTACCCACAAATTTCATAATTTCCTTTCTGTAGCTAAATATCCCATTGTGTATATGTAACACATTTCATTACCCATTTGCTAGTTTATAGGTATTATATGTAGGCTGATTGTGTTTCCTAGCTATTGCAAATGAAGCTGCAGAGAACACGGATGAGCAAGTTTCTCTGTAGTATGATACAGAGTCTGATGGGGTAAATGCTCGGGAGTGATGTAGCTGAGTCATTCACTAGTCCTATTTCTAGCTTTTTGAGGACCCTTAACGATGAGTTCCACGGTGGTTATACCAGTCAACATCCCCACCAATAAGGAATAAGAGTGCCCACAGCCTTGCTAACACCTGCTGACATTTGATTTCTTTTTTTAATACTGGTCATCTGACTGGGGATGGCACCATCCATATTGGTTGGAGGATATAGAGAAATCAAGCAGTAACTGAGCAAGAAGCTCCCCTCCTACTAGCTGGCTTCCACACAGCTGAAAGATTCTATGTGGACTGCCAGAGAAGAAAGGGCGCCAATGATATGATCCAGCTGTGACCTCTATGCACTAGAATGCCAACCTTCTTCCAGGTAGTGGCTAATTGTTATGAGGATAATCAACCCTCTCAGAGTGGATTTGAGGCCCACTTATGGGGGATACATGTTTGGTACCGTAAACCTAGTCAAAAGCCATGGCTGTGGAGAACATGGCTTGAAAGAGAAACTTATTCCTGTTGTTTGGGCAAACTGGCATGGCACCAAACTCCCTTCGAGATATTTATGTTTATACCCATAAACAAATGCTACTCTATGCCTTAGTCAGAGAAAGTTCTCTTTGCAGAAAACAGTGAAGACCGCAGAGATCCATGACTGGTCGAGATGCTAAAAGATGATTAGATTTTCAGTTCTAAACAGGACACTTACACCACATTCTCTGAGGTTAAAAAAAATGTGGAAGAAGAAGCAGAAAGTATAAGGGCTGGTAAGTAAGTATAAAAGCTGCAATATGCTACCTTCAGGGCATGAGAAAGCCATTTCAGCCACGATGCCACAGCAGCTACAGTGGCCCCCAACAGGCCAGCATAAGACTGAGCCTGTCAACAGTCAATCACAGATCAATGAGGTGCTCATGGGGCCCTATCACTCCCTGATGAAGTTTCTCGTTTGTGCTTCCTGGTTGCTTTGGTAATTTTACTCTCCTTCTCAGATCTTTGATGGGGTTGAAGATTAGATAATGGTAGCTACCTTCTAGATTATTTAGACTTCTCAAAGTAAAGTGATTAAAAAAATTCTTCGTTATATACTTCTCGCCTGATATTGTTTACTTTTTGTAATTTTATATGATCAGTTCCCATTATATATAGTTGTATTTGGTTTCTGAATCTGTCTTATTTAGACAAAAAAGGGGAGATGTTGGGGCAGCTGGCCCAATCCCTGCGTTCAGGGGCGTGGCTGCTCCAGCGGGGTAGCCATGCCCCTTAAATAGGATTGGGGAGCCGGAAGGCCCCCCGTTCGTTTGCCCCGCGCTCACTCCGCTGGACCCTTGGTTCTGTAAGTTCCCTTATCTCCCTTTGTATTAAACTTAAATAATTATAAAAGGACTATTTTTGGTTATTTCCAATCTTCGCCGCATCATCTGGCGCCCATGTTTTTATACACCCTCTGAGGAGCCCACCAGGTTCCAATGGATAGTACCAAACCCATGGGCATACAGACATTCCTGGTTAAAACCACTGAGCCACAAAACATGATTTAAAAAAAAAAGACATTAACGTGGAAAAGGGGCCCGTAGAGAGGAAGAGACGACAGGATGGCGGAAAGACAGGAGAAGGCAGAGAGAAAAATCAGAATGTATTACAGATATGTATGAAATGGTCAAATCATTTTAATCAACTAAAAATGGTAGATTTTGAAAAAAGGATTTGGATTTCAGCAAAGGCATCATAATTACTCTTTAAATATTGTTTTGCGTGGTCTCAAGAAGGATCAGTGGAAAACTGAGTCTTCTATCAATTAAAACATGGCTTCTCCAGCCCCATTTTCTTTTTCCTGCAACATTATCAAAAGCCTTTAAGGCTAAGGTCAGAGTTACCCATGCCATGTACTCCGTACCTCACTTCATTCCTTCAGAGCATGCTGGGGCCCACGGAGCAATGAGAATGCTGGGGCCCACGGAGCAGTGAGAATGCTGGGGGACCCACGGAGCAGTGAGAATGCTGGGACCCACGGAGCAATGAGAATGCTGGGGCCCACGGAGCAATGAGAATGCTGGGATCCACCGAGCAATGAGAATGCTGGGACCCACGGAGCAATGAGAATGCTGGGATCCACCGAGCAATGAGAATGCTGGGGCCCACGGAGCAGTGAGAATGCTGGGACCCACGGAGCAGTGAGAATGCTGGGGCCCACGGAGCAGTGAGAATGCTGGGGCCCACGGAGCAATGAGAATGCTGGGGCCCAACGAGCAACTCCCCAGACATCGTTTTTACTGGTCATCTGCTAAGTTCACAAACTAAGCAGGATGGACTATGAATTCCTAGCACCAAGAGCACACAAACACTAACGTGCAGAGCCTAATTACAGGCTCACAGTGGAGCTAGGCAAACGACTGCTCGCTCCTCTGGACTAGCCCTCCTGGGTAACATGGCAGTGGAATGTCTGGGGGCTGTACACCCCAGGTCAGGGCCACTCCATCCGCTCCCCTCGCACTCAATACTTTGTGCATAAAAGATAACATTCTCTTGGAAAGCTCTGGGGACCTGGCTTTGAACCTTCTCTTGTCTATTTTTGCTCATGAGTTGTCTCCTACATCCCAACACATTCTTTTTAGCAACTCTTTATCTCAATGTAATGTTCTTATTGCTATCTTCTTCCTATCGTGTCCCTCTGTATTTAATCTGAAAGCTAACAAAACCAATCACAACAGTCAAAGGAGGGACCCCTTTATGCCATTATTTATTTGTATTCCAAATTGCTTATGTTTTAGGGACTGCTTGTATCATTAGAGTCTACATCTGTCTAGACTCTCAAGATCAGCAGTTCTAGGCTATGACAAATGCCACGGGAAGCACACCTTTAAACAGTGTGCAGCATTCAGGGCAGATGAAAGGTCTCCCCTGAGGAGGGAACAGTCCTTTAAATTTGGCATGAGTCCCCCACTGTCCTTCAAGTCACGTGGCAGCCATAGCCTACCTCTGAATACTTCCTTAAAGAAGCCCCATTATAAAAAAACGGTCCCCTTCTTAAGGCGGTCTTCACCATATCCTGATGACACTGGTTTGTCCAGCTTCTACACATCTCCTGTTATGACGTGCAGGCAGAAGTCACTCAGCTGTGCGTGCATGTTTCAAACTTCATATTTAATAACAAATAATGAAAAGCTGGTATTTATGTCTTTCTGTTCAACCAACCTTAAGCAACTCCACTGAAATACCCTTCTCTCCAGGCCAGAGAAACTCTTCAAAAATTTCCCATGTCCTCTGCCTCCCTTCAGTGCAAGAGTTTCTCACCAGTGTCAACAGGCAACAGCCCATGCAATAAAATATTAGCCAATTCAGTTTCCTTATTTAATTGCCTCTTTGGACTTTAAGCACTAAATGATTGGCACTTGATATTTGTATTTAATTATTTGCTTAGAAAGACTTTCACTTGATTTATACTTAGGAAACAGACATCACTGCTACTCTGCATTTGAACTTCTGAAACCCCGTCTTTGCTGTCTGCCTTTTTCTTTCCCACCACAGCAGAGCTTTTCAACAGGAATCAAATAAGGCTGTGACTGAGTAACAGTCCCTGGCCCCCACAACGACGCAATTCCTCATTCATGAACAGGGATATGGGGGGTTTCTCAGAAAGTTACTGCAAGAATCACACAAAAGAATATGTGTAAAACTCTGCGTACATAGCCCAGCAGTGGTGGTGCACACATTTAATTCCAGCATTCAGGAGGCGGAAGCATGAGGATCTCTGTGAGTTCATGATCAACCCAGTCTATAAGAACTAGTTCCAAGACAGGATCGGAAGCTACAGAGAAACCCTGTCTCAAAAAAAAAAAAAAAAAAAAAAAAAAAAAAAACTCTGAGTCCAGCACAAAAGAAATCACAGTGCATGTTGTATCAAAGAGAGAAACGATGGAGAGCAAGGGTGTGGGGGCAGTAGATTAGAGAGTGTCCATAAGATCAGGGCCAGGAAGCCCTCTCAGTGGAGAATGAGGGGCAGTTTATGCAGATGAAGTGGGGAGGGGGCAGAACCAATGAAGATGGAAGCCCTGCAGCCAGTTATAAATGCACTTTTTATTTATTTCCCGTCAACTCAACTGTTACCAGGTTTTAGAACAGGCTCAGATTTTACTTTCTAGCTTTTCAGCATTTATTTCTGTAATAGAAATTGTCACAAAATATTTTCAAATTTAAAGATGTTTATTTCGAGAAGTGCCATGAAATTACCATTTACGTGGGGAATTAGGCAGAACACGCGGCCCTTAAATACTTGCAGAGGTTGCGGAGCCTGTTGGCATGCACATGCTGGGGAATGGAAGCACACACAAGCATGACATCACGCTGGGGTCTCTGAGTTAGATGGAGCTGTGTGTCTTCATCTCCACTCTGTCCCGAGAGGGTCGCGCCGAGGCTGGACTTCCAGTCCTCGCTCGTGCCTCAACACACAGAGCACAGCATCCACAAAATGGGACTTTCATTGCTGAGAGGACACGGTTTTGATCTATGTTCAGACACCCAAACAATACTTAACTCCCCACTCCGAACCATGTCTGTATTTGACTAATATTGGTAAAATAATGAGGGAAATCCATTTTTTATTATTTCTGAGTAAATTAACGCTATAATCGCATATGGAATAAATACCTCCTCCTTAAAAATGAAGCCTATGATTTGCCTTTGCACGATGGCTCTCTTGGTGGCCTGTGAGAGGCAGTCCTCAGCCAGCTCCCTCGGGGCACAGGAGGAGATGTCTGTCTCTAGTTTCCATCTATATTGGAACTGCTGCTTCTTCCAGTGTTGGCCTGGCTCCCTTTTACCCTTCTGCCGCTCTAACAAGGATTCAAGGGCATAAAGTATTCAGGCAAGCGAGAGCCCTGGCTTCTCCCTGGCCAGTATCATACATGTTGCCTCTCGCTTCCTTCTCATACCAGCCTTTGAGTGGGGAATAACTCTCAGGAATATTTGACGAGAAAAATCTACATAAATACAAAGGGTGATATAAGGAAGGATGGCCTTCCTTCTACTACTATATTCTATACATCTGATTATGATCTTTATTATAATCCAGAGACTATCCTTCCTTTTCTAAAGTTCTCTAATCCAAACTTAGAAAAATGGGAGAGCTAAAGGATCTGCCTAATTTTTCAAAGGAAGGAAGGAAGGAAGAAAGAAAGAAAGGGGAAAAGAGAGAGGAAGGGAAGGAGGAAGGGAGGGAGGGAAAGAAAGGAACGAAGAAAGGAAGGAAGGAAGGAAGGAAGGAAGGAAGGAAGGAAAGAAAGAAGGAAGGAAGGAAAGACTAGAAATACAAACTTGCATAAATCTATGCATGCGTGTGTGTGTTCTTACATAATGTCTACAAAATGTTTATGCTAGCACACATAAGCTCCCTGATTTTCCCCAGCACATCTCTCCAGCAAGCGATGGTCAGAATACGTAGAGAAAACTGAGTGTATTTGAGTTGCCGACCTACTCTTTCACCAGAGCTATTAACCATTTTGTTTCTTTTTAAATATTAAGTTCAAACAAGTTTGCCAAGCTCTGGCCTGCAACTGCTTGGCCCACAAGGAATAACAGTCCCCATACCAGTCAATCACGGTGAGGAGCTGAGTTTATCACACACATCAAACTCTTACATGAGATTCTTTCTGTGCAAAGATTTTGTCACACATATGTCCAGAAGGCTAAGTGATGTCTGAAGCAGGTCACCAGAGTCCTGGAAAAAATGTCAGCCCTCTTTGCAACCTGTTCTATTTTACATGATTGGATTTTTCAATTTTGGTCTAATCAACTTAAATTATTATAGGTACAATTTTGTGAAATATAAAATTAATGGAATTCAAATTTTATGGAATTATAATTGACTATAAAATGGGTTTAATACGATCCTAATTGGAAACACGGTAGTTCACTGTTCCAGAATTCATCTTTTGGAAGTTAAAAAAAAAACCTATCAGTGATATATTTGATTCTAATTGATTTTCTTGACTTTTTGAATAAGAGAGAGACATCTTAGATCTAAAAGCATTGTCTGTGGTACAGGGCAGAATTTTCCAGGAGTCTACCTCAAACAGTGTAAACAACTCAAGTTTGAACCTAAAATGCACTAAGAATTACTTAGTGTGGGGACAGGGACGCCTCTAATTTCCAAATGCTTATTTTTCTCTATTAATTCACTTTTGCATCAAAGATCATGGTATAACAGATCTAACCTACATGGGAAGTAGAAAAAGGCAAGATCTTCTGAGTAAACTGGAAGTATGGGGACCTTGGGAGAGGGTTGAAGGGAAGGGGAGAGGCAGGGAGGGGAGCAGAGAAAAATGTAGAGCTCAATAAAAATCAATAAAAAAGCTAAAAAAAAAAATCATGGTATATACCAATGGATGTAGTCACATTTTGACAGCTGTGGGGGATTTGGGGCTGATGTATAGAAATGGGTAGAATTAAAACTGAAGGTCATTCTTTCATTCATTCACTACCTATGTGCCAAGAACAAATCCTTGGGAGATACTAGGAAGCCACAGAGGGACTATAATATCTGCTGGCCCTGTATGGGGAAGAAGGAGCAGGATTTGGGGAGAAAAAAAAATAGTATGATACAGAAAGGCAATGTGGGTAAATCAGTGGGTAAAGCCCCTGAAGAACAAGTAAAGGAAAAAGAATTCTGAACGTCAGAAGAAACTAGTGTCGCAAATGACACCATCTTCAGCAGACAGGGCCTTCCACTTGCTTCAGCCACTTACTCTGTGACGTCATCTGCAGGTGATCCTAACAGAGCTCACCTTATTGGGTGACGGAGAAACTTTAAACAATCCAGTGCAAAGACACACACGGAACGAACTTCAATCGGGGTCAAGTTTACAGATAAACAGAGAGAACAGGGCGAGAGCATGCTTATCAAACAGAGAGCTTCCAAAAACTCCTGGGTGTATGGGTGTTGTTAAATCTTAAACAGCAGTCAGCTGTGGAATCAGTATTACAGCACACACACTTAAGCAACCTGGAAAACAATTACGTATCTGGGATCTTGGTCACTTTCTTTCTAGTAGCAGACTTTACACACCATCAAGCTAAAAGAGGCTACAAACTGAAGGACTCCAGCACCACCAGTTCCTCTCACTCCCTCCATAGCTGTCTCTGTAACAGTGCACAATCGCTCATGACAGTCCAACAGTCAAGAGACAAGACTCTGGCTGGCTCAATTTTCTGCACACCTGTCAGACAGCACTAACTACGCTTTGCTTGACTCCCTATTTAGGGTTGACTGAACAGAGAGGAGCCTTGGGCGATAGAGGTGCTATCTCCCTGCAGAGTAGGGGAAATCCATTCACTGCCCATCCTGAGATTCACGTGCCCTGAGCTCAGAGTATTTCTGTCAGCAAGTTACTTCATGCATAGGTGGCTTGCGAGCCTCTTCACATCAGACTCTGGGATGGGCTAGGAGGGCTGACTAGAAAGAAGTGTTAATGCTGGATGCCACTAATTTTATAATAATCTGCCCAGCATCTCTGGCCCAGCATCCTTTAAACGGCATCTGGGAGACTCCTTAGCTCACAGATGGAATAAAAATCTTAGACCCTTCACAGTTCTTAACACGAAAATTTTAGCAGAAAAAAAATAATACCAATATGCCATTTGGACAAATGTTCAGATCCCCTGAAGCCCATTCTTTTCTACCCACTAGAACCCTGATGGACTAAACTCAGAAGTTCACTTAACTAGGGTCTCTTGTTCTGAAACACGCTGCTGGAAAATGGTACTAGATAGCGAGGCATAGCTAGATGCAGGCCCTGCAACGGCGTTTAGTAAGTAAAAGAAACTGTAAAAGGAGGAAGAGGTCAGATGATGTTCTGTCTAGCCTTGTTTGCTTTACCCCAAGACTAAATACTTGCTGTACATTCTTTTCCCTGAAGAGCGCCACTAGCTCCTATACACCCAGGAGGAAGTCCTATTGCAGCCGTGACCAGACACTTCGATTCTGGTGTCTCCATGGGTCACCCTGTTCTAAATTTCTTGGCAATGTTGTTTTTTTTAATCTATCTAGATTAAACTAACTTTTTAAAACTATCTTGATAGAAAAACAAAGGTCCCCAATGAAAACAGATATAGCATATGTGTTTAACTCAGCTCATACTATTTACTCACTTTTATACTCAATAATGTTGTAGAAATGGAAACCTGGTGTATTAGCAGACTTATTCTTACAGAGAATCACATTGAAGAGAAGAATAGTGCAGGCATTTGGAAGGGGTACGGACGTGTGCATCGGGACAGAGAAGGGGCACATTTAATCTTCTGAATATCCCAGCCATGTAATAGTATGTTCATTATCACAAGTTCCTCTTAAAAAATGAAATCAAGGTTCACACCTAACTACAAACCATCCTCATCAGTTCAGCCCCTAGCAAGTGTCAACCTTAGCTATAGAAACGGGGTTCTGATGAGTCAAGACAGAAGTGGAGAGCAAGAGAAGCGTTCGTGAGAACGCTTAAGAATCTTTCCTATTGCTTTCTGAAAAATCTAAGTGTTTCTGTAGAGACAAATACTTCACACGTTCATATATGATTCTATCAACAATAGAGTAGCATAGAAGCATGCTCTTATTCTACAAATTATACATAGACTAAATATATGCACAGGTAATCTACATATAAAGTGATCAGGCAAATATGCCAATTACCTCATAGGAATACACATGCACTTCCTATTCGTTATAGATTGGAATTTTCAAGAAAATAACAAATAAGTTATTGGGGTGAATTGAGTGAGAATGGGGCCCATAGGCTAATACATTTGAATATTTGGTCCCCAGCAGGTGGAACTGTTTAGGAAGGATTACATGGTGTGGCCTTGTTGGAAGAGGTGTGCCTCTGAGAGCAGGCTTGGAACTTCAGCAGACTCTTACCATCCTGAGTTTGGTCTATCTCTGTCTGTCTTTGTTTCCTCCTCCCTCCCTCCTTCCCTCCCTCCCTCCATCCATCCCTTCCTGCTTCCCCTCTTTCTTTCTTCCCCATGTCCCTCTCTCCCTCTCTCTTTCTGTCTCATGGTTGTGTCTCAAGATGTGAGCTCTTAGCTACTACTCTGCTTCCATAACCCCATGATGAAGGTAATGAACTCTAACCCTCTAAAACCATAGCCCTAGATAAACTCTTTGGTCTGTAAGTTGCCTTGATCATGGCATCTTACCACAGGGAAAAAAAAAGTATATACCTTTTAAGAAGCCACTGATCTACTCTAAATAAAAAGAGCACAGCAATCATAAAGTCTTAAGTGTGTCTACACTATACTGAATCGATTCCCTTTTATAAGTCTGAAAACATATAGGACACACAGAATGTCATTTTTAAAAAACAAAGTTTAAAAGTATAAATAGCAGAGTACGTTCATTCCTGCATGTATGTTCTAGAAATACAGAACGTTTTCAAAGACAGTTCATCCCCGAAGCACTTACCTGCCTACCACACAGTGTACTGCCACCTCCCTCTTGGCATGTCACCTAACTTTCAAATATTTTCAGGGATTTACTGCCTTGATTAAATCCAGCCAACAAGTGTGTTTCCGTGAAAGCGCTTTGAGTATCCTCTCTAACATGACACTGAGCCATGAGCAAAAAAGGCCACTTTAAAATATAACTTGATGCATCTATTGCTTCCCATTCAATCCTCTGGATGGGCTCCAAAGAGTCTCTTTTCAAATATGTCTTGAAAGAAGAAAATTACTCAGCTGCCATATATCTTATGGACAAAACCTTCCACGGCAAGCGTTATGTTTGTTCCAAGTCTTTAAATTTTGTTTAATCCAAGTTTTACAAATGAGGAACGTATTTGTAGGCGTTAATGCCATTAGAAGAAGAATCTACCATGGACTTCAGTTCATTATTTCGTTCTACATGTCCAAGAAGTTTACAGCACACAATCATGGACTTTATCCTCAGGACCTGCCAGCATCTCAATGCCCAAGTGAAAACGCCAAGGCATTAAAAAGCTAAAGGACCAGTGTGGAACTACTTCCTGTGAGGATAAAGGAGGCCTGCTGCCCAGAGTCTAGCCTTCCTGGGGTCCTGCTGAAGTTTCCAAGGGTCACCAGCCAAAGGATGCCTTCATGTTACCCTGACCACCTCAGCACCAGCAGCTTCTCCCTCAGTGATGGGCTCATCTCTAAGCAGCAGCATTTCTCTAGCTTCTGCCTGCTCCCTCTTACACACAAACACTGACATCCTTTGGCTCATCCTGACGTTGGTGCTCACCGCCGCTTCTGCCACAGTGTATTTCACAGGCAATTTGAATCTCCTGATTCAGCAATGTGATGTAGTATCACCGTGACTGCTCTTAAGATACGCAAGCCATGTCAGCTAGAGGATGGTGCCACTGCCACAAGGCGGGCAGAGCACAAGCCTTTCAGTCACTGGGTGGGCACATGAACATGACACAGATTCGGCCTAGGAAACACCAACATTCTGAAGAGAAAGGCAGAGATGTAGTAAAAAAAAAAAAAATCCTTCTTTTTGTTAAGAACAACCAACCTTGCTAGTAGTTTTATTAAATTTGAAATTAAAGCTAAAATATGGAGGTACCTAACTTTTACTACTAGAATCTTCCTTACATTAATGGGAAGACGCTCATTTTATTTCTTAAATGTTCTAGATTCCCTTACCATAAAATTAAAATAAAAAAATAAAACTTCAAGAGATTAAATCATAAGGATACAGCTGCCAGAGCAGGTTAAGGGAATATACATTCACAATGTCCAAAGCTATCTGTATTGCTAACTAGAATGCTTGCATATATAATTCCATTATACTTTTATAATTCAGCATTTTGAAAATGCTTTTGAACCATTAATCTATTTTCCTGGTTAAAATTCTTTGAGATGTTCTTAACAAGAGTCTTAGATAATGAATTTGCGCAAACTCTGGAACAATCTTTACAGTATTATCATTCTCATTAATTTTCGGAACTACCCACTGTGTTGAGATGATTGTCATGGGCCTAAGACTTCAATTTGGCTAAATATTTTTGCATATATTTCAACATATAAGTAACTAACAGATGTTTAAATGTTAAGTTCGTATGGAAGCTACAGTAAAATGTGTTTGCTTTAATCTCATGATTACCTTGCCACACTAATTCTTATTTTACTATCTCTTTCCCGCATAGGCAATTTCATCTATATTTTGGTCATCAGTGGTTCAGGAATTCCAAAAACCCCTTCAAACATAACGTTCTTTGAAACATTGTGGAATCTGAGCCATCTGAACACACAATATCTGACATCCTGGTATCAGCGGCTTCTAAAAAGAGAAAACGTAGAAACTCAAGAACTGTTTTCTTGAAACATACAAATCCTTCCAGAGCACAGCAGTGTGCACTGTCCTTTCTCTTCCCAAGGCCATTTTCTTCCCTTCAAGAAAGAGGGGTTTCCTTTGTATAGTATTGGGCTTCAGCAACCTGATGTATGATACCACCCTAAGCTGCCAGCCAAAGATGGGTAGGAAGCTCAGAATAATATTCCTTCCTAAGAGTTAGTGCACTTGCATCCCACACGTACAGGCAGCTCCTTGCTCTTTGCCTCTTGGTTATCTCCCAGGCCTGCTTCCCTTGCCTTTGTTTCAGCCGTTAGCATTCACATATCAGAGCACTAAGTATTTCATTACTGGTTTATCTGTCCAGAGGCTTGAGGAGCCGTAACAATTAACCCTCCCTTCACAGTGATTGATACAGGCTTTGCTTTCAATTTGTTCCACTACACAGATCATGAAATTCTGAATGCAATCATCCTCATTGACCTACACTTTCAAACGCACAGCTACAATGAGACGAAAGTAATTATGAAGAGGAACACAGGAGCACAGATATCTGAGACCAAGTCTTTGAAAAATCTCCGAGATGACCTTCTGGCAAAATTGGCAAATTCTTATGCTCAGGAAGATGACAGTTCTGTGTCTCTGTCTAAGGATAAGCAGGGTAAGCTGGTCGGTGTACAGGGTGGAGACAGTACTGGGATGGTATGCGCTTGGAAAACTGCAGAAGGCCACTATGAATCTGTCCCAGGCAGAGGTAAACCCCTAACATCATAGCTTCGTTGGTGCAAATTGTCTCAAGCAAACTAAACTTCCTGATTTGAAGAAAGGAAGGAAGGAAGGAAGGAAGGAAGGAAGGAAGGAAGGAAGGAAGGAAGGAAGGAAGAAAGAAAGAAGAGAGAGAGCCTTGCCCACAGCAAAGAATCCCCCTGGATCTTCCAGAAGGAGCCACAGACCTGAACTTCCCTCTCCCCTCCCCTCAGATGAAGATTCTCCTTAAGAAATGAATACATTTTTCACAAAGTCTGAAAAATAGCTTCAAATAAATATTAATCTACTGCAATCGATATATATGAGGAATGGAGAGGGGCTGGCAGGACAGTGGTGAGTATAGAACTATATTAAAACAAGGGCCGCTGTTAAAGAAAATCAGGCTGGAAGCAGGGCAGTGGGCCCGAGGCTCTAATCACAGAGCAGAGAGATGGAGATGGAGCAATACTGCATGGATTAGCAATGAATTATTTTGAACCATAATCATATGCCTGCACAGAAGACAGGCAAAAACTAACCATCACTCACAAACTGATCTGCTGATTGAGAAAGAGAAAGAGAGAGGGGTTTCTAGGCTAAACTAATTCAGAATAATGAAAACCCCAAAACGTGGTTATACCTCAAGCAACATTTTATTTTGAACGTCTGCCACTCACTTCCTAATATGGAGAATTTAGAAGATGAACTGAAAAGTGCTTGCATTCAAACGGGATTAAACCAATCATTTCCTTGAGGATTAGGATGCGACACATCTCTCCCAGTCTCCTTTCCTTTTTGTGCAATCAAACAATTTTCAGATAGCTTGCCACTCCCCAAATAAAAAGGAACTGTATGTATTTCGCTCTGAAGGAGTAATAGCACTCACAGAATTAACTTCAGTGGGAGAATCTGAAAAAAATCATATCAAATGAAGATTCGATTGTTAGAACTAATTTTGTTGGGAATGGAAAAAAAAAAATCCGAGCCGCTGGTGGCAGGAGATTCTTGGGAACAGACTGTTGAAATGAAGAGCACTTTAATCAGTAGAGGAATCCTCACACTCCGAATGTCTTGCTGTGCGTTCTGCAGGTTACAGTAGCAGCTGGTTGAGGTCATATATCTTTTGTGAGCATCCCAAAAAGGCTCACTGCCAGACTGTTAAATTATGAATAAGCAATGAACAAAAGAATGCAGATACGGTGGTGACAAGATAATCCGAGCAAATTTATCTATGACAAATTTCACAGGATTAACAAATTACATTTACACAGAACAATAAAAATGCGCAAAAAAATGATGAGCCTACTTTTCCTCACAGCACTAGGAAAACAAAAAAGTCACCAATCCACAGCATATATTTAAATTTAACTCAATCTAAAGTAAGACATTTATAATTCATTCAGGATATCTTTGCAACTTCATTGCATTTTAGGTGGGAATAGACAAACAGTCTATGGCTAGGTATTTTATAGCTATTTAATAATGTCAACAGTATTAACATAGAACCCGCATATAGCATGTATGAGATCCTGCACAATAAAAATTCCATCCGCGTGTGATTAGAACGCATATGTTTTCAGAAGCAGGTTCTGAAGAGTAAATTATTTTTATAGGCATAATATGTATATCAACTATGAAAATACCTTTATTCCTCGATGTCTATATTTCCGAGGTCCAAAGACAGCAAGGTTCTGCAGACAGTTTCAATTACTCCAGCTGCCCACACAAACTACTGTAGTCCCTCTGAACAGAGTGTTTTTAGATGAACTTACAAAGCAGCATCCTATACTGGGGCGTCACAGCAAAAAGAAAACGCATAGATTGAGGGGGCAAAGGGCACTGGTTTCCTCCAGTTTCACCTACGGTTGACTCGATCCTACATTAGCTTTTTCTCTACAATGCAATCATCTTCTAAACGTCTTACAAACCTTACAGTAGATGCAAAGTGATCTTATATTGCTCTGGGACCCCAGGAAGGGGTACTGCAATGCCATGAGACTACACGGGGAAGCACGTGACACAGAGAGCTGCCACACCTCCACACTGTGTGTTAGATGCCCAAGGCAGGCCCTTTCATTGTTTGAGCATTAGTGCTTACAATGGGGTTCTGGAACTGGACGGCATTTCCCTTAAGATGGTCTGACTGCTACTTTGAATTCTGCAGCCTGTAGCTCACTTACACTTCTCATTGATGTCTGCGTTTGATCACGGATGTTGTTGTGTCTCTCTCTCTAAATGAGTCCCTACCAATATTTTATCAGGCAACGGTTTTGTGTAGACAAATTGCTGACTGTAAAAAGGAATATCTAATTAAGACCAACAAACAAAATACTTGCCTTCATCAACCACAAATACTCAAGCACTGCTTACCTAACCTGCTCAAGTCTTGGTATTTCTGCTACCCAGGTTTAACCCTCTTTGGTTTAAAGCATTTATCCAGAACTGTAAAGATGAAAGTGTCATGATTATCATCGCCACCGTCAATCTAACACGCACTCTGCAGAGAGCAGGTCTGAAGCCTGACGCTGAAAGTTGCCTAAACCACAGTGTTACTCCCAGACCAACCCAAGCCCGACCAGCGGCCTAGATCCCTGGCCTGCGGAGATGTGAGTGTTACAGAGGACAGCCCTCGGTGAGGTTGCTGCTGTGTGTCTGCATGCCTAAGTGTCTCTGGCTGTGCACAAGCCAGAGTTTGCACATGTGCCTGTGTAGTGTGTAAGGAAGGACTAAATAATATCCCACCAGGCTGGGGAGATGGCTCAGTGGATAAAGCGCTTACAAGTGTGGGGTCCTGAGTTCAGATCCCCAGAATCCACACAAAAGCCTGTACCAACCGCCTGCCTCTCCTGCTACAAGATAGGAGGCGCAGGAGAATCTCAGGAGGCATGAAGGCCAGCTCACAGAGGGTGACTAGCAACGAGAGGCCCTGTGTCATACAAGGTGGAAGTGAGGATGAACATCTAGGGTTAGCCCTGACCTACACATGTACACACCCACCCTTACATATGGCAACACAAGTATGTGCACACACATATACACACCCCATATCATTTACAATTCAAAAGAAAAAATAGCCGGGTGGTGGTGGTGGCGTGGCTCACACCTTTAATCCCAGCACTCAGGAGGCAGAGGCAGGCAGATCTCTGTGAGTTCAAGGCCAGCCTGGTCTGCAGGGCTACATAGAGAAATCCTGTCTTGAACAAAAAAAAATTTAAGATAAAATAATAATCTACTAATAATAAACAGAGTTTAATGAGTTAGTATATGAAAAGCCCTCAGTACAATGCCTGTTTATTAACAGGTTCTTTAAATGCTTGAGGACATTATAATGCCTAGCAGAGGCCAATTCAAACAGAAGTCCCTCCCATATTTCAAATAATAATGCCACCAAATACAGCTAAACAGTGAACCATGTTATTCAGAAAGCTCTGTGTGACTTGTGACTTCGATGGTTCCTACCAAAGGAAACCTGCACCTATTTAATTCTTGAGACAAACTCAGACACATGGTGAAGGGCAGCAGCATGGGCAGAGGGGATGGGGCCTGTCTAGCAGAAGCTGATTCCTGTAAAATGAGTCAGCTAAAATTCTGCTCCAAGTATGTGCTGCTGTGGAGTCTGCCCACAAAAGGACGCGACTGTCAGGCGGCAAGGAAGGACCTGAAGTCCTGTCCTGTCGGCTCCTCCCGCTAACCCTACTATTCTCCAAACACTCAGGGAAGGTTCCGGGTACTGTGCGATCATCCTTTTGCTACAGGGGACTTTACCCCATTGGCTGGGAAATCCCTAGCTTTAGACGCTCCAAAGTCACGGGCTCGCCCCAGTGGTCTGATAGTGTGTTTCTATAGCACAGTGGTCAAGCCTGTATCACAGACAAAACCCGGATTCAATCGCCATTCTGTCACCTTCCATGGGGACAGGAAGCTGCTACTTCCTACACAGAGATATCAATACTCCCTACAAGTGGCTGTAAGGAAACTAAAGGAAAAAGGTGTCTGACGTGCAGAACAAGGTCTGACTAAGGACGGTGTCCAGTGATGTTCACCATCGTCCCAAGAACCTATTTCCAAATCTGTCAAAGCATCTTTTTTTTTTCTGAAAATTGCTATAACCACACTTTTTTATTTACGCATCTTCTTCTTTCCTTCAAGAACATTTCATAGTCATTAATTATTATATTATCCAATGTGGATACCTACTATCCCATTAAACTCAACTAATACGAGGGAGCTATGTGAAATTAAAAATAAATACAGAAGGCCTTGTTTCTCTGATCCCTGCACTACTTACTCTTAGAAAGGCTGTCTTCTGACTTATGTTTCCTACAGCTAACATAAGGGCAACTCTCTACTCAAAGGAACTGCTCTTGCAGGATGTGTTATTTAGCTCCAGCCACCAAGGCCACGGTAGAGACTCAATAAGTAAAGATGGTGAGAGAAGCCGCCAAGACTTGTAGTCTGGGGTCAGGAGCACCATGGTCCACAGCAACATGGGATCTTCTTCTTCCACATGACTTTGTACATACGAGTACATGGTGTTCCATTCAGTTTGCCAAGAAGCTGTGCCTTACGTATGGATGCAGACGACAAGCCCAAGTGTCCGTCAATGTTGTCACTGCCCTGGCATTTCAGAGACAGCAGCAGCCATTGCAGGCTTAGGAAGCCGTGCCCTGCACATGCATTACGCTGTTACTAACATTACTACAGATTATTCTAACTATGTAAGGGTCTATCAAACTTGATAGTGCAAACATCCTGTTCACGCTAATGAGGCCCAGCGCAGTAAAAACACCATTCAGTTACAGTTGGTTTATTACACTGCCCAATAAGAAAGAAAAAGGCCACTATTTACTGTGGCAATGCTCACATCGTTAATGCAAACAACTGAATTTTCTCATGAATGTGGAAGCTCTTACCTAACTGCAGATTTAAAATTCCAGTACATGCGGCCATTTTAAACATGCGTTTAAAAGCCAGACAGTAATATTTACTTAACCAATCTATTAAAATTTTCAACATATATTTTATACACATAGACATGTGTATAAAACACCAGGAGTTACATTCTAAGCCAAATTCTACACAGAACTTTCAAAAATCAACCAAAATAATGAAATGCTACAATGTAGAAAAATGTAGTGGCCACGTAAACAAGGGATTGGGGGCAAGCCACTGTATCCTGTGTGCTCAGCAGGATTTAAACTTAGCAGCATTCTGTACAAAAAGGGGTCACAGCAATTTCAGAAAAGCAAAAACTATAGTAAGCTTTACACTGGGGTCACTATGGGTCAAGATTAGAGCACTTGAGGGTGTTTCTAAGAGAATGCATTCTGTGTTTTATCCCTATAGATAATCCCACACATGAAGCCCCACTGCGCCATAAATGAGCACTTCACAGACACGCCTTTATGTCTCCCCTCGCGGTTGCTTCATAGCACACCACACACACACACACACACACACACACACACACACCTCTGGTCACAGAAAACCTCACAGCAGAGCTGGGGCCCTGGGCAGCTGATCCTGATTCTAGTAAACAAAACTGCAGCATGCCCGTGGCTTCAGTCACAGATCTCACCCAGGGAACCAACCGGGTCGCTGCAATTTCAGCAACTCCCATCAAACCTCTGTGCTATGAGACCATGGCAGCGAAGAAGGCTTGCAAGGGATGATCAAAACTCATATCACTAAATCTATCAAACTGTCCTAATCCGTGGGTTATATTTAAAGGGCAATGTGATCCTGATTTATTGCCAAGAAAGATGTTAATTATGCATAACTTCTAGTAAAAAAAAAAAAAAGTCATACTACATACAATGTGGGGAAAATCACCCCTGTCCACACCCAGAGAATGGACTTGGAGACTTGTAGGACAGGAGAGTTAAACTTTCAACAGTGTTCCAGCAAGACAGGGTGTCTGGCGAACAGGCACAGCCAAAGCTACTGCAGCAAGCATCTTACTCTTAGAGTGAAGGCCCTTCCTCTGCTCCCACTGTCTGACTAGTATGGGGCCTATGATCTTTCTGAACATCATCCATCCTTCGCCATTTCCTTCCGAGAAGCTCCTTTTGCTCGGTTCCCCACATTTCTCAACAAAGACTTTCCTGCCTGTTCATCCTCCCCCCTAGTATCCTGTTTGCTTAGGGACCTTCCAGATGCATGAACTCTGTCATACCAGCAGGCCATTCCGTAAGTTTGGCTGCTAGTAATTTTCCACTCTGAGCTCAATTTCTAGTTTGAAGAAGGTAGCTAGGAGGCTTCTACAAGCAAGTACTGGCTGTTAAGGCAAGGGCTCACGGCTGCCTGCTTATCTGTAACTTGTAAGCCTAAGCCTACCTAAGGTGTTTTTGTCTTGAAAATGGAACATCACATACTTTTATTCCCAAACATATGTACATCACATATGATAGCGTGTATTTTCATATATGCTATACCTTATTCACAAAATATCACAAACTGGGAAAAATAACATGCACATTTTTATTTTTATAAAAAGCATTAAATGATGTTGAATTCCAGTTCACTCATCATTTAAAATCAGATCTAGTGAACGGCATATTGCATATCTGTAGTGTCTTTATATCTCCCAATTCATAAATCAGAAATTGGGAATCAGAAGAGTCTGTAATGTGGAAAGGTCCTATGTAACACAGGTCTCCATAGCTCCTGCTCTGGAGCCCCACCCTCTAATATCCTCTCCGGTGGATCTATGATACGCCTGCCCATGCATTACAGTTCTTGTTGACAGCCTGTTGCCTTGGAAATATTTCATTATTTCAGTTTTTCCATTTGTAGACCCTTGGCCTTGTAATATGAAGGCCATCCTATTTCATATTTTCGATTATCATTTAGGCAATCTTGGGGAGCTATTTATATATATAAGCAAGTGTGAGACAACACATACATCATTCATCACTGCTTAAGCTAGCGCTGGAGGAACACCTTAAGAAAAGTGCCCCCCACCACCTCTACCTTTTAAGGCCTTGCAAACCAGCATGGGCACAGCCCATGCTTGACACTTCTCTCTAATTTTCTTTGCTATGGGTCCATAGAGCGGAACAACTCTGCGGCAGTGCTATATAATTTGCAGCCTATTAGAGTTTAAAGAAAATCAAACAAGTGTATATACACACGGTTTCTAACTTATTCATTCAGGCTCCAGAGCCACACTCTCTGTATGTATGATTCAGAGCCCTGTAAGGAGTGCTAAACTGTCACTAAGGACATTAACAAGACAAGCCTCTCTTCACCGAGTGTACAGAAAGAACCTTTGCACACTATTACATGCGGACACCTGATAAATTAATCAGACAAGACAAATGATACCTTCCCCTTGGTTTTGATGGTGGCGTGTATATCTGAAAAGCAGGTAAGTGCCCATAAACAGCTGTGTGGGGTCGGTAAGTTGGGGACCATTCTTTAGATAAATGGGGCAAAAAAAAAAACTTAAAACAGGACCACAGAAAATCATCATTCATCAACATATTTGTGTTCAGCTGTTACTGCAGAGAAAAAGCAGTTACCAGCCAATTCCGGGCTCAGAGGACAAACCACGGTGGAAGGACTGACTGAGCTGAAAGTAGGTTCTATGAAAAACAACTTCTCGTTTCTCAGTACAGAATGAGAACCACTTATATGTGTGACTTCTACACTTGAACGTGTTAAGAGCATTTAAGATCCTGATAACAGAGCGAATCCTTGGGGTGCAAAACAACTGTTTGGCTAATGGGCCAAGTTCGTGGTTATTACTGTTTCCAGAAGTTTCTCCCTCCCTCTGTCCTCTCTTCTATAATGTAGCCTCTGTCTCTGCCCCCACTTAGTGCTCCTCCCTCTCCCTATAGGTTACAGTCTCTTGGAGCCAACCTTTAAGATGACAGCATCCAAGCTGAACAAGATGCTATTAAAGGACATTAAATTAAATACAGTATATCCTCCTACAACTTCAATCAGAATTTCAGACCAAGTGTTATTTAGTTCAGCTCTCAAGTGGAGCAGAATAACAAATCGCACACTTTGATTTACCTTCCGCGAATGCCAAATGGAGACAGGTGATAAAGAACGCACTCATGCACAGGCTATGAAGTTTCCCCTAGAAATTAATTCTATCTTCCAGATTCCTATCTCAGAGAAATTCCCAAAATGGCACACAAATAGGCCTCTGCAGGAGAGATTACGGGGCCATCCCAGTGAATGCATTCACTACCAGCAGAAAAGGGACTGAAGTAGCTAGAGGAGAGGGAGAGAGAGGAAGGAAGGGAGGGAAGGAGAAAGGGGGTGATGGGGAGGCAAGGGGGATGTGGCCAATTGTAAACTGATTTTAAGTATTTATCACCTTGTTAAAAAAAATCACCATTCAAAGCTTAGTACAATGCTTTGAGAACAGATTTCTTTATCTACAAGAGTATTTAAGATGTGAATTCTTCATAAGACACAAGTATTAAGTACTAGATGTTCATTTTCATCCATCTTCAGATGTCTGGTTTTCTAGTTTGAAAGTAACCGTTAATGTGCATAGTATTCAACATCTTATAAACTAGATGGCACATGACTGGTTCTCCAATACATGCTTTTCACGGAATGACCTAAGACTTCAGAACAAGTCAACTATGCAGCTACTTTTAAAAGCTGCTTCCTTAACCCTGGTCATTGCGTTTGCTGTCTTTTTTTTTTTTTTTTTTATGAAGGCACTGCACACCAAAACAAACAGACAAAAAAGAACTACGAAGACAGCAGGTTTTTAAATGAACAGTTGTCTGCGTGTTTTCCCATCTTCGCTTGATATATTAAAGCTGTGCTGTATCAAAAATAAAAGCACCCATGTGATAACTAAGCCTTGCATCTAAGCACTTCTCTCAGCTTCTTTTCAAGTTGTCCTAAGCCTGGGAGGAAAGCCACCGCTTGCTGGGTGGGGGGGTGTGGAGCTTTGACTATTTGTTTTCTTCTTGAATCAACGGGTAACATTTCATACTTCCTACTGAGGCTTTCCTCTTGGAGACAGAAAGAGATATTCACTTTGCTCAAACCGATATGCTATACGCAATTAATGTCATTAACGCTGTCAATTAATAGCAAATAGGCTTCTAAACAAAGTAGGCTGGATGGGCAGCGGGAGGGAAGCGCGTTGGAGGTGGGGGGGGGGCGGGGTTCAGTCACTCTGAAGCCTAACAATGCCGTTCACGTAGGATGGTTAGGGATGTTTTGAACACAAACTCCCTTTCCTTTTGGCTCTAGTAGTTTAACTAACTTCAGACAGACATGCTCCACTGAGCCCCTTGCCTGGATATGCAATTCTCACCAGGAACTTTTTCAAACACACATTCCCCAAACAGTAACTAACCGAGTAGAGATGCTCAGACCACTGACACATTCTGGATCTTGCTGTTTGTTTGCTCATTTAGACTTAAGGGGTTTCTTCTTTCTTTTTCTTTCTCCCTTATTTATCATCATTTTTTTTTTCTGGAGAAGAGGTGGAGAGAAGGGGAGGGCGAGAGCGGAGGGCAGAGTCGGGGACCCACAAGTTGCCCGGCCCAGGGCAGCGGCAGAGGGAGGCGGCGCGCCTGGCTGAGCCCGCCCGGCCTAGCAGCTCTCGGAGACGGCCCCTCGAGCCCTGAGCTCCGCTCCCGCCCCGGCCTCCTCCCCCCCCTCCCCCTCCCCCTCCCCAGCCCATTCCCTTCCTAGAGAGCAGCTGCCGCGGGACCTGCGGCGGCCGGGGGATCCCCGGCCCCCACCCTCCCTCCCGCGGCTCCCGGCACACAGCGCCTTCTCTTTGGGGTTTGTTTGTCTTTTTTTATCTTTTTTTCTCTTTCTCTCTCTCTTTTGCTTTTTTTTTTCCTCCTTTTTTTTTCATCAGCGAGTCACTCCATTCGCCGCCGAGCTCAGGAGGTGCGACTGCTCGCCGCCCGCCGCCGCCAGAGCCCGCTCGCTGCCGCAGCCGCCGCGGGCGGACAATGCGCGGGGACCCGGCAGCGCAGCCCCCCGCCCCCGGGACCGCGGGCCGGGCCCCCAAGGCGGGCTGCGGAGGGAGCGAGCTCGCCACCCCGCCGGCGGCGGGAGCAGGGCGCGAGCGGCAGGTTCAATAAACAGAAAAGTGTTACCGTTCTCGCCTGGAAGGATCCTGCTGAAAGCTGGGCTTGGTGGGCGCCATCTTCCTGCAATTTTTTTTCCTCTCTTACTTTTTGCCTCGCTCCCCCCCTCCCGGGGCGGGGGGCGTGGGGAGGGCGGGGGTGTGCGTGTGCGTGGGCTGGCGGGAGAGAGTGCGGGCGTGCGCGGCGCTCGGGGGGCCCGGCGGGCGGCGGCCGTGGCCGTGGCCGTGGTGGCGGCGGCGGTGACCGCGCTGCTGAGCCAGGGAGGCTACGGGAAAGTAGTGGGGCCCGAGCGTCGCCGGCGGCCGGACGTCCCCTCGCGCCCGTACAGCTCCCCGCCGCAGGTCGCCGCCTCCTCGGCCGCCCGAGCCTGGTCCTCCCCTCGCTCGCCCGCCGCCGCCGCCGCCGTCCATGCGCTGCACAGCGCCCGCGGCCCGGGCCGCCCCGGCTCCCGAGACATGCCCGGCGCGGAGACAGGCGGCCGGCGCGGGCGGCGGCGGAGGAGGGGCGGGCGGCGGGGGAGGCGGCCGCGCGGTCCCGCGGGCAACCCGGCCAGGGCCTCCGGGTGATCGGGCCAGCGCGCGGCCGCAAGCGCCCTGGCCGCAATCACCAGGGTCGGCCCACGGGCAGGTGGGGAGCACACCCTCCTGGCTGGCGGGGTGAGGGGTGGGGGTGGCGGGGCCTAAGAGTGGAGGGACCCGGAGGGGGAGGACACGCAGAGGGTTCCCAGCTTGACCACTGGGAAAGTATTTCTGGGCATTTTCCAGCTGCTTTGCTCCAGAGCTCTCTCTCCGCCTGCAAGCAGATACACACCCCCTTCTCCTCCCCTCCCCCCCTCTCTCTTCTCTCTCCCTCTTTCCCTCCCTTTCTCTCTCTCTCTCTGTGTCTCTGAACGTCTCTCTCTGTCTCTGTTCTGTCACACGCCTCCCTCTCCCCCCTTCCCCCTCTTCCATCTCCTTTCCGTCCTCCCTCCCTCCGTGCGTCCCTCTCTCTCTCTCCCTCCCTCTCTCTCATTTGGGGACTGGGAAGCTTGGCTGCTGGCGCAACAACGCCACTCAGTTGCTGTTTCAAACACTTCCCTTCTCTAGAGTATTTCAGCCTGCAGAAAAGAGAGAGCGGGGATTAGAATGCCAAGAGAGTGGGTTGAACCGTCTTGGAGGGGGGGGGGGGGGACGACAGTGGAAATAAAAGCGTGTGAGGTGACAGGTCTTGAGCTGGCCCAGGCCAGCAGGCCCAACATCCCAGTGCTTCTGAGCAAGGATGAAGGACCCGCACCTTGTGGCTCTGGCGCCCTCAGCTAGGATCTCGAGCTGGAACATCTGCATTTTTCCACAGATATGCTGACCCCAGGGCTCACAGGCCAGTCCCCATGCCTTCAGATGCAGTTACACAAAAATGCCATTGCAGAGTCAGATCCTGGTACCTAGGGCTGGAGTGCTGGCCTCTGAAATCCAGCCCAGTCACCTCCCCATTAAACTGCCCAGCTAGGCCTAGAGAAATGGCCACTCAGTGCAGAGCCGGCCGGACTCCTATTACCTGAAGAGGCCCTGGGCAGAGCATTTGTCCTCTGTGCCTCCCTGCAGAATGAGAGCAGCTCTTTTTTGAGACTAGGACCAGTCCTACATTATACAGGCAAGAAAGACCCCCCAAGACAGCTCCACGTTGAACAAGTGACAGAGTCTGATGGAAAACGTGATTCTTAAGTGAAGGTTTAAAGTTGGGGCAGGGGTGGGATGGGTGGGGCGTGCTTATTAGGAGTCGCCTTCTGGGGGAAAGTGGGGAAGGGATTCAGAACCTCCACTGGTTACACAAGTGTCTGGTATGGCATCTTCATGAGGTTGGGTACTCTTTGGAGTAGTAGTTAGTACACTCTACAGGTAGGAGAAATAGATCTCGTTGGGAAATGAATTGGATCAATGATGTGTGTTACCTCCAAGACAAATGGGGGCTAGCTAGAAAGAGGGAGAGTTAGCCAGTTGGAAGTTCTGGCTCCAAGAAAGCCAGTCTGGGGCAGTCCTGCCCAGGGCTAACAAGTGAGAGAAGTCTGAGCTCTCTCAAGAGGCAGACCACTGCTTGAAATCCCAGTCCTGCCACCGTCTCCATCAGATTTCTCAAAAAATGATTCCAGTTTTTCACGAAGTGTCACAATTCACATTAACAAAAATGTCCAGGTCTCCAGGTGGAGATTAAGTCTAGCCCTCAGAGCCCTGAAGCCTGTGCCCCTGGGCTGTGAAAGGAGATGCCTGGCTTAAGCCTTACCTCCAACGCCTGCCAGTAATCTTCTTGCCCAACTCTTCTGCCCCCAAATTAACTAAAATTAAAGACAGTAACAGGTGTCATGGGAGTGAGTAACAAAGCCAAAGGAAACCTCACCACCGCTGCTATGACCTTCCCTCCTGTCAGTACAAGAGAATATCTACAAGGCAGGCAGGAATATGCACTCCAAGGGAGAAAGTTCAGAAATCTTTTTTAAAGCCCCTGTCTTGAGAAGAGCAGTGGGGTTGAGGTTTAACAAGTGGCCTGAGTCCCTGAAGGAAGTATTAAAGGGAAGTGTTGAGGCAGGCACTTGAGGGGCTGCCCCTAGGTGCACCTGATTTGAAGGAAGATGAACCCCAAGATCATATTTTTATAAAGGACAATGCCAATGCTAAGGGAAAAGAAAAAGCTTAAACGCCAAAGATCCACAACAGCCCCTTATGGCCAGTTTACATCTTACAGGTCAGCTCCGGTTCCTGGAGGTCCCTGGAATTGTCCAAAGGCCATGTGACATTTCTGACCCCTGAATCTCTTCTTCACAAACCATACTATTGTCACGATTGCCTACACTTCCTAGTTAAAGTGACCGCCGGATTCTATTGTCATTTAAATGTTTTATAAATGACAAAAACATGCATGAACCATGGAAAGGAACGATTGGGTTCTTTCCTGGTGTTCTTCGTAAAGATGCACAGATCTATTTTTATGAAAGGCTCTTATAATCGCTGGAGTAAAACAAGTCTAAAATAATTGAAGAAAAAAAATCTCTTGGACAAAGATTAGCCCCCTTTGAGTTATTTTCAATGACTTCTTTTTTTAAAAAAAAAACTTTTGACAATAAGCAGAGCATGTAATGAAGTCTCCTACAGAATATTTGCAATTACATGAACTTGGAATATACTGTGTTAGGCAAGATCTGGTCACTGGGCATTGGTTAGGAGGCACAAAATATAGCAATGACAGATTACCGTAACCTTTGCAGTTTAAATACGGTTTTTTCAAACCAGAGGTTCTCAAATCAATGAAGTTTCAAATATGAGGTAAAGTGGGAATTTGAATTATTCATTGTGTATATTTTAAGTTAAATGCCATCTCTCAGATGTTTAATCGTGTACAATCTGGGAAACACAAATATTTAATTTCACACTCTCATGTGCTCTGGTTTTTTTCCTTCCATCTACCATAAAATTGAGCCCCATGAATGGAGAGTTTACCTTTTTGATTACATTGTTGGTTTTTCTCATAGCGTTTTTGTAGATCACATTCCCAGTAAAATCTTGGAACACCGAAAGTTATCCTTAAGGAAAAACTTTAGGATTAAAGAGCTGTTGGGGTAAATTAATTTCTCTTTATTTCCTAACTGAATCAAATAGTGTTCAGTGTTTCAATGACAATTATTTTTTGGATGTAGAGAATGTCTTTAGAAAAATGCAAGCAAATTCTATCTTAAAACTTTTTTCTCATCACGGAGGCTAACTTGTAAAATTTGCTTCTTAACTTGTATCTCGGAATCTCATCCATTTGCATTATAATGCGTTTAAGATGAATACTTAGCAGCGCCTAAGAGATTAGGATTTCATCTTGTCTTTCCCTATAGTAACAGGTGACATGATCACACTTTTAGGTAGAATTGCAAGTCTATCGCTGCATATGAAAATCGTTTCTATCCTATTTGGAAACAAATGATCAATCAGCCTCCGATGATCAATTGCTTCCCTTGCTGTCCATCAGCTCGGATTCGCACCGGCAGAGACACTGAGAACATTTTGCTGGAAGGGGAGAGGAAGCCCAAACTTTGCAAAAGCACCCAGTACGGGCGTCTCAGACTTTACTGGAACTCTCCGGCTACTCGGGGCTGGGGCTGAGGCTCTACGTTCAGGGCCTGGCAGAGGGCAAAGGATGACTTCACTTCGCCAGTGCACTAGAGTGCTTTTCAGTTCGGATTGTGTAATTCCCCTTTCCATCTTCTATAGCACAGGGGCAGGCAAAGTGAGCCCTAACGGTATGCATGTGTGTTCTCAGGCACAAAACAAGAGCAAAGTGAGTCCCACCCTAGGGCCCGGGGCGGGGGCACTATCTCAGTTCGGACAGGACTACTCACCGCTGCTGGTAGGAGGTGATGCCCTGGACGTTCTGCGGGGTGCCGTTGGCCGCGGCGCCGGCCCTCCCCATGCCCGCACCGGCCGGTACCCCAGCGGCTGCCCCGCCGGCCGCCGCGGCCGTCACCTGCACGCTGAAATCCGGAAAGATTCGGATCATCGCCGCGGCTTGGAGTCCCAGGCGCGGGTGCTCTGGGCTCAGGCTGGCGGGGGCTAGGGCTCGGGTTCGGGCGGCGGCAGCAGCGGCGTGAGCGGCGGCGGCGGCAGCAGCGGAGCCAGGCACCAGCCTGCAATCCCATTAGTGAGCCGCGGCCACTGTGCGCGGCGGAGAGGCGCTTTGATGTGCGCGCAGCGGGCTGAGGTGGAGGGGGGCGAGGAGGAGGTGCGGGGTGTGTGCGAGGGACTTGCAAACAGCAAAACGTGTCAGGGTGGGGCCTTTTCTCCCTTTTGGGGGGCACTGTTGCTCCCCCCTCTTTCCAGGATGTTGCTCTCACTGGCTGCTCCAGCAGCGCCGCGCGAGCCCAGCTGAGGGAAGAAGGGGAGGGGGTGGAGGAGGAAGGATGCACCCGGAGGCTTGGCGAGGACTTGGCCGGTGCAAGGGTATAACGGGCAGTGGAGGGTGCATTTTACCCTCCCTCTTCTGCACACACACACACACACACACACACACACACAGAGCGCACTTCCGACCCAAAGTGCAAGACTCTGGTGCTCTCTCTTCTCTTTTCTCTCGAGAAATAACCACCATCTGGGCAGGCTCCAGCCTTCCGCGGCTGCCAGAAACCGGGATCCCAGCCCGCGGGTGTAGGAATGGGGCACAGAGCCTCCGGTTCTACCCGTACCCCCTCTTAGACCCTATTCTCCACACTAAGCAGTGCGAGTGTGGCCAAGCGCAAGTTGGGCTCCTGGAGAACTTGATACTTATCTAGGAGAGGTGGTGTGCAAAGGCGGAGGGAGTGGGGGGGCGCTTTTGTACAATGGAGAGTTTGGACCGCTTACAAGAAAGGGCTCTTCCCGCTCCTGGTGAGCGGAAGAGTTGGTCCTGGGAAACTTGTGAGAAGGGGTCTGTCGCTCCAGCTAGATCCGAGTTTGCACTAGAGATCCACCTCTTGACGCCCCCTTTGACCGAGGAAACGAATAAATTACTAGCCCAAACTGAAACGAACTCTGCGAATTCCAACCACCAAGGAAACAAAAAGAGAAGACACGTGCATTTATTTCCTCGCGCCTTCCAGTTACTTCACATTGTTATATCGGCCTTTCATGGTGGCGGGGGGGGGGGGGGGGGTGAGGAGAGATCCATGTGATTTGGGTGCATCTTTTTAGTGAGACTTGTTGGGGTTTCACTGAGCTGGGGTGGAGTGGGGGGGCGTGGGAGTGGATGGTTTCTCCCAACCCTACCCAGGACCCGGGTTGCCCACTTTCTTTCCCATCTTCTGGCTGGTAAGCGGGAGCCCAGTGGTGAGATGCAGGATGCAGGCGGGCGCAGCCCTTGAGAGAGGCTGGGCTCTGGCTCCGCTAGTGTCCCACACTCAAACCCCTTGCCCAGCTTCGCTGCTGCAGCGGCGGCTGCTGTGGCTGCTGCTGCTGCTGCCGGTGGTGGTGCTGGAGATGGTGGTGGTGAAGATGGTGGTGATGCTGGTTGTTTCCCCTGCTGCTGGTATGCTCCTTCCTATCCCGCAGCTCCGGGACTAGCAGTCTCCTCACCCTCCACACAAACCCAAGTAACAGTGCCGCCCTGACCCAGGGCCAATCGCGCTTCTCCCGGCCAGGCACCTGCTTAACCCTTTGAGCTTGGGACGCAGCGGCAGCCTCTGGAGCCAGCAAGGCAGGTCCCATTGGCCTGAAGTTGCCAAGGTAGAGTGTGACAGAGGCTCACCAGCAGGACAACCCCGCGCTCTAGGAGCCAAATGTCTTCCCTGCAGCAGAACCATGCTTTCCCTCCCACCCTGGCCGTTCTGGAAACCCGAGGAGCTGGACAAAGGCGAGTCTTCGCACAGGCCCCATTCGGCTCCTGCCAGGGCAACCCTGGGCGTCCCCAACCCAAGTGGCTTTCGGGAGGAGCCTCTGAGCCCAGCAGTCACAGGGAGAAGGAGGGGGGAGTCTTGGCTCTCGCTGGCCGAGCCCACGGCGCAGCTGCGTTTCCATTTTCCTCTCAAAGAAAATGCTTTGGACGGCAGATAATACCAGGAGATATGAAACTGCTTCGTCCCCCACATGTTGCACGTAAAAAGAATCGTAATGAGCACCCGTGGCTTCTACGAGGGAACCCAGGAGTTAGTTGAAGACTGAAGCAAGGTCCTGACTTCCCGCTTCCGGATTATTTTCTAGAAGGACTAGCAACCACAGGCACTAGCCAACCGCTGAACCCCGGACTGAGGGCGCAGGGGAGTTGTTGGGGGGGGGGTGTCTGTGGAAAGCTGCCTCTTAAGGACCTCCACAGTGGGCCCTCCAGCCACACTCAGCCTCAGGCACACACCTCCTTACCTTGTCATCCTCTGAAAGGATCTCAATTGCTAGTCAGTGGCTCCTTGCAGGTGCTAACAGAGCCTTCCCGCCCATTATGGAGAGGCCAGGGGTGTTTTTAGGGCATGACTGCCTGTGTTAAGGCCAGCAGTGCTCTAACCAAAGGACACCCAGTGAATGACTAAGGAATGAGGTTAAAAACTGAGTTCCCCAGCAGGCAGTGGCTTTCTCTAAAACAGCACCTGTCTGCATAGTTGGTCCACTGAGACGTTGGTGTTGCCACAGCCACCTGTAGCTAAGCAAACCAGGTGAGGGAGGCTTCCAGTGAGTGGCTCAGACCTGGGCCACCACTAGTGTCATGCAATGTTTCTAGATGTGTCCACCTGATGCCGAATCAGTCTCCATGTGCCAAGAAAAACGAGAGGTGGGAGGACACACCCTCTTTGGCAAATAAATAAATAAACAAATAGACTTGTTTTAAAAATTAGTTTTTCTTTCACTGTCTTTCTGCACAATCAACAATGAGTTATATATTTGGGGACAGCAACTATCACTTCTTTCATTGTTTCAACACCAAGTTCATGACAAGATGAGGTTGGTGGTGTCTTGCGAGGCACTGGCTGTTTTGCAGAAGAGTCAGTCTGCGCATGTGTAACCCCAGTTTCCTTTCCTCTCTGAGAGTCATTTTTTTTTCCTCTTTTTTGTGGAAGTCCATGGGATCCAAACCATCCTAAATGAAGGGCATGTGACATGGGTTGTCTGGTGTTTAGAATGCTCACTCCGAGTCCTCGTTAAGGAAATGCTATACTGTTAGAGGAGTTGAGTGAGCACATTCAGTTTCTGATTGCCAAGGCTTCAACTGCTCATATTTAGAACTACGACTCCTGATCCCCAGAAACTGTTCGCTAAAACAGAAAGGCTCAAAAATACTCAGGGGCGATTTGTGCAAAAGCTTACCTTGGGATGCATGTTAAAGTCTGTTTCTGTATTTCATCCTTACATATATTATTTTTGGAAGGTGGGCTTGCATGCACAAGAAACAAAAGCCCTTATTGGATGTGCTTATCTCCGTGTTCACGAAGGACCTTAAGCAAAATATAAGTTTATCCTCTCATTAGTGATTCAGATTCGTTACTCGGTTCTGTCAGTAAAATCTTTACATGCTGGCAGCTGTTTTGAAATATTTTGAAAGTTGTCCTGGCATCGACCCAAGCAGAAGGCCTCCAGTAAACACTAAACGACAGGCTTTCTCATTTTATCTACATACTAGCACATGTAAAGATACAGTAAAGGGTTGCACGATACTGTAGCCCTGGATACACACACACACACACACACACACACACACACACACACACACACGCAGTCTGTGGCCACAGTTCTCCATCTTCATTCCTGTTGTCAGTGCACAACTGAGCCTTTTTCTTCTATGTTAAAAATATCCGTTCCCTGGACATTTGTTTTCATTTACCTAAGCGGTTTGACTTTGGGTTTTTACTGTTTGCCATCCGAAGCCACCAGTGACAGGCAAGAGGTGAAGCCTGCACAGTTTGGTTGCATCTAATTTTTACTTTATTTTGGCCAGACGTTTAGAAGAAAAATAAACTAGGAGGCAGGGATCGGTGTACAATAAGCAAAACCAGGAAATAGGTAGGATAAAATTCTATGCACTATGAACAAGTGAAAGAAATGATTTACTTTGAAATAGGTAGTTTGTTGAAATGATGATACTGTCATGGGGGATTCTATTCTGTAAAGAAGGTGAATGATAATGTATATCAATATGGTAGGATTCATTGTAGAGACACCCATGAACTGATACTGTGACCCTGCCGCACCATGTAAGGAAGATTTTACATTATGTAGAGGGGTTAAATATTTGATTCAATTTTCTATCTTTGCTCCTCTATCCAAATTTAATTCAGGCTCTTATTGCTAAATTTTCCATGCTATTAATGTGTTCTCTAGTCCATTGAAAAGCAAAACAATAATGCCAGAGGAAGAAAAAAATAATATAAACCTAGCAAAGTGGTAATTCTTGATTTTCTGGGAAGACAACTAAAGAATTAAGAGACTATATTTAATAAATCACTGTTTATAATACACAGATGTCTCTATGTAATATAAATTAAGATTGCTGAGGATTCTTCATCTTAATACTAAGTAAGTCACACATTAACATAGCTTCAGCTATTCTATTAAATTCTCAGAGTACCTTGCAAATATATAACTATAGATGTATATTATTTAGAAGAGAAGGAAATATCTTTAACTTTTTACAAGGCTCAATAACAGGCAGTCAACGAGGCAGTACTTAGAAAAAAATAGTGCAAGAGGCGAAGTAATTTAGAAATCTCTACATTTTGCTAAATATTGGGGCAGCAATTATTGAGACGCGTTTGCAGACAGACAGAAAGAAGTGAAGTTATTCTTAAACCCAGAGTAACAGAGTTCGCACGGTAGGTTACAAATTCTGGAATTTGTCCAGAAACAACAAGATGCTGCTTAAACGCTTGCCCATGCCAGGGGATTTGATTTTGGAGTTTGGAATAATGCTAACTCTCAGGGAAGTGTCTTCAAGTCTACCTGTGGTTAGAAAGAGGCCTCAGTCACTGCTTCTGTTTTCTTGCTGTTAGTCCAACTCAAACCTCATGGGGCTTTTATGAGAGAAGCTGGTGCCCAAGCCACATATCCCAGCCCACGTTTGTTCCCATGGAGTTGTTAACAGCAACTTTTGTTTTTCTGGTTCCTCCAGGTGAACATACTCATGTAGCCAATGGCCTTGTCTTCACAGATTCTTCTTATTGACCATGAAAGTATTCATTTAAGGTCAGATTGATTGAAAAGGGTAGTTAATTGCTTTGAATTTCTTTTTCAAAATGGAATCTGCCATGCTAGAAGAGTTTGACATGAATTTTTCATCCTGTGAAGAATAGGGTATTATATAAACCTAATCACACAGCAAATAAAGCAAATGATTTCATTAAGCTCCATGCTGAGTCAACCATTTTGTTTTTATTTAAAAAAAATAAAAACCTGTTATATCCCTTCACCTACAGAGATGGCTCTCAGACACTAGAGCGCGTCAGAATTAGAAGGACTTATTAAAACACAAATGCCTGGGTGTCCCTTACATTGGATCCTATTCTGTAACTCCAGTCCAGGATGGGGACTGTAACCTGCATCTCTAACAAGGTGCTTGGTCGCGATGACGTGTTTAGTCTAAGTGCCTTCACTGAGAACCACCAGGATGGTTCTCTGTAAGACAGCAGATCTTGACTTTGCTCCACTCTGACTGAGTGGCGAAGGACATGTGCTCTAAGCTCTCGGTCCTCAGCAGCCTGAGTAGCAGAAGTACATACATTAATAAACCAACTGAGGAAAGCATTGGAAGTGAAGCAAGAGACTTGTGCATGGTTGGGATTAAAGCAGACGAGGCAATGACAAAGCATAGACAGAGTGACTTAAATCTATCCCAGGTCTCCATCCCTTTATCAGCAGAAGCAGTCACACTGTTTTCAAAGGGCTGTCATCACACAGTACCCAGTGCTGGCTCCATGTTAATTACTCAGGAGAGGTGGTCACTCCCAGGAAAGCAATCGCAGGACTGTCTGTCTTTCAAGATCTCTGCCATAGAGATGGAGAATGTCTTGCTGATTACCCAGACAAGTTATGAAATATTCACACATTCTATTTATGAGTGTTGACACTTCTAAACAATTATTTATCCTAAACGCTATAAGATGCTCAAAGTCAAAGTCAAGGAAGATACCAGATAAAAGCACTTCAAGTGTTTCTTAAAGTCGGGAGCCCTCTTCCAGAACCTTGAAGTTCTGTTTTTATTCAAAGGACAGACAGTTTCAGGCATTGGCCATATGTAGGAAGTCCACAGGCATGGAATAAATAAGTTCGCAAATTAGAAATACACTTTAGGTAGCAGATACTCTACTGGCTACTCCCGAAAACAAGGCTGTGTAAATTTATTTCAAATCTGATAAATTAATTCATAAGAGTAAAGATAACAGCTGTCATTAAGATCTTGGTCAGGACTCCGTTTCCCTGATCCTTGCCATCTCTGCTTCAACAGTCCAAAGGAGCCAAACAAGAAGCAATGGTAGGCAGGACTTATTACAGCATAGGACACTAGAAAGGAGCCAGAGAGGAGAGTGGCCAGAGAGACCACTGTCCTGATCTGCTGGTAAGCAAGCCTTCCAGTCCAGTCATGACTTCTAAAATCTGTACTAGCGTCTATTCTTGAGAGGTTCTGCTCTATCCAGATGGTGAAGAGGCTTATTTGGAGTCTCCTGACACTGACCACCGGGCAGTAGACTCTGGTCTTTACAGGGAAGCCTCTGAACAAACAACAAGCCTCTGGGTGTTCAGACCTGCTGGAGCAGGTTTACGTAATTGTCATTTAATGGCCTCCTGGGCAGACCAGGAAGTCCACATTTCCTTCCAGAGCTGGAAATACACCTCAGTCTCCATTCTGACCACCATGGCTACTAATTTCTAATCCGGACAGCCATCAGAGCTCGCTCCAGTACTCAGACACTTGTTTCTCTAAGTTCCCTTCCTCTCTCAAGTACCAACCTAATAATCTGGATTATTTTGATCATAGTTATCAATATTTTGTTGTATTCAAAGCTAAAATAAATGTACAAGAATCTATTAGTTCATCTAAAATACCAATGGTGACCAGTTATGTAACAAATAGTATTTTAAAGAGAAATTAATTTTACATTAAACAAGAAACAGAAGTGATATTTTTAATATTTTAGGTTAACGTCTGACTTAATAGAAAACTTTTAGGTGCTCTGTCCCTTCAGTATTCATTCGACTATAAAATGCTGTTGGGGTTGCAGGTAGAGAAATTCTAGGTCACACAGTAATATAATTAAGTAGAAATGTGAACTTTCATACTCCTGTCAGATAGGTATTCATTCCTTTCAACTACTACACCAAAATTCAAAAGTTCTTTTTTTAAAGAATAATTTGTTTTGATTTTATGTGTATGTATAGTGTCTGCATATGTGTGTGCCAGTTGGGTAACTAGTACGTTAAGAAGCCAGAAGACGCTGTTGGGTCAACTGGAAGTTACATTATAAGTAGTTGTCAGCTGCCCCGTGGATGCCAGGAACCAAAGCTGGGTCCTCTGCAAGAGCAACAAGTGCTCTCAACTGCTGAGTCATCTTTCCAGCCCTAACAGAGCAATTTCTTAAAAAGTTAGCTATGACCTGAAATCTTGAATCATATTAAGAAACTTTTATATCATGGTCATTAAAATTCATGCACATGTACATATTTTCATCAATGCATAATTTTATACATTTATATAATGATTATTTTAAAAAGTTCGACTGATTGGGTTCTGCAGTCTTCTAAATATTGACACACTTTGTTGCTCAATGTAAAAATATCATAAAGTCACATTTAAAATACCTTCACAAGTTTTAATCACACACTGAGAAACTGCCCTGCTCACACTGATGGAATTTCCTAAAATTCTAATTTTCATTGAAAGCTTAAATGTTGTTATTGACAAATAAATATGGCCAGTGCTTTTCTCTCAATGTAAGAGACATGTTTCCTTCATTTTAAAAAAAAATTGCCAGAGTCAAAAACTAAAAGCTGAATATGCACAGTTTCTTTAGCATAGTGAGTGGTATTCCTTTTTACTGTAGAGCAGGGAACCATGGAAAGATCTGAGGTCCAATTGATGCAGTTATCCTGACTCCTGCTAATGCCCTGGCACGTTCATTCACTACAACATTGATATAATGCGTGCAATTATCCACAAGCAAAAATGGTAAATACCTCCATAGTACAAAAGTTGTTTTCCTCAGCCCACACTTCAAGAACTGCAGCCTTAAACAGTTACTGCTATAATAATTAAATAAGATGTTTAAAATTCTTCTTTGCCATTTCCCAAAGAGCTATTACCAATCACAGTTATGTATTGTTTTATTATCAAGTCATGCATACACTGTTTTCACTGTTATCCTTAGGATTTCCATTTTAGGGAAAGCTCAGAGATGAGTGCTTTGCTTAAGGTTTGCAGGGCCCCAGGCTTGATCTCAGCACCTGAAAAGAAAGAAAGAAGATGGAGGGACAAGGAAAGGGAAGCAGAAAGCCCTTTGTTCTTTGCTATCATTTGAGTGGAGGATGCAGTTTTGAACAAGCAATTGCACTACTGACTTGAGGACGTGATGAGAGAAGCTGATTTTTCCTCTGTTCTATAGGGAAAGGGTGGACAGAGTCAAATGGGCCTCCAGAAGGATTGCCTGATGAAACACATAGAAGCTACATTAAATTCCATGTCAGAAAGAGGTTGGCCATCACCTGCAGGGCTGTCCCCGAGAAGCTGAGCCTTTCTGATTTGAGGTATATTTTATCTAAGTAGAAGAGCACTTTTTAAGAAGGCAGGTTTGCAGACACTTTGAACTGGCATGTGTTCAAGTTTATAATCTATACAGACATCGTGTTTAACCGTGTCGTTTCTACACCATGAGCAAAACACCACAGTGCACTTCTCAATGGGTTGTTCAATCTTCCGAACATGGCCTTCATAGGAATACACAAATTAGCCTCCTTATTGCTTATGACACAGGACTTCAGAGCCTTGTTCCAAATGAAAGACAAACTGAATTGTCATGTAAGCTACCTTCAGTTTCTCTAAAGGGAGTGAGGGAACTCTATGATGTTAATACTTAGAAGAATTTAATTTAAGTACCCTGGACAGCTGCTCAAGCTACAGAGCAAGTAGGGGGCTCTTCTAGGGGTAGAGCTCTGTGAATGACTGGCTGGGAATTAAAGGCCATCCCAAAGAGGGAGCAAGCCATGGACACTTGCTCACTTGATGTAGGTAGTGTAATCCTGCCCAAGGACTCTACCTCCGCTGGCTCTTGTATACTCGGTGAATGCTACAGAAGAACGAGCTCCCTAAGACATTTCTTTCTAGCAACAGATGTTCAGTTTTCTTAGCAGAATCAAGAAAAAAAAAGTGTGTCATAGAAATGTTATCCATGCATATTGTCACAGGGCTAAGACACCACTATAACTCTGTTCTAATTCTTAATTTGTCTGAGAGTGATCTCTTCTAAAAATGATTTAGGTGGCTATCACCAATGATCATTATGCGCTCAGTGAGGATTCTTGGAGTATAATCATTTTTACTGCTCAAGTTTTAAAGTCTTCCAGTCTTACTTGGTTTGATTTGAAAAAATGATGCAAACTATTTTCTCTTGTGAATTTCCTCACAGTTACAGGTCTTCGCATATTATTATTTTTTCTCAATCTGAAGTTTTTCAGAAAAGATACATCATTCAGCTCTAAAGGAACTGAAACTGTGAACCTGGCAGATGGGTTTAGAGTGTGTAATATTAATTGATGTAAACCAAACTCAGAAAGAGGAAAACCTCATGTTCTCCCTTATATGCTCACACTAGCCAATGGTGCCTATGTGTACATATATATCCAGGCTTAGACCTGGGTGAAGTCCACATATAGAAATGGAGACAAAGGGGGTGAGAGTAAGATTAGGTGAGGAGGAAGCAGCGTTCAGGCTGAAGGATGTCACTGCCGCGAAAGATGATATAATAAGCTTCTCTTTTTCAACTTCATCATACCTTTCTTGTCCCTGTTTATTTTTTGTAATGGATCTGGGAACTCAACTTCCTGTTTATTAACATCACAAGAACTATTTCGCATTACAAAAGAATCCACCATAATTTATTCCACTGAGGCAGGGTGCTTTTGATTTTCAGTGACCGTCAGTGAGATAGGGATTACACACATTAGTCACGGAGTACATTTGACCCACTTATAAAAAGTGAATTTTTAAAACCTGTCTTGGGGAGGGGTTCTGTGATGTGACATGGTTCTCTTTTGCTGTTAAAAAAGATACCAGATCATTCTATAACAGTGTTTTCTAATATGCAAATTATATTGCTACACTACAATAAAATATGGTTTTAAATTGTTAATTTTTTAAAATTAACAAAAGGAGTGTTAAATAATATAGGAGATTTACAGTGTATCAAATCAGCTTTGTATAATGGAAGCATAAGTTAAAACAGTTGCTCATATGAAATAGAAGTTTCTTTCTTTCTTATGTTAAGCGTACAGGGCAGGTTACTTTGTACCAAAGAACCTGCACCTCCCCTCCCTTTTCCTCCCCTCCCCTCCCCTCCCCTCCCCTCCCCTCCCCTTCCCTCCCCTTCCCTCCCATCCCATCCTATCCTATCCTACTCTATAACAGGTACTATAAGCCCTCTGTCTAAGACAGCAAAAATGGCAGTTCCCACACTCCACACGGAAGTAGCAGGGCAGAGGAACTGTGAAGTGGCATGTTTCTCAGATATCTTTGGGCAAGATGTAGACACGTGATCACAATTGGTTCTAAGACACGCTGGGATATAAATCCAGAGTGCCAGTATTGTAGAAGAAAGTGGACAATTGGATTTAAAAATTCTCTAGATATCAACACAGACTCACTTAATCCGAAGCTAAGATATTAGAAATAATCCACCTGCAAGTTAACCAAGAGACAGTCATAGCATTTATTCAACATTTGGTAATTGCCAAATCAAAAGCCTTCTCCTAAAAAGCAGATAAAGATAGACTGATGATTGCCCATGAAGCCAAGGGAAAGAGATACAGGAGTAGCCCTGCTAAAGGAAAGAGGAAGAGGAAGGAGGAGGAGGAGGAGGAGGAGGAGGAGGAGGAGGACGAGGACGAGGACGAGAAAGAATTTAAGTTTGTAATAGTCATCTAAATAGCATACACAGTATTGAAAGTATTGTTTTTCTGCTCTATTTTTTATTTTGTAAAATATTTAAACCTTCAATCAATTCTTGCACATTAGTGGGATAATCCTACATTTAATGCAATTTGTATGTTTTCTTCTTTTCTCTGACTTTGCAGCTATGGGAAAAACTTGTTTTTTAATGCGCACAAATAATTAAAGGTATTAAAATGTAAAGAACTGGAAGTGAAATTTTAATATTTCTTAATCATCTGCCATTGTTTAGTTGCTTTTGATCATTCTCTATATAAACTTTTTCTTTGGCCCCCCCCCCCCCCTTTCAGCCTTATAAAGTACATATAACTTATATAGTAAGATATTGAGACTGACGTTTATCTTGAATCTGGTCAGTAACATTCCATTCCATTATGTTTTTTCATAGGTTTAAAAAAAACTTCATAGATTGTTGTAAACTCAGTTACTTATGAGAGAATTAAAGTTTTTTCCCTTAGCCTTTATCATTCAGTTTGTTTTTACTTTTATCAACAATTGGTTGCAGATAAAAACATAATGGAATGGAATGTTACTGACCAGATTCAAGATAAATGTCAGTCTCAATATCTTATTAATGATGGATCTTTATTACACCAGACTACTTAACTTTCCCTGTTAAGCCTGTTTGTTTAAATATGAGTTAAATATGAAATGATCACAGCACCCGAGTTAAATTACAAATACCGACAGGCATTCTAGTTCTTTCTTTCCCTCTTCCCAGTGGTAAATAGCAAAGGCGTGGATCTGCCATTTTTGGCGTACCCAGATGAGCCGCAACATTCACACCTGAGAACTTACTAGCAAGGCAAATTGCCAGTCAACACGTGTCAAAAGACAGAGAATGGGGCTGACTTAAATACTCTGTAGGCATTTAGAGTGTACTTAATTGTGAGACCCACAGTGTGGGTGGCTATTGCTAGTCACTAACTAAAGTGTTACAGACCATCACTGTACTACTTTCTCTGAAGCAAGATCTCTATGGAGCCTGGTGGTGGTAACATATGCTTTTAATCCCAGCACTAAAGAGGAAGAGACAGGCAGATCTCTGTGAGTTCAGGATCAGCCTGCTCTACAAGAGCTGCTTCCATGACAGGTTCCAAAGCTACAGATAATACCCTGTCTAGAAAAAAATAAAAATAAAAACTCTATGGAGCCAACAAAATTGTATGGCATTGGTTTCCTTTTCAAAGGAAAAAGAGAAAATATAATTTAAGAACATGAGCTATTCTTTTTAAAAACTACAAATTCCAAGGAATTTCTATAAATATTAGCAGTTCTAGAACTTCACTGACTCTAAAACTGGAGCAAGTATTTCAAAGGCAGCCAACACCCAATTTCTTTCCCCAGTTCTACTTCCAAAGGGGCAGGGAATGTACTGCAAGCACCCAAGAACCTTGGAGTGCAGGAGTCCAAACTCAGGGCAAATAGAGAGCCCGAGCTGGCAGCTTCAGAGGCTCGGCTTCCCACCTTCCTACCCGGAGGGCTTACAAGGAAGGGTCCTGACGCACATGTAGATGGCCAGGGAGCAGGATTGGTTTGTTAAACTGTCACTGAGATTAGACCTTCCCGAAGCTTCTGTCCGAACATCAAGCCAATTTCTTCCTAAACTCTTTCTCAGTTTAAATGGGAAAAAGATCAGACTCTTGAGTGCTCCGGGGAAAAAATATAAAACTGTCTGGTAGGCAAGCTTTCTCTTTTAAAAGAAAAATTCTCTTAGCCTTCTGAACTTGAATATAGCTTTAATAAAAGTGACAGGAAAAGACTAAATCGACTGGGGCAGGGGCAAGAGAGGAGAATAAAAAAAGAAACCAAATCTCTCTTTGAATCAGTGTTCACTGAATATCAGTAGAAGAAAATGCCTTCAAAGTTTTTTGCAAAGATACCACTGGGACAGAGGAAAGACTAATAAATACTTCCAAAAACTGTGTGGTGTTTTTAACATCAGAATAACCCGGGAAGCACTGCCTAAGGATGCTCCTCAGACTGGAGCAGCCTCTTCTCCACTAGGACACGTGCGGGAAGATGCCAAAGAAGACTTTCTCCTTCCCCGTAGACTGTGGAAAAGGCTGATGTCGGAGGACTTTCTACACAATCTGTTCAAGGGAAAGCTCTGGCTGGTGCTGCGGTTTTGAGAAACGAGGCAGGCAAACTTTTCTGGGGTTACTGATCTACTTGACCAGGGCACTTGCTTGGTAAACAATTTGCAAGAATCTGTGTTAAGGAAAGTCCAACCCGCTCTTGGGGCAAGTGGACCACAAAGGTTTTTGGCCCCAAATCAGAATGTTTTCTTTATTTAGTATAACACGATGTCTGGGAATTGAGTGCTCATTAGAAGGTAGGAAGGTAGGATGTCCGGAAAAGAGAAAAGAAGCAGTCCCTGGGGAGGACAGTCTTCAGGCCAAGACATAGATCTGAGATCGATGAAAGGCAAGTAGGCAGGAAGCAGACGTGGGAGTCAGATGCACACATTGCATGTGTGTGTGAGGGTTTCCATGCGGCGCAAAAGTGGTCACCCAGGTCCCGTCATTCCCCACCCTGCTGGAAGGCCTGTGGGAGGAATGTAGCTCTGATTCAAAGAGTTAACACTCTGAGAAGGAGCTGGTTCTGAGACGCTGTCAACTGTACACGCTCCACAGAGCTGAACAAGAAGGGCAAGTTCTTTTCTGAAGACCCATGTTGTGTAAGTCCTTGGCAGCCACAGGCCACCCTATGCCACGAGCCTCACCACTCAGCTTCGGGAGCAGCCATCCAGGATTCCAGGACTCCCCTTGCATAACACACAGTTCTGGCAACGGGTATCTATCACCCCGCCCCCCCCCCACACACACACACACTCTTCAGTCCTTTCCTCCACTGTCTTCTCCATAGGGACCGGGTGGTTTGTGCGATTCTGTCTGTTGGTTTTGAGAGACGGGATCTCACGACATAAAACAGGCTGCATAGAACTCGCTCGAGTTCTGAGGCCTCTGCCTTCCGAGAGCGCTGGTGCGAAATGTGCTCCACTTGGTCCAGCAAGATTTGGATTTTCATTTATGCAGGCATGGAGGCCAGAAGAGGGTTCTGGGGTCTCGAGGAGCTGGAGCCACGTGCAGTTGTAAGCTGTTCAATGTGGGTCTTGAGGAAACAAATGTGAGTCCTCTCAAAGAGCAGAAAGAGCCCTTGCCTGCTGAGTCCTCTCTCTGTGCCTTTCTGGTTCTTTCTCTCAACTGTAGAAAGCTTAGACACTGTTTCAAAATCACAGGCACCTGCATTGAGATTCAACCAGGGCTTGACATAAACTCCGTTCTTCCTTTATGCCCAGTGACCTCACAGAATAAAATCACAGGTTCTTCCCCAGAGGCTCCAGGCAGTAGGGTTTTTTTTTTTTTTTTTTTTACACATGCAAAGTAGACCTGGCCCCTAATGTTAGGACTTAAGCAGTATACCTACCTGTGGGAAATCTTATCTTTACAGTTTAAAGAAACATACCCTGTACAATGCTCAAGGCCCAGATCTCTTAGGATTACCACAGATTAAAGGGTCCTGAGATGAAATTGCCAGTGTATATAATTGTTTATATGATGTGGATACAGGTTTTTACTACTCCTCTTTCTTGGTTAGAATAGGAAGAATATATTTGTTAAATAAAGAGGCTGCATATTATGTACTGAGGTCCTTGCCCATGGATCCCCTGAGTGCATAATCTCCCCCTTACTGTATTTTGGTCCCCTTTCCCAAAATCTAAAAGTCCAACTCTAGCTGTACTTTGAAAGCTTCTTCCGGTCGGTGCTGAGCCCAGCAAAAATACGGGTTACATAGCTTATCAACATGACAGCCAGATGTGGAGGGCAGAGGCCCCTGCTGTCATGCTGGGTAGAGCCCCTGCAGGGTGTTCCCCCAAGGGGCAAGTTCCAGCTCTCAGTAGAGACAGGCGGTTCCCTTCCCTACAGAAGCTCTGAAGGGTCAGAAGAGTCAGGCAACCAGCATCATCAGACACACTCCACGTATCCGGCTTCCTGGTTTCCCAGCTACATTTGTGCTCACTGGGCATTCCATCATCCCTGAAGCTCAGCCAATGCACGTTTCTTGGAGTAGTTTCCAGGCTTTTTCTCCTTTCCCACTGAGAAGGCAAAGATTACTTTCTATGTCGCTGAAGAGGCCCACCGGGTTTGCCACTTTGCTCGCTGTTTGTCACATCCTCTTAGCTTTGCGTGGTCCTTTAGCCGGTTTTGAGTCCATCTATTACCAGCAAGCCCAATCCGCGGTCCTCATAGGCATTGATCCCCACCCATCTCCGACATCAAATCCTGAATCAGTACCCGGGCTCTCTCCTCCCTTAAAAGTTTGCCAATGGAGCCACCACCTTGGGGTAGCAATTCTGTGTACTCTGCCAGCTATGGTGCCAGACGAGCTTCCCACAAACCGAAGCCTTTGTTATGTCTGTGTATAGCCCAGGATACAGATGCTAAGACACAGCTGGAGTGTGCAGTGTATTCTGGGAGGGTCAAAACCTGAAGAAGATGAAGGGAAAGGAAGCAAGCTAGGAAAAATAGAAACGTTTTCAGTCTGAGAAGCAGATGTGGAAGATGAAAGAGGAGGTGGGAGGAAGGACCTTAGGAGACCGTGACTACCACGGGGACCCAATGGAATCTTGGCCAACCCTACGGGAAGCTCACGATAAAGACTGACTTCAAGGAGTCCTACAGGGGTGGAAACAGCCGAGCCCCACCTGGCCTGGGAAGGGCTCTTGGGAGAGGGTGGCCTTGGCCTAAGTGTGGTGGCAGGTTTCAAACTCACTGAAGCTGGAAATTGGCAATGGAAGTGTCACACCTCTACGACTGCCATTCCTCATTATTTCCTGAACAAATATTTCATCTCATTTCAAAGGATGGTGATGGGTTTGCCGTGAGAAGGAAAGGCCAATAAGACCTGGTTCTTGCTCTTCAAGGAGCTGGCATGGGGGAAAAACATGTACAACAAAAAGAAGGGCCCCAAGATACAGGTGGATTTTTCTTTGGGTCACTAGCTCACAAAAATGACACAGAGGTTTATTATTAATTATGAAAGCTAGGACTATAACTTAGGTTTGTCCCCCTAGCTCTTGCAACTTAAATTAACCCATTTCTATTCATGTGACTTGTGGGTTTTACTTCTCCTCCTGCATGTCTTGTTCCCTCTGCATCCTGCCAGCGACTCCCCCTTCCTTTTTCCCTGGGACCTCTCTGCCTACAGAAGTCCCACCTAACCTCTTCCTGTATAGCTATTGACCATTTGGCTCTTTATTAAACCAATCACAGTGACACATCTTCACACAGTGTAAAGGGAGAATATTCCCCAATGCCCAACGGCTGGGCTCCTAGAGACCTCTGCTGCTTTGGTCAGATTAGCATCTATCTCTCCGGTAGGAGCAGCAATAACTCAGCCTTTCTTGTGCTTAGGTGGCAAGGCCTGCCTTCGCCGAGCTCACTCACTCCCGTTCACTGAAGAGAATGTGACTCAGACCCGACACTTTGGCTTTGATTGGAAACACGTGCCCTTTCTCGTCACTGCTTTTGCTGGTGCGCAGAGGCTGTGAACCCCGAGTTCCCAGAGACCACCCCACAGAGAAAGTCCCCCTGAATACAAAGCTGAGCCACCAGCAAGTGAGAACAGCAGAAGCTAGATTTTGATGTCACGTTTTAGAGTTGCAGGATCCCTCCAGAGTTCAGACGCTAAGTCTATGAATTTACTTATGGGAGCCAACAAAATGCTTTTAGGCTTCAGACTGTTAGAGTTTAGTGTAGGTGGAGTTTTGGGGAGGCGGGGGGGGGGGGGGCTGTGTGTGTTGAGGGGAGGCACGTGTGCATCTTCCCTGGATGTCATTGTCAGCATTGTCACCCACCTCCTTCCGAACAGAGCCCCTTACTGGTCTGGAGCTCACCAATTGGGCTAAGCTGGCTGGCCGGTCAGCTCTACGGAGTCAGCTGCGTCTGCTTCCCCAGCATTGGTGTACATACCACCACTATGCCCAGGATCTTTAGTGCATTCTGGGGATCGTATTTAGGTCTCCATGCTTGCAAAGCAAGCAGTTTGCTGACTGGGTACGCCCTAGCCCTTGAGGGGAAGATGCTTAACCTAAAATTGGTAGAGGAGGAGCAGGCCTGGAGCAGTTGCGTGGTAGAGAGAATCTTCTCAGGATGAACCCAGAAACGAGTCTCAATATTGGGACTAGAAAGGCTTTTAGATCGCCTCTGGACCAATCCCTTCCTTTGGAAAGAAAGTTGGTTTACAAAATGACTGCCTAAACGGAGGCTGAACAAGAACGATGTTGATGAACGTGCTGTGATGGGGAAAAGCCCACGAGGCCTCAGCCTTACACAAAGAACTGTAGATGGCTAAGGAATGCTGGGAGCGAGAGAGGTGGTTCTCACCAGACAAGGGCACATCAATTGATGGTTCTGTGCCAGATTGAAAGCCCTGAAAATATATATAAAAGTAACATTATATGGACTTAAGTTATACCCAGGAGTGTATTTACATATATGAACACTCATATGCATATAATAACAAGAAAAGAAGGGACTGTGAATTTGAAGGAGAGTGGGAAGGGGTATATGGGGGATTTGGAAGAAGGAAAGGTAAGAGAGAAATGTTGTAATTGATGCAAAGGGGAAAAAGAGAGTCAGGGAAGATTGAGTGACTGATCTAAGATCACATGGCCACCTAAGCGCAAATCCCATTTTGCTAAGTCTGCAGCTTAGGCCAGAGTCTCACAGTAACAATGTGTAAGGGAGATTACACCATGTTTAAATTCACAGAAGTCATAGAAACTGGAAAAATTAATTTATAAACAATAGCAGTCATCTAATGCTAATTCAGCATTTAATACCAGTAATCCTGGATAATGGAGCTGGTGCGAGGAGTGACTCACGTGGGCTCCACACTCGAATTTAGCATTAGTTAAGGACAAAATCAAAAAAACGTGGTTTTGAACCAAGTACAAAAAAATCTAATCCTTATTAATTTTTCTTCATGTGGCTTGTTTCTCCCTTTGTTCAGCTCATTTCTATTCTTTAAATCGTACTTAGAAGACCTGGGATGTTGTAAGAGGAAACCCACTTGGGAAAATTGAATTAACTTTTTCCATTGCTATTTGCTTAAGTGTTGCAAAGAAATTCAAGAGGACTTTTCTACCTTGATTCAACATTGTGTTTATTATAGCACTGTTTAAAAAAAAAATCAGCCTCTTTAGATCCAATGGTTAAATTAGAAGCTACAGTTTTGAGATATGGCTGTGTTTGTACGAATGCCCTTAGAAGAGGGGAATCTTTATACACATGAGTAAAAGATTCTCTGTAATATTTTATTTTCTAGAAAAAGCCTTATGAACTATGGAGAATTTACATTTCAGGGATGACATGCTTATAGGTTTCATTTGTTTTTCATAGACATTATAATTCAAAAATTAGATTATTTTTCACATAATGAAGTTCTATGGCATTTTCCAGGTTTTTCTAAAAGCACTGTAATTGCCAATCACATGCTCAGCATCACACAGCCTAGGTGTCAGTTGTCCACAGTGCAAAAGGCAAAAAGCCAAGAGAAGACTCTGATTGAACAGGAGCAGCGAGGAGAATGTATTCCTTCATCCATGCCCTGTTTGGAAGCCCTCGGGGCTTCTTTTTAAAAGAAATTTGATTCCATCCAACTTATATGTAATCCAGCTGAATTGTTCGTTCTCAGGGCATCCTTCCTATTTGTGGTAGTACAGATGCAAGTAGATAGCAATATGTTTTAAGAACCACTATTGCCAGGAAAACAAAGAAGTGAAACTTGCCCAGTGAATAAAGCCAGGGAAAATACATCCTGTCATTCCATTATAAAGGAAATCCAGGTTTCTTTTGAACATGCAATAGTTATTTTAAAATTTCCAGAAATATTAAAGGCAGCTACAGGGCACACACCTATAATTCCTGTACTTGGGAGACTCCCTGTGAGTTCAAGGACAATTCAGTTTACATTATGAGACTGTAAAGAAGGAAGGATGAAAGGGTGGAGAGAATGTAGAGAAGGAATGGAGGAAAGAGGGGAAAGGGGGAAATGTGGGGATGATAGAAGGAAGGAGGAAAGAAGGAACGGCAGAAAAGTGAGAGAGAGAGAGAGAGGAGAGAGAGAGAGAGAGAGAGAGAGAGAGAGAGAGAGAGAGAGAAGAAGGAGGGAGGAAAAGAGGGACAGACTCAGTGAACATGTCTGTTTAGCAGAGGGGATATGGAAATGCATGCATTCACTGCCAACCCTTAAGAGCTGAAGAAATGGGAAAGACAGACAAACAAGAGACTAGAGGACCATGGGAGAAATGTTTGTGGCAGAACTTTGTGACGATCTGTGTTGAAACGGAGCTGAGAGGATACGTGCGGCCCGAGAAAATAGACAGATTACAAGAAGGCCTCAAGAAGGAGGAAATCCTCTCTAGTGGTTGCAGAAGAGTCGTGCACAGGTCCCTGGTGTCCCATAGGTGAGTGGGAAGAGACAACAGAGTTTGATTAGCAGGCAGAGAGGGTCTCTAGGTTGAGGAAACACAGCAGAGACAGACCGACACACGGACCTTCAAACATTGATACCAAAAGCCCTCCTTTAGTAGCACCATGGAGGCTTAAATAACCTGCAGTCAATGGCCAACAGATGAAAATCCCATCCTCTGATCCTCTAAGTAGGCACAGCTTCTAGTAACTTCAATTAGAAGGCTCTAGACAGGGAAGAGCAGCTGAAAGCCAGGACTCAATTAGTCCCAACATCTGAGTAGGCAAACCCACAACTCAAACTGAGCAACACTTTGTGAGGTAGGCAGTCCTTAGATTTTACAGACCTGGAATGCCAAGCCGTGGAACTTGGATTCGCTTATTTCTCATGGAGAAGCACCAGAGGTGCTTTCATTTTGATTTAGCAAGACTGTGGTGTGATCAGATCTTAATACAGGGATGCAAGATGTGGGCAGATTTGGTGAGAAAGAGAACAGGACTACAGATTCTTTAGAAAACAATTCCGGTAGAAGGCGGAAGGACATGAATGTGGCTGGTGAGAACGGCGCGCCAGAGTAACCTAAGTGATGGGGATGGAGCTTGGGTAGAACCTGGAGGTAACCGTGAATGAGAAGAGGTGCAAGCTGACAAGCAGGACTGTGGCTGAGGGAGGAAGTCGCTGTGGGCAGGTTCAATGTGAAATTGATGTACCTGTGGGTATCCAAGTGGGACGGTACTGGACACAGGTAAACAGCTGCCGAGTCTGCATTGACCAACATTAAGCACCAAGTCAGAACAAACCACTGAAGGGTAACTCAAGTCTCTGTCACTTGAGAAACTACAAAATGAGACCCTTCTTGTTAGGATAATAGTCTGAGTGGCTTTGTGGGAAAATAGTTGATCTCTGGAATCTCTTACTTCACTGGTAAAGAATAGAGATCCTGGAAACCAAGTAACTCAGGTCTGTTTGTCAAACCCAGAGCTGTTTGACAGAAATATCTAGAAGGAAATGCAGTTGCCACCGGAAACAATTCTTTTCAGATAAAATTGAATTTAATGCCTGATTCAGTTAATACCTCAGGATCACTGATGAGAAACACTTGCACAGGTAACCTCAACAAGGCCTTCTGAGTCTGAAGTTCTGTCACAGTGTGCCTGACGATAAATGACATCCCACAGGCTCATGCTGTCTTTCTGTGGCCCCTCTGGGTGAGCTCAGGTAAAATACGAACAGTAAGTGTGTACTGCTTATGTTCAATTTCCACATTGGTTCAGTTATTACAAGGCCCTCATAACCGTGGCCACTGCGTTTGCATTCTCTACCAGGATCACTGGGAAAATGCAAGTGAAAACAGTATATTTCTACATATTTTAGAATAATTAAAATGAAAAGGACTGAAGAGATCAAGTATCACCAGCTGTGTGGAGCCAGCCCCAGCCACTGCTGGCAGGGCTGTAAATTGGTGTAACTACGCTGGGAAGCTGGCATCGTCTAATAAACCTAAACATATGCATGTCCCATGGCCCAGCCATTCCTCCACACTGAAACACCAACAGAACATAGCTCCCCTAGCTGACAGGCATGCAGGAGATTGTTCATAGAATATTAATATGAGTCATCCCTCAAAACTCTGCACAGTAGAACCATCCAATAAAGGCAAATTCACAATATAATTAGGCGGATGGAACATGCAAATGTCATGGCTAGATCTCACCAACTAAACATTCTGGGGAGGGAGTCAGACCCAAAAGGGATGTATAAACACGTCAATTCATAGAAATAACTTCAAAACAGACAAAATTGTACTCTCCTGGCGGAAGACAGGAAGTGACTATTTTTAAGATGGGAGAAAGAGTAGCATAGGGGATGTGGGTAAAGTTCTGGTCCTTGAGTTGGTGCTTGTTATAGTTAGTAAGACTCCAGATACATGCAACATCACTGGAAAAATTGTGAAATCCCTTTCCTGTCTGTCACGGCATACTCTATGAGTCAGTCCTTCTAAACTCACGCTTCTGTCTACTCTTTATCTGTGCGAACCTTTTGGATGAGATCAGTCCTTCCTTGATAAATAGTGGTTTGCTGTATGGAAAACATCTGGGGTGTCCCCTCTGTTCCTGACTGGCAGCATCTCCCTGCTGAAGCAGTACAGAATGGGGCACTCCACAGCATTCCCAGTGAGCTAATAAGGGGGGCACCTTGCTCTGGGCCCTTGGGACTTGCTCACAAGATACCAGCTAAATGGCAGTTTGTCCTTGATATTTGTCCTTGAACACATGAATAATAAAAACCATAACCACCTAGCTCCTTGATTGCGTAAGAAGTTCGCCCCTTTTAAAGCGCTGTCCTAAAATTATTTTATGACTCCCCCATGTATATTATACCTTTCTGTACATCATATTCGATTTTCATGACAACTGACTGCTAATGACAATAATACTCATTCTACTGTAAATGGTGCTTCCTATTATTTCAGCTTTAGAGAAGGGTATCCTATTGCTTAGGCAACCATGCTAAGAACAACACAGTTTTAATATTTAAAACATCAAGTCAAGAAAATCAATACTTAGAATTACACGTTTTTTGTTTTTTTTTTTTATAAATTTAATGGAGGTTCAAAACTGGGAGGTCAAAATTGTTTCAAATCCCGTATCTTCATGATGAGATTTAAAGCTCTAAGTTCCTGAGTCCTTTTATGGGATACTTAACAAACCGTCACATGTAGTTTGTGTAAAATGAAAGAAGTAACCTGAAAAAGCATAGCCAGGCTTCAAAGAATACCTAAAATTTATTAAAAAGGATTATAGTTTGTTTCATAGGATGGAACCTAAATCTAATTCTCACGCATTTTCTTTGTTCAGTTTAAAATAAAACAAAATTCTAGGTTTGAAATTTATGTATTTTTTATTTCCTTATTTCCTTATTTATGATTTATTTCCTTATACTGCTTTATATTTATAAAATGTCTTTGGGTCATTATTGTCGTTGTTCGTTTGTTTGTTTGTTTTCTTTTTGAGACAGAGTCTTGCTCTTGTGCAGGCTGATCTCTTGCTAATGTAGTGTTCCTTCCTCTGGAGTAGAACAAGCACAGGTGTGGAATAGGTGTGAGCCAGCACACTGGCTACAAACTACCTCTAGGCAATTGCCTCAGAGCAACCTGTCAATTATTAAACAAACAGGCCAAAAAGAAAGTGCCTGGTGACAGAGGCATTCGCACAACAGCCCACTGAGGAGAAACTAATGGAGGAGAGACAAAGACATTGAGACACTTGCTTCTAAGGACTCTGAATCCAGTCCAGTTATTTTAGCTCTTTGCCTTCCTCCTTCAGCATGGGTCACACACACAGAGAAGATCTGCTATTATGCAGCTTTGCTCATTTTCAGCGGCTAGTGGAAAGGAACTTAGCAAGTTGGATACCATCATTTACTTTATATTTAAGTCTGAAGGGCTCCTTAGCTCCACTCTTAAGTAACCTCTGGTTTCTGAATTGGGAAGAACATTCTGAAACCATGATTCCACTCATCTTTCTCTTTCTTCTTTCTCACCTCCCTGTCAAAGCTATAAGGGAAGTTTTGTTTTGAACCTTATTTCTTAAAAGCATCACTGGAATCAGACTTCCCAAATAAACTGACGCTAGACCACAAACACTGTTCAGCAGGAAAACCTCAATTATAAGGAGAATACAAGTTAACGAAAAAAATATAATTGAATGTAGTGGCATATTATTTATAATTTGACAAATAAATCTTGCTTGAAGACCAGAGGTAATGCCTAAAGCCACTAAAGGTCAGGCAATGGTGACACACACCTTTAATCCCAGGATTTGGGAAGACAGAGTCAGATGGATTTCTGTGAGTTCAAGGCCACCCTGGGCTACACAAGAGCAATGCAGAAATAAATCCACGTGGTGGTAGCCTACATGTTCAGTCCAAATACTAGGGAATAATATGCCCTAAGTCCCATCACTAGAGGAAATATAAAATGAGAGAGAGAGGCTACCTGTATTAGTTTGCAGTCGCCCAGTCTTGGTAGAGGTAAGACTTCTCTAGTGGCTTGACTGATTTGCTTTTCTGGTTTGCAGGTTGAACCCCAGCATCTATGTCTTGGTTTTTACTATTTGTGCTACAGTTATTTTTTTTTTTTTACCAAAACAACCACTAATTTTTCAGTTTTTAGCATGGAAGAAAATGAAAGATTTGGTAAAATGAACAAGAGTTTAAAGACTCCCGTCAGTTTACCCCCAGCACTGGAAAGTAAGGGCAGAGTAATGGGAAAAACGGAGGTGATGGGTGTGCTGATGAAAAACTCTCTTTAAAATGACCCTCACTGGAACACAGACTGGAAAAATCCAGAGACAATACTGCCAAACATCTACAAAGAAAATTTTGTGCATAAGAACTACGTGACTTAACAGTAACGTCTTGGACTTTGTCCATTTTATGCGCATGAAGACATTTTTGGCACGCTATTTAAAATACCTCTGTATCAGTTTATCATTCCAAAGCACACACTGTTACGGTTGTGCTCTCTGGCACAAAAGAAAGCCCAAGACAGAGTCCTTATGCCCAGGTGGTGGTTCTTTTCTTTTCTCTGCTGCATATAGGACACAGGCCTAAGAAACCCTTTGTCAGAGCAAACTTGTCATGTCAGCTTGGGCAAGTGACTTCCTTCTGTAGCTTTTCAGTCTGAAGCAGGGGAACATTCTAGCCTTTGTTCCCTTCCATGGCTTGAAGATTGTTCTAAACACTACTGTGGTGGGCATTGTGTCAAAAATCAAAAAACCAATAATCACACACGCAAGAGAGGGGCACTGTCTACTTGCTTAAGAAATTACCAGCTTTTAATACATTTGTAACTGTTGGGAGGAAACGGTACGCATGCCACAGGGCATGGGAAACTGGCAAGTTCCAAATGTTTATGATCTGGTCCTTCATGAAGCCTGCCCAAGATCTGCTCTAAATCTTGGCTCCAGCAGAGATGGTCCCTCAGGGTAACTGAATAACGTAAATAGAATGCAGGCAATATTTAGATTTTTCTCTGGGGCTACTCACCATTTCTAAGATTAAAAATTGATTTAATAAGGAAATTACAAGTGTCCTATACAAGTTCAAATGCCACCAAAATATTTATCAAAGAAATGCATTCTGGCCAGGGTTTTTCTGTTGTTCTGAAGCCTGGCCTGGGACTACCTGGAGCTTGCAGGATGGCAGAGATGTTTTGGTGTCTGACTGTCAATTAACCTCCCTCAGGGCTGCCCTGAGGCCCCACTACTGCAGGGACACAGGCCACACCATGCTCCCTGAGCAGGAGTAGCATTTGGTGGTTGCTTTTCAGAAAAGACAGTGAAGGAAGCCACCGGAGCTAAGCCAGCAAGTGAAACAGGGGTAGCGACCTTGGCTGGTTTTTAGCTGGAATTAAGTTAGCAAATGAGGAAAACTATTCGGGCAATGTGCGTTCATTTCAACAAACTAGCTGTTGACCTTTGTTATGTTCTCATCAAGAGAGTAAACTACAGCATGGAAGACGGTGTGGTAATCTAAGCAGACTGGATAATATTTTCCAAAGATTTAAAGACTCTTAACAAGTGACTGATGGACGCCAACTGGAAGTCCAGGCAGTGGAATCCTGGCCTACCATGAAATGGGTATTTGGTTATGGGAAAACTCCATTTATGTTTTTAAGTCTTGATTTAAATGAGGCCATGAAAGTTTCACATACGAATTTGCTGTAGATAAAACTGGGAGGCTAGAGGCTACAAGGTAGATTTTTCCAAATGGAAATTATCACGATAGACTAGAAATAAGCAAGCAACAGATTAAAAATAGATTTTTTACACCCATGGTTCTGTGAGTCTCAGCCCTTTATAGGCGCCACCTAAGACTCTCGGAAAACAAGGGTATTTGATTCATAACAGTAGCAAAATTACAGTTATGAAAATTACAGTTACGGTGAGAGGTCATCACAATGTTAGGAACTGTATTAAGGGGTCACAGCATTAGGAACGTTGAGAAACACTGGTCTACATCAAGGAACCCCAAATGACTGCTCTCTCAAACAAGTATGTGTTACTGATTTTGAACTTAACTGTGGTTAGATTCAAACTTCAAAAGACAGGAGATTTAGAAAAGACCATGGTAAGCATGGAGAACAGGATATAGCCTTCACACTTGACTTCTGACACTTTACTATAAAGGTTTAATTTCTTTAAATGAAGGTGAAATTGTGGGGCAGAAATTAAGTTAAAAAAGTGGAGTTTGGCCTATAAACTTCCTTCCTTCCTTCCTTCCTTCCATCCTTCCTTCCTTTCCACTCTTTCTCTTTGTTTGTTTTTTGTTTTGCTTTGCTTTGTTTTTCAAGACAGGGTTTCTCTGTGTATTTCTTATTTACTTACTGTTATGTTTTAGCTATATTTTGAATTAGTTGCTCTATTAAGAAGTCCCCAAATGCCCCAATCCTATCTGGACTTTTGGCCTCCCCCTGCATCACAGTGAGAGACAACATGTTGGGCCCTTTCAGTCACAGCAGCAGGGGACATCTGCTCTATAAGTCAAGACTTGTAACATGATGGCCGGCTCGGCGGGGTTTCTGCCCGGTTCCCACAGCCGTTAGGTTCCAGAGAAAATCACACAGAGAGTCTACATCAGGTTATCAACTGATTAGCCCATTAGCTCAGGCTTTGTATTAGCTCTTATCACTTATATTAGCCCATTATCTTTAGCTATGCTAACCACATGGCTTGGTACCTTTTCTAGTGGGGCAGGTCACATCTTTCTTCTTCCGTGGTCTGGGCAGGACTGGGGAGGAATGGGCTTCCTCCTTCCCAGAATTTACCAGTTCTCATCTTCCCACCTCTACTTCCTGTCTGGTTGACCCCCTCCTATGCTTCCTGCCTGGCCAATCAGCGTTTATTTACACCATGATTGACAGAATACAGACAATTCTCCCACACTAAAGGCTGCTATCACCACAGACCTCACCATTCCTTACCATCTTCCACACAGCCTGCTTTACCCATCTGCGTGCCTTACCATGCTTGAATGCGTCTGTAACTCAGGCAAGGTCAAGCCTTTGCATACGTGGAATGTACTTCCAAATGAAGCAGGTTGCCTCAGGGAGTGTGGTGCTCCAAGTCATTTAGGAAGCACTGTTGGAACCATAGGCAATGACTGTGTGGGAGGGTTCCTGCGTTAGGGATGGAGACTGGGCAAGGTTAATGTTTTCCAAATTTCTCTTTTAAAAGAAGAGATGTGTGGCCTGCCTTGCTTAGATTACTTTGACTCTAATGAGTCTTAACCCATCATAAAGGTAAAACCCAAGCTACGATCTCATGTTTTAGTTCTGATTTATGCAAATTTCATATAAAGGTTGGGACTTAAGTTCAATTTCCAAATCATTGCTGCCTACCAGCTCCCTAGAATCCTAAATTATGATTCCACACGCTGAGTGTTTATGATGTGCGGACACAAGCTGCATCTGTGTTCTTTCGTCTTCCGCATAGTTTGGGCGAGCATTTTGGCACAGGGCTCCGCTAGCCCTGCATAGTCAGGAATGGTTCTCATCCTCCAAGATTCCTGGGAGGCTAGGTCAGCACAACCAGCACCGAGAGAGGAATGAGTTATGTTGACTCATTCCAGAGAGAAATTCTGAAGAACTGGTCCATGTTTGAGATGCAGATGTGCACGTGAGGATTCCATTTTCAAGCACAAAGGTCTGACTCTTGGCAGTGAAGGCAGAAGATGTTTGAGATATTGAATGAGTGGCCACTGCCCCGGAGATAAAATGGACATGTGATTAAAAAAAAAAAGAGGTGTTGTTCTGAGGAGCATCAACTCTCCTTAAAGAGTCACACACACAAGAAATAAGTACATAATAACGGAAATAGTGCAGCATAAAACATGCTGCAGACCTTCTAGGTGTGTGGAGAAGGGAAAGACGGTAAACCGGCATAACGTGTGGGGGATGAGCAGAGAGCAAGGATGGCCCAAAGGGAGGAGAAAGATGTGTCAGGCGACAGCTACAGTATTGCTCAGAAGCTTGCCACTCCCATGTAGGAGACAAGCAAAGGTATATCACTGACCCATCCCTGAAACCCTGCTTAGGGATCAGTCCCTTCACCAAAGTCAGTGAGGAAACGGGGGTGGGAAAGGCAGCCTGCTGAAGGCAGTGAGGGAGCTGAAGGTCTAATCTGGGTGGGTTAGGGAATGAACTCTCCGGGAGTCACCAGGACCAGCAGTACACTTTTCTAGAGGCGAAGGCATTGCAGCTGACCACCGGTTGGTCTGGCGTGGTGGTGATAAACGGGGAGAAAACACCAGGGAACAGATGGTGACACTGAGCATCCCACATGCTGGTAGAGAGATGGATGAGGGATTCGGCTTAGGACCTGCTGCATTTCATTAAAAATTTTACCCTACGGTTGGGATGAGCCCATAAGTCAATGGTTTAATCTTTCCTCAGAATTGAAAAAAAAGTTTGGATAGAGGTATAATTTTTAGGGGGAAATAAGAAAATTTAAGGGAGCTTGACATGTCATTCATATTTTCTTTTCAGTAAAGTAGGTGGTGGAGGCATCTCTGAGACTAAGTGCAGGAGACTGGAGATAGACTGTGAGGAACATAAACAATGGGGGCAGGGAATGGACCTGACCAGAGACTCTAGAACTCAGAATCTAGAAAGCTAAAAATAAGGTTGATCTTTAAACAGCGATGGTAGGGTGCAAATGCATAGTTAAGTTCAATATCGATTTTGATAATTTTGCTCCTGAACCTTCCATGCTAATCAAAAACAAAGAAAGAAGACAGGGAATAAGGAGGCATGGGAGTTTGGGGTCAGGCTATGTATATCATTGGTGTGGTTGCTCATGTTGAGCTGTCCATCATAGTGGGCAGGGGCTCAGATCAGCAGGCCAATGCTGTCAGGGTGAACAGTACAGGAATGAAGGCATCGGAGGGCACAGCATGGAGACTGGAGGATATGAAGAAGGGAAAGGTTGTTCCGAAAATAGTAGTAATAACAACAAACCCCTGGTTCAAGTCTAGGATGGGGGGAAGCCCTAGGTGATCGTGTCTCCACAGCTGGACAGTTGTGGGAACAATGCACTCAAGTAATGAATAAGAAGATGAGATGTAAGGTAGGGCAGTTACAGTCACCAACAATACCAAGGCCGTGAGAGTGGTACCAGAGCATAGGCTGTAGAAGAAGATGGAGACTCTAATGCCATCATCAAGAGGAGGTTGGAATGGCATCTCAGAGGCTGGAGTGGGGTGAGGTAGAGACTGGCTTAAGTAGATGTCATAGGTCCTGGAAGAGGATTGTTGACTGGGAGTCAGTGAGAAAGATGGGTTAGTCTGGATGATTAAGGAGTAAGGTCCGTGTCTATTTAATAGATCTCTCTCCATATATCTCTCCCCTGATTACTGCAGGAGTGTTGTCCCAGCCAGCTGTGCACAAGGGGAACCTATGAGCATCTCAACTGAGCTAGAGAGCTAGGCTCCTGCTTCCCGTCCCAAAGCCATCCGGACAATGCCTGTGCCATTTGATCCCAGCTTGTCTGGGGCAAGAGTGTGTCTCTCTTTCATCTCATTGCAGCTGACAGAGATGAGAGCTCGGGGTAGAAAAGATTAAATAGGAATCTTGCACATCCAATAGACACCTACTATAACCAGAAACCCATGACAATGCCTCAGCTCATCAGTAGCTGTTGGCTGCTGCAGCTTTGTCTCCATCCTTTGTTTGACCGGAAGCTGGGCATCAGACAGTCTAGTCTTGCTGTGCATCTCCACTTGCCAACATACTGACGTCATCCTGCGTCCAGCTCTCGAAGTCACTTTTATACACAGCTATGCCAGTTTGTCTTGGTGTCTAATTTCACTATAGATTCATTGGACTTGCTTTCCTTGAGTAGAATACATGGTCAAATCATTCTTAAATGTGTCTAGAGGAACGAGTGATTTAGAATGTGAATATATGTATCATGTAACATAAACACTTGTGCTTTAAAAAAAACTCACATGATTCTGACAGATCATTTGATTACTGGGGATTTTTGTTGGTAAGATATATTTTGCCAGTTTTTGAAATCTTAAAATTTGAATGAATAGATAATACAAAAAGCCTTTAGAGGTCCATGAGACTAATGATCATAATTTTTAGACATTTTGATTTAAACTTTTGGTCATAAAGGCACTGATAATAAGTTATTCCAAACAGAAAAAAAAAGATGCCTGGACCCTTCTTGTTGTCCTGAGCCATGGCTGCTGGAACACCTGGCTCCCTTCAAACCAGATCAGACAGCAGGCCCGGAAGAGGGGCATATATGGTTCACATTCAGCTGAGCCTCAGACTACAACTACTCAGAAAGAATTAGATTTGGAATCACGGAAAACTGGAATCCAACGAGACCTTTGGCGTCCACAGCTCTCTATGTCTGCCCCTTGCGGACAGTGCCTCTTCCTTCACATACAACTCAACCCCTCCTCCAGTGGTGTCGCAGAGACTTTCTGTGTGATTCCTCCACAGCACAGCACAGCTGGTAAAAACCAGGGGTTTTCTGTGAGCCTCCCACCCACAGCAGGCAGCAGCATCAGGGCCGGCGTGTCTGAAGCCAGGCAGTTTCCATCCTCTCTCCCATCATCCCATCTCTCACCTGCCCAGGTCCACGCCCAGGGGACCTTTCCTTTCCCAGCCTGGACTCGAGCCGTCCACTCAGCTTTTAGAATCCATCTTCTTCATCTGACTCTTTCAATTTATTCTGCGATTTGTTTTTAATTTCACCTCTTTTATCCCTCCCCTCCCATTGTGAGGTTTTCACGGATGTTTTTTAACCGTTCATCAGTTTATCACCCTGCCATCATAGTTAGGCGTGTCGGTTCAACGCAACATAATGGAATACTAACCATCTAATGGGCTCGAATTCATACAAACTATTTGCTGAGACACATGTTCTCCTCTCTGAAACAGCTAAGCTAACAATCATCACTAAATACATTTACTAAGCAGATATTGTGCGGAAACAAACAGATGGTTTCGGGACTCTGCCACTGCGAAGCTGAAATGTAAGATTATCTATGTGACCAAGTAGTTAAGGAGATTGTGGCTTTAATAGCATCTATTAACATAGAACGTCTGAGGATGCAGACTTGGGTCTATGACCCGTATGCTGGTTTTTGTTGAATGGGTGAAATCAGCGCTGCTCCCTCATCGGCTCGCATGGGGCTGAACCTGAACTGTCCCACATCCCAACCTCCTCAACACATCACAGGATTCTCTATTGCGTTCTCTTATTTGTGGGGGACGCACTAAGGCCTGGCATTCTATCAGTAGCCGTGAAAATTGTCTTGGGGACAGTGGGAATAGGACACGGCTCAGTTCAATATGACACAGTCATGGAAGCTTTAGCAAGCAGCACAGAAACATGGAATGGCTGGCCATCTTGCCAGCTCTTGGAAAAAAATCCTGAAGGAAGCAGAGTATTGGAACAAGAAAACAATTCCAAAAGATGGAGATAAATCAGGTTTCATGATATCCTTTGAAAGTAGCAGATGGTTCTATGACGCTAAAGCCAGGTCTGTCCCTGCACTTTCCGGGTCCATGGATCTGACATCAATGCTGGCTTTATTTAAATGGATTTGATTGGGGAGTGTGGTACTGGTAATTGAAATGTTCTCACTAATGTATGTAATTTGGCTAATTGCAAGCTTTACCAGCCCTTTATGTGGGATCCTTTGCATTCTAGTGCTTCTCAAAGGGAGAGCTACCAAGTCCCTCCCTTCTGGGTGTTGATACAACGCATGTTCTGCTTCAGTGCTCTTAACTTCCGAATCAGAATCTACAAAGATCAGACTCAGGAACCTTGTGTTTGACAAGCAACCACCGGGGATTTATGCAAATTAAATTAGGAAAAACGCTACTGAATTCATGACTTTTGATTCTATCAACTCAGATGAAAATGTTTTGTTGTTTTGTTTTTAAAGAAATCAAATTAGCCCGTAAGCTGTCAAACAGTGATTCTTTCCAAATAACTGATCACTAGATTTTAAATGTCAGCACCAATGCAACTAGAAAACAAAGTGAATACTTAAAAGCACATGGGTGGAATTGGAGTGAGAACTGTCCCGTTTAAACAACTGCAGAGGGCCCTCTCTGCTGGTACTGATAAGCCAAAGACCGTGAGAACACACACAGTTCTAGTAGATTCAAGACTAAGAAACATGGGCAAGCCCTGTGAAAAGAGAAAGAACTAGGTTTGCCTGGAAAGACGCAGGCAATGAGTCAGACCATGGCAGGGACACATGACTACGTGACTCTCGCCAAGTTTTGTTCTTTCAGTGGGTGAACTTTCGCACCAGTTCATTTCCCACCTGAGGATAGTTCCTCGCTTTCCAAGGAATGCAAGGACAAAGACATACCCTCTTATCTGCAAGGTCCCTATGGACTCTTCTACTTCTTTGAACATTTTCTACTACATTTAAATACAGATGTATATAATTAGATACAATTTTTTGGACAAGATATCTTGCAGCTACAGGAATTCACTCCAAACAGTTTTACAGGAGACAGATTACCTGGGTCAAATGTAGCAGGAGTGAGCCACTCATCAATGGATGGTTATGCAATCTATTCAGCAAAGTGGGGAGGAGTATTGGTGCTTGGGCTGGTCCCAAATTCATGGCATCCTCGTCCTTCTGTCTCTCAAGTACTAGGGTTACAAGCCTGAGTTACCTGATCCAGATTATCTGGACATAAATTAAATAATAATGCTATTATTAAACAAGAGGTTTAGATGAACTGGGAACAAATCTTACCAGGCCAGGAGAGGTAGGACTCAAACAACCATTTCTGGAGAGGCCTGGGCATTCTGGGTCCTGGAGAGCCAAGGTTGACCTTGGAGTATAGCAGGGATGAGGACACCTATATGTGAGGGTGGCAGCTCCCTTACTCTGCACTGAGTTTGTGACCTGATACTTATCCTATGTAAGGGTAAGCAGAGCTGGAGGAGGCTCAGAGCCCAACCTGAGGGTGGATAAGGCAGGAAGGGGACTTAGGTTCAGGGAGGAGACTTAAGAGCATCATGATAGCTGGAATGGACCAGGGAGGACTTGAAAGAACAAGAGCAACATGCACAGCAGCATTCCAGGGCTGGAATCTGTGCTGTGCAGCTGAGATACGCTGGGAGAAAGGAGGCCATTTCTAGTCTGTGCTGCTTAGTTTTGTGTCAGTTTGTCACAAGTGAGCGAGAGTCATCTGGGAAGAGGGAATGTCAACTGAGTGAATAGACCCCAATACACACCAGGCTGGCCTATAGGAAAGCCTGTGGTATCCTTTCTTGACTGATGATTGATGTGGGAGGAACATGGCCCATTTTTGGGTAATGCCACCCCTGGCACTACCCCTGGCCATGTGGTCCTGGGTTCTAGAAGAGGAAACCATGGGGAGTAAGCCAGTAAGCTACTCATGCATGGCCTCGGCATCAGCTGCTGCCTCCAGGATCCTGCCCTGCTTGAGTTCCTGTCCCGACTTCCCTCTGAGATGGACTGTGGCTTTGCTTGGCTCGCGGTAGCCTTGGAATTATTCCAAAGATGTCAATGGATTACTTGATCCAGAAACTAGTTCCAAACTCAAGGATACTAAATATTCGTAGAGTTTCAAAGTTATTATCTGGATTATAAAGCAGAAAAAAAGTAAAGAAGAAAGAAAGAAATTTGTAAAAGAAAAAATTTATCCCCCAAATAGTGTATTTAGCAAATAAACTTAATTGTAGTTTCTTTACCCCAGAACTTTTCAATGAGAATGGAAGTTTTTTTTTAAAGTTTTTAAAAAGTGCTTTCCTATAAATATTCTGCTTACCAGCTGAGATAACAAATGAGAACAGATAAATTCTGTCCATTTCACGGACCCCTTGAAAACAATAGCAGGTCCTCTCAGTAGTGTTTTCAGATAGGCGGATGTGTCTCAGAGGCCGACTTTTTATTTCGTATCCCTCTGAGGGATAACTTTTTTTATTTAAACCTCATTTCCCCTTTCATTCATTTGCCGTAATAAAGCAAATGAAATCTGGCTTTGGAAAAAAGTAGCAACTCATGTAAAGAAACAATTAGAGCCGCTATTAAAAATCCATAAATCATATTAAATTTATGAAAAGCTCTGAGTGCCAATAAATAAGTCATGTCCTTATCTAGACATTTGAACTGGGCATCCATTTCAAATACAGCACAAAGAGAGGTCCAGCGGAATGAGGGGTCCGTAGACGAATTACTTCATCCTAAAGGCTGCAGTTGGCGTCCTTTTCAGAAACCATTTCTCCCCAGTGGTGATAGGCGTTGAGCTCCATCAGCCCAGCTTCCCACCCTTGGTGGATGCTTGCCTTTCTAACATGCACATTTCTCTTCTCCTTGGCTCCAGACACAAAACGGAGTATGACTGCAATACAGGATTTGTTTGAAGAGAGATCATCTGGAAGGAAGTCAAACCGGGCCCTAGCAGGGGAGCTTTTATAGATTATGACCTGTAATCTGGTTAATACTCTCCAACACAGAGATCCAAATGTTGGGATAAGGTTACTTCCTCTGTGGCCCTGTGCCTGCCCTGCTGCAGCCCTGCAGAACTCACTCTAGGGTCTGAGAGGAGCCTGGCTTGCTCATGCTGGAGGAACTAAGGGGAGGATAACAGCAGGACAAGGGTGCATATTCCAGATGTGGCATGAGACAGATGACCCACCAGGACTCCCGCGTCCTGCCTTTGCTCCCTTATAAATGGATTGTTTTTTTAGGTAGAAATCACGTCCACAGTCATTGATATAAAGAGGGTTTGAGGTTGAGTGTAAATAAGGCATCCTTTCCATTCTGATATTTGGGCTAATCCTTAAATTTTTAATTTTGTATTAGAGGGTTATATAAAACCGATTTTAACTTTACCTTTCCATTTGAAGATCACTACGTTTTAATTCATCCTCATTTTGAAACTAACTTCTGTCGGTCCATCCTCATAACATCTGAGTTAAGTTGTGAGTGTTCTTTCTTTCATGCAAACACGAAGAAGTTTCTAGAAGCTATTAAAGGATTCTTTTTTCTATTTAAATGAAGAGATTAAAGTTCATTTCCCAAATAACTTTGAAAGTTTAGGGTGATAACCTTTTTCTTTTTGGCTAAGTCTTGACGTCTTATCTCTGTTTCAAAAATACTAATTGTATCCGAAGGTCCATAATTGCATGAGTCTCAGCTTCCACTTTCATGGAAATTAGCCTTCCAGTACATCACTTGCACACCTATGCCTGAGAGCAGGAGGATAGCACATCTTAAGAGTGATTCTCCAAGGGAAAACAGTTGGCTTATGAACAATTTATCTGCAAAACAAGTTATCAACGGGAGAAAACTCCAAACCCCCAGCTCCTGTGGGCACTGTGCCTCAGTTCCTAGTGATAAGCGGAGAGCAATTCATTGAGATGAATACCTCATCTTACCAACATAGTAACAAGAAGTCACTGGACCTGGAAAAGATCGGTCTCCTTGTGTTTTGAAGTAGGCACTTCCCTCTGCATCTGCTCCACCTGCCCAGGAGACTTGGAGAAGTTTGTGTGTTTGTGGCTCTTGCATCAGAGCTTCCAATTTCCTTGGAGTGACATTTTTGCTGACCAGTTGGGGAGCTGAGTTGCATTTCTCAAACTTTGGGAAAAGAAAAGCAAAGCTCAAATTTCAGACAACTGATTACACTAACTCTCAGAACTAACCCACTTACAAATGGGGTTCTTCCAGAATGATTTGTTGTTTGGGTTGAGAAGCCAAAGCTAGGCAAAGTAAGCACTAAGAATTCCCCAGACTCCACTTTTGTATAGATGATTCACCCCAGGGACCCTGCAGACTGTTTACATTTGTGGCTTTTGCTTACTGAGAAAAAGCCACATCATGGTTCCAAGTGAAACGGTATTTTTTAAAAACGTAGTTTATTCTAAATTATGTGTTTCTGTGTGAATACGTGTAGGAGACTGTAGGTCAGACGTAGGTGCTGGGAACTGAACTCAGGTTCTCTGCAAGCCCAGTGCACACTCTTGAACTGCTGAAGTTCAAGCTTCTCAAGTAAAAACTGAAATATGAACACTAAGTGGATTTCTGTGACTACATTCAGTGACCCCTCAGGCTTAATTTCTACTGTAGTAACCATCAACGATTTCTTTATTTAATTTGTTTTGGGAACAGGGGTTTTCCTGTATGTCTTCTGTTCAAAACTGTACTGTACAAAGCAAATAACATTTTATCTACTGAGCAGGTTGAACTTATGTATAGGAATAAACACACACACACGTGTGTGTGTGTGCGTGTAAGAACTTTAAGGAGAAAAGAAGTAGTGAATTTGAAAGAGAACACAGATGGAACATATGGGAGGGTTTGGTGGGAGAAAAGGAGAGGGGTAAATAATGTAATTTTATTATAATCTCAGTTCATTAGCCAACTCACTTGACATGGTGGCACATGCCTGACCCTCCAGAGGCACAGGTGGCAGATCTCTGTGAGTTCAAGCCCACTATGTCTACACAGTGAGTTCCAGGCCACCCAGGGTTGCATAGTAAGTGAGACCCTTTCTCAGAACAAACCAAACCAAACCAAACCAAAACACACCACCTTAGGTAAACTCACTCTACTGTAGTATTGTCTAGAATGTAAATTGTATTTCTGTACATAAAATACAAAATATGAATTCCAAATTTAAAAATAAATAAATATGAACACTATAAAGAAAGCGTTAGGCAAATAAGCCGGTAGATATTGAGTCTCCATCCCTCAAAGAACCAATAGGAAGTTATGATTTTTGCTTGCACCATCCCACACCAGCGTTCAATAAACATACTTTTAAAAACTGCTTTTCACATTTTGAGTCTATAGAAAAGAGAAATCAGAAAAAAAATGCTTCCATATGAAGACACTGGTGACCCTGGCCCACAGCACATAATCTCTGTGTCCTGTATTTCTCTATGAATGTTGTCTCTCTGTGCAATATTATACTGGAAAGTTAAAATAAACATTTATTTTAATAGAGAAACAACAGGACAAAATACAAGATGCTGTTAATTAGTTCTAGGACGAAGCAAGGTGTTGATGCAACAGGAACATGCGTTGGAGAACATGTGCCCTTTACAGATACCCTCCTCTTTCTACAGAGTGACACACATGTCTAAGCTCCCAAATCAGAGAGCTTTTGATGTGGACCGAGAGCAAGCAACACAATTCTTAAACTTTTAAAGCTGCTTTTTCTTATTTGTAAAATGAGAATACCATTTTTCCTCATGAAAACTAAAAAAAAATGTAGAGACACATTGTAAGAGATTAGGGTGTGTGTGTGTGTGTGTGTGTGTGTGTGTGTGTGTTTAAATTCAAAGAAAGATGTTTGTACCATCTGAGCCGAGAAAGATCAGCTCCAAAAAACCAACTCCTTTCCTCTCTTTCTTTTACAAGCTTCTTAGTTTGGATGCTTTGAGCTTACTGCACGCAGAGCCCACTGTACATTTCCCTTTACTCTAGTATATTTGCCATTCTCAGCAGCTCAGAGGGAGATGTGGCAAGAAAACAGGAGGGAAGAGAAGCTGAGGTCTAGCTGAGCCTCTGGACCCTGAGCCACCGGTGATCATCATAAGTAACAGCAATGGTGGAGGGGTGAAGCAGCTGCCCAGGCTTAATTGTGGTCATAAAATGGCCCAGTATTAGAGCTTCAGGATGAGCAGATCTCTGGGCTCTGTGTCCACTGAGGCTCTAGCAGCATTAAAAAGGGTGAACTGGTGTAAACAATAACAAAATTTGTGTTAGTGCAAACTGCTGCCTGTTGACTCTGATTCTAAAGGGGGAGGAGAAGGAAAAGTGAAATTAGCTGTGTGGCCGATTCCAGCGAACGTGGGCAATGGGATGGCTAGCCGCCGATTCTGAGGCTTGAGAATTGTCAGCAACGGAAATGGAAGGGAGACAGCAAAAGCCAAACAAGCTGTGTTGTGGGTGTTTGGATGGGGGTTTCTAACCATGGAAAGGGGGCTAGCTGAGACGAGCTGCCCACGGGTAAGTGCACACACGAGAACTGAGATTCTGAATCCTGCTTCTTGGGACAGGACACCTAACCTACAGTGGGTACCTCAGGAAGGAAAGCTCTTCCCCACGGTCTTTCACAGCTTGACTTCTGGGAAGCAGAGAACCTGGGATTCCACTGTAACTAGCTGTGAATCTAAGGGTTTACCCCTACCTCCTTCTCTTCATCTTTGTAAATAAGGGTCCCAAATCAGGGTCCTCTCTCTCTCTCTCTCTCTCTCTCTCTCTCTCTCTCTCTCTCTCTCTCTCTCTCTTTCTGTTAGATGAGAGACTTTTCTACTCAGAGGAAACTCCCCATTGGCTTTTACAATTATTACCCAGTTCCCACGAACATCGCGGCCTCATGAATTTATATTAACAATCTCATTAATTCGGCTATATATTTTTCGGCAGTAGCAACAACAAAACGGTCCTTGTTATAGTCTTGTTATAGTCTTATATATGGGGATTCCATCTTCTTAAAATCACCACATGATTATCAAAAACAAATATGTGAGGGAAGGGACTTTTTGGCCCCCAGAGGGAATGTAGCCGAAGCACATCGATGGACCTTAATAAAAGAAAAATCAAGTTTACAATAGAGAGATGGAGGCTTGAGCTTGAGATCTGCACCTGTACTCTCTGAGTTTTATGGTCTCCCTAAAGGGAAAGGTAGGTGGTCTGTTAAATATGGTCGTAAAATATCTCCTTGAGGCCCTAAAATGTGATTCATGCAGCGCGGGCCGCTTGGACAGCTCAGACGCTAGTCCTCAGATCAGGGACAATCCTTTTAGTCTACAGACTTCAGAGAGAGGAAAGCAACTATAAAATAAGCAAACATAGCAAAATTAGGGTAGAAATATTTTTGTTGTATATTCATTAAATAAACTTCAGTATATATCTATACGTTTCATTTTTACTTTTTACATTTTTTACATGTCCAGGAGAAGACAGAACTCTCATCTAACTTCTATGAAAGTGACCTGAGTTAGCAGTGCTGTATTGAATATTAGTTTTCCATACATTATATTTTTGTAGGAGGCCACTTGTTTGCTTCCTGGCCACCCAGACTCCCGAAATAACCACACAGAAACTGTATTAATTCAATCACTGCTTGGCCAATCACTATAGCATATTCCTAGAAAGATCTTACATATTAAATTAACTCATTTCCATTATTTTATATTTTACTGTGAGGTTCGTGGCCTACCGGCAAGGTTCCAACACATCTGTCTCTGGCGGTGGCTCCATTGCTTCTCTCTGATTCTACCTCCTTTCTCCCAGCATTCAGTTCAGTTTTCCCCACCTAAATAAGTTCTTCCTTGCTATAGTCCAAGCCAGTTCTTTATCCATTAACCAATAAAAGCAACACACAGACAGAAGTACCTCCCACACCATTATATAATGCTTTTGCAACGACGATCTATTGATATAAGGCGTAAAAACAAAGTCAACACCATCTTTTTTGCTTTTTAAAGAATATATGGGATGTCAGAGATTTAAAAATTCTGGTCATTTCAGATAAATTCCATGAATATTTGTAAACAATGGCTGGGGCGCAATTTTATCATAAAATAAAAATCGAGGTATTGAAGGGTCATTTATAATTACTGTAAGATCCCTGTGAATTTTTATTTGCCTTTGGCGTGCATTTAGAAACAAAAGGCTCACAATAATTTCTACCTAAAAAATAACCCGAGCAAAACTACTGGTGTTTTACTGATAGCTGCTCTAACCCAAAGAATGTTTCGAAGCCCGCAATGTGGAGGTCGAGCCTGAGAAAAGATCTCCAATGGCTTGGGAGTTGGAATGCAAGTTTTTGATGTGACAGAAAGACAAGACAGTCGCTTTTGAAAATAACAGCAAGCAAGTCTATGAGGCTTAGGAAGCTGTATGTGTGCGCATTCGCCTTGTGCATCCTGACGTGAAGAGTCTTCCCCAAACAGCAGGAGTTTAGACACTCCTCCACATCCATGAGAACAGATGTATAGCCAGGGCTCGCCTGGCTTATTTGCAAACATATATATTTTTAAAAACATACAGTAGAAACATAGTCTTGAGGTCCTTTGGTGAGGGAAGGATATGAGGATAAGAAGGAGGTGGGAGGGCCCAGAGTTGTTCAAGCAATTTCCTTAATCCAGTGACTTATAAAGTGTATGAAGTAGAGACTGAGTTCATGAGAGTCTCCAAAACAGAGGATTTACAGAAGGGAGACCCTAAAGCAATTGAAGAAGGAGAAAAGGACAAGAAGAAGATATTTCATACAGCCGGGCCTAAACTAATGCTTTTTGCCCTCCACCTTCACATTCACACTTAACCTCAAAAGATTAAAATATCATAATAATTCTGAGCTTTCTGGCTTTCAAGATTTCCATTATGACACATCAGTAAAGCAAGGCAAGGTGACTGAGGAAGAGCAGCTGGCTTTCATTTCCTGCTCATTTGAAGGTCACTTTTGGAGATAAAGATTATATTTTTGCAGAACCCGAGGATGCATGATCATTTCTAGAAACTTGTAACATCAGATGTTCTGAACGAGCCCAGGAAAATGAATGACCCTATTAAGATACTTCTGACCATAAATCAGAGGTGCTAAGCTCTGACTGGCTAACTTCTGCTTCCCATTTGACTCATTTGAAAATGGAACTGATGTGAATATAGATTGGGGAAGGATGCCTGCTACCATTAGAAGCCGTCCTTAAGCGACTCCTCACAGATCTCCAATTGAAACACAATGTGCCTAGCACTCAGGGACAAATATTTGCGCCCTTTCTTTGTTAAGTGACTCTACACTACACGTAGCAGAAAAACGGGCGTCATGCCCGCAAGACAAAAGAAGAGCCTGTGCTGAAATCCACAGTCTCTTGGAAAAGTGTGAACTGAAGATTGGCTGGGGAGGGTGGTCCGATTTTCCAGCGCCTCTCCGTGCCCCCCACCCCGCGTTTGCAAAAAACAGCTGCTCTTCACACCACGCTTGTTTGAATCTTTGCTCTTGTGACATTTTTGCTTTATCCTTTGCCTTTGCTGGGACAATCTTTTTTTTTTTTTCTTTTCTTTGGTTTTTCGAGACAGGGTTTCCCTGTAGTTTCTAGAGCCTGTCCTGGATCTAGCTCTTGTAGACCAGGCTGGCCTCGAACTCACAGAGATCCGCCTGCCTCTGCCTCCCGAGTGCTGGGATTAAAGGCGTGCGCCACCACCGCCCGGCTGCTGGAACAATCTTTAAGCACAGGAGGTAAGGACACAGCACATTCTCACATCTCTCATCTTCCTCCCCAGGTTCTCAGATGCAGGGACTTTCCCAAGGTAGCATGGCAGCGTTCTGCCGCCCACCCAGGGGAAAGCGCTTGAGGTCTTTTGGACCTCAATGTTTTTATCTGAAAAATGGAGCTAACACAGCGGCTTTGGGGCACACGATTGAATTTGCAAAGGCGTATAGAACACCCGCTAACAAAAGAGCTGCAGAGAAATGCTGTCTTCCCTTTACCAAAGGGGGCCACCGAGGTAAAGAGAAATTATTGACCACAAAATAGTTAGTGTCTGATGGTATGAACATTGTTTTGGTTTTTTTTTTTTTTTGTTGTTGTTGTTGAAACCCTCGAATGCATGTGTGATTTTTGTCCCCAGTTTTACGGTGTATGGAACTGGTGGTTAATAATATTGTCTTATAATTATGGCCTAAAATGCCCTCTGCCAATGGCCACGGACCAACTGTTCCACTGACAAACTGAAAACAAACAAAAACAAACAAAAAACAAAAGTTGTCAACCGGCACCTGTTGGTTTACTCGGTGGAGCTTGCCGAGCACATCTGAACCGGGAGGGACCCCAGTCTCACTGCCAGGACAGAACCTTAGGAATGTCTGTCTGCAGACTGTGTCAATATCTCTCCTTTTCACTGCAGCTCCGTCCTGAGCTGACCTTGAATGCTTGCTCGCTGGTGATAGCTACTGTCCCCAGAGTGCTTACAATTCACTGGGGGAGGCCACTTTGTCCACACCACAGCTGAGGATAACTGTGATGGAGAGAGCCGCTTCTGGTCCCAGGACCTGCAGGTGTGAGATGGCAGGCTCAGGATGAGCATTGCGTTCCCTAGAAACGAGCCCAGGCCTAGTCATTACAGGTGAGGAGCAGGGCGAGAGGGAGGTGCCTGGGTGGAAAAGCCAGGTGCCGCTGGGTAAAGGGGGACGCAGATAGTTCTCTAGTGCTGGTCTGAAGATGTAGAAGGGCAATTTGTTTCCACCAGGCTTTGGTCTTATTCCCCCGTTTTTCACTTGGTCCGTGCGTTTATTTTCTCTATGGTGTCTTCAAAATCTGAGATTCTTCTTCTATCTCTTGTATTCTGTTGGTCATGCTTGTTTCTGTAGTCTCTGTTCGTTTACATAGATTTTCCATATCCGGCTGGCCCTCGGGTTGTGTTTTCTTCCTTGCCTCCATTTCAGTTTTCAAGTCTTGCACTGTTTCCATTATCTGTTTGATTGTTTTTTTCTTGGTTTCCTAGGATATCATTTACGGATTTACTCATTTCTTCAAACTTTTTGTTATTCTTCTCACCCATTTCTTTAAGGGAGTTTTTCCACCTCCTATTTAAGGGACTCTATCACTTTCATAAACTCAATTTTTTTCTACTTCTTGATTAGGGTGTTCAAGTCCTCCTGTTGTAAGTTTGCTGGGTTCCGGTGTTTTCATGTTGTTTTTCAGATTGTTGGAGGGATTCTGGCATTGGCGCCTGCCCATCTCTTCCTCCGAATGCTCCCCGATGGATCTTCTGGTACAGGATCAGTTCCCCTTGCTGGCCAGGGACCTCGCAGACAAAAGGCCTACCTTGCTGCAGGCAGGCTATTGAAACAAAGGAACTCCCACCCAAATGTGCTCACCACCCTGTCCCAGCACCCAAACGGGCTGAGCTGGGGGATCTTATGGCCCCAAAGAAGCTCGTTTTTCACTTGGAACCACCCTGGGACTGTTCTTATCCTGTTGGCTTGATAACTAAGGAAGCCGACACCCAGCGGTTACTTCGAGACGTACAATTACTTCAGAAAAGCTCTAAAAAAAATCATCTTAAAGAATGTTCATGATTAAATATTGGAGTTGACTAAAATAAAACTTAAGTGATATATCAAATTCATATTTACTGTTGTTACTGTGGCATTTCCCCAAAACACTTCTAGAAAAGCTGTTGAAGTCATTCTCATAACTAGGAAGCCGTCTATAGCCCTGGCAGTTGCTCTCATAACTAGGAAGCAGATCTACAACTCTGGCAGCAGGGTCCTGTTGTGTCACTTGTTAATTATATTTGAGGTTGCATACAAGTCAAATTCAGATATATTAGTACTACATAAACCATGCCAGGAAAATTTCAAGAAATGTGTATTCAAATTATCTTCATTTACTAACAGCCAGAAGAGTGAACCATGCCAAGAGTAAGACCTAAACAGCAGAAAGACGTGATGTTTTCAGGAATCTTTATTCCTACACACCGAGGAATGGCTATGGAAGTTTTAGTCTTAGCAAACGTACATCTGGAGATTTAAAGTGGGAAAACCTTAGAGAATGTTTTGTTTTCTTTGATCTTCAATAACAAAATAGAATAAACTCAACAGCGGAAACATGGCTCACAGTTCTGAAGGCTGCAGTCCATGACTGAGAAGTGAGCAATGCCTGTGACCTGGCTCCCTGGCTCTCACCAGGGCAGAGTTGGGGGAGGGGGCTGAAGGTGCTCCTACTGGCTGCTTAACCAGGAGCTCATGTCCTTCCCCAGGGGCAGCCTTGGCCCCAGAACTCAAGTCACTTCCCAAAGCCCCACCTGCTGACAACACTATCCCCTTAGAGAACCAAACAGAGGACAGGTGATACTAAATTGGTCCAGACCTGAACATCTTTCTTCTCATTAGACAAGGAGGAGGGGCAGGAGAAAGGGGAGGAGGAGGAAGGAGAGCCAAAGGGAGATTCTAAAATCACAACAAACCAACAGAAACAACTAGATTCACCTAGACACAGGAAGACAAGGACTGCATGACCTTCGTTATAGGTGGAACCTAAAAGCATCAAAGCCACAGACGAGAGGAGAGTGAGGTGGCCCATATAAAGTTAAAATGGGCTTATCATACTGCATATCCACCATAACCACAAAAAACTGATGAGCACTTAGGCGTCACTTACAGTGAGTGTGCCCTGTTCCTTCTTGAAAAGTCCATAAATTTGTGTACAGTTTGCTCTATGGCCAAAAGTAACCACAAGTCCTCAGAAGAAATTATGTTAGACTTTATCTCACATTTAATCTAAGATGTTATCCTTTGAATTATCCCTGTGATTGACCACAGGCCAAGTGAGTATTTGGCATTTGAAAAGAACCCCAAATTTCTTTGAGGGAATAGAGTCCAAAATGGGATCCTTGGGCAACCCTAAGATGAAAAGTCAAAATGGATCTCACTTAGGGTCCCCATGTAGAGAAGCACAAGAACTCTGTGGTAATCTGGGACAAGCGTGAGACTTCTACCAAGAAAATATTCGAGGAATGATATCATGTGATCAAAACAACCTCCCAAATATTAGTTAAAGATGTCTGTGTTCTGAGTACATTATTCAAAGACTTCCACCAGCACTGGCTCTGCCACTACCAACGGCAGGTTTTCTTTCCGAACTTCCAATTTCTAAGCTGCTTTGGGAACTTTAGAGGGAGCATCGTATCTTGCTTCTAGGCTCTCAGACAGCACAACAATGATGATCGTTGACATGTTCGGCTCTTGCTGACTTGTCAGCAGCTGGGAAGTACTTATTTCCTGTGTTACTAGCCTTATTTATGGTATTTTTCTGCTGGGCTGTAAGTTAAAGACCTTTTGAATCCTGGTGCCAATGCAGCCATTTCTTACCCTTCCGGCCTCTCAGTTCCTTCCGACAGTTTCTGCCCCTCACTTTCCGCAAACCTCAGGTAAGAGCAAGCTCACCTGTGTCCCATCTTCCTGTCTCTTCCTGCTTTCCTGTCTTCTATAGTCAGCAGTAAGATCGGCCTGAGGTGGTTTGTCATGGACTAATGATGGCTCAGTAACATGGGTAGCCATGCTTTTGAAACTTTTTAAATTTGGAGTTAATAAAATTGGCTTTCTGCTTTTAACTAATCTTAGTAAGACTTGAAAAATTACAGACGAAGATGTTTACTTGAATGGTAAGTAATACTAACAGGATTTAACAATGGTAAGGAATACTTACTAGGATTTAATAACAGAAACTGGCATACATAGATTTTTGTTGTCTGTTTGCTTTTAAGCATTATATGTATTTTTTTGGTTATGAGCCCAGCTTTTAACTGCTAAGACATTACATGTATTTTAAAAGAGATTTTTGTTTTTTATTTGTTAATCTGTGTCTCAGTTGGTTGGAAGTTCTTAACAATCACAATTGTGTATAAGTAAAATGAACAGTTTTCACAATCATATGTTGCAGTATTAATGAAACAATTATACATATGTACATGCATACAATACATACACACACAGGCACACACACACACACACACACACAGTGGCACTGGGGACTGAACCCAAGGCTTTACATTTTCATAGCACATGCTTTATCGCTGCCCAGACCCTAGCTTTAATAAGCATAAATTGCTCATTTGAACTAAGTCAATGTGGATTCAAAGCACAAAATGCATTGTGATCTCAAGATCTATCTAAACTGGATATCTAGATATCTAGAGTTTATAAGTGTATCTAGAGTTTAGAAGTGAATATTCAGGTATTAAGACTTCCCGACTTTCTCATCTGATTGCTGATGTTGCTGCTCACTAGTTAATCTGGAAATCCTTATGATCACTAATCAATAATTATGGGCAATTTGCAGAACATGAGAATGACTTTGAACTAGGCGTTCAGATATTTGTATGTTCAAAGGCTGAATCAAAGACAAATAGAATATATGTTTTCTAATGTGAATTCCCAGACTAAAATTTAATGCACTTCTCCTTACAGTGGAACAAGCAACAAAGCTCTTCTCAACTATCACCCCCTGGCTGGCTTTCCTTCTTTTCAAGGCCTTTAGTATTTAGAGTTTTCCAAATGCTCCCTTCAGGATGCTGCTCCGTGGGAATAAGAATCCTGTCTTCTTCCGTAAGGCAGCTCTTAGTCAAGGGAGCACAGCCTGAATGGTTGCTGTAGGTGTCGGTATGCTTTCTGAGAGGGTGTGAAGACGGATCTGGAGACTTACAGCTGGGGTACAGAAAGAAGACTGGCACCTTCAACTTTGGCAAAATAAATGGGTGGACATAATAGGTTGTTTTTTATTTTAATTTTATTATTGTTGTTTTTACAAATAGAATCAACAGTATCATCTGAAGGGTTGAGCATAAGAGGGGTGGAATATGCTTAATCAGAGCTGATTTCCAGAGTCCTGGCTGGAGAAACGTGAGTCTTCAGTGTTCAGCGGTTTCCCTAATGTAGAGTAAGTACTTTCAAACGCTTATTAAATTGGTGGTTGACCTGAGCTTGGACTCCGATAGATTAAATTAGGAGCTTTGAAAAAGAGAAGTACCTTTGCGTACTCTGGGCCGGATTTTCCTAAATCTACCCCCAGTGCTGATGTGCACAGTGCACGTTCTCTTTTCCGTAGGTGACCATGACAACAGAGGACGCCACGCCCTCACGGGGCTGGGGAGAGACACAAAGGAGATGTGGTTACCACTGCTGGTTTTCAACACTGAACTCTAACCAGGTGGTGCTAAAGGTGAGTGGGCTGCAGCTTCTCAGCTCCTTCCCTGGAGAACAGAGCAGAGCAGTAACTCAGAAAAAAATATGGCTAATTTTCAGGTTAATTATTGGAACAATATCCGAGCCATGAGAAGTTCCATCTCTGAAGGAAGATTGAAGAAGCACTCACACCACCGATTGTCGCAGGATCCTTGCTACGTTTATGGATTTTTTCATTTTGTAAAGCAGTGATTCATTTACAAGGAAAATTTGAATGGCAAGTCTAGCGAAAAGTTAAATTAATACAGACATTAGCGCGGGCTCTCCGTGTGCGATGCTTGGCAGGCGGTGTGCAGCCTTTGTTCCTGTGGACCCCGCTGATGGGAAGACAACCTCCCCGTTTTCCTCGCCTCGAGCCATTTACCGGAATATGAACCCTGATGTGTCCCTGCCCCTGAAAGTCATCATACGGGCCTCCGAAGCCTGCTGGCCCTCCAATTAGCCACGTTTCCCTGCCTGATTTCTTAAGAAAGGGACAAAGCCGTTTGAATGCGCCGGTATTCTTTTCACAATATGGAGTCGTTATCATTTTCCTTTCTCGATGATTTTACAAATAGTCATGTGTAGAGCAGAGGGAAGAAAGCCACTTCCGTGTGGAGTCACCAATCATCCCGTATTGTTTTCAAAGAATGGACTTGTGTTATTCTACACTTTGGGTCAAAAGAAAATTTCTGAAACTTTCCTAGAACTGTGTGCACACCCATGTAGAAAAGTTTCATTTTTAGAGTCAACAAAATCATAGTGTCTCCTCCCAACTGGCTCATTACATCGAATTGCCATAGCCCAAAATGCATTGGAAACCCCATACCCTACTGGCCCTCCTCACCCCCTGCATGAGCCAGGCTTGCTGGTTCTATGGGCTTCAAGTGACTGGTGAAGCCACGCAGATTAAGTCAGGGGGAAAATGCTAGGCTTTGAAGAGATGTTCTTGACTTCAAATGTTGGCTCAGCCTCATCACCCAGGAAAGCAGCCTGTCTTCATCTGCGAAATAGATTTACTCGCCTTTGTAGCATCTTGCAAGCGAGCATGAGCCCACTCTACCAGAGACAGCCTGTGTCAGCGACAGCTCCCAGGAAATCCCTTTCATGGGACGAGCAACCATAGTTTCCCTGTTGGCTGCCTATGCTGCAGCCTACGGTCCTGCAATGGACCAATCCCCTTTGCGTTCTGCTTTTTGAAACTGCCCCATAGTCCATATGCCAAGCGCTTTCCTGTCTTTCTTCATTTGCTCAGTTTATAAATAAGAACCGTGGGTTTATGTCTAGGTCATTCTAATCTGAAACACTCCCTGTTTCCTCCCCCCCCCCCCTTTAGCTACACTAAACTGCCATTTGGTATTAAAAATCCAGTGTCCTTTACTTACTGTGTACACATTTTACACACTACATACGTGTGAACACATTTTTATCGTAACAGCACTTTGAATGCCACTGTGTTTAGAGCAGTGCTGGCATTGGAAGGCCAAGATACCGCCCACTAGACATCAACACTCTGCAGCGCATGCAGCTGTGGGCAAAATATCCCAAGAGACTGGCTTAAGGAGTACACTCCTAGTTTAGATCCACAGCAAGGTGGTCCATTTCCTCTACTGTAGGAGCCCATCAATGAGCTGCAGAACTGCAGATAAGGAAACGGACGCATACGGCATGTCCTCCTCTTCCCATAAGATTGAAAGCTTTCAAACAGTACCAAATACACAATCTTTGTGTTCATTGAAAGAACCCAGAAGAGGCAGAGTCTTGGTTATAGTGAGATGAGAAGGTTCCATTTTATATGTGACTTGGCTTTGTGACCTCTTAATCTGGGAACTTTGGGGGCATTAGTAAATTTTTGTAATCGCTAGAGTTCTGGGAAGTGATTGCAGCCTGTGCTTCGTATTATGAGAGTTCTGAGAAAGAGTAAACCGTGATACCAGGGCCTTACAAACAGTATCTGCAAACTCATTTTAATCCAAAGTTTTAACATTTTCCCCTAGCAGGCTTTTCGCGAGAGCTACTGACAAACATAAAAAACAGAAGAGGAATATGTTGAGCAGGATCCCCACTGGCCTTTGAGTCACCGTGGAAGCTGGGAGACTTTAGGGGTGTAGAAGAACACTGATGTCTTGGCTGCTTCAGAGGAGTGAGGTTGCTGCCCTGGGGGTCAGTTCTTCACAAAGGCTTCGAAGCTACAGAGGGAGCCAGGGATGTCTGCAAGGCCGAGCAACTCACATCAGCAGTAATCCCAACATGCTTTGTGAGACCAACTTAAAGCTCGCCCCTGAGAGAGTGACCTAGCCTTCTGAATGCTCACATTGTACTAAAATCCCCAAAGACGATTACTGTAAACTGCCTACTACGTTCAGAAGCTCCAGCCACACCTGCAGCCTGGCATTTTGCATGCCCTTGGGTATACTTTCATTCTCCTTGAGCATCCACCAGCAAAATCGTCACGTTCAGTAGAGAAAAATGCTCTGTTTGTCACTTCAGAAAGGAATTGCGTCCATCAACCTTGAGTCCCTGGAAGGGTCTCGTGTACTCAGCTATTGCTTGCATCCTATTGTCAGCATTATTCCGGGCTCCCGAAAGGGAGCAGAGAGCCATTCTCTTAATGCCAGCTGTGATTTGCATGTTCATAGAAGGTTTGAAGTTTCAGAAATTAAATGTCGGGGTGTAAAATTTTCTTGAAGGAAGCAAGTATGATTGCATCGAACTTTCAAAGTACAATCAAAGTCTAAAGGAAATATAATTATTATTGTCGGTTTATCACCTCAAACATGTTGTTGTAAATGTCATTATATCAGACGAGTTTGGTAACAGGTTTTCCATTCTGCACTTTATCTGACAAGGTGATTCATTGTTTAGTGCAGTTTAAGATGTCAGTCCTTCTGGAAGGAATTGAGCTGAGCTGATGTGCATAAGAACATCCTTCCATCAAAGTATATGATTAAAGAAGGGTTAGACTTCTAAATATTGTTTCCAAACTTACTTTGAATAAGAGTGGTTTCTCTGAGATGTAATTTGCCACAGCTTTCTACATCTGGGAGAATATGTCAAGACGGCATGGTAGCTATATGCCGAGACTGCACGGTAGCTATATGCCAAGACAGCATGGTAACTACAGTGTTCTGAATAGCTCCTATACCTTCCTTGGGTGAATTTGTTTCTATCATGGGAGCCTAACCAGTTACTATAGTTGAGTTTAGCCTTCTTTTCAATGAATCTGCCAACCTGCTGGGGTAATGGAGTGAGCTACTTGCATGCAGTTCATAAGATTTCTACATATCAGACAACCAATACTAAAGACTTTGCAAGGCTGTAAAAGAGAACCAGACCTTCTTTTTACTACTTTGACATTACTGAATTTAGTTTATCTGTCAGAAGTGTAAAGAGAAATGTTTATAGATGTTTATACTAAGAAATAAAACAATTACATCTTACTTAGGACCAGGAGCTAACTGGTGTATCCCAAACAATCTTATAGGTTATATGCATCCCCATTGCACAACTAAGGGCTATGAGACTATGAAAAGTGAATACGTTGCCTAAGAACATGTGACAGTCAACAGCAGAGCTGGGATTCCAGATGCAGCTCTGACTCACACATCCAGAGTCCATTTCCCATGGTTGGTCTGTATGTCAAAAATGTATCAATACTGGGTATCTCAGGCTAAAAATAAAACAGTCCAGAGCCAGGAATAGGTTTGTTCTTTTGCAGCTGTTGGCTGTTGAGGGCCCTTAGACCTCCCTAACATCACAGGCTGTTGCCCGTGCTCTTGGTTTCCCTCCTGAAGTTGGTGGTAAGACCATACTGATGAAGACACCAAGTACCCGAGTCAGAGACCATGCAGATATCAAGCAGGAAACTTCATCCCTACTGGCTAACCTTCATATCTCAGGAACATGTTACCCATGCTACTGGAGAGGAAAAGCAATCAGGAATCCTATCCAGCTGTGAACCCCAAGACTACAATAACGGCTGTCCTGGCATGGCATGAAGAACACGGGAATAACCAATCACTTTGATTTAAGGACCCTTCCACAACGTGAAGTCTATATCTGGCATCATTATCAGGCCAAGAACTTACAGAGAGACAGATATAGGGGAGAACCAACGGTGCTTATTCTATGCAGTGGTTTAAATGGGATGTCCACCATAGTCTCAGGCATTTGAACACTTGGTGTCTGGCTGGTGGAACTGTTTGTGGAGAGCAGTGGTCTGAGTGAGATCTCTATAGGCTTACACATCTGAATGCTTGGTCTTCACTTGGTGAGACTCTTCAGGAAGGGTGAGAGATGTGGCCTTGTTGGAGATGTGTCACCAGGCATGGGCTTTGAGATTTCAAAAGCCCACAATATCCACAGTTAGCTCTTTTGGCCCAGTGGCTGTTGCCTCAATATGTAAACCTCTCAGCTTCTGCTCCAGTGCCAAGCCATGCCTGCTTGTCTGCACCCATGCATCTTCCGGATGGTCATGGACTCACCGTCTGAAACTGTGAGCATAAAACGTTCTTTCTTTTATAAGCTGCCTTAGACATAAAGTCTTGGCACAGTAAATCTTGGCACAGAAAAGTAACTAGGACATGGAGCTTAGGAGGTGTGGTCTAGTGGGAGGAAGTAGGACATTGGGGGCAGGCTGTGATAATCTAATAGAATCAGGTCATTTCTTGTTCATCCTTTCTCTGCATTGTGCATGTGGCTCAAAATATAAGCCCTGAGCTTTCACTTCCTGCTGTCACGCATTCACTCCCCAACATGGAGCCTAGCTCTCCATTGTCATAAGCCCAAATTAACTCTGCTATAAATGACTTTGATCATGGTGTTTTTTTATAGAATAGAAAAGTAGCGAATACATTGTGATAAATGGACATAATACTAAACTGATTTCTAATGATTTGTTATACCCACAGATTAATTCATCTCTCAGCTGTCACCAGAGAAGCTTCTATGTGCAGTATATGTAGAATAACACAGAGACGTAGAATTGGCAGAAGCATAGCGAACAAGAGATTACAGAATGTTCAGCTCTAAATGGGACATCTGTGTCACAGACCCTCCTCCCAAAGCTCAGGGATGACTGCAGGAGAGAGGGATGGGAACAGTGTAAATGCCTGATGTTACAGACAACTACAAGGAAGCAGTGTCTTCCAGACACATCAGATCAGCTTCACGTATGAACTCACAGCAGTCATGACAGCATGCACAAGACCTGCATAAGACAGTCAGACCAGGTCCCAACACGTCGAAGGGATATTACATAGCAAGTGATCGTTATTCAGTGACAGAGGGTGCATTTTCCCTAAGAGTGTAGGTCCTGAGAAGTTGACCATCCTTCAGTGGAAAGCCACACATCCAAGAGTGTATGGGCAGCACAAATTCGACTTAATTCTTTTTAGACACTATCTTAGGTAGGTTTTCTATTGCTGTGATGAGACACAGAGACCAAAAGCAACTTGGGGAGGAAAGGGTTTACCCCACTCTCGCTTTCACATGACAGTTCATTGTCAAAAGCAGTCAGGGCAGGGACTTGGAGGCAGGAGAGGTCATGGAATAGTACTGGCTTGTCTCGTGGTTTGCTCAGGGGTTTCCTTATAGAACCCAGCTCTGGATATTCTTACCCTCGTGGGCTGGAAAGTCCCCTGACAATGACTAATAAAGAAAATGCCCTCACAGGTTTTTCTGCTCATAGGCTTATCTTACGGAGTCATTTTGACAATTGGTTTTCTTTCCTCAGCTCAGATGACTCTAGCTTGTGTCAGGCTGACATAAAGTTAGCGATCACAGACACAAAGGTGGATGGGTAGCGAATCAGCAGTGGATCTGGGAGCAGATGGGTGAGGAGAATGAATAGGATAAAAAAAACCACAAAATTCTAAAAGAACTAATAATATTTGTCAAGCATGGAAAAGAAACCCAACAAGGGGTGCGTTCACTCATGGAGACGGTGGGACAGAACTAATGGGAGATCACCAACTCCAGTTGGAATGGGACTGATGGATCATGCGACCAAACCCGTCTCTCTGAATGTGGCCAACAGCGGGGGCTGACTGAGAAGCAAAGGACAATGGCGCTGGGCTCTGATTCTTCTGCATGGACGGGCTCTGTGGGAGCCTACTCAGCTTGGTCGATCACCTTCCTGGACCTGGGGGGAGTTGGGAGGACCTTGGTCTTAGCATAGAGTAGGGAACCCTGATGGCTCCTTGGCCTTGAGAGGGAGGGAGGGGAGGTATGGGTGGAGGGGAGGGGAGGGAAGGGGGAGAAGGAGAGGAGGGAAGGGGGAGGAGGAGGGGAGGGAGGGGGGAGGAGGAGGGGAGGAGAAATTTTTAAATTTAATGGAAATTTTTAAATATAAAAAAATAAACCATGAGAAAAAAAAACATACCCTCTTTCTCATTTGTAAAACAGTGTAGTCTATAGGTTTTCCTGTTGGCATCATGACACCTCTTTTGCACACACGTATCTGTGTGTGGTATTTTTCAACAATCTATTTGCTATAGTAACTGTTAGCTTCTGATTTTAGATTGACCTGAACACAAATATAAGCTGCAAGAAAGGTATTCTTTTCTTCCTCTCTTCATATTGAAACATATGCGAGTTTCAACACAGGTTACAAAGTACCAGGTCTCTGGTAGGGAAGCTAGATGTCTACAAATTTCAAGTACCTTTCAATTTTCAATATTTAAAATTAATCAAAGAGAGGTTGTCATATGCCAAAAATTCCTACATTAAGTTGAATTTGAGAGGCTTTTTTATGAGAGATGCAGAGAGCAATATTTGAGGATGTAAAACAGTGGTGAGCTATTTATGTGGTTGCCATTAAAAACTGACAGCTATGTGCTAGCTGAATGATTCTCTTTTGGTGGTGAAGCAGAGGTGGACTTTTCACTAGCAAAGATTCAAGGCTGAAGAATTGCCAGAGCCTCAGCTTTCCTCGAAGGTGGGAAGTCCAGGGTAATTTGCAATGATCTCAGGCCCATTTACCAAAAGCTTAGACTTTGAGTCTAAACACCAGATTTGGGATTCATATTAAACTTCAAAGATGTCACATTTCTAGGTAATGAGTTGGTGCAACTTTCTCTTCATGTTAGTGCCTGTGCCATAAGCTATGAAACTTGAGGTCTGTGTTTGCCTGAACACAGAGATGGAATGAGCATCTTTTGATAAGTGAGATAAGCTTCCCTCTGAGACTTAGAAGGAATTAATTTTTATATGGATAGCATTTGTCCACATGCATTTACCAATATATGCTTATATGACTTTAAATTTATACATATAAATTGGTCACTGTATGTGGTGGTTTAAAAGAAAATGGCCCCAAAAGGGAGTGGCATTATTAGGATGTGTGACTTTGTTGGAGTACAAATGGCCTTCTTGGAGGAAGTGTGCTAGTGTGGGGAGGTAGGATTTGACACCTTATATATGCTCAAGCCACTCTCAGTGACTCAGACCACTTCCTGTTGCCTGTGGATCAAAGTTGTAAAATTCTCAGTTCCTTTTCCAGCACCACGTCCGTCTCCCAGTATGGGGCCATATCTCACCATGATGATAATAAGCTAAACTTCTAAATTGTAAGCCACACAATTAAATGTTTTACTTCATAAGAGTTGCCATGGTCATGATATCTCTTCATAGCATTTGTGACCCTAATCTAGATAGAAGTTGGCACCAGGGACTAGGTTATTGTTGCGATAAACTGGACCGTGTTTTGTTTGGAGTAATATGGACTTTGGGGGTTTGAGTTAGAAAAGTTGTGCAATTCTTTAAGTGCTGCTCTAATGGGTCATACTAGTAGGAACATGAAATACAAAGGTGCTAAGAGTTATTTGAACTGTGGGGGCCTGGCTCAAGAGGTTTCAAAGGAGAAGAATATTAATATGTGGCCTGGAGATTGTTCATGTAGTATTTTAATGAAGAATGTGGCTTCCTTTTGCCCTTGTCCGAAGAGTCTGCCTGAGAAGAGTTTAATTCTGTTGACAGAGGATTTTTTTCAAAATAGCCTAGTATAGACTCTGCCATGGGGTTACTAGTGTTCATGCTTATATTCTTAATGAAGGGAGTAAGCTGAGCAAGGTAACATACAAAGATAAAATCTGAGGAGAAAAGGAATGCCAGGAGGTAGAAAGGGGCTAAATCCTGTGTTCAAGGAGATAAACAGATTAAGAAATGGATTAAAAGGAGTGGTGACCTCAGGGCAAGATACCACTACCCAGGTAAATTTCCAACGTGTGAAAAAAGAATTGAATAAAAGCTTAGAGCTGGGTGTGTCTATGTTTTAAGTAGTGCCTAATTCATGGGCTCCTATTTGGAAAGCATCAAGCTTAGAATAATTTTATACACAGTGAATGTTATATAGCATTTGCTTAGTAACATTTTTCTAAAAGGAACATGATTATGAGCAGTAAAAATTACCGATAGAAGAATTTGTGTTGTTTGAAGAAACAGTCTCACTGTGTACTCGAGGTTGGCCTGGGGCTCTCTGTTCAGTACTCAGTCTCACAAGCTCCCTTCCCCATCTTCCCAAGACCTGAGATCACAGGCCGGCACCATATACCTGACTCTAAAGGAATATTTTGTGGAACATTATCTCTTTGTGTTAGTAACTGATTCAATTTGAAGATGAAAGTCCCTTTTATATTGATTACTCTAGATCTTTATTGTTTTTAAGTGTATACCTTGAGTTATTAATTTTTCAGTTATAAGTACAAACCATGTTTTATAGACAGCAGTCTTAAAAAGTGCATTTTAAGGCAAACTAAGAGTTAGATTATAGCTTACACCGTAAATCCTATTCTTAAGAGGCGGAGGCAGGAGGACTGGCAGAAATTCAAGGCTAGCCCAGACTGCAGAGTGAGACCCTGCCACTGACGGACAACAAGCAGGCAACACAATAAAATAAAGCAAAGAGGCATCTACGCTAGGGTAAAGATTCCGAGAAGTAAAGCACACATTATCTCCATTGAGAGAGCATCCTATGGTGGGAGTGTGGTTTATGTGTTGATGTCACCCAGCTCGCTCTCCACTCTACAGCCCATTGCTATGGTGGTTTGAATAGGTATGGTTCCCATGGACCCATGTATTTGAATGCTTGGCTCATAGGGACTGGTACTGTTAGGAGGTGTGGCCTGGTTGGAGAAAGTGTGTCACTGTGGGGGTGGACCTAGAGGTCTCATATACGTGCAAGCCATGCCCAGTGCGGGACAGTTTACTTCCTGTGGCTTGCCAATCAAGATGTAACTCTCAGCTCCATGTCTGCTTGCTCACTGCCATGCTCCCAACCATGATGATAATGGAATAAACCTCCAAATTGTAAGCCATCCCCAATTAAGTGTTTTCCTTTATAAGAGCTGCTAAGGTCACAGTGTCCCTTCACAGCATTACTAAGACAGTTACACACTCTCTCTTAACCATGAAAATTCCAGAGGCATAAATAATAACTGCTTGTTTGGTTGGGTTTTTCATGCAAATGAGGCAAACCTTTTCTATCATTTTTCTTAGGGATTTCTTTCTCTTCAGTATTTTATTTTATCCATTTTAGTTCTCTGAGCTCACAATAACTTCTCCATTTGTAGTGGCATTTCAATTGTATTTTAATAAATAAAGACTGTCTGAAGATCTGAGAGTAAAACAGTCCCACCGGTCAGCCTTACAGACCAGGTTATGGTAACAGACACCTTTACTTCTCGAAATATTTAAGCATGGCATCAGGAACCACTGTCCTAGCTGGTTAAGGTGATTAAAACTAATTCCGCGGCATGAACAATGATCTGGTAGCTGCTTTGCCCTTGGCTTTATTTTGTGGATCACCAACTGGAGCTCTAAAGGACATGAGAGCACAGAGCTGTCAGTCCTCATGGTGGGCTCTTAAGATGAACTATGCACAGAAGTGATTATAATGAGCCGCTTCTTCCGGTTACTTCATGGTATGATGTCATTACTTTGTATGTGCCAGGATGTGAGCCAAAGCTATGGAGTCATAGACTTAGGTGTGTACTATACTGAGGGCATGTTGGCACAGAAGCACAAGGCTCATCAATTCACAGACATCTAAAAGAGGCCCAGTCCCACGTCTAGTTACACATAGAAGCCCTACAGAAGTGGGAAGCCTAAGAAGTCACAGCTTCTACTGAAAAATATCTGATAATTCCAAGCAGAGCATTACACTCTATTGTCTGGGTCTTCATGGCAAGTGCTGATGGAGCCTGTCCATTTTCAACAATCCAAATCACAAAATCCCCAAGGGGCATGATTCCAAATTCCCTTGATTGAAGTTCAAAACAACCTTTCGAGATAAAGGGCACTGCTCATATTCATCTCTTCTTTGACTTTTCAGCTCAGTTTTCTGCCTTCATATAGTTTGAGTTGAAACTTTATATCTTCAAATTGGGGTGGGGGAGAAAAGCCATTATTAGCTCACTCACTGGCCATTCATTCTTTTATTTAGTAAATGCTTTGAGGATGCAATATATTTATAGATTTGTTGTCTAAATCCTTGGAGGCCCCAATAAAACAGAAAGCTGGGAGATTCTAGAAGACAGTTGCAAAAATAGCCCTGAGCATACCCAAGAAGAGCTAGAAGGGCTAGACTCAGAAAATAAATCTTTAACAATTGGAAGGGTGCAGAAAAATTAGGATGCAGCATACAGGTTTGAGGAGAAAATGCAGGCTTTTATTCAGGAGCACTTTCAGACTTTTCATGAAACTTACTGATTTATTGTTGGTCATTGAATTCATAAAGAGATCTTAGTGCATGATCTTAACATTGGTTCAGAGCTTATAACTCTCTCCTTAAACCATTACTACTGGTCAGTGTGGCACTAATTCACAATAGGAAAGATCTTTTTGACAAATGAAATGTCAAGGTCAAGTGGCATGAAGCAGGCATGGATCCCTAAATAAGCCCCCCACACACACACATACATGTATACTTTTAATTTTATGACTGAACTGGCTGTCTTTTGATGACCTGCTCTCACTTGTTGATAGCTTGATAGCATGCTTTCCTGTGTGGTAAGGGAAGATGCTTAAAAAACCATTCAGCTTGTTAGCCAACTTATGTCAAGAAAAGTTATAAATATCATTTCTCCAAAAGCCAAATGATCAGTTTCTGCAGCTGTATTTTGATATCCAGATAGATAATGTGAGACTAGCTTGTTTGTGTCTCTTTCCTAAGCTTGACATACTTACTTCCTAGTGATCATAATTTGTGATTCTTGGTTATGACTTGGTTGCTCTTTAAACTAAACATTTTCTGGGAATGATGTCCCAAATCATCTGAGGTCAAGGTAGATCTTTAATACTTCTTGTGCATGAGACCTTTTAAAGCATTCTCTTTTTCATGCCGGACAGTACAGAGTTCTGTTGTTCCCACCCACAAATGGGATGGGTACTGACATATGTCTTTGATCTCTTTAAAAGCACTCATTTGACTCCCTGTTACAGAAGTGAAGCCACTCTGAATTAAAATAAAAATACCAGACAGGGGCTGAAAACATGACTTTGTAGCTTAGAGCACGCGCTGCCGTTGCAGAGGACCCAGGTTTGATTCCCGGCACTCGAGTGGTAGCTCATAACCATCTGTTTCTCTGGTTCCAGTGGGTCTGTTGGTCTCTTCTGACCTCCACAGGCACAAGGCACACACACAGTGTACATACACGTGTGCAGGCAAAACACCCGTAAACATAAAATTAAATCTTTATTTTCACAAGGAAACAGCATCTTTGTCACCTACACACTGTATCTGTTTTCAGTCAGCAGACAGTGTGAACTATCTGTGAGCTCAACTGGATAGCAGTATCAAGCTTACATTGCCTATTGCTCGTCTCCCGTTCAAAGCCCATCCGAGACTGAGGTGGCTCCCAGGCCTTCATCTTCAGGATTCTCTGAGTGCAAACGTATTGTGCCCTTTAGTTGTCAGGTAAGATGACTTTAAGAACATGTAGACCTCATTTTTTTAAATCTAACAGCTTAAATTATATTATGTTTGGCATGAATGGCTCTTAATTAAGGAACAGTAAGACAAATGCTCTTGATGTTCAGGTGCAACAGGAAGTTGCTTCTTTTATTAATGAATATCCTTGTGATCATACTTTCCTCTCAATAGCAATTTCTGAGAAGCCCAGAGAGACGTTTTATACTTAGAATATCTTTCCTTGGTCTTGATTTCCTTTCACCTTTATGTCTTGACTCATATGTCTTTTGTTATCTTAATAGTTTTCTACTTGGAATTTTTAAAAAATCTTAATATTGTGTGTGTGTGTGTGTGTGTGTGTGTGTATGTATGTATGTGTAGGTGGTGAGAGGGGTGTCAGACCCCCCTGGAGCAGGAGTTACAGCCACTTGTGGGCTGCTCGATATTGGTGCTGTGAATCAAACTTGGGTCCTCTCCAAGAACAGCACCTGCTCCTAACCACTGGGCAGTCTCTCCTGTCCCTTGCTTGAGATATTTTTTTTTATTGTAAGCTGAATTACAAAACAGCACACATGATTTGGAAGTTATGAATATAGAAACACCCAGATGAAGATTAACTCCTAACTGGGCAGAGTAACACATACGGGAGAGACAGGAGCATCTCAAATTGAGGATAGCCTAGGAGACAGAGTTCAATGCCATGTGTGTCCTATCACACTCCAGAAAGTGGGGTCAGCGTAACGCTGGTAGAATGATAACCTGAAACACCTTTAATTCAGACTCTGTTTTGAGTCTGTTGATCAAAATCATGGTAGAGACCAGATATCCTTATTCTTCACAAGCTTCTCCAATGTGTCTTTAAAAGTTACATAGAGAAAGGCACTGATCTGGGCCACTCTTCATTTGATCAGTATATGTATCCTGGAAAGTTGGTGAACGGCTTTGAGGAAGAGGCAACGCCTGTGTTTTATCAGAGCATGTCCTTAGATATTCAGAAAGGAGTTGGTTCATTGAGATTTGGGGGGCCGTTAAATGGTAAAGATCATGGGTGATTCCCAAATAACTATGAAATCAGAAAATTTTTGCCACCACAACAGGAATCTTGGTGTCAAGGGGTAGTGAGAACAGATGATATTTAAGCAGCTTCATGCTTGGGAAAAACAGCACCAGGACTTTCCTGCTCACATTTGGGCATTAAAGAGAGACAGGTATCAGAGATACTCCAAGATTGGATCTTGAGCAAAGGGAATATGACATTATTTTATAAGATAAGAATTATAGAAAACAGTGAGAAGGACATTTGATGTTAAAGTGTGAGGGTCTAAGGAAAGCATCAGGCCTCTCTCTCGGATTCCTGAGGATAGTCAAGCTTAGAGATGAAAATGTTGGCATTATATGGCTGGAAGTGAGCTGAATTTGTGGCAATAAAGAGAATTACAAGAAGCATAGAGAAATGGAGGAAGGTGTGCACAAGTTTCCACTGTGGAGAAGGCCTGTGGTGGACAGGGGAGGGGGACACACCTGTCACGGAGTCGAAAGAACAGAGAACACCTCCCTCCAGAAATCGAAAGAGAAATAAATTTTTTTGAGGCATTCCCAACATCAGAAGCATGTTTGTCACTGGGTGGATTGTAGCTTCAGGATGAATTTTGCTTGAGTAGTTTACATGGTGTGGAAGGAGCAGCATACAGCGGAGGAAGAAAGAAGGGAGGTGTCACAGCTGGTCAAAAGCTCGAAATGAAGGATTGGGGACACAGAAGCGGGGTTGTGGGCAGTGCTCCTAGTCTCTGAAATGCCTCTTGGAAAATGCCCCCTGCTCTGGTAAAGCTGGTCCTATATTGTCTACTAGTCTCTGCAATGCTTTGGGCAAATTAGGACACTGCCCCTTGTTCTGCACACACCTATTCCCATGTGTGTTGGCTTGGCCAGCAGGTCATGGGATGCATTTGTACCTTAAATGGCTGGTCTTCCAGGAATGTTCTCCAAAGTGAGCAGACTGGGGAGTTTCTAGTGGCACAAATATTTAAGTCAATTTCTAGTCCTTGGGGAAGCTGGCAGTCATTGGTAGAGGGTGGGGTGCATGGACGGTATTCAAGAAAAAGAGAAGAAGGAAAGTAAAAGTGAGGTCTGAAGAGGTAGGCTCCAGAACCAGCGGTTAGACAAGAAGCAGGGAGGGAACTCTCCTGCAGTCTTTAAAGACTAAACCAGTGATGTCTGTGAGCGTCCCATTAACTCACCGAGATGGGTCTGTGAAGCACAGGCATGGCTTTGCAAAGAATACAAAGTTTAAAAACTAAACGGCAAAATGTGCACAGAACGTGATAATGTTGAACTACACAGAAGGGAAAACATGAAATCACACCTCTATGTGTATATTATTACAGAAGGAAGACACACCAGAGGACCGTGAGTTTCTGCACAGATGAGTCCTGGGAGGAGGAAATGAGACGGGTGGACTACAGAAGGAAGTGATGAAGTCTGGAAGATACGTTTGTTTGAAGAGTTTCAACTTGAAAAGTACGTTATTTTACAGATTCAGAAATTAAAATTAGGTCATTAATAATGAAAAAGAAGAAAAATATGTCTGTAATGAAAGTCAAAATAAGTTCTCTTAGTTTCAATTTTTTTTTTCAAATAAATGACACAGTCATATTAAAGGGAGGAGACACCACTGGCCTCTTCTCTTGAGCACTGTGACTATAGGGTTGCCAGTAGAGGAGGCCAGTCTCCCTAACTCAGAGGTCAGAACACCTCTCTCGAAGATGTCGAGAACATTTTAGTCAAGGTTTTTTCAGAAAATGTAGATCCCAGCTTTTCTTTTCAAGTCAGACTGCATTTGGGGAAAAAAAACACCCCTATGTGAAGAAAACACAACAACAACAACAACAACAACAACAAAACCTCACACAAAGTATGCTAGGAACCACAAAAAAAAAACACATTTCAATTTTATCACAGTAAATTTAATTAATATTTTCACTTTATAAATTTGTTTCTTTCTACTGATTTTTTCAGATATGAAATAAAGTCCATGGGTGGGCAATGATATATTGTAAAGTATTTCTTAAGCAAAATATAATGATAAAAATGTATGTTCCTGCTCGAACATTAATCTCGTCCATAATTAACTATAGCTTTTTTCTTTCATCAGACTCTGACCTTTACAGTGTTCCTGTTGTGTGTGTTTTTAATGCCTAACTTTTCTGGAAAATGTGCAGAGGTCATAATGAGGCATAATTATGTACAGTATATAATTTTCTTTGGCCTTTTTCAAGTGCTAATTTAGCTATCATTTCTTCCTAAAGAATTTTTTTAAGAAATGTATTTTAAAATGAAAGCCCTTTCTCCAGTTTTGACCTGAATTACTATTCAGTAAGTATTTCATAAAGACAGGAAATTTAGCAACACATATATAGATGTTAAGAGAACACTTTATACATATAACCAATTAAATAGCAAATTAAAGAATTTTTTGTTCCTCAATACCCTATATTTTATGAGATATAAATACAATATTTATAATAAATCACCTACCTCTTTAGTCCTCAAATTGCACATTATAAAATGTGTATCATTCCCAGCACCGCAAAAAAAAAAAAATTCTCTTTAAACCGAACAGCTAAATACATGGCTATCATTTATCACAAAGTATCGTGAGGGCTAAGTCAAAAGTACTCAGCACAGGGCTTGCCACATAGAGGCAGGGGGTGATGATTTATATTATCATTGTCCCAAATGAAGCAGCAGTACCCAGTGGGTTTGTTTAACCTCTTTCCCTCTAAGTTGCCAACCTATGGCACTAAGCATCCAATGGTAATGATGACGATGTAGAATGAGCAAAACGGTCTGAGGTGGCTTTCAGTTACTTATGATTTAAATAATCCGACTTGAGAACTGGAAGGGACTGAGCACAGCACACCATCCAAGAACTAAGCAGCACTTGCCATCACTGAAAAAGAAAGAACCGGGGCGCGACTTCCTGCTGCTTTCTATAACGAACTGTAAATGTGTTTGCATGGGAAGACACCATCGGCAAATTAGAAAAGAATATACAGACTTTACAACACAGAGAGAAGTATTTGGGAAATAGCAAATGGTGACCATGTGAAAAAAGAATTGCTCCCTGGAAGTCCGCGAAGCCCGGCCAGAGCTCCCTCCGTCGTCTGAGACTTCTGTGAATGAGACACAAATGTGGACGCTCAGTTTGCTTCTCACTCTATTTTAACGGCAAGATACATCCCAGCAATTTGGCTTTCCATTTAAAGATTCTTTAAAATAAATGACACATATTTGCCAGGAAATGCACACAAAAGGAATGATTTACTCTGGATTTCCGTCTTAGTTTAAGTAACTTGATCAACTAATAGAACCAGACTAATTCTATAACCCTGAAATTTTTTATTTTTTTATAAACCAGCGGTTAGGGAATATTGGGGTTTAGAGAGGATTTTGAGCATTTTATGTTCTTAATGCTTGCAATCATTTAAGACCTTGAATAAATTTTACTAAATAATACTTTACATCTCTAATACCTCATTTGTTTACGGAGTTGGTAGATCAAATGCAAAGAAAAGTTTTAATAATTTTTACATGGTTTATTCTAACATATACCTGTACTCGCTTGCCCCAAATTAATAAACTGTATTGTTATATATCCTTATGATATGGAAACATTTCCAAATTTATTCCCGAGGCTTCCAATCAGACTTCCCCACGCCATATGATTGACAGGAAATGACACGGTAGGGAGCTGATGAGAACAGCCGTTTAGGTGGCGAGATGCCACTCTGTGCACACCTGGGACATCTTCATCTTCTAATTCCACAGTTCACACCGGGCAAGGTTCCCAGACCGGACTGCCTGGACTGGCTATTTCCCAAAGTGATGGAACACAAGCTGCACGTTTCAAACCTCTGTTTTGGATACCGTTTTCTTTTTTTTTTTTTTCCTGAAGATCCTACTCCCCATAGTTCAAATTCTTCATGCTTGTGGGTAAACAGGGGCTGTTCAGACAAGGTTTGCATAGGGCTGATTCTCTTGTGCTTTGGGAACCTTCCTGGGTTTGGAGACATCTCCAATTTAGTGTGTCTGAGATATGACAAGGTTGTTAATCAGTAATAGCATATAAACCTTTAGGAATAAATTTGAAAGAACAAATTAGACAATTTTAAACTACCCTTAAAACAGCGTTATTCCAGTCAATTGTCTTGTTACCTTTCTTGAGTGGATTTCGAGGAGAAAGAACAGCCTCACTGGAAACTATTTATTGACCATTGTCAAATGCCCGCAAACGCCTGCACAGTGTTCTGAATGTCTGTATCCCTAAGTTTCCATGTTCGAAACTAATCTCCAGCACAACAGTATTAAGACATGAGTCTTTGGAGGGCATTTAGTTATGAATGGGGTAACTGTCCTTACAAAAGGGAGCTTGTTCATTACCTCTCCCTGTGAGGAAGCAACAAAAAGGCCTGTCTATGAAGCAGTGAGCATGTTCTCACCAGACGCTGAATCTTCTGTTGTCCTGATTTTGGGCTTCTTAACTTCCAGATTGTCTATAAGTTCCCTTGTTTACAAATTTCTCAGAAAAAAAAGTATTTTGTTATGACAGTCAGTGGACTAAAACAACCTCACCTGTGTGAACACTGTCCCTGTTTTGCGTGTATGCTGTCCCTGGGAAAGAACCTGAGGAAAGTTGCCTTATGCAGATCCTGCTTTACTTCATGGCACAAGGGTAAACAAAATGCATACCTTCTGCTTTTGGGGGTGCCCTTAAGGGAGCCGATGATCTCAAGGCGTTAGCCGCAATGCCTTTGCTAAGGAAACCTTATGACATGGACCTCATCTACACATATCAGATCGTTTCCCTTTGGACATGCAAACCAGTGGAAAGCCTCACATGCAAATGCAGCCGCAGTGTGGGAAGCATGTGGCTGTTGGTAAAGAAGTATCTGCATGTCTTGCTTGCATGCGACAGTGCTGCCTGCAGCACATCAGGAGAGAACTCCAGGAGTGACTTCAGGGAACTCTTGTACGCAGTGGGAATGTCAACCACGACCTCAGCAGGGTCTCATCTGAGCACCTATTTCCTGGGCATGTCAAGCTTTTCATCTGTGACCAGGGAATGAAAGTTATGGGTGTGTGAGTCTTTATGTGTTTGGGCTGAAAAAATATATTTTTAATAAAATGACTGAAATGATCTGACTTAAGACTGCTTTAGAAAACCACTTAGAGAAAATATCTCAATTATTGGTGCACTGAGTTTAGGTTGTACCAGATTTTCTGGTGGTTTTTTTTTTTTTTTTTTGGTTTTTCGAGACAGGGTTTCTCTGTGGCTTTGGAGCCTGTCCTGGAACTAGCTCTTGTAGACCAGGCTGGTCTCGAACTCACAGAGATCCGCCTGCCTCTGCCTCCCGAGTGCTGGGATTAAAGGCGTGCGCCACCACCGCCCGGCTTTCTGGTGGTTTTGATTGCACTAAATATCCAGTCTATGACTAAATTCCAGATCAATCAGTAATAGTGAACTAAATTCAAATTCTTAAATTACTGATGCAGAGCAATCATTTAGTTCATCAAACAAAGTATATTTTGTTCTCCTAAAATTACAAATCAAATGAAAGCAAGTATTTGGTCCCTGGCCTGTATATAGTTGGCTGACCTTTGCCTTAGAAAATAATAGAATATTGTGGCTTAAGGATGTCAATGGGTAAGTCGCTCTGCATGGAACTGAAACTGACAATATAATAAAATAGAAAGAAAAACTTGCACGCTCTGTGTCCCACTGACTTTACAAGCTGCAGTCTACCTGCCTCTAAGAAAATTGTGTCAGAGTTGAGAATTCCATAGTCCAAGCATGAGAGGAGGCAACGTAAGTAGGTCTGAGGAAAATTAATATGGGGAAATGTCGTAATTGCTCTATTCAAGAGTCTGATCAGAGAGAAACCTAGAAATTGGTTGGAGACACACAGCATGCTCAGTTCCCTCTGTATGTTGAGGTCACACAACGCCTCACACAAGTGGCTCCCCAAGGAATATTTGGGTGCCGGAATGAATGAGTGAGTTAAATAAACGGACGGGCAAATCTGTTTTACACGGAGACATCAGGTTTGGATTCCAACGTAAAGAAAAGATTCAAGATGACTCTGGCACCGGACTGGACCACTGGAGGAAGTCATGGATTCTTCTTTTATTCACTTGTTTATTTGTTTATTTATTGAAATTTACAATAATAGAATAAACATATATCTTGAATATATTTTAGAGAAAACTTAGCACTTAAACATCAAGACGCTTCTCTACATGTATGATGAAGACAGTCCCTTGACTTCAAGGGCTCCGTCTGTTAACATTCAGTCGGGCTGAAACGCATCTGAAATCATGACATATGAAGGGCAGTCAGAGGAACAGTGCTTAGGAGAGACCGGCAGGGCGACCATGGGACAGAGGGAACAGGAGTCCTGGGAGCTGCTGGCTCTGCAGCAGACATAGGACCAATGAGCAAAACTAAGGGGGTGGGGTGGGGAGGGACACCCTGTGGACTTTAGCAACCCACGAAAGCACATTCTAACAGAAACACGTGCCCAGAGGAGGGACACTTTGCTTTACCCAATAGCAAACTGTTATCGTGGGACATGTGTTGATAGAGTTGTCTGAGTTAATGCAAACCAGGTGGGCTGGTTTCAAGGGTAACCGGGAAGGTAGCGTCTACACGGATGTGAGGCTGAGTTTCTTCCATCCCCTCTGGCTGGAAAAGGCATTAATAAGTCCAAAAGTCAACCTAAAAAAAATGGTGCTAATGTTAAGTAGATAATTAATGAATACTTTCAAATCCCAAGTCTTCATGACTACGTAAGAGGCAAACAATACACCTTGGCCCATTAATCTTTGAATATCTGTCTTTCCAATGAACACAGACGATATCAATTACTGACCAAGAGAAATTCAGGTTGTCTCAATATATAAAATAATGCCTAATAGAGGTCCGAAAATGTCCAAAGATGTCCACGCCTCTAGGATTTGTCTTTCTTGTATCTCAGGCTACTATCCCTGCAAACTTTATTACTCCCTTGAGTCTAGCTAGGTTTTCCTCACTGCTCCCTACCACACACTTACATCTAACATCTCCCCTTGCAATCTTTGTCCACACTAAAACTAGATGTCTCCCTAAGACTCCTTTGGAAGAAGTCACTACATATCTACCCACCTAGAATGAGCCATCCATTTAAAAATATGTGCAGGAAAGCTTAGAAGGGGCAAAATCCACACAAAATTATTAAGGCCCGGTGAAATTACAGGCAAGTGCTATTTAAGTGGTCCTGGGATGGTGATACTAAAGCCCTAGTCGTAATATAAAATAAAGCCCCAAACAAACGACAAGTCCACCTCGCACACTGCACACCAAAGCTCCAACAGCTTCACGAACACTTTCGTTCTTCTCCCTTTCTCCCATTACATCATAGCGATCCCCCACCAGTATCCGAGCCCCTCACCTCCACTCTCTCCTAACCTTCCTCTTTGCCCCATCCCTTGCTGCTGTCTCTCTCGTATGACTCTTACCCTACCCTTGCCATCTCCCTGTAGGGCGCTATGGTGTGTTGTCTGTGTGGTTGGCCATTTTGCCTCTAACGGAGATGAGCCTCCAAAGGCGGTTCGTGGTTCCTAGCTGCATTCCCTGAATCTCCACAAAAGATGCTAATGAGTGGTCCTGGTGAATGAATGATTGTCATTTCTGTGGCTACATACTTCTGTCATTGTTCCTTCTGAAATCTAATAACATACTGCGAGTGGTTTCACTTTGCACATCTTTATCTAGTTGTATGTTTTAATGCAGGAATCTCAAAATAAAGATTTTATATATATATATTCCATGTTACCCCACTCAATACTCTGATTCAGCAGATTCTGTGGAATACCTACTGTGTGTCAGGCACTTTAGTAGGAGTGATACTATAAATTAAAAAGCTGCAGTTTCTCAAGTCAAAAAAAAAAACAAATGAAATATTTCTCTGCTGATTTTCATAATGAAATAAATACACCTGAAATCTATAGCTTAAATAAAATAATAGTCAATTTTTCTATACTTTTTATCATCCACTAAAACTATTCAAATAATTATTTAAATTAAATAGGACATGTAAGAGATCTCCAAAGACAACTTTAAATCATTAACAAGTAGAAATAAAAGCATTTAGTATAAAGGGTTTTTGATGTAGGGGAAATGGCCGTTAAACACTTGCTGTTTCAGGATGTTCACTTACAGTGAAACAGAAAGAGTCTGAACGTTATGAAGGCTTCAGGCCGAGTCTGCAGTTTAAGCACCTTAAGCCTTTTCTGCCATATGGATATGTTGGAAGCTGATACATGTTAATTTTTTTTAGAAACAGATGCAAGAATTTGGTAAGAACACAGGTAGAAGAGATCACTAATTTTCCTTTCCCCCAATACACTGTTTTTATTATGCCAATTTTAATTACCATGCATTTGAATGGGTTTAAGGCTTATATTCTCCACATCACTGGACATCACAAACATGAAAGCATTTTATACTGTCATACATCAGTGTTTGTACTAGCTTATACATATGTACAGAAATTATTCACACATCCTCACCTTGCTATTTCCTCCTCTCAGACCAACATACCATTACCATGAAAGCAGCTTTTTCATAAATGGGATAAGAAAGACAGCAAGGCACACAGTTTGTAAAACAACGTTTTTCTCATTACCACCCCGAGAAGCATAGAAAACAAAAACAAACTTAACAGTAGAATGTACCAATTTACAATATTCAACACCATCAGAGTTGTTTTGTGAAGTGCTGCATAGAACATTATTAAAAAGAAATAATTAAAATGATGCTTTTAAATGTCATTTAATTTTGTAATAAGGACCAATATGTCTCCTCTATACCACAACCAAATCAAGGGCTGGCTTTTTAGGTAAATCTCTTTCAATCAACAAAGGTATAACACCATGGAAATTTTCATAGCAAAACATCAAATTGGTCAAGCATTGTCGGGGAGGGGTGCCATTCCAGACAGTGGGTTTAATGGACCACCAATTTGGTGAACTGCAGAGCTTTAAAGGGGAGGCAGGAGAGGAGGGGGCAAACAGAGGTCTCGCTGAAGAGAGAGGGTTGGCAGAGGTAGCTTGGGACGGGAATCCATAGGAGAGCAAGCAGCTTTGTAGACACGAGAGGTCACCTAAAGAGAAGTGCACATCCAGATCACAAGGCCCACATGGACAGACCGCGTTCAGAGGAAAGGTAGGTCATCTTCAGAAAGTCAATGCAACAGGTATCAGTGACAGCAGGATGGAAGCCAAGACCAGCCCAGGGTGGATCGGGTCAGCCCTGAGCTGCGGCCAGGCTCTCTCTAGGAAACAAAAAGGCGACAGAAATAGGTTGCAGAAATATCTCTATCATTTGCAGAAGCTGCCAGTGGGGGATCAGCTGCTAACGATCCGAAATCAGAGACGTGACTAGCTCACTAGCTCAAGGCTCACACCACGTACAAAAACCCTACATTTTCAGTTCAGCAAAATATACAGATACTTTAATATATTTATATAGTTCCAATAAATAACAAAAATCAAGTCTGATCATCTTTTCTCTGGGTCATCAACTCATTCATTCTTCTGTGGGTGATCTCAGTTTTATTAAGATAATTCCAAATCTGTATGAGAAGGTCAGGCAGTTAATACCAAGGGATGTGACGATGTGCGAACAACAGTTCACAGACTGGGTTGCCGGCTCTCGGGTTATCACGCCCTGCAGTAATTTGTGTGTGATGTTGAACAATTCTATTGTGCAGTGATGAAACTGTCACGGAATTGCGACAGTCTTGAATGCCTCGGCGCCTCACCTATAATTGGGTATTATTAGAATTTACAGCTCAAATATGGCTGTGTTTTTAGGCACAGGAAACAATGAGAAAACTAAACTGATTCAATTCTCTTTTTATGTGCGATGACTGCTATGAATTTCTCCCAGGCTCACTCTGTCCTCCTTATTTCTAAATGACTATAACACCTGGTCAAATCGGAACATCAAAATTCCAGGATACAATTCCTTTAGGTTCTCAGACTAGCCCTCAAAGCAGACCCCTGCCTGCCTGGCTTTAATCTACATTCTTCAGAGTATATATCAGGTTTTGTCCTGACTTCTTAGAAGCAAGTATTCTTCTGTGTTTTTTCTGTCTCTTTCTATAAACTCACAGCTTTGTGCAGGAGTCAGAAAAAGGTTTCCAACTGTTGTTCTGCTACAGCCAAACAGGATGCTGGGAAGCCAGGGAAAGTTAGCAGGAATGGGGAGACAGACAGAGGCAGATGGATAAATTTGGTACAGTAAAATAATGCAGTAACTCAAGAATGCACAGAGCAGCATTGCTCAAATGCTGAGGAGGTGACTCATCAGAAAGCTGCCACTGAGCAGGGAATCCTCGGGTGAAGCAAATCCTGCCTCAGTAAGGAGCTGGCAATTGAATTCCCTGTGGGTAATCAATTCTTTCAACTTGGCACACTTGGGAATAGGAAGGCCAAATGGGCTCAAGCCCAAATCTCTCTCTCTCTCTCTCTCTCTCTCTCTCTCTCTCTCTCTCTCTCTCTCTCTCTCTCTCTCTCTCTCTCTCTCTCTCTCTCTCTCTCTGTGTGTGTGTGTGTGAGAGAGAGAGAGAGAGAGAGAGAGAGACTTTACTCAATAAAATCATTTTTATTTAGCATAGTAAGTTATTCAGATGTGCCAGATAATTCAAATCACATCCAGAAGAGCTTCGGTTTAGTAAGGTGATTTAAAGGTAAATTTTACAAAATTATATGTATGGTGTCTAGTGAAAGAATATATACATGCCCCCAATGGAGTTCCCTAAAGCTGCTTGGCCAGATGTGGGAAGCCCTAACCAGCGCCAGTTCAGTAGGAGACTGAGGCACCGTGTGAGGAGAAGGGTTTGCTTCTACCACGTTCTCAGTTTATGAACGCAGACCAGAACTTTAAACTGCGCATGTGCAAACCTGAACGCGCATCCACATAAACAGTCATCCAAAACCCGAAACTCCGGCCACCGCCACACGTGCAGACTGATAAGGCGGGCAAGACAATGAAACTAAGACCAAAGCAAGTAATTAAGACGTCCTCTCTTGTCACTTGCACCCACACACACCGTGTACACATCAAGCCATCACAAAACCTGAAGGAAAAGACATCAAAGTACACCCTGGCTGCACATGAGGAGTTAACTTCTTATGCGGCAGGATTTATCCAGCCTGAATTTTAGGGTTAAACAATTCATCAAAGATCACAGGCTTATGATGAGGATTATGAAGAAATAACTGTCAGAATACAGCAAAAAGATTAGTGCAGAGTAGCTCTCTTAGGCAGGTCCCTAGGAGGCGTTCCAGACATACACTGTGTGCTTCCTCCAAATTAGCAGAAAGAGCTGTATCTATCCAGTTACCTCGCCTTTGATGTAACTTGCTCTAACTGACCTCTCTATTTTTACAGAAATGCGACACACAAATGGAACCAGTGAAAAGCCCAGCGGTGTGCCTGGGAAGAAGAGCAAACGCACTCACTGTCGGGCCCCACTAACACTCCTCACAAGGGTTCAGAGGTTTCTACTTCTAGTTTGAAAATAATTTTCGAAACTCTTCACAAAGAATTTGCTTCGGTTGCAGACTCTATGCACGATTCTACGTCATGAACACTTCCGAGTGGAATTATAATCATTTCATCATCTGAGAATTTATTTCTGGGCAAAGAGCTCCAGCAAACTGACTTTGGCGGATTGTGTTGTCCTGATGCAAGGACGGTCTTGTCTAAGGGTCCTCGAATGGCTGTTAAAAAGATGAGCCTTCCCTGCTTTGGACCTTGTGGTAAGAAGAACGATTACAAACAAGCTCATTCCGATGTGATGTGTCATATTTACCAGGACCTTTCCTACACTTCCTAGCACCAGTGCCAAAAGCTTAGCAGCATTTTCAGACTAGGTAACTTCTCGGGTGACTGTGTTTCCACTATATGTAAAAGTTTACAACCAATGCTTGTAACTAGCTCCAAAGCCAGGCTCCAGGGTGTTTAGTTACATGATACCACAGTGCGTGCATGCACAGCACACACACACACACACACACACACGCACGCACATCCTTGAAAGTGGATAATAGGGGCCACATATGGCTGTTGACACAGCTCTAGGTAGATAAACAAGTCACTTGGGGGCGATGTCAGTTCTGCAGAAGTAAAATCTGGCTGCTTCTCCCTTCGCCCACAATGGAGCCCGGTGTGGGGTGCAACAGGACCCTGCTGCCGGGCAGGCGAGCCGCTGCTGATAGTTTTACACTGTCTGTGCTTGTAAAATGTGACAATTACACAGATCCATCAGCACCTTCACTTCCCTCAAGTCAAAATATGGAATCGCTCACCATTTACATTTCATTCCAATTCCATTTCTTTATGTGAGGGAGCGAAGAGACTCCCGGAGGAACAAACAGGGAGAATACATTCCAGAAGGCTTCTCCAAGGCCAGGGCTCTCTCTACTCCGCATCTCAGTATGCCCGGTGACTCGGGTCACAGTCACAGGCTGGCATGCTCAGGGTGCTGTTGTTTCCTTTTTCAGAAAACAAAATCAGCCAGGCTCTCCGGGGCCTTCTGTGGAGGCGGGCAGAGCCTGCATCCAATCAGTTCTAATAGGACTCGCTCTGGAGTGGCTTATGGAATCCCAGTTACTTTCCCTTAACGGTCAGTTCTACTGCGTACTGATGGAGAATTTGATTACAGGGTGGGCACCACTCACAGAGAACACATTTCTCTCCCTCCTACTTTTGTTCTGCCTCGCAGCCAATTGTAAATAGGGTCTGAAATAGAAAATGACTGAAGCAACATTAGCAAGTAGGGTGGCTGTCTTCGGCTTTGCATACTGAGTTTATTTTTAGGGTACATATATGGTATAGGTTGCCCCCCTCGCTCCCCTTTCTAGCAGCTCTACACAGAATCACACATTTTAATGAGCTTAGGGCACAGGTGTTGCAGGAAAAAAAATAATGATGTTTGCCATTCATCTTTCAAATTAAATAATGTGTTTTTAAATAGTAACTTTTTTCATAATACATTATGGGAACAACATTTATCTGTCACATTTTAAAAGATGTATTTGTAATAAATGTAAATTACTTTTAGAAAATCAGTAATTAGGCTCATCAAAAAATAAACAATCTGCCACAAAAAAGATAATCTTTAGCATAGTTAAGTATAATAACTGTTATTTGAATAAGTTAACAAATTAGGGTAGATTGCTTCTGTAATTCACTTCCTATAGCACGAGTGTAGGTTACGCATTAGGTTTCTGCAGTGGGGGTGGAGGTGGCACTATGCACCTCACCCTTTGGTGAAATACAACTCTCATATCTGAAAGCTAAATTCCTCTTTAAACTTGGTCGAGGAAGTACATTCATCATTTGGGGTTTAGACATGGAAATAACAGAATTCTTCTGTCACTTTTAGAGCCATCTCACCCTCCCAGAATTATCAATCAATAGCTGTCTTATTAAATATGAAAAGTAGAATGACTTTCTCAAAAAAAAAAATGATGGCAATCAGCCTGTCACCTTCAGGCAAAATTCAAAAATTCTGTTTTTATCAAAACGCCATTAAGTTGTCACATATTCTCCCAGCCCTCGTGTTCTGTGCTGGTTCTCAGTCTGTGTGTGTGGAAGTCAGGGGATCTTCTCTGAAACCAGCCTTCCCCTCCTGCTGGAATTCTCAGGCATGGCCATGATGAGCAGCTGAGACGGCACAGCCTTGCTGGGGAAATGAGGGTGCTGGCGGTTATGTGTGTAAAGCTCAACTCTGGAGACACAGCCTTCCCCCAGTCCTTGCTCATCAGCAGGAGTTCCGAGTGGGAGCTCCAGGGAGGAGTGCAGCTAGGGAGCATGCATTCCGACCTCAGAATTGTCAGGGATGACTGTAGCTTGGTTGGTAGTTTTCTCGGCCAGCTGAAGAGTTGGAAGCCCTAAACTGATCAGCTGTTTCCTCAGATATCGTATCGCTCTTGACAAAATGATAAAACAAATATAATGTCATTTAAAATGTTAGATTTTCACCAGTTTTTCTCTTTTGCTTTTCATAGTTACTTTCACGGTTGTAAGCGTTTCTACTGTAATGTCCTATTCAGATATGTATTTGTCGTGACTAGTCAGTGTTCTATAATGGCTCTATTAATGCAAACTCACACACACACACTCACACACATGCGCGCACACACACACACAGGTGCACACACACACACACACACATGCGTGCGTGCACACGTACTCATACATACCTTTCAATGAGATGGTTTCCATGCTTGGGGGCATTACATTCTACCTATGCATGTTTCTATGTCGATCTTCGTGGAAGCTTACAAGCTTTTCTTTGCAGGTTAAAGTTTGCGGGCTGGGATACAGCTTGGTCTTGACTTTCGGCTGTTTTGCATTCAATGGGAGAGCTTGAGTTTTTGATTTGGCTGAAGTAGCGTTATTGCCTTCTGGCATTCCTGATTCACCTCGATTCCTTGCACCTCCATTTTTACTGGGCTGTCCGGAAGGAGTGGTAAGCTCTGAGCTTTCTGCACAGCCCTGGGATGTTTGGGATGCGTCATCCACTTCCTTTCCATTGTCACCTCCTTTCTGAGGGGAAGGTTCTGAAAGAGCCACCGTGTCTGTCTCATTGAGTGGGAAAGCAACAGCACTGAACACAGGAGAGCTGGCTGTCACTTGTATTGGCATAGCAGCTTCTTCGGGAGCTGCTGGGTCATCTGGGAGGGGACTAGAGAAACAGGCTTTCTCATCAAGATCATCCTCATCAACACAAGCTTCAAAGAAGCATTCGATGTCTTCCTTGTCATCGAGGCTAAAGTCCGCAGCATCCGGTGGCAATGGAGTGCTGCTCTTCTCGTCTATGTAATTGGTGACCTCCCCACAGTCACTGTCATGGGACGAAAGAGATAAGTAGGAGTAGAAGTCCCCCTTTCTCAGGTGCATGGGCCGATGGGAATGTTCCAGCACTTTCTCCTTAATTTGAGTTAGTGAAGTGGGGGCCGCCACCTCATTCTCAGGTTGAGATTTACTTTTTAGGGCTGTTGACGCCATGTCAATGATTTCCTTAACAAAGTCGTGCACCGAACAATCTTCAGCATCTTTTTCATGGGAAACATCTGGCTGGCAGTTGCAACAGGAAGTGCTGTTGCTGATGGAAGCACTCTCCTCTGTCTCATTTCGTCCGAGTAGGCAGCAACCAGCAGATTTTCCAGCCCCACTTGGTGCATCATTAGACAAAGCTTTCAGTCCATCACTGTCTTGTCTGCTTCCAACGCTGGTTCCTAACAGCAGTTCTGGGCAAGAGCTCTCATCGGGCATGCAGGGGGCACTTTGATTTTCACAGTGGTGGAGATTTGGGGCTGTCTGTGGAAGATGCCTGTCACTTGGGGGTCCGAATTCCTTTCCAGCAACGTTTGAATCCTCTGAACTGTCCGTTGACGCTTTGCACTCACTCTGCTCAGATTCGGAACTCTGTTTCACGTCTAAACTGCTGTTCTCTGATGCCTCTGAAGTTCCGTTCTGCTTCTCCTTCTGTCTCTCTGGAGCACTTTCAATATTGCCGTTTTCCATGTCAGCCACGTGGGGATCTTTACTAACTTCGTAAATATTTTTCGTGTTTTCACCTTCTGTTCCTAAGCCATGAGTTCTGGGTGAATTCTTTCCATTTCCATTGTTTTCGGAGAGGCATTTTATGGAGCCGTTCAGAAGGGCCTGGATGTTCAGGGTGTCTGAGGGGTTGACCTTCTCACTGCGGCCCCCATCTTTACCGCCCTTCATGTCATCAGGGGCACCACACCGTTTCTTTTCTCTTGCCAAGGAGAATTTCGGTCTTATCCAAGTCTGCAGTTCTTTCTTTATGTAGTCCAGCCCAGACATCGGGTGGCTTTCTTCATAAATTTCATCGTCGGTTGCAATACTGGAGTCATCGTCCTCGTCTTTGAGGCAAAGCTCCTCTTCAGTCAAGGTGAGCGTGGAGCTCGAGAGGAGGTCACTGTCATCTTCGTCGTCGGTGCAAGCAGAGGTGCAAGAGACATTAACGATCATGCTAACGTTGACGTCGCTTTCATCAGCCACCGAGCGATTCAGGCGCTTCCTGAACGATGCGTTGGACTCTGGGACCTTGTTTTTGTGTAACACGATATCCTCCGAGCAAAGGGAGAGCTCCTCGCTGCTACTCAGTTCTGTCAGAGATGCTGCGGAGTCCTCATTGATCGACGACGCAACATCCAATGACATCTGGCCCGTAAAAGACATCCTTTGGGAACTGCTCTGGAGGGTGATATCAGAAACACTTCGCTTTATCTTTTGCTCCGAGGGGCTCTGGATGTTCTCCAGGCGATTCAGGAGGTCTAATGTCCTCTTGCTCAGCTCACCGACTGAGCCGCTGCTCACGCTTATGTCCCCAGAACTGTGACAGCTGAAAAGATCTTCGTTGCTCTTATAGGATGTCCACCAGCTCTCTAAAGAGGAGCTCCGCTGGAGGCTGTCGCCGCCATTTTTAAAGACACCTAACCCAAACAAGTCACCCCCCGGAGAAAGGGACTCTACAGATGAGCTACGGGAGACGAGGGAGAGCTGCCTGGCATTCTGAATGCCCGCCAGCGTCTTCTCTTTGTCACCGCTTTTATAGGAGCTGCGACCCATTTCATGGGGCGCGCTTGCCAAAATCCTCTCGTGGGGAGGCGCATCTGGTTGTAACTCCGGAGCCTGATGTTTAGATCTGCAGGATTTTTTATCAAAATAAAAACCACAGAGAAGGGGGTCCTCCACATGAGCCTTCTCACTCTGTGACTGTTTCATTATCATTGGTAATTTGAGTTTTGAGCCTTGGAGGTATGAGTAATCATAAAATGTAAACACGTCATGTTTTCCTTGTAATTCTTCTCCTAAACAATCGGTGGTGTGTTTGGTACCACTATTTAAATCTCCAGCTTTTCCATTTACACAACCCGCTGGTGAGACGGAGGACTGAGAGATATTTGGAAGCTTAATGCATTCGTCCTCGTCTTTAAATTTTTGCTTTAACACGTTGACTGCATCTCCCATTTGTGGGTCCAGATGTTCAGTTTCAGGGTTACTTGGGGACCCATCCACCATCCCGAACAAACACATTTCAGAGTTGGTAAGCATCTCATTGTCTCCTTCGCTGACAATTCCACTCTCGCTGCCCGAATTCTGGCTCACGTCTCCACTGTGACATAGGCAAGGCCTCACCAAACTGGTGCCCCCTAAAAGATCTGGCAATGACTTTGTGGATGAAAATGAAGAATCCGTACTGAGGCTCTTAGTTAAAACCCCAGGCTGGGCTGTAAGCTTTGGGCTGCTTTTCAGAAATGGGGTGTGGCTGTCCTTGTGGAGTTCAACGTTGTGAAGACTGTACACTTGGTAAACGTGCGGGCTGGAGGGTGCGGTGACGTTTGAGGTATACTGGGACCCACAGTCACCTGCCTCCTCCTCATAACCAGGGTCCTGGTGGCGTGTCTCTTCAAGATTCACGGAGGGCATGAGAGGCTCTGGGTCTTGATCAAGGTCGTTTGATTCTTCGTGCAAACTAATTAGCTTGTTACTTATATCTGTCTCATCCCATTCTAGGGCATCTTCACTCATTCCATTCAGGTCCATCAAGCCAGGGTCAATCACATTCAAAGACTCCTGTGTAGAAGGGAAGAGAGAGAAGAGAGAGAGAGAGAGAGAGAGAGAGAGAGAGAGAGAGAGAGAGAGAGAGAGAGAGAGAGGAGAGGAGAAAGAGATTAGAGAACATAGTGGAGAACCTTTATCTATCATAAACCTCTTGAAAATTAGAAAATAAAATTGAAGCAGAAGTTGGGGGTGGCATCAGTAACTCTGCCCCTCCTTGAAATAATATCCAAACACTGTGGGGACAGCTCTTCTATCAACAACGATCGTCACTGAGGCATTAAGGCACATTCACACGTAAGATACAATCATCGCATGATCCTTTACAGACTTTGCCATTTCCTGTTGATTGTACTATATTTTAAATCTTGGTTTGGATTGATCATTGTGGCTTGAATATGAAATTAGTCACACAGGCTCATGTTTTGAAAGTGTGGCCCCCACTTGATGGCACAATTTTGGGAGCTTCTGGAGAGAGCTTTATGGGAAAGGTTTAACTGGAAGAAATATGTCACTTGAAGTGGATCTTAGGGAAGATCTTGTCCCTGCTCCTTTCTCTGCTACTTCTTCACAGCAGAGCAAATAAACAATCCTCTGCCACATGCCCAAGGACATGGGGTCAAGTGACCATAAATGTGTTCCTTGGAAACTATGAACCAAAAGCAATCATCCTTCCCTGAAATTATTTCTTAGATATTTTAGTAGTGTTATTCAAAAGCAACAAAAGCCATTAAAAAACTGTCTAGTATATGAAGGTTAAAGAGTCCATGAAGTCCCTCAGGGTACATTTATTCTCCTCTTGTTTACTCCCTGAATCTGTCATCGAATACGGCCTGTAGTTATGCATCGCAACCTTCTTGCCTCGATTTCTGGGTTCTCCACTTAAATTCCCATTTACCTGAGAACCTATATCAGAGTACACACCTTCCTTTTTCTTTCTTTCCTGGGTTCTGCCATGAGAACTCATCTCTGCCACCTGTTAGACCCAAGATGAGCAACATCCACATCTTCCTGACATTTCCAGGGCAGTTTCTTAGCCATTGCTTCCTCAATGCCTTTCTTCTTCATTCTCTCTTTGTGAGACAGATTGCTCTTTGACTTTTGTTAGCCATCACTATTGGTCCTGCCTATGTTCCTCACGGGAAGACTCTTCCAGTCCCACATGCTAACTATCTAAAGACGTCCCTGACCCCCAGGGATGCCGTGGCCCAGATGCCCTCGTGGCTGTTCTCTGCCTCCCTTCGTGAGAACTCAATATTCTCCTGGACATTTTACTGCTATTTATGTGAATCCTGAGATGTAGCCATTAAATGGGCTCCCACAGCATTCCCACTTGTCATCCAGAATCTGGTCATATTGTAGAGCCAAGGAAGGTGACACGGGCACTGTGGGCCCTGACAGTCTCATCTACCACTGAACCATAAAGAGCATCCTCAGTTCCACGTGTGCTTCTGCCGAGGAGGCAGATGCCTGGATATGACTCCAGAACTAGCAGACTAGTTGACGGCCCGACTCTCTGCTCACCAGCTTTATTCCCTGCTAGTTAAGCTTTCGAGGCATCAATACCATCACGTATAAAATAGACACGGCTCTTTGGATCTTTCAGAATCATTTTTTGGATGAAACGCAAAATAATTCTAGGTCCCCATGGAAGCAGTCGATATTTGGCAGCTAATTCCTGCCATGTGCAGAATTCCTCACAAACTCCTTGCCTCCTCCTTGGATATCCCCTTCTCACCATGGCTTCTAATTTACTCTTAAAAGCAATTCGTGATCTGATCGGTAAGGAGGGGGCGATTCCTTTAACAAGCCAGTTTTCTCATTACAAGTCAGGTGATCTCAGCCGCCGCTGGGCTTTCATTCTTCAGAGGTGGGAAGTCAACCTCACCTGGAGCACATTAGAGCACATTCTCAAAGCCCCGGTCCTCCCTACAACTGATAGTTAAAGGATGCCTCCCAAAAGTGTACAACAGCCATTAGTGCTTTGTTATCCTGGGTGTGGAAGAGATTCTCTGTACAACCTGATTTAGTTTAAAAGAGTCCAGGTTAAGGTAAACATTAATTAGAGGCTATTTAAATCTTTTCTAACAGAGATCTTCCCTCCTGCCCATGTTCGAGCAGTTAATCTAGTACACGGCCAGTTATCACAGCCGCTTAGATACCCATTCGCTGTGATGAATTTTTATTACAATTTCTGTTTATTCTTTGCTTACTGATAAAGGGAAGGACTAATGACCAGTCGGTATAGCTAGTGAATGCTAAACTCTTCCACCATAGGAGCCATCAATCGGTCTACTCAAATAGTATATTAATTTCCAACACTATCTTGCCCGACACAGTACTGACGGTGCTGATAAATAATTAAACTAGGCTTTCGGAGGAACTCTTTGTTATGTCTGCTCAACTTGGACGTGTGACAGCAGAGGCTTTCCAATGGGGTCTTAACCGGAGAGGCAAGAATTATGCCATCTTGTGCCAGGAGCTACACCTAAGTGATGCTTGCCGCTCACCCTGGCTTGGGAAGCAGTCATGGACAGATGCAGTGTTGTGGCTTTACAGATTCAAGCCCATGAAAGGACAGAACTCCGCAGTACCTGAAGGAGCAGATCTAAAGCCGCTGGGATGAAATGATTAAACTTGGTTTATGATTTTTTTGCCTTACCTCTTTTTCATTTCAAACTTCCTCAAATTTCTCTGTGTGGTACTTCTAGGGAGTAGCTGACTGGATCTACTAGGAAATCACTCACTTGAAAATAAAACACCTTCCCAATTAAAGAAGTTCTCACTCAGCCTCACCCATCTCCTGGTAAGCTGACCTTGGCAAAAGGTCTTTCACTTCCTCTCCCCTTTCCTTCTCTGTCCTTCACCCTTCTAGAAAGTTGAGATCTCCTCCCTCTTGCCCGGCATTTTGTATTCTAAGGAAATGTCCACCTGGATGGCCATGATATTAACTGATAAGCCTTCCCTTAGGTTTGCAGGACTCAGAGTATCGCAGCATCATTGTAGTGCTGCCGGCTACCTAGGCTTTGGTTCCATGAACATCCACTGGAAAGTTCTAAAGAAGGAAAAGACATACCATCAATGACAAAGACCCCCTCTCAGCCTATGGCTTCCCTGGCCTTTTCCTTTCCCTCTCTAGACAAGCTCCCTGAATCCCCAAAATTTTGAACATAGAGCGTTGAGGAGCTAAGTCCCACATCTTCATGGCCAACTATGCATAAGCCAGTTTCTTCCCCCAAAACTCTGGAGTCTATATTAGCCTTCAGGAGGAGGGCAGCCTGGATCCCAATGCCAGTAACACCTTCCGGTTTTGTATTAAATTCTGTAGTATTTTAAATACAAATATCAGTTTTCCTGGGATATAGCCTAAACCATAAAACACACCCCTAAGGTAAGAAGGAAGTAAAAATGTCCAAGAGGAAGGACACAAGGATGTTTATACAACTAAACAGTTGCTTTTGTGCAACTGTTGCGGGTGGGTAAGGCAATACGCACAGACACAACTCATCTTCTTGGCGACAGTTCAACATAGTCAATAATTCTCAAACTAAGTACTTGACTTGTTTTTATTATTGCAATTTGTAAAGAAATTACCTAGAGCTGTTTTTAAAAAGATGCACATGCTCCCATACTTGATAAACTGGTAAGTCTAAATAGATTCACACTGAAATCTAAGAGCTTTTGAAGAAAGCCAAATGAATGGCAGACAGTAAATGAGGAACCAATGGAAAGCCTATTACTGTGGAAACAACTACATTCAGGGACAGCCCTTTTCTCCAGAAGTCTCTTCAGTTGGGTTTTAGAGAGGGCAAGGAGGGTGAGTACTGGGGTAGGGGCATGGGTTGTCCTTCAGGCAAGAGGCTTATTGGCCTCTGCAACAACACAGAGGGGCTCCCCTGTAGAGCCCAGGAAACACACAAGGTGCCTCTTTTAGGTTTATCCAGGGAAGGGGAGGACTGATGTAGGTGGAAGGCAGGCTGAGTGAATCCACGGCTTACGCTCGCTACAGTGACAGTCGTCACACTTCCTCTGTGTGGACCCAGTTAATGTGTGTCCCACACTACTTGGAAGAGGTACAGCAGGGCATTATGGGGGGGCTTATGCTGGGTGGCAGGAACCATTCCTCCTTTGGGAGGAGGATGGGGACTAGGTTAACGTTTGACAGTGAGACGTCACCGCTCACGGCAGCTCTTGAATGCTGCTTTGTATGTTCTTTCAGGACTCCATGTTTAGGACCTAATTACCTGGAAGATCTGTTACACTGTCAGTATGACATGACAGTTTCATGACAAAAGAATTTTGTCCTAAATCAGGGTGCTATATAAATAACTGTGTGTGTGTGCGCACACACATGTGCACACGCGCACACACACTGATATTTCTACATATCTTTTCAAGAAACAAATGGAATTAATTGATGCTGGTTTATGATTTCACTTTTATCCTCCAAATAAAGTTATTGACATTAACATAATATATCAAAAGAAAATAAAAGTCGTTGGAGCAGTGAGAATAAAAGAATCAAGATTCCGATCAAGTAGGCAATATCCAGCTGTATCAATGCCCTCTGGATCATGCGGCTTTAATTGTGTTAAGTCTTACAGAACGGCTCTTCTAGGATTTTTTTTTAATTTCATGTTTATAGGTTTAAGATTTTAAGTGTGTTTATAAGAAATGAGAACGCATTATTACCTTAAAGGATGGAAATGAGAAAAATGAACAAACAACCAAACAACAACAGCAACAAAACAGCAACCTGGTAAAGGTCCGATGGGCCTGACCCTGGGTTTCTTTAGTCTCTTTTCAAAGACCCCTCATCAAGGAAATTTCTCTTTGCAACGGACAGAGACCATCACAGGAAATCACAATCAATCGAAATTCAGAGTTCCGTACCCAGTGCCGAGTGCTACATGATACAGCGATACAGCTACCGAACCTTCGGCTCAGGGGTCAGGTGGGAAGGGGCCTAGGGAAGATTCCATGAGGCAGAGGGACAGGAAGTTCACTGTGAGAATGTGTCTCCTAGAAATGTCAGTGAGCCTACACCCACGACGCCTCCCCTCCATGGCCACTGAAACATTACCTGAACAGGTTCACCATCAACAGACACGCTAACATGGACAGAACGAAGACCACCAAGCCTCAGAGGTACTCACAGAACTGCAGACAACTGAGGAATGCTGAGAGCGGGAATGCATACAGCAAGGATGCATGCAGCAAGGGTGCATGACAGAGGTGGTACACATCACAGCAAACCAGAAGCAAGAGCAAGGCAGGAACCAAGAGGCCAAATGCTCAGCGCCTAGCGACATAGGCCATACTTCAACTAGGCCATACTTGCTAAATGCTCCACAGCCCTTCTTCATAAGCAGGCCCACCAGCTGAAGAATAAGCACCAAGAACATGGCCCACGAGGGCCACCAGAAGGTATACACATGAGTGTGCAAGAGATGATGTGGACACTGGGGGGATAACGTAGAGGAGAAAAGGGAGAGAATACAGGGATACGGCTGGAAAAATAAACTTGAACCAGGAGAAATAGCAAAACGTAACAAAATATATTTTTTTTGTACAGCATTTTTCTTAACCACCAACTTTAACCAAAAGCACATTAGAAATTTAGCTACTTTTTAGATTAAATGTAGGTAGGAATGAAATAAAAAACACCCACAAGACAGGGCGATAATTGTAAAATAATTCTCAGTTTGCATTACGCTGTCTCTTATTGAGTGCAGAATAACAGATTCCAAGCGAACAAGAAAAATAGAGAAAATAAGACAAAAAGAAAGCTGCTGACCATTTATCAGCTGCATGAAATTTGGGGTAGAAACTCACGTAGACGTGGGCTTGAATGCCTCTACAATTGCATTAGCTGTGCTCTTCTATAATCATCTAGTGTCTATAAAAACAGTTATAACATTCATCTCTCGGTATATTGTGTCTACTCCACAGACTGTCGCGAGCATTCGTGCGAATGCCTATGGGCAGACTTGTGGGGGGCCATGATTGGCAGCTCTCAGCGTATCTTCCCTCTGCTCCAGTGCGATGAGGATGATGGTATGCCTCAATGTTAAATAACTGACTAGGTCTACATTACCGCAGTTAACATTACCACAGCTGGTTAGCAGGCACTCATGGGCTTCAGTTAGTTAAATACGGATTAGGTGCCTTACATCGTTCACGTTGTAAATGTCGTGATGCCTTCATTTTGCATGCTATAACTGGGTCCCTCCCACAGGAGAAAAGCAAACAAGAAAGACACCTGCCCATCCTGTACTTCAAGAGCTTTCTATTTATTGAACAGAATCTCTTCTTGAAAAGTTGGGTCTGTTGTCTGTGGAATTCTATTACAGCTGATCCGGGAGAGCAACCCAACCCTTCTCACTATCGGTTTGACAATAAATAATGTTCAGGTAACTTGTTTAAAAATGCTTCAGAAACTGCTTTCAAAGCCTCTCACACTAATGACCAAAAAAGCGTTGTTCTTGTGAATGCTCTTTTTCAATACCAAATCTTATCAGAAGCTCAAAACAGACAAAAACCCAGCTGTTTCACAAATCTCACTGGAGTGTGTTGAGACGAACATATTTCCTGCTCTTGCCATTTGCATGAGAAACACTGTCTGTAGGTGCCTGTATTTGAACACTCGCTTGCTAGTTGGTGGCGCTGGTTGAAGAAGTAGCTCTCCTTTGGTGGGAGCCTTGCTGAAGGAAGCAAGTCAGTGGGGGCAGCCTTGGCAGGTTTATAGCCTTGCCCTGCTCCCCGTTTCTCTCTGTGCTTCCTGTGAGTGGACGGCAGTATGATCAACCGGCTTCCTGATGGTGCCACCAGACTTTCCTGACAGCTGCCATGCCTTCTCCACCGTGATCAATTCCAGCCTCCTTGAACCTTAAGCCAAAAATCAATCCTTCCTTCCATGCTTTCTGTTAGGATATTTTATCACAGCAACAATGAATTAACCAATACAGACATAATCTAAAGTTGTCAGGGGAAAAAAAAAAGGCTATTAGATGTAATTTCAACGAATGAAGCAATGGGAAATGGGGGTGTTTCTCCTGTAAATAAACTTCACGAGGACAGGAATGTAGCCCATCCTGTCTCTGGGATAGTCCAGCATACAAAATAGTTTATGACATAAAACAGGCTCTCAGAATAAAATTGCCAAGTGAATTGAAAGAAGGGCTTTACTCTCAGCCTCTCAGGTTGTTGTGGGAAGACAGACAAAGGTCGTGGGGGTTAAACTGTGCTGTGCAAAACCAGCAAGAGAATCGCTGACTTTTAAAGGTGTGACACTGCTCAGATATAAAAGCTAATAGCCTCGAGAATCCGGGCAGAATAAGGCAGCAGACACAAAAAGCCATGCTCAGTCATTTGATATCCATGGAGGATACGTTCCAAGAAATGCCCCAGAGACCAAAATCTGAGAACGCTTGGTTCCTTGTGGTGCTGGGGATCAAACCCATGGCCTTGCATAGACTAGGCAAGTGTAATACCCACAGAGCTCTGCTTCCAGCCCTGAGCGGCAGTGTCTTGTATAAAATGACATCTTTCAGAACACATACCATACTTTAAATCCTCTTCCAATGCCTGTTCCAGTGTAAACACACTGTAAGGGGCCGCTACCCTGCACTGCTTAGGGGGGACTGAAAGGCTTCTGCACATAGCTAGGCCAGAGACAGTTTTTTCCCTAAATATTTTTAATCTATGTCTGGTTGGATCTATGTGTGTCAGTCAAGGGCAGGCTATAATATATAATTTTACTTATTACCAGAGCAGGTAATCTCAGGAATATTTGGAACAGGCAAATTCAGAGGCAGAATGCAGACTGTGATTTCCAGGAACTCGTTCCTAGCAGGAAGAAAAGATGCTGTGGCTTGATAGGTCTGAATTTTCCTCTGAGTGATGAAAATGTAATAAAAATAGAGACAGTAGCTGTACAGTGTTGTCCACGAACTAAAGACCCGAAAGTGGTTCTCTTTGAAATGACTACTTTTGTGCGAATTCGAAAAAGTCACCGAATTAAAGAGAAAAGAGCGCCAGTTACCTTAGAGATACCAGGTCCCATAGGCTGGCACTTGAGGCTATAAGCACAGGACATGCGGGAGAGCAACCTGAAGGAGGCGGGTCTGCAGCCAGTCTGACACTGGGGCTGCCAGGCTGCTTACCACCCTCCTTCCCCTCCCACACGGATCTGGGAAGAACAGAACTGGGAGGCACAGCAGTCTCAGAATGCACAGCCAATTCTGATCGTCCTAACCCTTCTCGCACGATTCCAGACACAGGAGGCAACCCAGCGGTGTGTTTATTTGACAACTGAAAAGCAGAACAAAACAAACGACCCACTGAGTGCTTCAGTTTTATCTTGTCTGTGAGAAATAGGCTGCCAAGAACTTTGATGTTCTATAAGCAAAGGGGCCCAGGGGCTGTAGGAAGAAATTCCACAGAAGAAAGCAGAGTTCACGTGTGCACACAGACACACACATATACACAGACAGACAAACACACACACACATACACGTTAAAAAAAAGCAAAAAGAAAAAGCAAAAAACCCCCACCAAGCAAAGGAAAACAAAGCAAACAAACAAAACCCTGAACACTTTCTTCTGTCTCTTCTTTTGGTATCCCAGTTTAGCAGAAGAGGCAGCTTGAGAAAAGTGCTGCTTCGATTACAAAACCAAGAATAATACAAATCATATTCTATTTCTGTTTTAGGTTCCGGCCATAGAGAACTTTAAAACCTGAGTGTTTCCCAAGTGACAGTCATGGTTTTCCAGTTTTCATGAAGAGTCCTTTTGAATTTATGCTGAGGAGGCCATTGAAGAAGGGTTCTGGATGGCCTCAGGTGAGGCTGTCATCTAACACATGAATTATGAGGGCTCAGACTTTCTTCTGAGCACCACCAGGAAAGAAAGGTGGTCCTCAAGATTCAAACTCTAGAACTGTTGAAGGACACTGAATGAGCTTTCAGGTACTAAACATCTGAGGGTACAGGAAGAAGGGTATATCCCACAGGCATGGCGGCTTTGGGCTGCCTTCCACCTACCCGGCATAGATCTTTCACTTGGCTAATTCAGAATTCGCCTCTTTTTATAGCAGACAGGAAAGATGTAAGTATCTCTCCAAGCTCTGAAAGCCTTTCTAGAAAAACTATTAAACCTGAGGCGGTGGTGTAGGAGCTTGGAAGCCTGCCGGCAGAAGACAAAGCATCTGTAGGAGGATAGTCCTCTGATAATCCCCTTTCCATCACGGGATCTGGTACCAACTCCACATAGGAAGTGCCAGAACTGTATCAAAGGACACTGAGCTGGTATCCTGGCAGTAAAAGCTGTGTGTGGAGGGAAAACCAAGCACCTATAAATACCCCATCAGAGGACTTGGATACAAAGAAATGGTGTTTTAATGGAGAAGCAATATATTTGTGCCAATAAATTAAGGACATTTAGATTATTTCATAATTTATACATAAATCTTAAGTGTCTAACTTCAATGGTAAATATTAACCTAGTTAAAGCGAGGTGGAAATCAATCAATGCCTGTAACAATCTTGTTCTTCTTCATTCTTGTATAAATAATTTTTCATATTTTGTCCTTGTTTTCTTTGTACATGACCAGAGGGTTGGCACTGTATTGGTCATGGTGTTTCCAATGCTCAAAGGGTCCTCTCACCTCAGTCTCCAGAGTGGCTAAGACCTCGGACACCCACACATTATACCCAGCTCCCACGTCCTTTACTGTTAACCTCCATTGCAGGGCAGAATTACTTTCTCATCCAACTATGAATATTGGACTAGAAGAAACTATAAATTAGCGTATTTCTGCCAGTAAACAAACTATTTTATCTTTATCATTGCTTTGCATGCAAATAATTGAAATGTTTTTCCCCCCTCAGAACAGACACAAGAGGGGAGGGATTTCATTTCTCCTCTCAGTCACTCTCCCAGATGACCCTGGAATTCTTCTTAGAACTTCAAGACAGTACCAAAGTTACAGTTGTTTAAAAATTAATATAAATGAAAGTAAACTGGGAAGTTTTTTTTTTAACTAAAGGAATTTCTTTTTTCCTACCTCTTTGGTATTATATAGACCTGAAACAATTAAAAGGAAGTTCAAAAGAAAAATTACCTCAGTGAAAGAGTAGGAATTCCAAATGGAGTCGAGATGTAGTGCTGACTTTGTCTACTGCATGGAAAGAAAAATATAAGGACCAGCGACCCACATGCCGGCTGGCTGGAGGAGCTCCCCTCAAAGATAACGTCTCACCTCATTTTTCTGGCTTATCCCAGCTGTTTGGGATTTGCATTCTTGGTATCAGGTCTTAAAATTCTTAGAATCATGACATAAAATTCTTAGAATGATCTAGAAGTAGCATAACATACAAGGAAACCCTTGCCCATACACAGATGTCCGCCTGAAAAGCCACTCATGGGACAGCAGAGTTGGCTTTTGTCCCGCATCTGCACTTTACAGAGTGCGCCCATGGCTTTTTTTTTTTTTCTTTTGCAGTTCTGCTGTCCACGGTTTCAGTAATTCATGGTCAGCTGAGGCCTGAAGATATTAAATGGGAAATTCTAGATATAAACGGCTCATAAAATTTAAATTGAACACGTTTCTGAGTATCATAGCAAAGCCCACGCTACCCTGCCCCATTCTACCTCGATATGGACCGTCCTTCCGTCTAGCGTATCCACTGTGTATGAGCTACCCACCTGTAGATAACTCAGCATACACCTTCACCACCTTAGTTTCTTATGACCAAGTCACTAGCTCCCATTTTGTTAGTTTGTCAGAGCCTCATGTCACAAGAGAGTTGATGCTGGCGTTTTGAATTTGCCAAAGAGACGCCATAGGGTGCTTTGTTTGATTAAAAGGTGAACGTTCTCCATGAGGAAAGATAAAGCAAAGCGGAACATGGAGGCTTCCAAGATGTATTATAAGAATAACTCCTCCACCTTTGAAATTGCAAAGGAAAAAGGCAATTTGGGCTAGTTTTGCTTTCAAAACTCTAGTAGCAAAAGCTGTCGCTACAGTGTGTGATCAGCTTTGGTTAAAAAGGAAAAGGCAGTCCTATGGGCATGTGTAGAGAAACAGCATGGTACTGAAACACGTAGGGTTTAGTACCAGGTGTCTGTGAGGGGCTCTCGAAACATATTCCCAGGAAACGAGGGGAAGGACCACCACGCACACTGAAAGAACGTATCCGCTCATGTCCATGAAGGTACACCACTGGGACATCGCTGTTCTTAATTACCTATTCCTCTTGGACAAACAGGGTATGACCGTCTTTCTTTCTTAAAAAAATTCTACGTTAATGATTAAAACACATCACTCAAGAGAAAAAAATTAAGCAAAGAGTGTTGGCAGTGTGAGTGAGTAGTTTGGCTCGAGGGTGAGGATTAATAGACAGGTCAGCTGGTGACTCGTTTCCTTGATCTAGTTCAACCCTTGTATCTACATCTTATTATACCTCACTTGATTTATAGCATTGCTTTCTTACTCAGAGGGGTTGCCAGGGTACCTTGCTTCAGCTGTCGCTGTTCCCCCTGCCCCCACAAAAACAACTAGAGAGTTCACAAACTACAATGGATGCTGGGACGGTTGCTAAAAGTTCAGGATGAATGTTCCTAGCAGGTAATGCCTGTTTTTGAAAGTTTTTCAAGAAATTTTATACTTCCGATTTTAGGATATAGAATCCTTAGATACATTTAAAATGTAGAATTGCGTTTGAGATTTTGAGGTAAAAACACTGAAGTCTCTGAAATCCTAATGTGTTTTAAAACTCATCTTGATTGGAATAAAAGCAGTGGTCCTGGGTCTTGAAGTTTGGATATTAAAATAGCCCAAGTGTTGAGGGCTTAGTCCCTGGCTGATGGTGGGAAAAGTCAGTGTGCCATGGGCATGCTAACTTCATTAACAGGTTGACCCACTGGGGATGGCTATCAGGAGGTAGAGCTCCATTGGAGAGAGGAAGTCCCTGGAGGAATGTTTCTGAGAGCATTTCTTGTCCCAGGGCTCCTTAATGTCTTTTTCTCTCCACTTCCAGCCTTTTGTGACTTTGCTCTACCACAGGTTCCCAGCCCTGATGCTCAGTGCCACCTGGGCCCAGAAGTAATGGAGCCAATTACATCTGATCTAAAACCTCTGAAACTGTGGGCCAATACAAATCCTTGCTCCATGAAGTTTTTTCTTCCGGTGTTGCCATAGCAACAGCAGACTGACTGATGCAACTCTCCTGGGGGTTCACAGGGAGCTTTTTTTACATGTCAGCATTTTCAACTGTAACAAGCACAGATTTCTATAGCAAAGAAATATCAATTACCTTACATTCAGATTGATTGTGTAAATGAAAATAAGAAGCGATCTTTAGAGGCTAGGGTGCGTTTAATCCTCTCTTTTTAGCTGAATATATCTAGATGCTCTAAACCCTTGGAGTGAGGGTCCTTAAGAGGTCCAGTTGGAGAATACACTGAGTTTACGGTACAGATAAGCAAAACCCTGAGCAGCCAGCAGGGCTAATTACCTACACCGCACCTGCTGGATTCACTCCCTGAAGACCCTGGCAATGCAGCCCTTTATGACTGGTGTCTCTGCTGAGCTTGCATTCAGTGCAACAGAGAACATTTCCTATTAGACAAATCCTGGTGGTTGTTTTTCTATTAGCAAAATGGAAGTAATCAGGAAAATATAATCCCAGATGATCGCCACCCCTTACCGGATCAGTCATATTTTTTTAGGGGACTTCTCTTTAAGACGTTCTCTATGCACATGCTGCGGCCATTGGGGACCACCAGGAGCATCCAGATCAATACAGAATCCTTGTGTTTGCCTGCAGATAGCTTGCATATTAAACTGATAACAACCTTTACTTTTCTCCTGCAAATCTAAAGCTCCCCCCCCCTTTACCAAATTAATCATTTTGCTTCATTATTTAGCTAAGTACTAGATGAGCAGCGACTCCATAAACTTTAGGAACTCGTTTATTATGTTGGCCCGATCAGAACTTACATTTATTTACACAACGCACCCATAAAACCTAGCTTTCATTAGTGCTGAAGGAACTGTCCTGCTCTCCTCACTGGGGAAGGTGAAGCCGGAGAAGATAATTAGCCCTGAAACAATACTGAGGCTTGCTGGGCAAGCAGCAGTGTGAAAACAGTTACTCCTCACAAAAGAGGGGAAATTAGCTTGCTGGATAAAAAAGGAGGTGTCAGATTGAAGACTGAAAGGCCTGCCAACAGAAGTAGATAGCTCTATGCATCATTAATGAAATTTTTTAGCGCTTAAACGCCACAGCTGTCCACATTTAAATGCATGTATATGCCATGTGTTTCCAAAGATTAATATGCATGCTAAAATATTTCTTCCCTCCTTAAACTTCTAGATGTTCTCTCTGTCTATTTCACTTCACCTACTTTCTTTCCAAGAATCAAAATGTGCCGGCTTTCTCAGCATCGTGCCCTCATTTCCAAAGCCCACATACGCCACACAACCAGGAGATGGGCAGCGAGCTCATTATATTTTAACAAACACATTATTTTACATTCATAATACCGATAGTTTAGTAAACAGAAAGTTTGTTTTGATTTTTCTGCTTCACAGAGTGAAGACTTATGATGTGCGCTTCCTTTCAAAACTTCCTCCCGGAGCATCAATGCTCCCTGAAGCAGCCCCATTTTGGCAGAAATTCAGTTCTGTGCAGTGCCAAAAGAAATAGAATAAACAAACACTGCTCCACGCAGCTGGCGAGATAATTTACATATTACTGCACACCAAACATGAAGACCTGAATATGGATTGGAGCGACGGTGGTGACACAAATGTCACACAGATGAAGAGAAACAAAATCCAACACATCGCTGTCTATTTTGCCACTGCTACTGTATGCGGGCTGCTAAGGAAAAAAAAAAGAATAGGGGAATTGCATTTGGAAAATTGGCCCCCTCTCTGTATTTGAAGTGGGTTCTTTCTAACTGTAACATAAGAAACGAAGGAAGCAGAAAGGCGTGAGTTGGACCTCTCCTATTCCCCGGGTTTGCTTTGTCGGCTAAAACAGTTTTAATGTCTTCAGTTTGGATTCGGTGGATTAGTGATCTTACAAAAATGTCTTTTAAAATGCAAAGCTACCTGAATTCTCATCTAGCCCTTTCTCCAGCCCTGATTATTTCCGCCTAACACTGAGCTCTTTAATTGGGTTGAGGTCCCTGGTAGGGGGTGATGCGGGAAGCAAAGGTCCAGCAAAGATGCTTCTGGAAGCACCATGCAGTAGGCAAGATTTGCCTAGCATCCTTAGCTGATATGTTCTGTTCCACGTTTCTGCACATGAGGCTTGTTGCTTCTATTTGACTCTTTTTGATCTCAGCAAGATGGGTGTCCTAGGGAAGAGGAGGTTGCTCCCTGGATAGCATTGCTGCAACTCCTTTCCCCAGGTCCCATCTTTGGGAGAAGCAAAAGCGGTAAGATGAGCCAACAGAGATAATACAGATAAGGATGACAGAGAGAGGATGAGGGACAAAAAATAGAAGATATTTTGCTCTCTACCACATTAAAATGTCTTTATCCTGAACAAAATTGACTTACATACAAAAATGCTTTCAAAATGGATTGTTTTAGTAGCTTGTAGACCTTTAACACCCAGGGGCAATTGTCATAGCTATTCTTGCTCAAGGCTAAAATAAAAGAGAGAAATCAGGGCCCGAGGATTCATCTAATCAGATAAATATCCTCAAAGTTTATTGTAGAACGGTCTTTAAAATATAGGACAAGGGAGTTGGAAACACTTCACCAAGTGAAGAAAAAAGCACTTCCTTTTAGTAATGACTGAAAAATTCCTTTGACTGGGCCAGTGAAAAACCCTTTATTTCCACAATTCCAAACTCTAAAACCAGAGCTCCACTGCAGCAAGGAAAGCAAGTGGACTCCTGTCATGACCTCTGTTGAATGGCTGATCCTCAAAGCAGAGGTGAATTCAAAGGGGGGACACCAGGAAGCCATTTCATCATGAGGCCTCTGGTCTCTGACAGTGATGGGTGCAGAACTCAATGGTTCTTGGGAGGTGAGCCTTAGTCAATGGGAGGGACTCCTTGGTGATACACCCTTGGGGGCTAGGTCTCTGGCTCTCCCCTGTTCTTTCTCTGTCCTGGCTAACACGAGGCAAGCAGTTACATCCTAACACACTCTTCTGTCACTAGGTCTTTGCAATGCTGCAGACCCAGAAACAATGAAGTTGACTAAACATGAGCCACACCTCTGAAACCATGAGCCAAATTAATCCTTTCCTCCTTCGATTTTCTCAGCGTTTCGTCAGAGCCACAAAACAAACCTGACTAACACAGATGTACAAAAGAGATTTCTGACTTAAAAGGCCATTAACCGCTCTCGTGGAAATTTATGAAAACCCCATCATAAAACTTTAAACAAAACTGGAGACAACAATGTGTTTGCTATAATCCTATGTAGCCCCATCCAAACCGAGCCTCCTAAAATAAATCCTTGCATTGCATTGCTTCATTCATAAAATCAAGTCACACTTATTCACACACATGGAAACAAGCACAATCAACTTTCAATGGGTAATGCTGTGGGACAATGGTTTTACCCTGTAAACATTTGTTTCTTGTACTTGTTTAATAAAATGCTGATTGGTCAGTAGCCAGGCAGGAAGTATAGGTGGGGCAACCATGCAGGAAGTAGAGGCAGGGCAATGAGAACAGGAGAATTCTGGGAAGAGGATTCTGCATTCTGCAGTTGTGACCCAGGCACAGAAGAAGCAAGATGTGACTGCCTCGCCAAATAAGGTACCAAGCTACGTGGCTAACATAGGCAAGAATAATGAGCTAATGTAAGTTATAAGAGTTAATATGAAGCCTGAGCTACTAGACCAGTCAGTTTATAACTAATATAGACCTCTGTGTGATTTCTTTGGGACTTAATGACTGTGGGAACTGGACAGGACAGAAACATTGGGCAACAGGAAAATTTTTACTCTACATTATTGTGGTTTTTAAGGCTTCCCATAATCTAATTGCATATAATGGCACTCAATTTGCAGCATTCCTGTGAAGCTGATATTCACGTCAACAATTACTGCATTCACGGTCCCTGCTCCTTGTGACACATTCACAGTCCCTGCTCTCAGCGGCACACTCTACCTTTGCTCTTAGTAGATAGTCATCAGCATTTTGAAGTGAAGGAATGGATGGATGGGTGTGGGTTCTATTTTCTTCTTCTAAAAATGTCAAAATTCAGTCATAAATTCTTCTAAAGAATACTTTCAAAATCACTTAGTCCTCCGAGGTTTCTCTCTCCTTTGCTTCTTACATCAGAGAGAGAGTCGCTTATTTCTTTAACAAACATGCGTTGACCTAACAGGGTGCTGCCGCCCAGACACTGAACACGCAGGGAGCATCTCACGGTTCCGTAGTTACTTTTGTAACAGATGCTGCCATTTCCATCCCAAACACAGTTGGAGCAATTATTGTCTCATCTATGTCAATATTGTCTTACTGTCAGTGTATATGGCTTGGAAGTTCATCGAGAGTAGTGCTGTGCTTTTCTGCAGGCAAGAATCCCAGAGTGGGATCCATACAGCACGCACGCGCAGGGTGTTTCTACATTATTGGTCGTTTCATTCCCTTCTAACCCATAACCCAGTGGAATCAACAAAAGCTATGCGTGCAAAGGGATTAAACATTCAAAATACAATGTGTATTTGCAAGACAACAATAATAAACTGGCAACATTATGGCTATGAGAAGAATATTTTTATGTGCGCTAAAATAGCTTTAGCGTTGACATCTTGAGCCTATGGGCTTATATCTATAACGTTTTATGTACTTCCTTTTATACACAAAAGTTGCCTTTTCAATTTTGATATCTTAATTTCAATCTCCCAAGACTTAAACATAATATTCTTATTTGACATTCAGTAAACTCAGTCATAAATGTGTTTAAAAATTGCAAACATAATTCAGGGGAAGCAACAGACCTAACTATTAGACCTAAATGGAAAACAAAGTCGGAGTGGGTCTGATCTTCCTGCAGCAAGAGGAGACAATTATTTGACACTCGTGGCATTTCCCCTTAAATGTTTTCTCTCAAATCAGAATGCAAATGTGACCCCATGATCAACAGATTGGCACTAACGCTCCCTGACTGTATTTCTAGACCAGTGCTTCATGTCCCTTTTTGAGTCATAACATGGAGAAAATGCTAACACAGACTTGCTTTCAGGATAGGAAACAAGGAAGCGACTGGCCACTGCAAAAGCCTGTGTTCTCCCCAGGATGCTTGCCCTGTAAAGTCTTCAATATCTTAGTTCATGGCTAACCAACTCAAGACACAAGGTAAGAGTCTGCATAAAGAAATAAGAGGCTTCTTTGTTGGTTAAAACATGAATACGTCAGAAGGTGAAGATGTAGTTCAATAAGAACTAAGTGGCTGATTGGGAAAAAATGAAAATAAGTAATACCCTAAGGCAAGTATTACTAAGTTTTAGACAACTCCATGCATTTATACCACAAACATACTTTGAGAAAATATGTTTATATATTCAACAAATTTATTGATCACCAGGTATAAAGTACAAAAAGATACGGTTTGCAGCTAGTGGGTCAGATTATAATCTATGATATGATCTATGATATAACAGATTATAATCTATGATATATATATATATATATATATATATCTTAATCTCAGAGATTCAGTTTATTCTCAGAGGTAAGGAAAATCTTTCTGAAAAGTGAAATTATAGTCAATTTTGAGAGATTTCTAAGAGTTTTCTGGGAGGGAGCCAACGGCTGGATGGCCCCTGAGGGCAGAAGGAACAAGGCTTGGTGGTAAGAAGAAGTCTGCCCTTGAAGGGCTTGGCAGCAAGCAGAGGGTCTGGCCTCTAGGGAGAGCAGAGACCTCTATAAACCCAGACAAACAGAAAGTGGGGGTTAAAAAAATTAACACTTTTAAAAGACTCCATAGCCTGTAGAGTGGAGAGGAGATATGAGAAGATACGAGAAAGGCCACGGCAGAGGGACGGCTAAGAACAAGTGCAGCTCACGTGTGCTGAAGGCTGGCTTTGCAAACCAGTCATAGCTCACATAGTCTATGCAAACTAGCCATTGGCCAAAGACTCTGTCAGCCTGGACTAAGGTGGCATTAGTGCCTAGAGGAAAGGGCCCTTTATACAATAAAATTCACTAGCCGAGATGAAGAACTGGATGCGAGGGACAGACTGGCCGAAGGGTGAAGGAGACCCTGTTCTTAGCCTTGACATGACTGAAGAGCTGACCGTGTGTTTCCTTGCAGTCCACACTACTGCAGAAGATCATTTTGTCAGGAAAGATTAAGATTTTTCTTTTGAACAAACAGAGTTGGAAATGCCTTGGGGAGCTCTCCCGAGAACTGCAGTCCTGACTTGTGTATCTGGAGCTCCTGGAGCTAGGGGTGGAGTGTGATTGCCTAGAGAGAGGATATGATAAAAAGAACAACTGGACTTGAAAGCAGAGCAGGGCAGGGTGAATAGAGAAAGGGGAAAGATCAATGTGGACCAGAGTATTCAGAGGGAAACTGGGGGGTGAAGGGGTTTTCAGTTGACCCCCAGGAGCTAGGCAGGAAGTTTTAGAAAAACTATTCTATTATTAGATGATGTATCATAATACAAGAGTTCCTTTAAATCTATAAAACTGTAAGGAAGATAATAAAATATAAAATATTTGACATAAGCCCAGGAAACATCGAACTTATACCCAGGACACATTGATCACGTTAAAAATCAGAACTGTAACATGCATGTGAGGCATGATCTGCATTATACACACATGTTGCTCTGCACTGTATCAAACGTTCTAGGATGTAAAATATTTATGAATAATGTGAGTTTTAATCACTTTAGATATTCTTAAAACTCTACTGGAAGCACAGGCTTTTGGAATGTCATATTATTTCCATGTTGAGGTCAGATTTATAGATAACATAAGGATATCATCATACAAATAGCTCAGATTACCTGTGGATAAATTTTAAAATGATAAATGCTTTTGAGGAGACTGACAATATTACTCTTAATGTCTTTCCTAGCTAGTTAGGTTGAATGTTCATTATGGTTGACTATTTTATTTACTGATTTATAACTTGTTTGTATATATATCATTTGCCAATATGTATGTATGTGTGTTGTGTATATATATATATATAATTTATATATATATATATACACACACATATATATTATATATTGTATGTGTATATGTATATACACACACATATATATATATAGGTATATATATAAATATATATATCCACCAAAAAACTAAAATTAAATTCTAGAAATAAAACTTAAAAATGTAAACATTTTGGACCTAGACAGACAAAATGATCCAAACTGTTTCTTCAGTTACAGTGGAGATCCAACAGTGGAGGCTTGGGAGGTTATGGGCTTTGATTTTGTAGAATAATGGAATTACAACATATCCTTGATGAGGGGGATGGCATAATTCCAATACCATTTCAACCCTTTAAGTCAGATGCACTTACGCTCAGTAGACTGGAGGAGTACGTGGAGATAAGCATGCTAATATGGAATGGAATCTAGACGACCATTGGTAATTCTAACAGGAGGATTAGTGGTCGGGTGTGTGCATGTGTGAAATCATTGTGAAGTATATCCAGAAGAGGAGTCTTTATTTCAGGCAGAAAAGTCTTTATACAGCTTTTTTTTTTCCATCTGGAGAAAGGGCATTTTTCTGGCATCAACCCCTCTTATCTTCCTGTCTTAACTAAACAGGTGGACAAACTCAGAGACAATGGGGAAGCTCACAGGACAAAGACACAGCACACTTAGAAACTGCAGTCAGCCATGGAGAATGCATCTGCATCCTCATCCGTTATCACCACAGCACAGGGCTCCAGTGCACCAGTGGACCAGGGCTGCAAGTGATAAAAGATGTTTGAGGAAGATTCCTAAGAAATCCTGAAGATAAGAGGAGAGACAAAAGCAAGAGCAGAGAGGACTTTAAAGCTCAGCACAAAAGACTTCAGGCTGGAGCTATGAGACTCAGCTCAGCTCCCGGCTAGATGAACATAAACCTCACATGGAGAGTTCACTAACTCAGTTTCTATTACCTGGTAACCATTTCCGGCTTTCAACAACAACAACAAAATATACAAGGCATGCTCAGGGGCCAGGGGAACATCTGGAGATATAAGCATCAGAAATAGTCTCTATAGGACACAGATTTTAGAATTACCAGAAAGTCTGAAATAACTATGTATTAAATGCATTAAATGCTACATGTGGTATTTAATGTATTATAAACAATGTATTAATGTGCTAAAGCCTCAAATGGAAAAGTCACTAACATGCATACACAGGGAATGTAAGAAGAGACAAAGCCGCCCAATAAAATAAAATCAAATGCTAGAAATCAAAACTTAAAAAATGCAAAATAAGTGAAGAAAACCCTTACTGGGTCCATAAATAGACTGGAGATAGCAAAAGGATCAGTGAGATTAGATAATAATAATTTTAAAATCCTAACCAAAGAGAAAGTGATCATGCAGATAGGGAAGATGTGCAAAACAACCACAATGGGAAGTATTCTTTCACCAGGAATAAAATTGTATCATCTGAGGAAAAATCTAGAGATCACCATGGCCAAGAAAAATGAGCCATACTCAAGGACAAAGAGCACCCAATCTCTCTCACGTGTGGAGTCTCCACTCTAAAAGCTGGAGTGTCTGGGAAGAGCAAAGGGAAGAGCAGAGTAAGCAAGGGGACAAGAAAAGGCAATGATGTGATCGTGTCACATTATCCAAATGCATGAAAATATCACAATAAACCCATTATTCTGTGCTCCTGATAAATACTAATGAAACAAAAAGTAAGATTTTAAAATATTTGGATCCTACTATGCATACTGGCTTTGGGGGGTGGGGCTGGCCTGTTTGGATGCTCACCTTCCTGGACCTGAATGGAGGGAGGAGGAACTTGGACTTCCCACAGGGCAGGGAACCCTTACTGCTCTCTGGATAGGAGAGGGAGAGGGAGTGGAGGGGGGAGGGGGGTTAAATGGGAGGCAGGGAGGAGGCAGAAATTTTTAATTAAAAAAAAAAAGACAGCCAAAGACCAAATGGAGCTTTTTTTTTCACTTACACCCCTGTGGAAGAGCTGGGTGAAGCCATCGATGCGAGGCCACACGGGTGGCTGGAAGAGTTGTGGAGCCAGAGAGAGCTGGGTCAAGAGAAAGGTCTCAAAAGCCAGCGGCCCAGTTAACTGAAAAAAGCTCAGCATTGCTGGCAGTAAGGAAGACATGGAAGAACATCTGTGAGATGATTTTGTACAGTATGGGAAAATCGAAGTGGTTTAAACCATGACTTTGATGATGACTCCACAGATAAGGTCGTCACCCAGAAATGTACCGCGAACGGTCACAGCTGTGAAGTAAGAAAAACCCATGGAAGCAAGAGATGGCTAGTGCCTCATCCAGCCAAAGAGGTCAAAATAATCCAGAATCGAATCTTTGGTGATGATTTGAAGATGGTTTGGATGGTAATGACAATTATGGTCATGGATGAGGCTTCAGTGGTCATGGTGGCTTTGGTGGCAGCTGTGGCGATTGTGGTAGGTTTGGTGACAGTGGGGATGCCTATATCGGATTCGGTGATGACAGAAGCAGTTGTGGAGGTGGTGGGAGCTAGAATTGTTTGGGCAACTACAACACTCAGTCTTCAAATTTTGGAGCTACAAAGGGAGGAGACTTTGGAGGCAGGTGTTCCTGCCCTTCTGGTCTTAGAAGCCAAGGTTTGCTAAACCACAAGAGTAACGTGCTGATGGTGGTTCTAGCAGCGGTAACAACGGCACTGGCAGAAGGCTTTAATTACTGCCAGGGAAAGTCTCTCCTGTCTCCCAAATGAAGACACGGAGGTGTATAAAGAAAAGTAATTAGCCACAGTGACACAAGTAATGGCCAAGCTCTTAATCAGGGCATCTGTTTGCGACGTTCATGGAACACCTCCCCCTTCACTTGAGAAATTCACTCTTCTACTGAAAATTCCTCAGATTAACATCTTATATTTAACATTCAATTATAAGTTTAAATTTTCTTTCTTTCTTTCCTTTTCCTATTCTTGCTCCTCTTCTTCTATTCTTCTCTTCTTGCTCCTCCCTCCCTCCCTCCACCTCTCTCTGACCGTAAGGAGAAACAGGAGAGGGGGTCTATAGATAGCTATATGATGTAATTTCATATCTTTGGAGAAAATAATGGGAGATTTGTAAAATGAAACTATTTATCGGGTATTGCTATTGAAAGAACTTTTTGATATTGGGAGCTTGGCTAGAAATATTCTAGAGGAGGAAGCTGGTTTTGACATGTATAAGAATTTTTTTAACAACCATCTCTCTTGTAAGTAATTAAGTACAAGTAATTACATAATTACTTGATTATGTAGCAGCGGTAAAATTTTACAGGAGGTTTCTCACTTAAACTCTAGCCTTATAAAAATAATTGCCACAAGTCAAATTTATTTTCTAAATGCAGTAATTCTTTCTGCATTTCATTTTTGTTCATGGGGGGTGGAGTCTAAGTCTATTTTTGTTTAATGACCAGAGCCAAAGAAATGTGTACCTTATTAATATGCCACTATGTTTAGATACCGATTTAAATACCTAGGATGACTCTTCAGGCTACAGTGTGAGAAACACCCAGATAGGAGATGAAATTATAGTCTGAGATTACCTTCTAAGGAATGTCTTCAGTCAGAAAGTTGTAAAATCATTAGTTAAATCAGGGTGAGGATACTATTACTTAAGTAAAAAACAGCATTTAAAGGTTCTTAGTTTTCAAAATGGACCACCGATAGCAATATGGAGAAAGTGAGAAGGGACCCAGAGAGAAAGAAAGAAAAAGGAAAAGGGGGGGTATATAACGCCCCCTTGTTGCACGGCCTGAGCAAGGCAGCGTGTCAGGTTCCTTCCTTTTTATTTCATTCTCTCTTTTCTTTTTCGAAAGTGAGCTGGCTCACCATTGCAATTTTTCTCAAGTCCTTAGAACTCTAATTAAAATGTGGTAATTGGTTATGTTACCTCAATTACCATGATGCATGGACACTGATGCAATGTGACACCAGCTGAATCCCTTGGGTGTTTTACCCTGGGGCCATCCCATTTATTGTGGCCTTATTATTTTCAATTATGTGCCTAGATGTGGTGTATACTTTCAAGGCCATTAAATGTGTATGGTTTTTTGCGGACACAAAGTTCGATTCTCAGGAGAGCTCTGCAGGATCAGAGCAGAAGGAGGAAAAATGTGTGTAAGGATAAAACCTCAAACCCTCAATTCACCGAGAATTCAAAGGTACACTTGCTTTAAACAAGGCATTTCAAAGGAATCTAGCTTCTTTCTGCTTAAGCATGCACTTGAAAAGCAAGAATGATTAATATTACCAGACAACTACTGTGCCTAATAAAACAGAGGCCTCATACGAGATAAAGGCTGATGGGAAAACAAATGCAAAAGATGAATTTCTTCACTCTTTCCAATACTTTTTTGTTTGTTTGTTTTCAGATAAGATCTCACCAAGTAGCACAGGCTAGCCTGGAGTGCATTATATAGCTCTGGCTATAGCTCTCCTGTCTTCGCCTCTGGCATGCTGGGATGATAGACCTATGATACCATGCCTGGCAAGACAAGTCTCTTCTCTCTCTCTCTCTCTCTCTCTCTCTCTCTCTCTCTCTCTCTCTCTCTCTCTCTCTCACACACACACACACACACACACACACACACACACATTTAGTTGATTTTAGTTTCTGAGACTTCATTACACAAATACATTGCATTTACATTATTTCTTTCCCATCCTCTCCCTCCTTCCTGCATCTCCTGTGCCCCCCTCTCCCCGAATTTATCGCCTCTCCTATGGACAAAGTTATCTTGCCCTGTAGATAACGCTTTGGGCCTCCTAGCAAAGCTAGGCAAAGCTGTACTGAATGTCTTTCAGATGCATATTTGAAAAGATCTGTCCTCAGAGTGTACATGAAAATAGGAGTAGTAACTCTTGACAGAACCAAGTGTTTCCCAGAGGGAACCCTACTGACATTTGTGGGAAGATCTATCTGCCTATGGGGTTGCTTACTGGTTCTGTGCTGTTTCATTCAAAGCCAGTTTTATACTCAGTGGTCACAAACAACTCTCAAATATTCGCTTCAAAAAGCTTGGAGCACGTCTGGAAGTGAGGAGTGGGCACGCTGATGCAGTGTACTGTCGGACGGTTCTTAAATGATACCTGGATCTTCTCCAGCTTTCCTTTCTGAAATTACATCCCTGGATAGCTCAAAGTTGGAGAAAGATTCTGGCTTTGTTTCTATCTTTATTTGACCTGCTATCTCCAAATAGGTATAATACTGAGAAGGACGTTGTTCACAAAGATCCTCTAAGCAAGGAGCAAGACTACGGTAGAAACTTTAAGCATGTTACTCTATTTATTTGACCACTGTCTGAGTACATTTCTATACAGTATCTCTACACTAAAATCCTACGATAGACAAAGAGCACACTCTTCGTTAAGTGAACATGATTACACTATTCTAGGGAGCCTTGGCTGTGCTTTGTATAATATAAATTCTTTTCAAAAAACTTTTTGTGATTCAGAAGAGAGTTTTGATATATATTCTGTATACACTTAAAAATAATGTCATCTTTGTTGCTATTGGATGACAAGCTTACCCATTTTTGTTGTATATATAAGATTATCACCATGCTTTGATATGCAAATAGTGCACTGAATAAAATTAGCATATCCATAATCTCAGAGCCTCTTTTGTGCATGTGTGTGGTAAGAATGCCTAAAGCCTCCTCTCTTAACACATTCCTTGTATGCGAGGCAATATCGTTAACTATATTTTTGCTTTTATATATTATATCTCTAGATATTCTCTCTGCCATAATTGAAGCTTTGTGTTCTTTGATGGACCTCTTCCCATTGCCCCTGTATCCTGCCCCAGCAATCACTAGTCCACTGTCTCTATAGATTTGTTTGCTCTGTTGCTACTTTAAGATTCCACATATGAATACGACTGCCCAGCATTTTTCTTCTGCTGTCCACTTGTTTAATCTCATATGATGTCCTCTAGGTTACTCTATGCTGTGGCAAATGTCTGAATTTCCATATAAAGGACGACTATACAGATTACAGTTGCTTTTTTATTCATCCACTGGTCATGGTCTCCGTGTCCATGTCTTAGCTCTGGGGAATAATGTTCTGAAGAATGCGGGTATACAGGTACCTTAGTGAGGAGATGGCGCACACCCAGAACAGAGGCTGTGGGGTCGTACAGTAATTCTGTTTTCAAACCCGTCAAGAACTTCCCTATCATTTCCCACAGTTGAAGCCATCAACTTCCCACAGGGACGAAGAGGGAGGCCTTTGTCTGGACCTCCTTTCTTGCTGAGAGGACTTGGTTGGAGTGTTCTAGATGTCAATTAGGTCACGTTGTTTCATGATAACATTCGTGTCTTCTTATGTTCACATTTATTTTCTGGTCTATCAGTTGTTGAGGCGTGGTGTTGGAATTTCTGTACCACACTCTGTTTTCCTTGCCTCTTCACAGAGACATAGTAGGTTTTAATTTACCCAATTTAACAATTATATTCTTTTAAGTAGTTTTCAGTCCATTTCATTCCCTGGGACTATTGATGCAGCCACATTAAATCTCATCTTGTCCTTAAAAGCCTTATTACGTCTGTTTCTTATTTTCTTTTCCTTCTTTAGACGGTGATATAGAGGAATGACCCTATTCATTTCCTTTTGTATCTTACTCTAGCTTTTTGTTTTGCTGTATCTTCCAGGTGTTGCAGCTGCCCATACACACTTGATCTTATCACAGCCTCCCTTGAAAGGATGCTCCAGTACCTCACATAAAATGAAGAGTACAAAGCATTGTGGCATAGCTGCTTCCTGGCACTTGTGACTCTCCATGTTGTAAATCCTACCATGCAATGCTATTATCTTGATTTAAACAGTCCATTAACACTTAAAGAGATTGAAATAATAGGAAAGTGTTTCTCATTTGCTCACAGTGATCCGCCCCACGTTCTTCTTTCCTTTGCATATCTGGGTTTCCATTGGATATAAGTTCTGTTTGGTTGATGGCCTTCCCTTGACATCCTAGTAGCTGACGACAAACACTTCTGCTAGAGATATTTAGAAACTCTACTTCCTTTCCTATTGGAATGCCACCTGCTCTGTGAAGGAAGCTCCAGGTTATTTTCTCACATTGCCGGCTCACCTCCATCTCTGCCTTTCCCATCTCCTGACTTCCCGTCTCTGAGAAAAATCTGGGAGTCACTCTCCTTGAAAGGGTCTCTCCATTTCTCCTCCAGCTACTTTGAAGATACTGTCTCATCTCTGGGCTCTACCTGTTTGATCTTGTCTGCATTAGCTTGTTTTCCTGTTGTTACCACAAAACAACTGACGAAAGCTAGTTAGGTGGAAATGATTTATTTTGGCTCACGGTTTCAGAGTACTGCCCATGACGGCAAAGAAGTTACGACCGTGGAAGCTTAAGGTGAATGATTGATCCCATTGTGTCCAAGGTCATGAAGCAGAGAGCACAGAGAACAATGCTAGCACTCTGCTTGCTTTATCCTTTTTTTTTAAATTTGACAACCAAGATACCAGCCTAGAGAATGGTGCCACCCACAGTGGGTAGGTTTTCCTGCCTCAGTTCACCTACCAAGATATTTTCCTCTAAGTACTCCCAGCAGCCGAGTGGTCCATTCTCCATCCCTCTGCTCCTTTCCTGAGAGTGACTTTCAGTCTATTTTTATCACTAACATCCTTACTTGCTACCTTCATTATTCCAAATCACCTCATTAGGAGAGGCTTCGCTGTCATTTATATGACCTCTTTCCATTAGTTCAAACTTCCAAGAAGCAACTTGCCTTTACTATAGAGATAGGTAAACAACCCAGAGGATTGGGAGATGGCTCAGTAGATGAGAGAGTGTTTGCTGTGCAAGCAAGAGGACCGAGTTCAGATCCCTGCATACCTGTAACAGCGGAATATGCCTATAACCCCAGTACTGCGAGGGATGGAAACAGCAGCTCTCTGGGGCTTGCTGATTGTCAGCTTAGTCCAGATTCTAGAAAACCCTGTGCCAAGAGAGTGACAGGGAAGGACTCGTCCTTTTCTGTCCTCCCCACAGGAGCACGCTTACCTGCATACACACATGCAAAAACTCTCATATATTCCACACATGGGCATTTGTGACCACACACAACACACTCACATACACACACTCACATGCATGTACGTAAACATCCATGCCCTACAGCTACTTTACAGAGCTCAATCCAGCATTCCTGATCATGATTCAAATAAAGCCTGGATCAGTTTTGTCTTTGCCAAACCAGCTGAATGCTCTGAAAATGCCATAAACTTTTCCCACTGCCAGGGGTGCTGAGCTAAGCCTCACTATCATCACCACAAAGCAGAGAAAGGATAACAACCTTTTTTGCCTTTACAAAATTATCAAGAAGAAGAAGGGGAGGGGCAGGGGAGAGGAAGAAAAAGGGAGGGAGGGAGAAGAAAAGATGTTAGTTAAACAGTTTCACAACAAACAAATTATTTCAAGAATAGACACCCTGCTGGGCATGGTGGTGCACACTTTAATTCCAGAACTCCGAGGTAGAGGTAAGAGGATTTCTATGAGTTCAAGGCCAGCCTGGTCTACAGAGTGAGTTCCAGGACAGCCAGGACTGTTACACAGAGAAACCTTGTCTGAAAAAAAAGGAAAGAAAGAAAGAAAGAAAGAAAGAAAGAAAGAAAGAAAGAAAGAAAGAAAGAAAGGAAAAGAAAAAAGAGAAATATGAAAAGAAAGGACATCTAATTCTTGATTATTGATAATAATTTGGAAGTCTTAAGAACTGTAACAGCTTCCGTTAAGATTAGTTGAACAGAACTGTTGAAAGAAATCACTCCCTGAGATTCAGCACAGACACAAAAGCAAAAGGGGCAGGCATGTTTAATGATTCCATGCCTTATTGCCCTGAGTCCCTGACCTAAAACACACCAGAAAAGTAAATCCTAAAGCTTTGATAAGACTACAATTTGTATGTGGAAACTATTTTCAATGACAAGAAATGTATCTTTGGGTTCCCTTTTTTGCATTTTGAATTTTCCAAATATTATGTAGAACTGGAATGAATATATATGTACATTTATATTCCAGTATATGTATGTGCATATACATATGTGTATGTATGTATATGTATATGCATGCATATACATTCATATACATAAAACACCCCCACTCTCTACGTGTGTTTCACTTATTTAAGTCAAATGTGAAAAGTGGCCCTACAACTAGTAGACACTGATGTTGAGGTTAATTCAGGGTTACCCTCTTTCCAGTGATGGTTTCTTCAGGGTTACACTCTTTCTAATGATGGTTTCTTCAGGGTTACCCTCTTTCTAATGACCATTTCTTCGGGGTTACCCTCTTTCCAGGGACGGTTTCTTCCTCCTGAGAATGTGAAGGCTTCCAGAGCAAATGTGTATTCTGTATTGTAATAAAGCAGCTTCTACTCGTACATATTTCTTTCCCCCAGTAACTGTTGAAACCTGCACCCGCAGGTCTGGCAAATGGTTAATGGAAATCACTACCCCCTACTACCAACACTGCATTAAACTCTCGGAGGAAACTTGACAGTTCTCAGTAATCCGTCAGAAGACCCTGGAAGCAGGACTGCTGGGGACAGGTGTACAGATGGCTTTAAATCCTCATTAAACAGAAAGATAAACAACAGATATTCAAGCAATGAAACTGTACCCAGAGTGCACACACTGCGCCATGTACTCAGGGTATTAAAGTATCTCCTAGCAAAACATTCTTGGAGTAGTGTGTGCTTGGCGAACGTTTTGGTGAAGGAATAAATGAAAGAATTAATATCCTCAGTGGTAAGGATAACCAAAATATACATGTAACTTTTTAAAAAAGACAATGAGATGCACTAAAAAGCATGTTAGCAACATGAGTAACTTTCTGTTATGATTAATGGAATTTTGGTTAGGGGATGGTTATGTCTCTAGTTTGCGAAGAAGCTTATACAGTGAACTTACTGGCCAAGCCTAGGGGTACATGTTTGCTTAAAAAAAAAAAGAGCCAATTTTGTGGGGGAGTGACACTCACGGGTTCTTTTCCCATCTTCTTTTGTAGCCTTGTCTGCCACTGGACGGCTTGCATGACAATGGCTTCCCACCTTCTTTCGAGGTTTACAATGATCAGCTGCATGGGCTGGTGGTCTGCATTCAGATTGCAGGTGTCACGGTCATCCAGAAGGTGCTGGCACAGCCGGAGAATGGAGGCCACCCCTCTACGACGCTGCTTGATCTCGTGACAGAGGGACTGCAATACAGAAGTAGACCAGTTTGTATGCGTTAGGAGGACTGGCTTTCTGGAAACGAGATAATCACTTACATCATGATTTCACATTGCACGGACATGCTCAGCTTCAAACACTAGGGCAAGAAGGGACCTACACTTTTCTTGAGACTGGTGGCCTCCAATACACAGCTGATGAACGCTAGGGAGTTTAGGAGCCTCTGTTTTCTAGTCCCCTTTGCTCTGATTTATGCTTCCAAAATGGAAGATCTTGCCTTGACACCCAGGTATTAGCAATCTCTCACATGGTGGAGAAAAAGCGCTTAAGTCATATGAACTGCAGACTGTAAACAGAGTGAGGGTATTGGGTCAAGGTCAAAGGAAACACAACAACAAATAGAAAATCCTCCTCCAAGTGCAATTATTCTTCTACGTTTATCCCTAGATCCTTTGGAGGGAAAAAGTTCAGTATTTTATTGGCAAAAATAAATAATACTGCAAAGAATTTTCATATGTAAACTCTATTATCTAAAAAACAGTGGGCAGTATTTCTCTTCCAACGCTTGATTAACAAAGCAATAATGTTCCTAAAACAGAAATCGAGACACTGGATCATTACTGCACAATTTGCTGGTTATTCTGATTCTTTTAATAGACACCCACACCATTTAAAAAGGATCTGCATGCATCAAAATAGCACTTTGCCTCTCAGAAGCATTTGTATTGCTGCGCTGACCCTAAGCTGAACGATTGAAACAAAATACTGGGTACACATGTCTAAAAATATTATATCCTTTCTTTGCCTACGGATAGTGTGTAAGTGATATTCTAATTCAGAGCCTTCAGGAGAAATGATGATTATACCCACAAACATCACTGAATTACTAATCTCCTTCTCCTGCCACAATTGTACTGTTCCAACAGTTAGCAGATTGCTTATTAATCAACAAGGGTAAACAAGACAATGCAATTTCATTTAGTGTGAGGGTTTTAATGCCTGAAAGTATTTGTGCTTAAAATGTTAATCTAGATAAGGCTTCATTAGAAGAAGTCTTGAGATGATTAAGTGCTGTTTGCTGAATTGTGCACGGGGTAGGAGTAGTCGATCAGCAGGTGGACATTCCATACAGATGTTCCACTTACTGATATAATGCATGCTATATCCATTTAAATGACCCTAACTCGGTAATAGCTGGAATTCTATTATTTCCATAATGAGAGAACCTGTACCTTTAATATTTCTGCATTTTAAATGAGGTGAATGACAAATTCCCAAACCTCTATTTATGGCAAAATATGACTAGGAATTTTATTATTCATGTCTTACGAGAGCAGCTGTTTGAGCCAGGTTTCCTGGACCAATCCTTCTTTATTTTCCTAGTGTACATTGCTATTTTCCTATATAACTCCCGATACCACCCTGGCTCTGACAAATTCCTTTACTGATGCTATTCACCAGTTCAGTGTAGAGGACAGGAAACCCCTAGACAAGCAACGACAAGCTTGGAGCCTAGTAAAGCAATAATACTGTCTTCATCTTCGCCAGCAGTTCTCCCAACTACCTCCCCAACCCCCACTCCTACCCCATACTGTGAGACACATACAGGCACACACATGTACACACACACGCATGCACACACACGCACATACATATGCACACACACACATTCATACTTTCACTTCAACTTGTCCTCTTAATTTACAATTGTCAAGGCATGCAAATGATGAAGCCCATCTAATACCAAATTTTGCCCAAATATTGAACACGCAAGAAAGTGTTATGGTTATGGCCAATTAAAATTGGTTCAAATGAGACCTACAGACATGAATGTTGATGATTTGGGGTTTTGAACTGTGGCTAAATTGTTAAAAGAAAAGGGCTAAAAAAAATCAGGAGATGTTTTGATGGAATTTGGATTTTGCAAACCTCTCTTTAGTAGAATAATAAGTGCATATCTATAAGCCAACAAAAAACCTCGAAGTTTTTAGCTGAGGGAAAAATCATAATGAACGGCACTAAAAATTTGTGTGGGGTTATCTCAGGCCACATTGCAGAGCAGTTCAGATGGGCTTCATTCACCTCACGAAGTCCTCACAGAGGCTATTTGGGATGTAATACGTTTTTCATAAAGATTACTGAGCATGATTTTTGAAAGTGTCCAGAACATATTGAGTATCTACATATCGAGACAATCTGCATCTACATCTTAATGCAGGCAAATCAAGATAAACAGAGTACCTTAAAAACTGCAAAAGCCAGGCTGAAGAAATGGGTTGGAGCTCTTGCATTGCAAGAACGGAAAACTGAGGCTCCCTTACCACCCAGCCCAGCTGAAGCTACATTTGGGTGCAGAAAGACCCTGTCTCAGGCCATTAAGACAGAACACTAGAAGACATCTGATGTCCTCTTCTGGCCTCATGTCCAAATGCAGATGCACACCCCCCCCCATGCTGATGTGCACTCACTATGCACACACACCATAGTCCCCACAGAAACAACATTCTAAAAATGTAAACTACAAAAGCAGGTACAGTTAACATTTGCTATATGCGTTTTGCATCCTCAGATTTGGCAGTTTTCACTTTAAATATCTTAAGGGTTTAATCTGTATCCTAGATTAATATTTTCCATGTGAACTGTTCAAAGGAAACTGGAGGATTTTTTTGTACCTAACATTGTTTCAGTATTCCTTTTTACCTAGAGACAGCTGATAACATTCTCCTACATAAATGTGTTTCCCTGACAACCATCAAAAATGTATTTATTTATAATCACACATACTAAATAAAATCAGTGGTTTGTTGGCAACCTTCCTTCGAATCAGTATTCTACATTATTTTTTCTAATAAACTGAGATACACATTCTCCATATGTACTGAGAAATGTTAAATATAACTAGCGGGAGCAAATGATTATTATTATTTTCTGCCTTAGATTTTAGAGAAATATATTTTAGAAAACAGAAACTCCAGCTAAGTAAGTAAGGAAGTCATAGAATAAGACAAACATCCTTCCACGATCTCCGCACATCTGTGATGTGTCTTCCATTTGCTGGGCCTTCTTTCTGTAATGGAGGATTACACAGAGAACAAGTCTTTGCTCCTTCTGTCAAGGAGCGGAGACTTTACTAGATATTAACTACATAAATAAGTACAGTACTCTGTGGGGGGAGGGAGAGAAAGAGGAAAAGAGAAGAAAAAGTTGTGTGAGAGACAGAAACAGAGAGAGAGAGAGAGAGAGAGAGAGAGAGAGAGAGAGAGAGAGAGAGAGAGAGAGAGAGAGAGAGGACAGAGACAGACACCAAGTGATGTGCGTACCAGCAAGCTGCTGCTGGAAGTTCATTCACCTGTAAGGAAAGGACAGGAGCCAATATGAGTGATGGTAGTTAAAGGGTAGAGAGCCCAGAGACCTGTTAAGGTGGCTCACGATCAAGCGGGCTTAGGTGGTGAGAAGTGGTTCTCGTGTTGGGAGCTGGAGAAGGGGAGGGGGCAGAGAAACATCCACAGCGCTAGCCATTACAGCCAACTCTGAAGCATGCTCTAAAGAAATCCTACTGGTTCTGATGCGAGTCACGCCACCTTCTTGGGAAATAGGAAGAGGCTGAGAAAACACTTTTTAAAAGGAATTTCAATTCCGTCTAAGAAAGGGATTCTAAGCACTTGGGCGCTGTACCAGCCGGTCTTTATCAGAATCTTAGTGTCATCTCCCAGTAGAACAGTCCTGGTAGGCTACTCTCAAGTTTTTAACTAGCCCCTTTATTTATTTTTCATAAAGTTTCCACCAACTTTTGTCATGTTTCTAAAAAGACAGATTTGTAGTAAACATGGAAAGGCTGAAACAAATCATCAAAATTCCATGGTTTGGGGCCGAGAAGTTACGCTCTTTTTTCCCATAAAACTATCAGACGTCCCCCACACTGAAGGCATCTGCTTGGGGTCACATTGTAAGACAGTTGCTAACAGGATAACAGCTTTCCCCCCACGTTTATAAACTGCCAATCTGACCTTTAATTCACCAATGGTGGAACACATGGATTTTGGAGAGACGTGTGCTTTGTTTTGTGTGTCTCCCAGCTTGGTCAACTTTTTCCATGTTTAACTACTCATATTAGCAAGCCAAATACAATTTTAAAACAAGCAACCTCAACTTCTGTTTTCCTTGTGTGGTGCTGTGATTTGAACCCAAAGCCTCACAAATGATAACCATTTGTACTACTTTTTGGCAAGTTCTACCGTTTTCCACCAAGCCAAATAAGACATTCATTATTGGCTTTAGGCTCTTAGCAGCCCTGAAGGGAAGACTTCCAATGTCAGTGCTTGGCCATCATGGTGTTACACATTTGCTTAAATGAACACATATTATACAAATAAGTAACATTTACTTGCATGCACACATTCTTGACATCAAATGAGTATTAGCTACCTCACCAAATGCAAATGAGTGCAAATAAACACACAATAAAAGAACAAGCACGGTTATTACAGGAGCTATTATATTAAAAACACATGCTAAATAAGAAAAGAAGAGAAATGAGAAGAAAAATATCGTTCAAAAATCCCCCAAACTAAGCAAATGTCGAACACAATGAAGCAAATCTAACTGGAGAAACTCCAAAGCATTTTATACCCAGTATTTCTGACAGAATTTTTATATTCATGTTAACTCTGTTGAGTAGGTCAACATGAACTAAGTCTTGGGATGCTAGATGATGTGTTAAAATGAAAAGCTAAATGAAGCAATGCTCTTTATAAAGGCACCTTCAGCCTAGTGTGAGCAAAGCGACAGAACGAGAAAAGAACAGCAACACACAGGTGTGTTCTCGTTTAAACCGTGTCAAGAGCACAGATCTCTCTTTTTGGCAAGTTCCTAAACTCCTGCCTATGTAATTTCTTTTTAAAATTTTTGGACTCTTCTTGTTTTACTATTCTGATTTCATGGGTGATAATTTTCCTCCTATCTGCTCTATGTAGTTATATCTCCAGGAACAGGGATCTTTGGGGTGTGTTCTCCAGATCAGAGAGTACTTGCATCACCCCAGAACAAAGAACTGCAAATTCTTCCCAGTCTTCCCAGTCATTCAGAATACGCATATAATCCCCGATAGTCAGGAGCCTGAGCAAGGGGACGGTAAGTTTGGGGTCAGCCTGAGCCAAATAGTAATTACCAGGCCCGCTGGGGTACAGGGTAAGGTAGTATCTCAAAGAAAGAAAGAAAAGAAAGCTAGCTTGTAGGCTCTCTGGTGTCATTCACACCTATACGAATCAGGGATTCTCAGGCAAGGCACAGTGAGTCACGGCTTAGGGAAGACCTACAAGTGAATGCAGTCTAAAGCTTGACAACTCCATTATACCCAGAGTAGATTAAACTTCACAAATTAGAGATGTTCCCTGAGTAGATCCTTTTTGGAAACACAAACATACAAGTCCTAAACTCTGATTTTAACAAACCTACAGTGTAGAATGTCTCGGGGGCAGAAGTAGCCTTTGACTCCTTGACTCCAGATCATTGCCAAGGAGGTCAGTTCGGCAAAGGCCGTGTGAGTGCGATCTATTATAGCAGTAACCTCTTGATGGGTATCAGTTATGCGCCAAACACTGTACTTTCCATTACAGGATTAACATTGGCGGGTGACAGGCATCTAACAAGACGTGGTGCCTCTTAGGAACTTATAATACGGCTGATTCCCCCAAGGGAGAGCTAGAAATACAAGGCAAAGGTTGCTGATAACAGCTAATTCATCAAGATGTTGTATGTTTCAGCAAGGCAAGGGAAGGGAGCACGCTTTGTGAACAGTGAGGCCACCGCTCCTGCTCGCTGTATAACCACTTAATGCCAGCACTCGGCCTGGAGAACAAGAAAGGTTTTTACAAGCTGCAAGAGACCGGATAGGACCCACGGGACCAGACGGAGGCATCTGAAGATTGGAAGGTGGAGGAGAGGACTGGCATTGTGGAAGAAAGTTGAAAATCTTAAGTTTAACCACAATTTTCTAAAATCTAGATGTTAATGTAGGGTCCGATGATAATAATTCCTAAATTATTATCCACCCACCCACCCACGCAGCAGATGAACCTCTGGAGAGCCCGCTGTGTACCCAGCACTTTCTCAGTGATACATACGGCAGCGTACAAGGTGCGCACCTTCGCTTTCCTAGAATTTATGCTCTAATTTGTCTGCGTGTGGATATGAACCTGGAGGAAAATGTAACACACACAAAAATCATCATGGAATAAGAACTGTCCAATAAAACCAGTAATACTTCAGATTGCCTCATCAATAACGCGTCTCCGAGAAGACATCCTATAATATGTACAGATATAAAAACAATGTAATTTAATGTTCCGATGGAAAGTCTTGAGATAATGTTTACATCAGGAATAATTTTATGTCATAAAAGACTTATTTGGTAGCTGGCAAAATGGTTTAGCAGATAAAAGCACCTCCCCCCCATTCAATCCTGATGATCTGGGGCAAATCCTAGAACCCTTGGTGAAAGTAGGGAACTCACTCCCAAGGACGTCCTTGGCATGAGCCCCCCACTCACACTCACACCCCATACACATATCACAAGCAGGCATACACACAGTCATTAATAAAAAATTTTAAAATGTATTTTATGATTAAGTAGAGAGTACATGAAATTAGAGATTATTATTATCATCATCATCATTATCATTATCATCATCATTATTATTATACAATCCTGGGCCAGTAAAAGGACCAATAATACACTTATAAATGCAGAGGTACTGCTTGGTTTTCTAAGGTAGAGCTAAAAGGCCTACTGAGGTAGAGTTATTAATACAGATCTATAAACTTCACTCAATCAGACATTTCTTTAGGATAATATAGTCCAATTTTAATATAGGCCTCCTACTTTTAGAAATGCCAAAAACATAAACAAAAAGTATACAGAGAAGCCTGGATCTTAAAGAAGAGTTGTACAGAAAATGAATATATTAATTATGCATAATTATTGCAGTGATGCGGTTCTTATCTGGCTTATGAAATTGTCACATACAACACTGGTAGCCTCAGTGGAAGAATGGAAGACCCGACATAAGATGACCGTCATATACTGCACCAAAGATAATCCTGTTGCTCACATGTGGGTCACATGTATATGAATAAATACAAAATAAAAACAATGTCACATGTGCTTCAGCTATTTTACCCAAATTCACTTGAGCATAAAAGAATAATTATTGGAATTGCTTGTCAATCATTTGAGCACTATTTTGTACAATATTTTATGGGTTACGGTTATTTTCACTAATTCCATATATATCAATAACTAATGTTTTGTTTTGTGTGTATTTTTAACATCCTCCCCACACCGTGTGTGTGTGTGTGTATGTGTGTGTGTGTGTGTGTGTGTGTGTGTGTGATCAAAGGACCACTTGCAGGCATCAGTTTCTCCTTCTGTAGTGTCAGGTCATGGAATTGGACTCAGATCAGCAGGCCTGACAGTAAGGACTTGGGCTTACTGGGCCACCTTACCAGCCTCTTTCTGTTATATTGTGTGGTTGACTCATTCAGTGGTCACAAAAGCACAGAAACTGGTAGAAGAGTAGGTAGATGATGACAGACAGACAGACAGACAGATGCTAGGCTGATTTACAAGTGAGAAAATGGTGACATTTCAAGTTTAATAAACAGCATTCCAACCAAGCACCGAAGGCAGAATTTTAACCCTGGGATGTGGAATTGAAAACTGACTCAGAAAAAATACTGACATTTCAGAAGCAAGCTAAAGATGCTTGTAAGATCTCTGCATTCTCAAACTCTCCTGTTCTAGACTTTTAACCAGAAGTGACCACAAGCATAAAGCTACAATCGTTAAGAGCCAGTAACCTCAACCCTTTAGAAGTCCAATCTTTACCTTTTTGGAGGTCTTCAATTATATAAAAATGTGTAACATATGTTACACTTGAATCTAGGGATGGTTTTTATAATAAAGATGAAAAATCCACATTATCGACTGAACAAATATGTATGAAACACCTATTAAAATGGACACTGTGTTAAGGGTCTACAATCTATCTGCCAGTAAACCAAGCAGACAATGCCTCCTTACCCCTTGGACTTGATAGTCCATTTCATAGTGGACTTCCTTTTCTCAGAAATAGTAAAGAGACTAAACAAAGATAGAAAATGTCCTTTAAATAAATGATTATCAACATTCTCATAGTTGACACTTCTTTGAGTCCTAACAGCTGGATCCTAGCCAAATCTGTGCACAACCATGGATGTCACATAAATGTTGCAAGTGAGAATTTACATCCTAGAAGTCAATAATGATTTTAAAGTTGACAAAACTTAGAGCAGGGCAAATGGTCTTTGACCAATGATTTACATATCTTAAATAAAATAAAATAAACGATTCTGGGTAATTTTAGCTGGTTCCAAATTTCTAAAACAATGTTAGCTAATACAGAGACCCAAGCTCAGTGTCAAACTCTGGGATTTAGTCTATATTGAAGCTAAATATTCTATAAGCATGCAGTGGAGTGCAAAGAACAGCAATTGAAAAATGACATGATTAAATGGCAAGACACACCATCATTTGCTCCTCAATTATATCAATGTATCTTCTTCTCTTCTGGGAGGCAGGCAGAAATATTGTTTTTTAAATGCCTCTATTAAATTGGTCACCAATAATAAAATAGATGAGAGTCCTAATAAGCTCATTTACATCACATACATCACACCGCACAAAACTCTTCTTGCCAAACAGTACTGCTCCCAGATTTGTCTTCTGCTTGTCACCGGTCTTTGCTCCATTAGCAGATCTTAAAAGCATAATACTGCCTTCAGGACCATTTGTAGAAAAATGTTTATGAAACTTTTCTAGTTAACCCTTGGCAGGATCCTTATTGCTAATTACGGAAAAGGTATTGATATAATATCTTGGCTGTCACATTCAATTACGGTGACGGTAGAAGCAGAGTCTTGGTGTGACATTTTGGAAATATCCTCTAATTGCAAGTCAGAAACAGAGAATGACAGTTTTAAGTAGATTATAACTCCTTTCAAAATAGCGAAGTGGTTTGTTTAATATAAAAGCTAGATTTTAAAAATACTACTAAAGCCTCCTGAATTAGTTCACCAAGCACATCTCTACCAGCTCGCTGGAGAGGAGCTGGGTGGCGTGCCAAGAGTGTTGAAATTATGCATGGTGATATAAGTCTAGATTCAGACACTGAGCTGTTTCTTCAGAACCATATAAAATACAAATATTTCCAATAACTACTCTTATTTTTAAGAAAACCCATCCCCCATCTGTTCTTTTACCTGCCCAATAAAAAAACCAGTGGTTGCCTTATTTTCCGGGTCTGGCTTTTCAACCTAGAAATGATCTCAAATAACCTTGTTATCTAGTATGCTTACTAAACACTCTAAGCCACTAAGGATTGCCAGAAGTGTTATTACCGCTGCAACTTCCTGGGGACCCATGGATGGATGGTGTTACTAAGTCTTAAACAAATATGCATAAGTATGCATAACAAATTATGTCATCAATTGTTATAAAATATTTTAATTTTAGTTAGAAGGGGCCATTTCTATTCCTCTTACTGTTTCGGTTATAGATCAAAATACTGCAAGCATTCCAAACATGCTAACCCTCCCTCTGTTAGCCCATGAGAGCTGCTGTTCCTCCTCCGTGGCTTTCTTTAATTTCTTTGTTACTTTCTCTACACTGGGTTAAGTACTTTTTAAATATGTTTGTTTTCAGAATAAAATTCAGTAGTTGTGTATTTAGCTCCTATTCACATGCAATTAGTAATATGTTATAAACCTCCTTTTCTAAATTAAAAACACTATTAAAATTCTAGACATACAAAACAATATGAAGATTAAGTTACTCTACAGGAAACTGTAATAGCTTACAGCTTGCCTGTATCATTACGAAAATGCCAGTATCTATTACAGAGTCTCCCTGGAATAAAGAATGCACTTTTGGCAATAATCTTTTAAAAACATGTCCATTATTGTTAAGATGCTAAACTCTTCTGCAATTATAGGAAGGAAACTTTTAGCAATCAGGAGGAAGAATGCAGGGTGATGAAACTTAGCCATTAGGACGCCAAACACAGTTCCTTAAACTCCCACAATCACTCTTTCAAAAAAGAAAGGAGAGGGAGTAATTATAATAGATTTTTACATAATTGTATTTTGAAACCTGTTTCCAATGCCCATTGAGGCTGCCTGTCTTCCTGATTCCACGACAAACATTTTAAGCGATGCTGGATGGATGGAGGTGATTTTCTTCTTTCATTTTCTGTTGGTCCCAGCTCCCTAAAATCACCTCTTCTTTTGCACAGATCTTTAGCTCAAAGGATACCCAAGGCAGTCTGGAGGGGAAGGGAGAAGGACCAACTCCCATTTAGCAAATTCTAGGACAGAGGGTCATCAGAAATGCCGGATCTAGAGAATGACGTAGGGTCAAGGAGAAAGCTGGTTAACACATGAGCCGTGTGAGCCGAGAGATGTTCCTGGGGATACCCGGACTCATGGAACCACATTGACTTTTGCATCTTGCATAGGCCCGAGCCATAGCAATTTCCTTACTCCTCCATCCAGATGATAGCTGACTGCTCTATACCCCTTCGTTGTACCAACCCCTGTTTTTCCAGACTTAACAGTGGCTTCTTAGGAAGATACTCCTGGACCCACCAGACTTATTTACTTGACGTACAACATCCAGGGACTAATACTTTAGGAAAGCAGCCCTATTATTCTAGACCCTACATATGGAAAAGAAATAGATCTACTAACTAATGGTAAAGCAAAAAGGAGGAAGAGGCAAGCTAGGGGGAAACATCTCCAAGAGAGAGGAAAGGCGCAGAGAGAAAATTTCACAGTAGAAAAGTCCCTTCTTTCGGCATTCAATCCCCCTTGACCAGAAGAGGCAGAGGGCTAGAAAGCCTTAGTAAACTTCAGACTCCCGACTCTACTTTTAGCACATCTAAAGTGAACAGAACACTTTCCATGTGGGTTTGGACCACTTCTAATTTGTTTCTTAGCTTTGCACTTTGTATATGAGTTGGACATCCAGTTCATTTTTTTAATTTTTAATATTTTAAATCAGTTTTCACTATTTTCTCAGATACTGAATAAAGCTAGCTGCACTCTTGGGATTGTTTGGGAATTTGACTCCTCAGTAACACCAAGCTATGCTTCCACTGCTGTATAAGACAGTGGAGAGATGCTAACTTTCAGACAGCTGGGAAATCACAATGATGATTTCTCAGTTCAAAACAACATCCGAGAACCTAAAACAAAGTGGAGCCCGGAAGTCCAGAAACCTCTGGAAACACAGCTAAGCTTTCTGTTAGAGGAACCTACTTGCTTCTCCTCTGGGAAGGGGTCCCTCACATCGTCCTGCATGCTCCTCCAGGGAGAACCGAATACACAGGGGCTCTCCTCCAGCTGGGGTGGTGCAAGACGCTTTTCCACAGCCCCTCTTGGCAGGAGGACAGAGGAGAAGCTGTCTGGCCACAAAGGAGGTTTAGTTTAACATCGGAGAAGCCATTTGGAATGGGGAAGAAAACACATCTGTGATTGTCTCCTAGTTCAACAAAACCCAGCTTTGTCACCATAAGTAAATCACAAAAGAGCCCACTCAGCAGTCTTCCTCTGAAAAGTAACTACCCCTTAGCTGCGAACACCTCCTGGCTGCAGGTATAATATAATATAACCCTACACTCCAGAAAAATACACTATGGTGGCCTAAAGTGGCTTTGAAAACATTATAAAGTAAACTTTGAATATCTATCAAATAAGTTACAAGGTAGATGTTATCTTGCATGATGATGACTCATGGGGGCATTATGGTATTAATTTATTACTATGCCCTTATCATTTTCACTGCTGCTGGCTATAACTATACCTAGCTGTTTGATCTGGATAAGTGGTCTATACTGGTCAGTTTTATGTCACCTTGACACAAGCTAGAGTCTTTTAGAAGAGGGAAACTTAGTCGTGAAAATACCTCCCCCAGATTGACCCATGGGCAAGCTGGGGGTTGGGGGCACTTTTTGATTAATGATTGCTATAGGAGAGCCAAGACCACTATAAGCTGGGCCACCTCTGGGCTGGTGGTTCTGAGTGCTGAAAGAAAGCAGGTTGAATAAGTTTTGAGGAGTACGCCAGCAAGCAGAGTTCCTCCACAGCTCCTGCTTCAGCTCCTGCTTCTACATTTCTACGTCCTGCCTGAGTTCCTGCTCTGATTTCCCTTAGCAAAGGTCTGTTACCTGGAAATATAAGGTGAAATGACCCTTTTCCTCCTGTCTTAGCCACTTTTCTATTGCTGCAATAAAATGCCATAATCAAGGTAAAGTATAAAAGACGGCATTGGCTTGCGGTTTCAGAGGGTTGGAGTCCATGACCGGCAGGGTAAGGAGCATGGCAGCAGGTAGGCAGGGATGGGACTAGAACAGTAGCCGAGAGCTCACATCTCCATCCATAAGCATGAAGTAGAGAGAGGTAACTGAGAACGGCTGGGCTTTGGAAACCTCGAAACCCATCCCCAGTGACCCACCTTCTCCAGCAAGGTCACAACTCCTAATCTTTCTCATACAGTTCTACTAACTGGGGACCAACTGTTCAAGCATGTGAGCCTTTAGAGACAGCTCTCATTCACACCATTGCATTTGACTCCCCATTCCCCACAGGCATTTAGTACAATTATGAAAATCCCCATAGTCTTTCATGGCCTCAACACAGTTTCAAAATCCAAAATCTCTTCTGAGAATAAAAGAAATCTCGTAATTGTAATCCCATGAATTTAAAAAAAAATTACACAATTCCAACCTACAATGGCACAGAATGTGCATTACCATTCCAAAGGGAGAGAAAAGAGGCCATTGGGAGGAAAAGCTGGACCAAAGCAAAACCACAACCTAGCAGGGCAAACTCTAAATCCTATAATTCCTTATCTGATGTCAAAGGGCTTAGATGGCTCTGCCCTTCCAGCTGTGCTGACTGAAACACGCACCTCTCTCTCAGGATGGTTTTACTCCCGGTCTGCAGCTCGGGTTGGCAGACTTCTCATAGTTCTAGCATCTCCAACATCCTGGGGTCTCTAATGCATTGGAGGCGTCAGTGTCACAGCTTCAACACTCAGGGACTCCCCTGCCGCACACCTGAGGAAGATTCCACAACCCCTCTACACCTGTGTCATTCATGACTCTAAAGCCAGAACCTCAGGGCCGATGCTCCCAAGTTGGGATGCCTGCTTGGAGTAGGACCTGGCCTCTCCTTGAGTGACATGCGCACAAGAGGTCCTTTGTTATATAAGCCTTCCTTTTGACAAGTTGTAAGCTTAGCCAGGTAGGGTCTTACATTCAGCATAAGCCTTGGGATCCACAGTAAATTTCCACATGCTCCTTTCCTCCTCAAACTGTACATTTTGCTTCTTCCCTCCTCACTTGTTCCTTCTCACTGCAGCTCTGTGATTACGGATGATAGGGACAGGATTAACATCAGGCTGTCCTAGACTCTCCTGTCAATGAAACTGGTCCCCAAAATTTTCAGTTTGGCCTCAGGCAGACTTTTAGACGAGAAGAGAAAGCAGCCAGATTCTTTGCCAAAATATCACAAGAATGGTCTCTAACACAGTTGCTAATATTGTTCCACTCTCAAACTTCTTACACGGGGCCTCCACAATCCACAATGTTCCCTGGACGACTGTCTTCCAAGATCCTACCATGATGGCTCATTAAGCCCTGCTTAGAGCAGTCAAGCTTTCCTATTCCAAAGTCCCAGAGTCTTCCACACTCCTCTAAAAACAGTGTGGTCCAGCCTGTCCTAGCAATAGCCTGCTCCCTGGTACCAGTTTCTGTCCTAGTTACTTTTCTATTGCATGATGACACATCATGGCCAAGGTAATCTATAGAAGAAAGAGTTTATTGGGGGATCACAGAGTCCGAGGGGTGGACTTCAGAATTATCAGTATGCCAGCAGGCAGGTAGGCATGTGCTGAACAGTAGCGGAGAGCTCACATCTTGATCCACAAACAGGAAGCAGAGACAGGTAAGTGGGAATGGCGAAGCTTTAGACATCTCAAATTTGCCCCCAGAGACATGCTTTCTCCAACAATGCCCCACTTACTAATCCCTCCCAAACAGTTCCACCGACGAGGGGCCAAGTAGTCAAACATATGAGCCTAAGGGTGCCATTTTCACTCAAACTACCACACCTCCCCAAGCTGCCTTTGGTGGTGGTAATTACATCACAGCAATAGAAATCCCAACTAAGATGTGCATCGTGCAGCCATCCCCGTGAAACCATTCCGATGGCTGCAGGTTCTATACACAGTGATCACATTCTAATATCTTCAAAGTCTAACTCTAAATAACTTCACAGTGGAAGTCATTTTCTTAAGCAAGGCATACAAGATTGAAGAGCTTTAACTTCCATTGCTGGATTGGAAAAGCTTTGAAGTTTGTTGAACTGGTATTTTAGTTGGAATTAGGATGGCATGGTTGAATGGACACTCATTGACTTTCTTGGTGATCTTAGCAGATAAAGGACTGAATGGATCATGAAATATTCCTTCAATTCCTAAAAATCACATTTTCTAGTCATGGCTGAAGGACAATAAAGGACATTTCAGCGAAGAAGGACAAACAGCTCAAAAGTCGAGCTACTTCCTTATTTTCAATTCTCGGAGGAGATTTCAACACAAGACCGATCATTCTATTTTTTTACACTAGCCTCATGAAATCAAATTCTTAAAAGAAAGAAAGATCGTATTGGGGAAGAGAATGTGGTATTCTAAATGTTCCGTGTATAATTTAGGATTAATCAACAATTTAGAGTATCAGTAAAATTAAGAGAAAAATGTTAAGCTTTTTTTTTTTCAGATAAGAATAATGATTTATGCCTGACTCTATCTTAGAGAGGGTTGCAGAGGATTAATGAGCTGCAAAGCTCTTGAAGCACCTCCTATGGAGCAGCAACACAAATGCAAGGTGAAAAATGGGAGCATGCTCTCCACTGAAGTAGGCTCCGGAAAGTACAACACCCTGCCAAGGAGAAGCCGGCCAGGGTCCTGATGCTAAATCTCCGTGTGCCGATGTCAGAGGAGCCTCCGTGGGTTGTCGTATGTTTACTTCTGTTGAAAGAAGCTCTTAGCTTCTGTAATAAGCATTTCTAAATTCTCCATTAATCATTACGTCCCTTGTGAAGACCATTTTATTTTTTGTCAAATCAGATAGGCTTAGTATGCATATTTTATGGAAAGTAAAACAATTTGAATATTGGAAAAATAAAGATAAGGGCCCACAAGTCACCACAGGTTTGGCGTTATAGGATTGGAGCTTGTTGGAATTAGGGAGATGCAGGCTTTGGTCTGACTCTGGTTGTTGTGTCCTGACTGAGTCACTGACTACATCAGATGTTTGGTTTCCCTCTTTGGAATAAGGACAAGAACTAAATGATCTCAGGTCTCCTCCAAGGGTGAAACATTGTCTCTCATTCTGCCCTTGGTGAAGATTTATTGACTTTGAGATACTGACTCTGGTTTCATAAAACGAAATCAAGAGTTCCTACTCTGAAAGGATGTGCTATGCACTGTTAATCCACAGAGTAAATCAAAAGCTGGTACACGGAAGCACCTGGAGTTTCTTCTTGCTTGTTTCTAGACTTCTGCACATGCCCATGGCGTGCTGCTTCTTGTCCACTGCTTTACTACAGATCTCAATGTAGACTAACCTACGTGAGAGGAGAAAGGAGCCTGGGAGGGGCAAGGAAGGAGAGCGGGGACACAGAAGGGAAGTCAAATATGACACCTATCTCATGCGCAGAACTTAGACAAAGTAGACTACATATATAAACAAGACAAAAAAAGGTAGACAGGAACTATTTTAGGGTAGGAAGGACCAGAGGGAGGCAGGACTAAGAAGGGTCATGGAGGACAAAGGAGAGCTGTAAAATTTTGAAGGAATTAAAATCTTTTTTATTCCTACTCACCTTGTAAAACTCTTATGAAGATGAGTTAATGCGCCCACTCTGTAAAACATTTTTACCATGTTGCCCTCTCTGATGGTGGACCTGGCCAGCTCCTACCCCGTTTCCTTCATCTCCTTTGAACTGAGTCTTTTAAGACGAGCCAATCACAAAAGAGTGTGAGATTGGACCCCAGCCAATGAGGAAAGGATCTGGTCACCATCGGCCTTACAGTAAAAACCAAATCTCTGCCCTGTGTGCTCACATTTCCCCTCTTGCGTGTAGAGAGCCCTTTCGTTCAGAGGTAGTTTTGTCTTGAGACACTTTGATTGGAGTGGTAGCCCCTTTCTTTTGACCCTGAGCTTATTTCTAACAACAGCAACAAAACAAAATGCGGGGAAAAGTTAAAATGCGCAAGTTTTGTATGGGAACATAGTTATCATTTAAAGTAGACTACTGTAACTGAGATGTTTGTTTGAGCCTTATGCCACAAACAAAGAAAAAGCTTACAGCAGACATAAAAGAAGAGGGAATCTACACAAATCACCACAAAAAAAATCAAGTCACAGAGGAAGACAGGAAGAAAGAATGGGTCAAAGGAACTGTAAAACAATTAAAACAAACAAACAGGAGAGAAGAGCAGTGAGTGTTTATCTATCAATAATTGGTTAAAAGCTAGGTAGGTGAGATTACCCAACCAAAGGACAGAGCAAACAAACAGATTAAGGAAAACAATGGCCCAACAGTTTGCTGCCTTCAGAAGACCAGCTTTAGCTTTAAAGCACAAAGGAGGAAGTGAAGGTTGGGAGAAAGAAGCTTACAGAAGAGGAATGAGAAGGTGAGACTTTGCTTCATTCAATACAGGCCTTAAGTCAAAACCTGGGACAAGTGACAGAATGTCATTTTATAACAATGGTAAATCCCACAAAGGGCCATAACAATTATAAATTGCTAAATATAGGCAAAATTTAACAGAAGTGAACTGTGAAATATTAATGCCGCAATTGTGAACTTCAATACACCCGTTCTCAACAACAGAAAGATCCCGACAGGAAATCAGCAGGAAAATAACAGACTTGAGCAACAGGAAAGTCCACAGTGATGCACAGAAACACTCTTCAGTTAGGGCAGGGCACGCGCTAACATCCACAGAGACACTGTTCAGTTAGAGCATTTGTTAGGCCAGAAGACGACTCTCAGACAATTTAAAGAATCCGAAATTAGGTAAATGTGTCTATGGTATGACAGGAGAAATTAGAAATAGGAAGAAAATTTAAAACTTGCCAAACACATAGAAATTAAGCAGCATACTCCCAAACAACAAATTAGTCAAAAAGAAATCAAAAGCGCAAACTTGTATGTTGATTAGAAGTCTTGCATCAGTGCGGGACAGGGCAGAGACAGTGTTGCTAGGGCTTGCTGGCCACTAGCCTAGCTTTGGGTTCAGTGAAACACCCAGGTTTGGGGGACTACTATGAGCATGACAGAGCAGGACATAGGACATTCTCCATATATCTACATAGAAGCACACGTACCGCTCCGACATACAGCATGCATACATACCACACACGCTTGTGAACACAGCAAAAATGTATTATTAGATAACTTCCTATCCCCAGCTACTTTCTGATTGGATTTAAAGCCTGTTTCACGAGAAGAAACATATCTGGTACTGTTCGCTCAGATAAAAACACGTGACTGTCTAGGTCATGGACCCTAAGGGAGACTAAATACTATTATTCTTCTAAATAGACATAGCAATAAACTATGCCCTAAGTTCTTATATTTATATAAGTGTACCTTTCAACACTCATCAGCAAATCTTAGTTTTGCAATTAGTACAGAGAGCCACAACAGGTCAAAGTGCAGAGAAAGAAGGTCTGTGGAATGTTAGCTCTAAATGGGAGGCCTAGATCATCCCCCTCCCCCAAAAGCTCAGGTATTGCCATGGAAGAGGAAGCAGAAAGATTGCAAGAGTGAGAGGAAGTAGGTATTAGTAGCAAAACAGTATTCACTGGATGCAATAACACAGTCGCACGCATAAATCTGCAGTGCCCAGGACTTCATGCACACGATTTGCTCAAGATCAAACCAGTCAAAATTTCAGCATGGATAGGGATGGCTCATAAAACCCCAAGCCTAGCTGAGGAGCTCTTGGTGACTGATGGCTCCCAGGGGAGGAAGAGTCAGTTTTCCTCAGAAATACAGACCCTGAGAATTGGATTTAAAGCCTGTTCCACAAGAAGAAACATTTCTGGTACTGGAATAATATGAGCATGCGTTTCAACAGATGATTCCACATCCATGGACACACAGGCATCACTAAATGGACTCAGTATTGTTAAGAGATACATAGATAGGTAGATAGATGGATGGATGGATGGATGGATAGATAGATAAATAGATGGATGGATGGATGGATGGATGGGTGGGTGGGTGGGTGGATGGACAGATAGACGGACAGACAGACAGATAAATAGTTGGATGGATGAATAGATAGATAGACAGACAGACAGACATAGATACATAGGCGATAGACCAAATGAAGTTGGGAAGAAAAAGTGGTGGGAAGGATGGGAAGGATGAAGTAGAGGATATGGGGAGATTTGATCAAAGCACTTGATATGCATATATTTTCTTAAATACTGGAAAATGTGGTAGTTCCGAAATAGAAAAGAAGCTTGAGAATGCAATCAGAAGTCTTAGGTAAGTTAGAGCGAAAACAGACTTTCTATAGTGCCTAGAAAGAGGACTGAGCTGTTAAGAATACTTGCTGCTTTTCCAGAGGACCCTGGTTCAATTTCTAGCACTCACGTAACAACTCAGAACCATCTCTGGTTCCTGGTCTAAGGAATCCAATGATCTCTTCTGGCTTTCACAGGCACCAAGCATGCAAACAGTAAACATGCATACATAAACACATTTTTCAAAATTTAAAAGAAAAATAAGTTGAGTGTGTGTGTGTGTGTGTGTGTGTGTACATAAGCACATGCCATAGTGCTTGTATGGAGATAAAAAGACAACACACAAGCAGTTTCTCCTCCTATCATGTGCATCTCAAGGACACAAGTCAGATCATCAGGCGTGGCAACGAGTGTTTTGACAGATGAGACCAGCTCTCTGGCCTCTACTTTTAAAACTCTTATAAAATACAATATGGTGTCAAGAAGAAATTTTTGAACATACAAAAAAAAAAGATCTAATGGTGTTATCAGAATAAAAATAATGGCTAATAATCAAATCTTAGCTCTGTCAACAACAGTGGAGATACAGAGGCATACAGGAAGCAAGCTTATTTTTCCTCACCTTAATACTGGTATCTCTAAGTAGTTAGTTTGCTCACAATCCTATAAGCAAAGCAAGAACTTTAACAAGCATTCCAAATCATCAAAGTGACTAAAATAAAACAACACTCTACACTCCAAAATGCGTAAACACAACAACACTGTAAGCATCGTCAGTCCTTGCTACATGGTAGGGGTCCAATAAATATTTACAGAATGGATGCATGAATAAATGGGATGAGAGGAGTGGTTTGCAACCTTAATCAAGAAAGTGTGAACTGACTTAGTTAAGTTATTGAAGATATGCACGCTTAAATTTGTTAGAAATGCAATGTATAAGAAACTTGAATAACAGAATGAGAAAAGGGACAGATGTGGATCTCCTAAGTGATCCACATGTGTGTGTGTGCTTGTTCATATGCATGTGTATGTATTCATGTGTATGTGTGTGTGATTGTGCATATGCATGTGTATGTATTCATGTGTATCTGTGTGTGCTTGTATATATGTATGTGTACGCTTATTCATATGCATGCGTGTATTCATGTGTGTATGTGCATAAGCATGGCACACATGTCTGTGTGTGTATGTGTGTGTGTGTGTAGTAAGCAACTTGACCTCATACAGAAATAGTGAGCCGAGTTTATCATTGCACTGTTTCTAGTTAGTTTTGTTAAATTCAAACCTCCACCTCTTCAGTCTGGTTATTAATTTTAAGCCAGAGCTTTCCATCTTTGATATTTTTGTAGGCCTGTTCATTCATTTGTCATTGCATCAGCTTTATTTGTTTATTTGTGGGAGCCTTTGCAGTTTAGAAATGACTTGAACAACTTCCTGCACATAAATAAAGCCAATAAAACACTTACATGTTATCTGTATTGCCATCCAGACTGAAGTTCATGACAAGGGAGCTTACTTTTTTCTCTACTTTAGTCCAGAATCAATATTCACATGACTAAGACAGAGTTTGGGAGAGGAAGTAGATCCAAGGAGGAAGGTGGCCTCCGTGATGACGAAGGCAATGCAGAGCATCTTTGGTACAAAGGGTGCCCTTTCTCTCTTGATGCTTCGTTTTAAGGGGTGATTCAACAGAGCCCTCTATGCAGAACTGAGCACATCTAACAAAAGTCTGCCAAGACAGGAGTGATATTTAGAGGACATACATAGATAGCATCATCTATAACTGGAAAAATTACCAGTGGAAAAACATGGCTGCTACAGAGATGTAGACTGCAAAAATTGGAGAGAATCCTTTCAAGCTAGAAATCAAAATTATAAACCAAGACTACCAGGTGAAGAGAAATTACACAGTGGAGATGAGACAACCAAGAGTTCAAGACTGTGATATTAACCCTCCTAGAAATGTCAGAAGCTACACCCATAACATGACTGCTTAAACATGAGCTGGACCATGACAACAGACATGTCAAAGTCAGTGGGAGAAAGACCACCAGACCACAACACCACACAAAGAACTGTGGCAACTACGGGATGCTGGGAGCTGGAGAGAGAGTCTTCACCCAGAGAAAAGCATATCGATTGGCCACCCAAGCCCTGAAAACAGACACACAAGTAGTAGCATACAAACAGAGCAGGCTGCATTTATGTATTTAGGAATATATACATTAGATAGACATATATGTCCTGAACAACAATTAATGAAAAAAGAGGCCATGAATTTGAAAGGCAAGAAGGAGGGCAGTATGGGAATGTCGGAAGGGAGGAAAAGGAAGGAGGAATGATGTAATTATAGTACAATCTCAAAAAACGAAAGGAATGATTAAAAATAAAAATTCAAAGGCAAAATAATTGTATGAATTTCTCCTCAGTAATTAAAATGCAGATAGCTAAAGCATATTGAGGTCTTACCAAGCAGACCTTTTAAGACTTATTTGTTTGTTTTCATTTATTTATTTTTATGTGTATGAGTATTTTGCATTTCTCTGTACCACACGCATGCCTAATGTCCAAGGCAGTCAGAAGAAGTATCTGTCCCCTTTTGACTGGAGCTACAGACAATTGTAAGACAATTGTCATGTGGGTGTTGGAAATCAAAGCCAGGTCTTCAGAAAGAGCATCCAGTGCTCTTAATCACCGAGATAACAAGAGAAAGGGGACTTTGATCTATCTTCCTTCCTTCCTTCCTTCCTTCCTTCCTTCCTTTCTTTCTTTCTTTCTTTCTTCTTTCTTTCTCCCCCCTTCGTTTTCAAGTTGGGGTTTCTATTTATAATCTTGACTGTCCTGGAATTCACTCTGTAGAACAGACTTGTCTTAAAGTCACAAAGATCCACCTGCCTCTGCCTTTCTCTGCTGAGATTAAAGGCATGCACCATCACTGCCAGGTGACTTTGATTTTCTTGCTTTAAAAAATTACTGGCATATATTAATTTTACATAGTGATTTTAAAGGTATTCTAATTCAAGTATACCATGTACTTTTGACCATAACCATCCCTATGATTGTTTTTTTCTCAATTCTTCTACCTATTTCCCTCTCTCTCTCTCTCTCTCTCTCTCTCTCTCTCTCTCTCTCTCTTTCTCTCTCTCTCTCTCTCTCTCTTTCTCTCTCTCTCTCTCTCTCTCTCTCACACACACACAGATTTCTGTAATGATGTAATGATATAAATGAGAGAAAATGTATTTTTCTCTTTCTGAATCTGGTTTTTAATGCTTAATATTATGATCCCTATTGCCTCCATTTTCCTGAAATTTACACTTTAGAAAAATACACTAAAATTACCTGTAAACATTTGCTTTGACTGATCTAAGTATGGTGGAACATGTACTATCCCTACAGTCAGCAGGTATAGGCAGGAGGATCAGAAAGTTTGTCATTCTCGGTTCCACAGCAGGTGAGGCTAGCTTGGGCCATCTGAGACTGTCTCAAAATGTCACAAAAATCACTTTGGGTTTTCTTATTCTCATCAAATACTATTATGAATAGGAGTGGCTTAAATCTATCAATGAATTTCAACCTTTATCAGTCAGGTCGTTTCACGAGTTAGTTCTAGATTGTATCCAATTATTTAAAATTAGTTTTGTGGCATTAAGTAGCCAGGATTTTTAATATGTGATAGAACAATCTGGTACATTTTTAAATGATTATACATTGCTTTCTTGTGATTAGCACATATGGTTACTATGACCCTTCTAAAAATTATCTAAACCCCTTGAGAAAAATGAATCCTTCTCAGGTCAGTGACTTTGAAATGTTGGCTTGCTTTGGTCCTCACTAGGTTAAACACAGATTCCCACAGCATTGCCAATAGTGTCATCAGAGCAAGAGCATCATGATGACCCAGACGGCACTTTCCCCATGTACCCCATGTATCAAAACTTACAAATACTTTCTCCTGCCACTCTTCGAGGCTCATGGGAAATGAGACAGTTTATAGTGCCATTTAGGATAGTTATAGCAGCTATGGAGCTCGATGTCTCTCAAATGTCTTAATTACATTGCTCTAATTTTTGTTTCCGAAGACCGTGTATCGATTTTTGAGGAAATATTTCTCTTTTTACCCTTTTTCCTTTTGCTAGTATATATTAATTGTAAACATAAATTGGTTCCACTTTGACATTTTCATACACGAGTAAATTTACTGTGATCACGTTCCTCTTCCCCCAGCCTCCTCTCTTCCTCCTCCTCCCCACTCTCATTCTTTCTTCCTGTTTAGAAATAATTTCTCTTCTGTTTTCATGTCCTTAAAAATAATCTAGATTCTGCATATGAGCAAAAGCATGTGATGGTTGTCTTTAAAAATTGTGCAGCTCACTTAACAGGATCTCCAATTGCGTGCATTTTTTAAAATGACTTTCTACCAATCTTAGTTCCCTCTCCTTCCCCATCTCCCACCCCACCCCCCACCTTCCACCCACCCCACCCCCATCCACTCCTCAGAGAGGGTAAGGCTCCCCATGGGTAGTCAACAAAGTCTGGGGCAGGACCAAGGACCTCCCCGCTATAGCTAGGCTGAGCAAGGTATCCCTCCAAAAAGAAAGGGCTCCAAAAAGCCAGTTCAAGCACTGGAGATATCCTGCTCCCACTGCCAGTGACCCCACAGACTGCCCCAGCCAAACAACTGTCACCCACAGTTATAGGCCTATTCAGGTTCCCCTGCTGTCAGTCCAGAGTCAGTGAGCTCCCACCAGCTCAGGTGAGCTGTTTCTTTGGGTTTCCCCATCATGGTCTTGAACCCTTTGCTCCTATTATTACTCCTTCCTCTCTTCGACTGGACTCTTGGAGCTCAGCCCAGTGCTAGCTGAGGATCTCTGCATCAGTTGCTGGATGAAGTTTCTATGAGGACAATTAAGGAAGAAGTGTCTGTTACAGTAAATGATTACGGCTGCAGTCTGCCTTGACAGGGTAAGCATGCTAGGAGGAGCTGCTTGAGGCTATGACTACAGGACCATGGGTGTGCTTGCTCGCATGTGGAAGGATGGAGAAGGAGAGACTGAACATGAAGGTGGACCAGGCTGCAAACCCCAGGGCCTCCCCTTGATGTCTCCCTACAGCTAGAGCCCACCACTCAAAGATTCCACAGCCTCTAAAGACATCACTATCACCTGTTGCCAGACCGCTCACGTTCAAAACACAACAGCTGCCCACTCAGTACTCAGAGCCAGGCTATGGAATAGCAGAGCAATAAATCCCATCTCAATATTCTCTTCTATAAGTATGGGATAGCAAGCCCCATCACCTGCCTCAGGAGGGTGAAGAGAATTAAACAAGCAACTGTAGGCAGAACTATGTAAAACTGGTAACAGAAACAGCTACTTGGCATAGAAGCATTCAAGAAGCATTAGCTGTAGTTACAATATGATGTTATGGTGATATGGTTGCCCCCCTTGTGTGTGTGTGTGTGTGTGTGTGTGTGTGTGTGTGTGTGGTGTATAGTCGTACATATGCACGCATGTATGGAGGCCATAGGAGGACACCCACTGTGTTGCTCTATCATTGTCTGCTTTACTCCCTTGAGGAAAGGTCTCTCTCACTGAACCTGGAGTTTGCCTTTTTCAGTGACATTGGTGGCCAGCAAGCTCCAGCAAAGCCTCCTGAATCTCTTCCAACCCTTGGCTCTGGAATTCTAAAGCCACAGCCTCCTACCTTTTATGAAGATGGTGGGGATTTGAATTCAAGTCCTTATATACTAGGCGCTCTCTCTGTCTCTCTGGTTTCTATTTCTGAAAGAGGTACAGATACAGACATTTCCACACTGGTGATTTTTAAAATCTAACACAGGGTCAGATAAATACGGCCTTTGGGTCAAATCTAGCCCACCACTTATTTTGTAGATAGTTTTAAATTTAATTTAATCAACTCCATTTATATTAATTATTTAATATGTTGTCTGTGACTGCTTTGGCACCATAGCATCGGTTGTGTGACTGACAGAGATTATATTACTTAGCCTTTTAAGAACAAGTGTTTTTTTTAAAACAACAACAACAACAAAGTTTCCACAGTTGTCTGAAAGACCAGTGAGAGACACAGTGGCCTACTATTGGGGTTTGCACCCACAGAGTGTTGCTTTTGCTCCCTCTATTTTCTCTGTGTGCCTTTAAGCAAGTCACATTTACTTCCTACAATGCAAGTTCTTCATTCATAAAGGTAAGGAAGTGCACACGTAGGAAGGTAATCAGTAACAAACACGAAAGCACTCGGTCAAGCCTAAGTTGCTGCACAGATCTGCAGCATCCAATGCCCAGGTTACCACGTCTGCTCCATTCTTGCCCCTTCTGGGCCAGCTCTGTGGCAGGGTCTACTCTCCCTTCCCTCCCCAGACTGGATCTGGGCCTAGGCCAATGCTGTGGGTTTCTTTAGCTGGTAATAGACAATTTGTTCCTAATTTAGAGTCTTTAGAATAATTAATTTGGTTTTGGGATACAAGGAACATGTGATTAAGTAATTATATTCCTTTCTCTCTGAAGGGTCATGGTTAAAAGGCAGTGCCATCTAGCCAATGGCATCGAAGCTCCACTCTTGGGTGATAAAGGCCCTTTGCCAGTTGGCCTCATTAAGTCCTTGACATGAGCTCCCCTGATTTGTTATTAAACTGTGCTCAGTCCTCAACAATTTCACATTTCTATTCCAGGGCTTTGGAGTCACACCTTCACGGCAGCCCTCTGCTGGGTTTAGACTCTTTATTGTACAGAATTTCTCCTGTGTCTAATCCCTCATCTACCACAATTACAGCCTTACAGAAAAACATAATTCCATAATTGCTCTTTTCTTTTTTTTTCCCAGTGAAACATTAAAATCCTGATCTCTTTCCTTATCACATATCAAGTCGAATAGGAAATTCAGTTCTGTCTACAAAGGGACGGACTTGCTCTTTCATATCCAGCATCTCCTTCCTGTCTTCTGGATCATGCACTGGAGGCTCCGGCATTAAAGCTTTGTGGTTTCAGAGAATAACAAGGCTTGGAGCTAAGGCCTGGAGGGAAACTCTCAGTGACGGTGGGAGACGCGGGCACCAGCAGCAGATGCGGAGCACGCAGCCCCTGCAAGCGCCACACGCAGAGTCTTCCTCCCTCCCTGACCTCGGCTGTTTTAAGTTTTCTTTAGACTCTGGCAAGCAAGAGGTCGATTCTCTGTGTGCTTGTTGCAAATTGTGATTTTTTGAGAGATCATAAACACAATTACATTCTTATACTAAATTACAGACAGACTCTTGGTTCTATTCTACCAATGAATCTGGTAAGGCACAGGACACGTGACTAATTATAAAAGAAGTGCTGAGAATAACTTGCAAATAGCTTATAAATATTAAAACTTTGCCCATGAAATATATTTACTCCAACAGGCATGTATAAATTTTTCTCTAAAAGAAAACAAGAACAAGACGGCGTTCTGCCAGCTCTCCCTCACCTGTCTGCTCAAGCTCCTAAGGGCCGGCTTCAGTGCTGGGAGCACAGCTTAGGGGGCCAGTAGCTAGTCATCTAGCACACACAAGAAGTGTGCTTCATCTTAGCACCATAAAGAGAAGAATGTCGAAAAAGAATCGTGCCAGGGCTCCACCGTCTCTTGCTTTGGTGAGTTACAGCTTAGCAGGCACAGCAAAGGGTACTTGTACTGTACAAAAATGGAGACCAACCTTGACATAGACACATCCCATCTACCATTGCTAAAGCTGTGGCTTTTGGCTGGAAAACTGAAGAGAGTAACTAACAAATCAACATTAGAGAAACAAGGAAATGTACTTCTACCCTGTCTTTCCTTTAACTGATGTGGAAGGCTACTTAGGAAATATCAGTTAATATCAGTTTTTTTACATAGTCATCCATCCAAAGATCATTAGAGCCAGGCAGTCCTGCATCCCAATATAATGCAACTACTTATTAAAGATGACCTTGGGCACACAAAACTTAACTTCCCTGTGCCTCTGATTCATAGAACCCAAATCAAGATCCTCATAGGTAATTCATAGAGCTGCTATTCAGATTAAATGAGATATATTTACATATTCAGAGTGGAGAAGCAGAGTTTTCAAAGGAAGTATATTATTGCCACAGCCAACATTGTGAAGGATCTTTGCATTACTCTCGTGAATGAAACAGGAAGCCCTAAAGGGTAGCTTACAGCATGGATATCTTTGTAATGAAATGAAGAGCAACTAACATTAAGGAATTCAATTTAACTATAGGAAGCATCCGATAATGAATATTAGGCTTGTGAGCCTGATTGCCTTAGTGGAGCAAGCAAGGCAGGGGACAGGGCAAGGACAGGAGCCACATGATTAGGCTTACATTATTGGCTATTTTTTTAACCTTTTCTTTAGGGTAGGAGATTCCCTGTTGTTATTATAGAATTTTAAAATTACTAAGAAGACTGGAATATAAACACAGAAAACGTAATGGATAGTGGCACTTAAAAACACTGTCAGGATCCATCTCTGAAGAAGAGAAATAAAGTGGGAACCATATGTGATGGTCTCTGCTGTACTGAGATAACAGTTCTCTGCTATTTTTAGGTACTAAGTAAACACTGAGTGAGGTTACTCTGTGTAGTGACCTTGTCTTACTATCTACAATGGGGCAGCATAGCTTCTGTGAAAGACGAGATGCTAGATACCACCCAGTGACGGGTAGTGCTAAGTCCTCTTCCTAGTGTTGACCCCCACTTCCTTTTTCCCCTCCTTCTCTCTCCTCTTCTCCTTCTCATTCTCCCTCTATTGCTTCTTCCCCCCCATTTCTCTCTTACTTTAGAATTTGTTACTTAGGCCTAGCTGAAAATGATCCTACATAAAGCTAGACATCAAAGCTATGATCTCTCGAGAGCCACAGCGAACGTGACACTTCCCTCTATAATGATAGCATGTTTTCTTCAAAACACCTGATTCCAAATACATACTATATTAATGTTTAAGACCTGGGGCTAATTAGGTAGTCTGACAAATTTTTGTGATTGCAAACTTGCTGTTGTCTCCATGTTGGGGCTTACAATGTTAAGAGATTTCTATGATGTATGAATGCACTCACTACATAAAGCAAAAATAATAACATATATGTAATTGCAAAATAAACACTATTAAAAGCCCATCTTATATAGAAAGGGAGATCAAGGAATCATGTAAGAAACATGGCCATGTCAAACAATTAATGGGATGGGAATATGACCTAATCCCAAAGCCGGGAACACTAGCCAGTTCACTAAAGCTGCAATACAGATACAATGGAAGTCCAGATGCTCTACGATGTTTACTATGTTCAAACAATGTAGAGGTGCAAGCCTGGGGACTCCTTCTCTCTGTAGTGGGCTTGAGTGACACGAGCTGATCATCTGGACGTCTCAATGTAAGGGCAGAAGATAAACGATTTGATTAAAATAATTTGTATGGGCGTGATACAGGCAGTTTATGGGCAAAGGTCTTTGCGGGTCCCCTGTCTTATGTTAAAGCAGAGAGTAAGATGAGAAAAAATGTGTGGTGACTACATAGATGGCTAGGTGACATCAGGGCAGTAAAACCTGGCCCTAGAAGGCCTTGAGAAGTATTTGCTGGATCCTGAAGGTTCTTTCTTTTATAGTTGTTCTTCCTTTTTGAGGTCTCCCACACTGTAAGTTACCTGACACACTAATTCATTCCACAGCCCCAAAGCCTCGGACTGACCAGTCCAAGGCTGTATAGCCACCGTTTCACTGGCGTGTTCTGAAAGTACGGCCTCTTCTGGGCAATGAGGTAAAACATTCAAATGTTAAATTGCATTCCATGAGCCGGCAAGAGAGTTCAGTGGGTCAAGGCGCTTGCCACAAGCCTGAGACCAAGTTCAGTTCCTCGAACATACACAGTAGAAGGAAAGAACCAAGTGCTGGAAATCATCCTCGAACCTCCACATTCAAGCTACAGCTTGTGAGGGTTCATGCAACCATACATACACGCGCGTGCACGCACGCACAGATATATATATATATATATATATATATATATATATATATATATATATATACCTCAATCCAATTGATACCACATAAAGAACAGAAACAACCTTGGAGAGTTTCTCCGTAGGACATAAGCAATATCAATCCTGTTTCAAGAATAAGCAGCATTGGAATACACCCATAATGTGGGATCTTTTTTCTTTCTTTCTTCTGTGTATAGCTGACTTTTTTTCTATGTAAAATTTATGTTTTCTTTTGTTAGCATTAATGGATATCAATTAAATCATGTGCTTTTACCATATCAACTTATGGTAGTACAGTCTGTTAAGCTATTTATGGAACACTTAGATCTTTTAGAGTTCCTAGTAATCTTCCATGTTTGCTGATCAGCTTTTAATTTATCAAAGTCCTCTTCTAACAGACTTTACACACACACACACAGCCGGCACAGACACCGTCTGTACAGTGTGTATTTGATATGCTTGATGTTCCTCTTTGACACATAGAGAGGTTAGCATAAGAAGCAGGTAAATTCCAGGAAGCATTAGAGGGTCTACTCATATACAGATGCGTGAGAACAACACGTTCCATGCTTGATAAATATTTCATCTCTCTCATAAAGAAAGCTTTCTACCAACTCTGATTGTTCCTTTTTTTATTATTACCTTAAAGTATTGGAGTTGTTTCTCGGCACTCATTCCTTCCTTCTCTTGTCTCAGACAGGAATTGAAGATGAGAAGCTCCGTGTCTCTTAGCCACCTCTTCAGTTCTTTGATCCTGACCTCCAGCTGCCTTACCAGGCTTCCACTCTCAGGAGACAGCAGGTCACGTGGGCCTGACGCACTCTGCCCTGCCACTGGGTCCTGTATCTTCTCTCTTAGGGTTTTCTAATGCATCAGATTAAAAGTAAGAAGGAAAACGAACAAAAATAAAAATAGGTTAGCTAACAAGTCAAAAATACATCGCAGGAGATAACACAAGACTGCAGGGTGACCCCTTCCACCTCATGACTGACATTCGGCTCTGATGAGCTTGCTGGTGCCTTTGGGGCTTGCTTATTAGTCCCACTATCAACAGATGCACAAGGCACCTTCATTCCTTAGACTTGCCTTTCCCGGGAAAGGGATTCAGTACAAGGCACCACCATCACAGACAAACATTCATCTGAAGTCTCATAGCCAAAGTTCTACAGTGAAAAGTTGTCTTACATAAAGTGTTCAAGAGACAGAAGCCTGAATCAGCGTACAGAGGCCAGAAGTATAGAGAATTAAGTTCCTTTCTTTTCTTTTGTGAGGTATAATTCCCCAAATAATATGAACAAGCACTCTTAAGGAGGTATTCCGTGGTTCAGCTGTCGCCAATTTTTCATGACTTGGGGTGCTTCAGCCCCATGGTTCTTCCTGTTTTGCTTCTTAGATGAAGATAATTTAATAGCTATGTGAAAACCATGCTCAATTCGCTGTGCCATTAATGAACTCATGTAGACTAAGCACTGTGGCATAGAGGTGCCTTGCGAGCTGGTTTTCTTTTCTTTCTCTTTGGTAGAAACACTCTTTACATAATCAATAGGATTTAATCTATAATGATAAATTAAACTTAGAAAAATACGCTTTAAAACACAAATAAAATTAAGTCAACAAACATTCATCTGCTCCACTGTGTTCTGGCAATAGTAGCTTTAGGAGCTCACGACAGAAGAATCGCCTTTTGTGGCAACACCCTTGCATTTTCATGGTGCAAATATTGATAATTTGAAGGCCCTCGGTGGAATCCAGATTTAGCTATTGTTTTTATGCCGTAACAAAAGTAACAGCAGGAGGTGAAATCAATGCCCTTGGAGGCTAGGGTCACAAAAAGGAATTTATTGCCACTTTTTTGTTCTGGAACAGTTTGCAATCATAAATTCTTTATAAACAGAATACTTCAGAGAATGGTCCGTCTTCATAAATATACGACAGAGGACATCAATTTCATTTAATTCACAATTTGTGTCAGCGCAGCAGCTGCCAATGCCTGCCTTGATAGGGTTGTTTAATATGCAATTGAGACAGCGTAATATGCAGCACAGGGGACAAAATTTCACAGATTAAACTGTACGCACCACTGACATTTCATTCTAATGTATTTTCAGTCCACACTGTTCACCTTAGATGAAAGAAATATTAAAAACCATATCCCTCTATTTTACTATTGTTAGAAGTTCAAATCCTTGTCTTTAATTTTTTTCATGCCAATTAAAATGTAATCGTGCCAATTAAAGCGGGGTGCCTACTGGTGTCAGTGTGGCTCCGGCTTTATCAAACCCATCTCTCCAGCCTACTCTCCCCAAATTACTGCAGAACTGTACGGTGTTTGAGTGATACATTGTCAAAATGGCAACTGCCTGAGTGACAGCTGACTCACGGAGACTAATTAAATACTCTGTCTTCAATGCAAGGACAATTTCAAAATTTTGGGTGAGGAATTGATATTCACGACACACTTGAAACACTTTTCTAAGGAAGCACTGTTATTTATCAAATTAGGAACGATACATTTAAATGCAGTGCCGAGTGCTTATCACTTTATCTATAAAGCCAATAAAGTTGCCATTCTTCTCTATTTTGTAAACAACCTTTGAAAAATATCATAGAGCAATCACATTTCTCCTGAGAGCAATGAGTGCTGTAGAATTTTGTGGGTGCTGATTTAAACCTCCATATTTTAAAGCAAATAACATTAATTATCATTAAAAGACAAGGTCATAATAAGCAAGAGCAAGAATTTTTAACATTTGTAAGTTACTTTGAACAACTGTGGAGTGTAGAGAATTTAGATGAGAAACTAGGGCTGAAATGTGCAGATTTTTAATCACTTAGATTAAGCATGGCATAAACGGCACACTGGCGTGTCTCCAAGTCATCATGGCACATGGAGAGCTCCTAATTCAAAATATTTCTAGAGTATTATTTCTTTAAAAAAATTAAAGAGGCAGAAAAATAGAGGGCTTGAAAAATTATGCTCTGTAACTGACACCACCCATAGTAGCTATTATAACTCATCACTTAGGTAATTGGCAAATTTCACTTACCCTTGATTTGAAGAGAAGGCAATTTAGGAGAGAAGCTGATGAGCAACTACAGGCTAACTTCTCTCTCTGCTGTGACCCAACGATAGGACCGGGCGGCCTCTGGGTAACAGAATGTCTATATTGCCTTTTTGCCAGATTCTTGTATTTCTTTGACTGGGAACTACATGAAACTTTACTATTTATTATTATTATTTTTATTATTATTATTATTATTATTCCCTGAAAATTGAGGCACAAAAAGGAGACTGATTTAATTCTGCAATTGAGATTTGGGTCAAATTTGCACATTTGATTTGGTCTGAAAGCTACAGTGGCAACTCCACTATTCACTTTAAGAATACACCGAACCTTTAAACAGTGGATGCCCCTAACATGTACTTTCAGAACAAATTCTGTTAGCATTCATCCAAGCATGACAGCCAGTGTATATCAGATATACTGTATTAGAGTTGACTTGCTGCATACCCACAATACATGGCATATTTTACTTACTTTTTTATGTATTAAAGAACCAAAATTATTAAAAACCTGAGAGGAGACAGACTCGGAATAAATTTAAAAAAAAAAGCATAAGAGGAAAAGCAATGTTTTCCCCATAATAACATGAGTAGCTTGTTTGAAATGTAAGGAGTGAATTGAAAGAGAGAGATATTTGTGCCTCAAATTAGAAATCAGACAGATAGAGTACTTCACCACACAAAAAAATGTACACATAACCTACAAACAGTAATAAAAATGCAAATACCCCAAGCAGCTCCCATTTTTCATTAATTGAATCCACTTTTTCCAGGAGATCATTTGGTAGAGACACGCCACCTTTCCTCAAAGCTTCAACCTTGCTCAGCAGCTCTGTCTTTTTCGGGTGCCTGATAGACATTTCCACGCTGTACCGCTGAAACGACAACACGGGGAACATCATTAGGGGACGGAGGTTCTCTTAGGGAAGGCTTTGAGCAGAAGTTACACCGCTTTAAGGGGATATAAGGTTTGGTTTTCAAGAAGATTTACTAGGAGGCTGAACCTCCTCACCTTGGGTGAGGCAGTAATGCGGCTGAAGACACTCCAAGCATTGCCACACAGGTCCACGGACACTTCTTGCTGTGTTGTTGGCTTCAAAGGTTTTTGTCTTTTTCAACTAAGTTTTTACACACATTTTATGTTACAGTAAATAAGAAAATGCCTGGCCTGAGAGGGTTTGCCAGAGCTACCCCTCTCACTGGACTCTCAGCAGATCTCTCTTGGAGAAGCTCAAAGTGTTGTTTTTCCACATGAAACATGTGTATCACTCACTCGCCTGGGACGTGACCCTTTCTTCTTCAAGGAGAGGGTGCTCTTCAAATGTAGGTAACTGAGAGAGGGAAACGTGTGTGCCACAAACGACACATATCTTTGGCTGTGAGTTATGAAAGGTAAGAAATGGTGCTTAGTCTCTGATATATTTAGACTTTATGTACAAAAAACAAATAAAATTATCTTTGGAAAAAAAAAACATTATCCTCAAGGATTATGTGGCTTATTTCCTTTAAGGTCCCTAAAGTCTCAATTAATATTTTGCTTTTCTTTTATTTCAAAGCTTTCTGAGAGCTTAAGAGAAAAGGCCACATAAAGAGGGAGCAGGCGTGCTAGATCCTTGGGACAGCTATGGATCTACAATTGCTTATTGATTACCATCAACTGCCCTGAGTTTCTCAGCTGATTACTGAGCCTTCCTGGTTCCACCAATTCGCAGTATATTCTAGCAAACTGCCAAGTGAGTTTCTTAAGAGATGTTCCCTGGAGACAATGGTGAAAGAGTTTCCTAGTGATGTTCTTCAAATACCTGTATTTGAAAAAGTTCATGGTCAGAACGCCTTATGAAGAGCTGTAGATAACTGTCATATGTATGTGTGGGGAGGTGTGCACCAAAATATACTTGAGTGTAACAGTTAGGTTATGGGGAAAATATTAAATGTATTTTACAATTTAATGCCCATTTCCAAAATGGCCTTTCTTTGAAGCAACAATGTCAGGTGAGCAAGCTCCATGGTAGCCTTGCTCCTTTCTCCTCCGTGAGCATGGCTGGCCCAGCAGAAACCCTACCATTAGACCTAACAAGGACAATGTCCGTGTAGGCAAAGCATTGTCGATCTTCAGGTTCATAACACCGCCAAGCACTTGGATGGTTTTTAGTGCCCTCGAAAACACCTTGTTTATGAGGTAGAGCTAGGTAGCCTTACATTATAATAAAATAAACAAAATACACATGAACAGGTTTGACAAATTCCAGGCTACTGAATGGTAAAATTAATATACAGCAAAAACTAAAGCCATACAAAATGTTATCAACAAATGAATAAATTTCTAGGTGTGGCCGGGCGGTGGTGGCGCACACCTTTAATCCCAGCACTCGGGAGGCAGAGGCAGGCGGACCTCTGTGAGTTCGAGACCAGCCTGGTCTACAAGAGCTAGTTCCAGGACAGGCTCCAAAGCCACAGAGAAACCCTGTCTCGAAAAACCAAAAAAAAAAAAAAAAAAATTTCTAGGTGTGGTAATTTGAATGTAATTGACCCCTCCATAATCTCATAGGGAGCAGCACTATTAGGAGATGTGGCTTTGTTGGAGAGGGTATGACCTTGTTTGAGAAAATGCGTCATTGTGGGAGCAGGCATTGAGGTTTCCTATGCTCAGGATACTGCCCAGTGTCTCAGTCTACTTCCTGTTACCTGCAAGATGTAGGACCTTCAGCTAGTTTTTCAGTATCATATCTACCCACATGCCACCATGCTCCTGGCCATGATGATAATGAACTAAACCTATGAAGCTGTAAGTGAGCCATTCCAATTAAATGTTTTTCTTTATAAAAAAAAAAAAAAGAAAAAGAAAAGAAAGAAAACACCTTGTGTAAAACTCTACTAAACTAGGACTGGAATTAGTTTGAACGGAAAGATGTGATCACCATTTCCTGTGCCAGATCTTCAGCATTCGTGTGCGTATGTTTGCACGCTTTTAGTTTCGTGTTTAAACCTTCCCTTTGCACTAAACACACACATCATTTGTATTGTGTAAACTTCCCCAAATGTTAGGCGTTCGTGGATCAAAGAACAAAATGTTTTCAGTGGGGTGATTTAAAGCATTTTATACTATTAATGAATGTTGATCAAGGTGTCAGAGTACCCGAAATTACATGAATATGCATATTGGAGAAAATCAAAGGTTGCTGGAGAACGCTTTCTGAATCTGGACTGCGAAACCTGGGGAATTCTGATTGCATGTGTAACTGCAGACAATTACTGGGATCGTGTTACACCGTTACAGAGAACACACTGTCCACTTGGGTCTTCTCAACTCAACACTCAACAAGTATTCCAGAAACCTCCGTGGTATGTTATTTGTCAGAACGATGACTGGTGGAGAGGCTTTATGCAATCAGATTCCCATGTAAGATTTACATAACTAATTAGCTAAGACTGACAGAATGTGGCGGGGGGGGGGGGGGGGGGGGGGGCTGATTTCAGCCAGGCAGAGGACTCTTATTCAAATCTTTCCTTATGTCATGTGTATTAATCAACAGAGAGTCTTCCAGTGGTGCCTTCTGGGAGTGGCTTCTACTGTTTATTGACTTTTCATGTGGCAAATACACCCTCTGTCTTTTCTAGCTTTGAATATCTCTTCCATCACAAGTTAGTAAGAAGTGGGGGGACAGTTTAGATCATCTCATGGAAATTAAAACCTTGCGATAATGAAAATGCAAAAAAAGTAATGAGTTTGATTTTAGACATAATGAAATAATTTTTCCCTACGAAATGTGGTATGAGTAGTTATGGCAATAGCTACTACGATGGTTATGAGATTTAAAAATCCTTGTTATCGTGCATGCTCTCCTTGTCACTGAATAGCCTGCTGCATAAACAGCCCGATGGAAAAGTGATCGATAGGCAATGCCTTCAAACTATAAAAGCTAAGAGAACCTAGCTAATGGTTAGATATATTGGCCTGTGAATGAATGGAGAGTACTGGAACGTCCTGTAATTTAAGGTGAAAGTATTTGGGTTCTGAGATGCTGCGAAGGTTGAGTCTAATAAGATTGAAGGCCTCAGGGCTGTATGCAAAATGACGCTAGGAGCATTGCGTTTTTGCTTACTCCTCGATACTTTTGCTGTTCTCTCGCTAGCATCTTTTCAGAAGCATTAGATGGGGAGGACCAGCCATCAGCTCTATCGACTCTTGCTCCCCTATCAAGTGGGCTACCCTATCCTGTGGTGAAACGATAATTTAATCTTCATATTCGTTTCACCCCCAGCAGTAAAAGAGCAGAAGCTGCCCCATTATGTTCCCTAGTCTGGGGATGCTATCATACAGACTAGTTTTCAATAGCCAAAAACGAGATTAGCAACGTTAAAGTCAGCTGGCTTTTCTCGAGGGCTGAGGTAAATAAGCAGCCAGTATTTGACTTCCCACAGCACCTGCTGTGGGCCTCACTGTCTAGTCAAAAATAAAATATACTCCATTCAAAGAGCATATTTACATTATTAAGTGTATTTGCTTGGCCAATTCAATTTGGTCTAATGAATCCTCTTAATAGATTTGTGAATGATCTAAATTAAAGACACAGGCTACTAGTGCCCTAGAAGCTATTTCTTTGGGTATAAAAGAAAAGTTAAAGAAAATACAGAGTTACTAGTAGTCCATTGTCTTAACTAAGAATTAAAATTTAAATTCTGATTTATAGTTTATATTTTAAAAGCACAAATGCTAAAGCTAAATTAGAAAACAAAGCCAGTAAAACCAGAGATTTATGAAATAAATACATCTAGTAACAAATACAGACTTGATTGAGATAACTTTTTTTGACGCTCATGCCAGGCTTCCCCCCACCCCCTAAGATCTTTCCCCCTTTTCCTTTCTTCTTTTTTCTTTTCTTTTCTTTTTTTCATTTTCCTTTTCTTTTTTCTCTTTTTTTCATTTCTTTCTTTTTTTTTGTTAAAAATCACACCGAAAATTCTGCCCAAATGGAGAGTGGAACAATGCCTTGAAACAGTGTTAATTGTCACCATGGAAACCAGAAGAATAAGCCATTTTGAAACTGGTATAGAAGGCACACATTGAGAAACTCAAGCATTTTTCTGCCTCCCTCAATGTTAAAGAACAAGATGCCTTGTCACGGTGAGGTCAGAGAAAGAAAGCATCCTGAAAGGGAGTAGATACTCAATGTCTAGTAAATAAAAATAATAATAAAAATAAGCCAGATACAGCTAATGCTGTAAAAGACTCTACCCGGCAAATCTTTTTGAAAGAGAAAGATCGCCAAAAGATGGCTAGGACTGGTTGGGTGGGGGGATGGCTTCCACCTAGCAAAACTTCAGGGCTACATTATGTGAACCTTGCCCCCAAAGCTCCCTGGGAATTCTGCTGTTGTAATAAAACTTCAGAAGAGGGGAGAAAAAAGGCAGCATGATGGAATTCAAAATAATGCCCTAAAAGCACACAGAGAGATTAAGACATTCTTTGTAAGACTTTTGTGTGGTGCTTCTGGTGTTCATGCTGAAAAGGGACCAGACATTGCTAAACGGAGAGTGAAGCTTTGGCCACAAGAAACACAAGAATTAAAGCAAACAATTTTCTGATTAAAGAATATGGCTGTCCAATTCTGAGTCCTCAGGGTCTGAGTGCCATGCAATGTGTTGTTCTTAACAGGGAATCAGCTGACTTTACGTTACGAAGAGTTAAGACAGGGACAATTATCTAGTTATAAAAACAACACATTTGAATCTTTACCCATGCAAATTAATATCTCAAACACCTATAGATTTGTCGTGATTATCTCCCCTGCCCTACAACAGGAAGAAAAGGAAAACACAAGAAAATGGCAAAATATATCTTAGTTTATCAATAAGAAAGTATATACAAGGAACAAGGAACACACTCAACCCAAACGACCACAAAATAATATGTAAAAATATGTATTTTGCACACAAATGCAAGGACATGTCTGTGACTCTCACACTGGATTCTCTAGCTAGTGTTTGCCCTCCTCATTTGAGACTTCATTGTGGCCCCTCAGCTAGTCCATGCCTAATGCTATTCACTGGTGAACAAAGAATCTTTCTTAGGAAAGACCAGGTCCGCAGCTCAGCTGTATTGGTAGAGGCCAATGCTGCCTCTGCAGCGGCTTTTGGGCTGCCCTCTTTGAGACTGCCAGCCTCCAGCATCTCACAAGGTCTGTGATGCTTCACAAGGGGCCAGCATCCCCAACACTCAGAGAGGATGCTCAAGATTCAAGAAGAGAGTCCAAGTGCAAGATGAGTAATAGTGGCTACTTCTTGCAAACTGTTTGTATCTTACCATTAGAATTTATGGCGAATAATTGCACAAAGAAATTATGAAGACTCCTACAATTGTCCTTGTAAATTAATAATAGGTTTTCTTGATTGGGATAAATTTGCTGCTGAGCCTTTGGAAAAATTAAAAAGTGCAATGTCATTTAAAATTGCCAGAACTCGCGCAGCAAATTACATCTGAGGTTAAAAATTGAGTCTCCCCCCCACCTTCTAGCTTATTCCATTTGCATGATCTGGAAATCACATTACATTGGCCATGTATTGTTAATTGAACATAGATTGCATTATCTTTAATATAAATCAAACTACAAATATTAAAATGAATTGCAAATTCCCTAATAGAAGATCATAAAACAATCTTTTTAAAAGTATCTCCCATTAATAATTTAATTCCAATTATATCACTCAGGAAACTTAAGTGGGAGACCAGGCAACTTACTTCTCCAATCATTTTTTCTTTTACATAAGGAATATCTATGTGTTTTAAAACAAATATAGTCAGGACAGAATTTATTGTTACCGAGTAAAAACAGAAGCACCAATAATGAAAGCTGTTCATGTTAATCTCATGGAAAATCCTGAATAAGAATATCAGGTCTCCCAACTTCCCCTCTCTCTAACCCACATCAAAGGTGAAAAAAATAGCTATAGGAAAGAAGTCACTGAGCCTAAGAAATATTGTGATTACATCTGAAATTATAAAAAAAAATGATAATTGTTATTCTATTTATTTTTCAAGTGGGTTTTCTGTCCCCTTTGATATTTCTTCAAATATGGTATCTTTCTCGAGCCTTTGCATGGCCTTTAATGAGTTTATATTAAATATTTAACACTGTTTAGGGCATCTCCACTACTACCAAAAACAGTTATATTCCCAGCAGTCCTACTGTTCCAGGCAGAGAAGTTGATTGATCCTCCTAGCCTGAATTGAGTAGAATGAAAAGAAGCGGTTGGAAAATAGCTGCAATCATTTAATGCAGATGACCTCTGACAGCCTCGCAGCGCTTCTATCCGAACAGAAATTTGCATGGGGTCTCTGTGCAGAGGAACAATGTAACCTAAATGGTAGACAATCTTTATTCTAATGAAGTGGGTGTCAAGGTCAATGTAAAACCGCAATGATAAATGGCGCACCACTAGGCAGGAGAAGTTGCACGGGCATTGTAGTGCTTTCACATTAATTGAAGGCTGAAACGCACCGCGTGAAAAGCACAAGCCCCTCTTTTCACCACGACGTGCTAATGCGCCAGAGCCGAGATGGTTTCTGCAACACGTTTGCCTGTTGACATGGAGCCACGGCAGAAAGAACGGCACTCGGACAGGAGGGGATGTTTTCGGGATTTAGTGCTTTCCTAGAACAAAATTATAAAAATTAAAGAAAATGCCCCCAAACGGCCTGGTGATACCTAGTAGAATCCCTGTGATCCCTTTCTTCCTTTCTTTTCTTATTTAGACCTGTCTTTAATTAGTTTCAACCAGGCAACCTTTCATAGGACCTTCACTGGGTCCTTTTCCCTCTGAGCAGCAGTTAAATATGGCTCCCCCTCTTCTGGGTCACTGTTCAGCCTCATCTACAGCTAAAAACCTTCAGGTGGTATCTGTCTGTCCTACGTGAAAATGTAATGAAATGCCTATATGGCTTATTAAAAACCAAAACCAAAACCAAGCAGATTCCATTCTGCAGTGGGAACGGGGAAACTACAGAACCTGTCCCTGTCTGCTTGGCACTGCCAGAAAGGCTGTCTCAGTCAGCACACCATTTCCTCAGCTGATTTAGCAATTTTGTGGTCAATATTTTTCAACTCCTACAGATATGGACAGTACGCTGATTTTCTAAGTTTGTGATCTACTTCAGGGGTAGAGGAGACACTGTTTGCTGATACGCTTGTTATCCGACAAGCACTTTAAGTTCGTCAATTAAACAGGAATGGGAGGTGGTACCATAGCTTTCACAATTTGCTAAAATAATGACCAGCGCACAGTAGGAACCAATTGAGAGACATCTCTAGGCGCAACTCCTAACAGGTTATAAACTGGATATATTTTTATTTTCTAATCTCAAAGAAATCTATGATATTCCCACCACAAGTAGGTTTTGGTAACACAATTATAGTCTTGCGAGTTAAGAGCTTGCCTGTATGTCCGCAGCCTTGGTGACCAGAAAAGAGGCTATTAGTACATCTTACTGTACTCAGTGCCACTGCTAGTTTGGCAACTCTCGTGCACAAGCGAACTGTCTCAAACAGAAACCCTTGGCTCCTGAAATGCTAATTCAAAGGGAGAAAGAGTCTTACTATGAAGGATAGCGAAAAAAGAAAGAAAGGAAAAAAGTTACCGATCAAACTGTTTAAAAAACCTGTACAGCTTCATCTGTGTGTGATTTGTCAGGCCTGAAGCTTTGACGTGCCCAAGGGGCAGACCCCAGCGGGGAGTAGGCTGCCGAGCTAAATAGCTGTGAAAGAAGCCTTAATGTAGGGTGGAATTCAAACTAACCTTGACATGACCTCCGGAAAAATATGCAAAAACTAAAATGCATGCTCTCTGCAAGATACATCCTAATTTTGTGGTGGAGCTGGTTAGTTTTACAAACATAACTGAGACATTAAAAGAAAAATAGAGAGCTAGGAAAAGAGGGAAACTTTAGAATTCACGGGGGGGGGGGGGGGGGGAGCAGCATGATGCGTTGCTGTGAAGGCATGTGAACCATTTGGAAAGAATCCAAATAAAAACCCACACTGAACAATATTGTTGTCAGCCTGTCTATTCAGGAAAAAAAAAATTTAGGTTGAATATAAATGACACAAAGCCAAGATTACATCATTGCATACAAAGTCTGTTGTGGCTTTTAGCTAAACAAGCCCTGTGGATCTATTGGTTTAGGACAGTAATTCAGTCGGGAGATTTTAATGTGTTTTTTTTTTTCTTTTTTCCCTCCAGTGCCAATAATAAAAAATAGAGGAATTTAAGGAAGAAATATCCAACATGCTTTCTATTTCATGCTTTTGATCTGGATTTGATAAGCCAAACTCCAGTTTCAGCTGATGCATTTAGTTCTGATTTGACTGTATTCGAATGTTGTCTGTTGGGAGTGCTCAGAAAGGCTTTGGCTCTGATCCCCCTACAGGAGCTGGCCAGCTCACTGTGTCTCTGGGAATCTTAATTGTCAGCTTGTGTAGGAGTTCGCTCCTTTCACTTTCTCAATGCAAGTTTGTAGCAACCCCAGCCAGTTCTTCCCCACACTGCCAGCCAGATTTTAAACATGATTACATTTCTAGCAACAAACACCCAGAATCTAATGACTTCAATCCCTACAGCAAGGAGGTGAATTCATGGATTAGAGAGATGTACTTCCAATAGGTTTTCATTGGTACGAAGTGGGCAGATGGATCTGGGTGCTTAAAAGCACCAAGGTAGGGGGCTTGGAAAAGAACCTGTGGAATACAGGCTGTGAAGTTCATGGTGGCTACTCTTCACCTTCTTGCTCTGTCCAGTCGTCTTCAATATTTTAGCAACATAAACAACGTTAATAAGGACATATTGATCAGTTTGCCAGATCATACTGATCTTATTAACTGATAAAATAATAAACAATTTAGCTCAGAGATCATACAGTCAAACACCTACAGGTATTATAAGCTAATTAACTGACTCTCAAAGAACAGACAGTACTGATTTATACATCTGTTGGTCTCTCAAGTATAAATATTCCCATTGGGGTAGATCCTGAGTGACCAATGGTTATTAATGTTGGCAAAATTCATGAATTTCTATCTGGCTCTCACAAGCGACCCATGGCTGGCTCTCAGACCCTGTTGCCTGGAAGGGAATGTCAAGAGCAAGGTCAGAGTCCAGCTCCTTCTCTCGTTCCTGTTCCAATGGCTCCTAGTATTGTGGTGAAAGAGAGTTGTGTTTCCTACTGAAATTGAAACAACCCACAAGTGTAATTATTACTAGAATCTGATCCCAGCGGCAGAAGACGGGACAGGGTAGTGTGCTCTGTGGTGGATGTGCTAGCATCTGCCCCATCCTAAAGTTATGCCAACTACCCCCACATGGAAATGTGGCTTCAATATGGCTTTGGGACCATTAAATATGTTGTTTTAAGTGAGGCCAGGAGTACATCTGTTTATGTAAAAAAAAATCTCATAATTTGTATGTTACATCGAAACTTTTAATATACACACCAAACAATGTCTGGGTCTTGGATCTGTACCTGCTCGGGGGCACTTCATGCTGTCTGTTTCAGAAGAGAATATTAGGCTCTGAAAGGAATAAAGATGCTGGCATAATGAATTAAATTTGAGGAGAAATGACAACTGTCAGGCATGACAGAGTTATTAGCCACCGTTCATTCCACCTTAGCCTCACCAAAAGATAGAGACTAAAACTTGGTAGGAACGGAAGGGACAAGGCTTTCACTTGCCTTCAGGGTCAATATTAAAAACAAACAAATAACCATTTGGGGCTGGACTGAGACAAAGACTGGACCACTGTATTGAATACCCAAGGGAGACATCTAAAGGAAGGGAGAAGATCTGAGCCTCCCCAGTGGAAAGCCTCTGAAAGAGCAATGGGTCATTGGGGGTGGAGTGGAATGAGAGCTCAGGGCAGAAAGGACGGACTCGCTGCAAGCAGCATTGAGGACCTTTTACACAGAAAATAATTTGTTGCATCTGATCTATAAAGGTTACACTAGAGGTCCAAGTCTAAAGCCTAAAGAGATATAGCATAGACAGCAGAAGGTGACTTTTGGGTCATCAGAAGTCTAGGCCAAAAGCAGAAGTCTAGCTGGCTGAGAAGTTTGCAGGGTTGAGTGAAGAAGGTTGGCTTGCAGACTGAATCTCAGCTTCCTCTGTTTTGGAAACTTGACTTCATCTGCACCAGCACTGAGAGCTGCGGGACTATCACATCGTTCTGGGCAGAAGAAAAGCCAAGACCCAAACTGCCAACTAAGAAATTGTCCCTTGTTGGAAGAGGATTGAAAGTTATCAGGCTGCAATGGAAGCAAACCAGGGAGGGCAGTGGGGAAGAAACACAACCACATGGAAAGGAAGTTCTGCAATCCAAGGGGGCAAAGAAAGAGCAAATGAATCCAAACTTGTACAGCCATCTTCCGTTCACCTTGTCATAAGAAGGTAGTTCATTCATGAGCCGCCAAATGCAAGCCTTTCGGTCCTTTTACTTGATAAATATATATCAGAGGGATTTTGACTATAACATTTGTATAGCTAGCCTGTATTTCAGCGAGGTGTTTAATGCTGATCACATTTGTACAAATTCACACATGTGGGGACAAACAGACAGACAGACAGACACACACACACAGAGTGAGAGAGAGAAAGAGAGAGAGAGAGAGAGAGAGAGAGACAGAAAGACTTCAAAATGCAGCTCTCAAACATTTCCTTCCATCTACTTTCTCCAATAGATATCTAACAAATATGTAGCCCAGCAGCATGGTGCAGGGCAATCTGTGTTAAGCCATGAATCTACGGCTATGCTGTAATACGCTACAAATCTACACATCTCGATTGGCTTCCTCTGCCTTCGAGCACTTCAGTGAGGATGTAGGTCATGGCCACAACATGCCACAACTGCTGTACTTAAGGTTTCATTTTGATGAACCATATAGGAGCTGGTGGGATGTCATGTCAGCAAGCAGTAAGAACAGTTATATGAGTACGTAATATCTTTTAGTGTGCAGTGTAGGATGGGAAGACGTGAGGAGCAGGAATTAGTAGGACAAACCAGCTTTCTTTTTCAGAGATTCCTACTTTAGAGTATAGTTTCCTTTGTTTTCTATCCCCTCACCAACAGACACCTCAAACATTTATTTTTATGTAACTGACAATGTTACTGCATTTTCTTAAGTCAATCGAAAGAAGAATTTAAAAGGAAATTTGCAGACTATAGCTGTCTTTTAGATGTAGTAAAAGAATTTTACCTTTTTCTGTAACAAACACATCAAAATTTCAAGTATGATAAATTAAACCCCACTCAAGACTACTGCCAAACCTCAAACATGCCACAGTCCTACGTGATCCGCACTGAGTCCTTGTGTAGATATCCTCTCTCAAAAACCTGATTTACCCACCAGATTTTACTATACATGCCTGACAGCAAAGAAAAGACAACCAGTATATCCTTAGTTGCTTCCCTACTCTCCCATCATAAACTTGAGTTGTCCTCAACTATCTACAAAAGTAGAAGCTGGTTATTGATTATTGGTTATTGGTGGTGTCGACTTGAAGAAAAAGCCCCCAGAGGATGATGGCTATCGTGTTTTCTTTGGGTAATGATAAAATATTTTCAAAGGTTAGGGTTTTTAGGAAACACTAAGTCAATGAACAGTGTCTCAAGGTTAAGTGTCAGATGAACTGCTGTTTGTTGTCTTAATGTACAACAACAGGAGAATTTCTGTGTCAAAGCTTATTACCCCACATCTTTATACCAGAATTACAGGCCTGCTCAGTATAAGTATTTATAATGGAAATGCTGATGAAGCCTAAACTATGGATGTGCCTGGCTGGTACAGCAGCAGTCGGTTGAAATATAGATATATTTTTAGCATTTAGAGGCACCAAGTTTGTTTAAATCTTGAAATTTTTTTTCTACAATTGCAAGTAATGTTAATAGCACACTGTAAATGTTAAGGCTAAGTGTGCAGTGTCAAAATAGATCGGCTCTCTCTGGAAATTGGAAATTCAGGCTTTTTAAACATAATCCAGATGTTTGGCTTTTATTCAGATTTTAAGAAAGAGGGAACTAATATGATATAAAATTCATACATGCATATTTCATTAGTGCTTTTGTATCGCTGAATTAAACATTCTGAAACGTGCTTTTCTAAAAAAAATCACATAGTTTCAAACCAAAGTAGTTGCCAAGATGCTATACACCTCAAAAATAATGCCAAAAGAGCCAAATTAATTTCATAAGGAGAAAAAATACGTAATTCTTAGGTTAACTTTGTTGATAAAGCTTCCCCAAAAGGGAATATCTTGCTTCCTCTTCATAAAAAGGGGGAGACATGAGAAGACCATAGCCAGTATTCATCAGAAAGGTGCTGGTGTGGAGCTTGGTGACTGTCCCGTTCTCTGAGGACCACTGGCCTGATTTTCAGCACCATTTCTTCCCTTAAACTTTGTATGATGCTGCAAACTTATAATCCCTATACTTGGAAAGTTGAGGCAGAAGGATTGTAAGTTTTAGGTCAGCTGAGCTACACAGTGAAACCCTGTCTTAAATAAAACACCTAAATACACACATGATGACAATAGCCATAAAATCCACAGAATTCTCATCTTCTCAGTTTTAGTGTTCTCGACATTCCTCAGGGACTAAAGATATCTGTACAGAGAAGCCACGGATAGAATTTATCACGTGATGACAGGCTTAGCATGTGACAAATATTTTTCAGAGTCACTTCTCCCCTCTGCAAAAATAGTGGAAATGCCATCAAACTGGTATGTACTCACACTGTGATTTCTTATGTCAATTTAGAAAATTTTTTCATATCTAACGCCCATCCGTGCAATAGCAGCAGGAATTTTACAGAGGTAACCAGAAGGTTCCTGATTCAATTTAAAGACTACTCTGAAGGAAGGAATGCAAACCTGGTACTGCAAACTTGGCCACTAACTCATGGCTACAGAGGTCATACGACCGAGAGGAGAGCCAAACATGATTATTTTGCTAAGTGGACATAGTATCATACTGCCTTCAAAATATCGATCCTTCTAACTTTAGACTAGTGAAGCCCTCACCTTCACTGGAGTTGTTTCTTGTTATAGTGGATAGCAGCAAATGGATGCTCATTACTAGTTAAAGTGTAGAGACAACGTAACAAAGGATGCTCAGCCTCAAATAGGACTTCTGTACCAACCCTTCTCCCAAGTCCCAGGAACATCATGGAAGAGGGGGCAGAAAGATGTTAAGAACCAGAGCACAGAGAGGACTGTGAAATAATGTCTCTGAACACGACGGAACCATTCACTCATGAATTTCTAATAGCTGTGGATGCCAAACAAGACTTACACATGATCAAGCCAAGAACATTCTAGCTTAGTTGGTGAAGGGGCCCTGACCCTGAGAATTACTGAAATTTGTGGGCTGATAGGGTGGGGTTAGCTTTCTTTAGTGGCATGGTCTTTGACTGTCCATATTCCAATAGATGACCTAATATTCAAGTACATATTTTCAGCTCCAAATGGACTCAGTGAGCCATAAAGAAAAAAGATACAGAAGAGAATATGAATTGAGAGGGAGAAAAGTGGATTCTGGAAGAAGTTGAAGTGGGTTGTATATGCTCAAAATACATTGCTTGCCTTCATTAGGAACATGCATCAAGTTCTCAAAGAATATATACAAACAATAAATATTTTTATTAGCATCTCATTATGTATCCCTGGCTGTAGACCAGGCTGGTCTTGAACTCACAGAGATCTGATCCTTTGCCTCAAGAGTGCTGAATTAAAGGCACCACCACACCTAACTTTAAAACATTATTAGAGATAAAAAGGAGTACTGGAAGTTAAGAGTAAATGTACTCCTAACTGGCTCAGAGGTTAAGAGTACATGCTGTTCTTTTAGAGGACCAGAGTTCAGTTCCCAGCACCCATGTCAGGCTGCAATATAACTCAGTTTGAAGGAATCCAACACCCTTGTCTGTCCTTTATATGTATCACATATATGTGGCTTACATATAGACACACAGACAGACACATAGACACATAGAGAGAAATAAAAGAAATATTTAAAAATATGTTTTAGAAAGGCAAAAGGATTTTCATTTCAATAATCTTGTGTTTATGTGTTCATGTGTATGCACAGGTGCACATGAGTGTGTAGATGCCTCTGTGTGTGTGTGTGTGTGTGTGTATGTGTGTGTGTGTGCGCGCGCGCATGCGCAAACTGTAAATTTGTAAGTCATCGAAAACTTGGAATGTCATTCCTTAGGGGCCAACTACCATTTTCTTTTTCATCTGTTTGGTTCGTCTTTGTCTACTTGTTGTAGCTACTGAGAAAGATTCTCTCATTGGCCTGAAACTTGCCAAGAAGGTGAGGCCTCGGGGATGAGCCTGTTTCTGCAGCCTCAGTTTGGGAATTTCAAGAGCACGCCACCACTCCTGGCTTTTTTTTTAATATGAGTTTTGTCAAATCAGGTACTTAACCTCGCACAGTAAGTACTTCATCAACAAATCTGTTTCCTCAGCCCATACCTAAAGTCTTCGTAGATCTATAATAGAACAAGAGTGTTCTTGGTTATGGCTCAATCCTTGTATGGTAAAATATTGCATGCCTTAGAGCCACTTTGTTGAAAGTACTTCTGATCCTTCTTCAGATGAGGATAAATGTGGTTTAAGAATTAGATCACAGACTCTGCAACGAATGGACAGGACCATTTATTATTTACCTTTTATCCACTGTAAGTATTGACATTATGGTTTAGTTGTAGGAGGTTGGAAAATATTTACTCATTTGAATTTCTCCCAAAAGAGAGATCAGACAGACTTAAATCTGTCATGGAAATACATGTTAGGCAGAGAGTTAGTCCACAGAAACGAGAAAACCATGACTGCCTTGTTTGTCTTTGAACTTCCCTCTATGGGAATTTTACAAGGTAACACATCCAATATAGAGAAATAGCTTCAATTTTCAGATAGAAGTCAAGTTCATTGCCTCCCATGGCCAGTAATGGTTAGTGTATATGAAATGTGTCCATGAAGAGGAGGCTAAGGCAGCTCTTTAAGCATGTAAGGGCATCTCTCCTGAGGCACATTTTCTTGGGAAAACATTTATCAGCACGCAGGAGGTCAGCGCTCACTCCAGTGCCCACACTGCTCTCTGTAAAGTTCCCCTGTTGTTCCTACTCCTGCTTATTTTAGAGTGGGGAGGGAGATACTTCCCCATGTTTGCCAAAGACTACATTTTAGGGTTCCCAACCTGAAGCTGCTCTGCCATTCCAGCCTCAGAAAGTTAGGTGATCACTCCAGCACATCGCTCTGTTATTGCTGTTATTCTCCTGAGGAAAGCCCACGAGAAATGCTAGGGATATTACTCTGTTTTCAGAATAAAAGTCAAGACCAAGCCACCTGCCTGCGACCTTCAAAGGTAGTGTCGCTGCCCAGAGATAGACCAGGGGAGCACTGCGGCTCAGCACGCTAGGCTGGATTACTGCTCTCCAAAAAAAAACCCGTTTCTTTAGATTCAGCCTGAAAGTCTGAGGAAAATGGTGGGCCCCAGGAGCTAAATGTAAACAAGGTTAAGATTGTCATCAAAGTGATTTGGGAGTTGCCAAAATACAATGAAGAACCCATTCTGTATCCTCTATGGATATACTTATTTCCACGCTGTTCACCTAAAAATCACATATTTTAAATACTGCAAGCTGGAGGCTGAAAGGGCCGAGAGAACAGTTCTCAGTGATACTCGTGCCTGTCATTCCGAAGAATGGCAGCTCACAGCTGAAAGAAGTTCTGGGTACAGTAGACATTTTACCGGCACAAACTAAGACCCCCAAAGAGCAAATCATCTTGGTTATAATAACTGGTAACTGCTTAGAAGCACACACACCCTACACACACACTCTAACAACTGCTACATCAGAGGAATCTGCCATAGGCACCCATGGAGGGTCAGTAGAAGTTATATCAAAGAGAAAACTCTGTGTTTGTGTGTGTGAGAAAGAGAGAGAGGGGAGAGAGAGAGAGAGAGAAGAGAGAGAAGCATGTAGACAATCATATGTATGCGTCTCAACTACAAGAGGCAGAGCAATAAAATTATGGAGGAGGAGGTGTTAAAGTTTTAGAGAATAAAAAAGAAAGCAGAGGGTGGAAAAGTAACAAGCAGGAAAGGCTATAAGGAAAATTAGAGCTGGAGAGGTCTTCAGTGAATAGCTTCCCTGAAATCATCACATGACAAAATATAGTGTGACAGCTTTCAAAAGGCTAAACATTTATTGCTAGGAGACTAAAGAAGAGAAGCATGAGAAGTGGACATTTCAAACAGGATACTGTTTTAACAACAATGGCAAGTTTTTACAGAAGCAGGTACTAAAACGGGCTATAGAGGGTTTTCTCTATGAAGCACGGAGAGGTAGAACCCTTCCCTGGGTGCTTTCTGCCCTGTATCTGTCTTCCTGTCTTCCCTCTGTGGACAGCATGCTGTATCACCAAGAGAAGTCATCTCATTTTCCCATAGCTTCATCACCAGCAAAACACAGATGAAGGCACCCTTGTCCTTCTCAACCACTTGTGTTTGAAGATGTAATCAGACCATTTTTGTAAGAATTTTATATTTCAGTATAGAACACATCATTCAAAGAATCTCTCCAATTTTAACACATGTGACTCTTCTAGTAAGATTTTCTTTGGTCTGCTGTGCATTTGCATACAAGACTGCAAACACGCCCTTTTCTTTCTGAGAAGTAATATAATTACTCTCTAGCCACATTAGACAGTAAAATAAGTCACATCAAAAAAGAATCACTGAAAAGGTAAATATCACATACACATTCAATCTCCATCTTGTAGGTTGTATTCAATGGAGAGTTGTAACTATTTTTCTCTTCTCTTAGGAAGGAAGGAGGGAACATGTTGATATTAGCTGCACTAGTAACCTCAAAAATCCTATAAACAATCATCTCAGTACTTCCTTGAGTCTTCATTCTTTGCCTAAGAATAATGCTAAGCCTCCATAGAGTTGTTATGAGGATTAGATGAACTAACATAGGCAAGACCTAAGGCCTGCTATATAACAAATACTATACCCGTGTCTGCTCGACCTTACTCCAAATGCTGCCAAGGCAAGAGAATCCTGGGCCCTGCTGTCCTCATCTGTTTATGGATCCATAGCAATAGTTTATATATTGTGTAAATTACTTTTTTCTCTACATAGAACACTGAACTATCAGTAGAAAGAGAAGGACTGTTGCGGGAGCTCCTTCTGCTCCTTCAGCCAATAGCCGCTGAGATACCAGCCCATTGGGGCGTGGTCTCTCTCTCTTTAAAAAAGTGGCCACTTCCCTCCGCTCATTCTCTGGCTTCCAGCTCCACTTCGGGCGACTAGGCTTCCTTCCTGATGGCACAGAGGGCTGTTGGCTGGGATGGTGATCTGTAAGTTTTTCCCCTTTAAATAAATAACCATTCTATTAATCATAATTCCAAACTAGTGTGGGATTATTTGTGATTTATGCCTTCATCTGGCACCCAACGTGAGGCTCGAACCCACGTCCCTGAGATTAAGAGTCCCATGCTCTACCGACTTACGCCTTCAAAGGACATCATCCATGAATAACTTCCGTTGAATACACTGGGTAAATTGTGAGTCGCCATAGGCTTTCCACTCCTCTCTAGTAGGACTTCCTGGTTTCAGTAAGGAAGCATGCCAAGTGAATGGTCAGATCTAAGGGTTGTGTGTGTATGAGTGTGTGTGTGTGTGTGTGTGTGTGTGTGTGTGTTTCTCACATTGCATTTTTCTGCAAAGCATCTACCTCTGTTCTCTTACTTGTTTTTCTCCCCAGCAAATCCCGGTTCAGCTATCATCTCTTACATAAGCTGTAAGAAAACTAACACGCATTCTGTGGTCTTTGCTCTTATTTCATGTTGTCTGTTTGTACTTTTCTAAACAAAGTAGACTATAAATTACTTAAAGAAAAGGATGGCCTTTGCATTTTTTAAAGCTTGCCTTTACTTATTTACGAGCACATGTGCACCAAGGCTTGCATTTGGAAGTCAGAGGACAACTTGCAAGAGTCACTTTTCTCCTTCCATCGTATAGGTTCCAGGCTTGGAGCAGGATAGCCTCTAAAAATGTTTGCCATTCTACAGCATATCACAACACCTAACCTGCTTTCTGCTTATCCTCATTTAGTTAGTAATATGAGATTACGTTATTTCTTGTGCTTTAGGTAAAGATGAAAATATTAGATCATTCATTCTTTTATCTATATGCGTCGTGTGTGTGTGTATGTGTGTGTGTGTGCAATGTTTGTGTCCATTTTTGTAGGTGTGAATGTGGTGTGTGCCATAGTGTACATGTTGGAGATCCGACTACAACCTCAACTGTCAGTTCTTACTTATCATCTTCTTTGGAGGCAAGGTCTCTTTTGTTGTTTGTCATTGAATATGCCACACTAGCTGGCCCCCAGCCCAGGGATTCTCCTCTTCCCATCTCTGTGTAATCTGTGTTGGGATTACAGATTAGTATTGAGTTTGCCTCACATTGGTTCAGGATATTTGAACTTGGGCCCTAACTGAGCCAGCTCCCTACTCCCAATTAATTCTTACTATATGTATTAGGACCTAAGATAACTTTCAAAATCTATGATTAAAAAGTAAGAACCAAGGTAGAACTTTGTGTTTTGGCATGCAGAAAGTGGTGAAAATTTCATAAATTATTAACCAGGTTTGGAATTAATGAAAGCAGTTTCCAAATTACAGAACTTCTGGCCAGTTTCTCTTCAAGCAAACAAGCATGTGCCTCCTGCCAATAAGCCCCTCCCCCCGTGCACCATCAGCCACATACCCTCCAGAGAAGACACTCCAATTGGAAATTTGGGACTACAATGATTGCCTGTCACTAGGTCACCCAAAGTACTTTTATTCCATAGTAACCTGCTCTTATCCCGTTTTATTGAGATATATTAATAACTAATACAATTTAACCACTTAAGGTGTATAGCATGAAAGTTGTTACTTTGTCCACAGAGTTGTACAAGCATCACTATACTTAATTCAGAACTTTGTATAACCGCTAGCGGTTATTCCCCAGGTCTCTCCCTCCCTGTGCCCAGCCTCAATCACTTACCCATTTCTGTCTCTATACATTAGCATATTCTGAACTGAATTTCAAAAGTATTCCTTCTAAGGGAAGGTTTATGTCTTTTTCCACCTTACCCCATTTCTCTCCCCCTTTAACTATCCAAACCCCCACTAACAGCTGTTGGATGAAGACAGCATTTCTGGTCTCACATCTGAGCGAGACCATGGGCTATTTTCCTGTTGTGCATGACTTGCTTCTCCAGATTCATCCATGTCGTCACAGGTGACAACACTTCATTCCTCTCTGTGGCTTGATGGCATTCTATTGTACAAGAACAATGTGACACTCCTGAGAACATGGATATGTGCCACATTTTCTTTATCCATTCGCCTGTTGGTGGGCAGCTTCATTAGGCAAGAGGAAGAAACATAAGTTACCTAAATTAGAAAACAAGCTGCCAACCTTTCATTTTCATCTGATATGATCTTATGTACGGAGAACCCTAAATACTTCCCCAAAATATTATTAGACACAATAAATGAATTCAATAAAGTTGCTGAGCAATAAATCCAAAAATCAGTAAAGGAAATAGGTTCCAGTGCAGATGAATAACAAGTAGAAGAAAATATTTGCAAACTGTATTTTAACAAGTGACCCATATAAAAATATATAAGATATTTAAATAACTCAACAACAAAACAATAACAAAATTCTTCATTTAGAAATGGGCATTTCTAAAACATGTAAGCAGCCAAAAGCACACGAACACACACACACACACGCCCAACACGGTTCATCATTAGGGAAGTGCACATTGAAACCATTCTGAGACATAACTTCATTCCATCTAAATGACTATTACTGAAAAGGCAAAAGAGCTCTTGGTGAAGACAGGATGGACGGAGGGCACTTCCACACTGTTTGAGAGAAAGTAATTGGAGCCAACTTGGAAAACTTGATGGAGTTCCTTCAAAAAAAATAGTAAAGCTAACATTGATCTGTGGCCCACCTCCTCCAATCAGGTCTAGCCAAAGGGAGAGAAACTAGTATGCTGCCCTCCCATAGCGACTGCAGAAAACACCTCAGCCAGCTTGCCATTTACCAAATGTCTTTAGGGCCCTTTTTGGCAATATGATGGCTAATCTTGGTGGTTAGACTCACCTGGGAAAAGGGAACCCTGATTAATGGCCTGTGGGCCTGTTTGTCGGGCATTTCCTTCTTTGCTAGTGAATAGAGGATAGCCCAACCCACTGTGGGCGGTGCCAACCCTAGGCAGGTGAGACTGGGCTGTATAAGAAAGTTCACCCAGGGAGCCAGTAAGCCGAGTTCCTCTGAGGCTCCTGCTTCTAGCTCCTGCCTTAACTACCCTTCAGGGATGGGCTAACCTATGAACTGGAATTAAAGCTTTCCTCCCCAATTTGTTTTTGGTCATGGTGTTTATATCACAGCAGCTGAGAGGCAAACAGGACACTTGTAGACAGCTAAGTGCTTTTAGCTGTCCTGCTCTCACAGCCAAGGAAATAATTCAGGTATAGACAAACGGAAGGGAAAACAAGTTGCTCAAATGATACAATGATTTTCAATGGTTTCTATGTTGTGAAAAACAGGAGCATTTAGTAGATACTGCTAAAGAAGAAAGGAAGAAGATGAAGGTGTGTGAAAATTAAGACATGAAAGAACTTCTGTGACAGACTTAGCAAAAGACACCACAGAGCACACACATGTTTAGTCTATGGCCGAAGGATAAAGTGTCATGAGAACGGTCTAAGACCCACAAACCACATGTGACACTGGCTGAGGCAAGCGAAACTGGTGTGGCCTTTAGAAATTAGACTCAGATGACAGCTAAAAATACTGTGTTCACGCATGAGCTTGTTAACCTTAAAATTTTGTCGCAGAGGTTAAGAGTGCTGGCCGCTCTTCCGGAGGTCCTGAGTTCAATTCCCAGCAACCACGTGGTGGCTCACAACCATCTGTCATGAGATCTCTTGCTCTCTTCTGGACTGCAGGCATCCATGAAGAGAGAATACTGTATACATAATAAATAAATAAATCTTTAAAAATGTGTTGCAGAATTCTGATTTTGCCAGACTCCCCACAGGCAAAGTCAATTATTGAAGTAATCAATCACCCAGAGGGAGTGGTGAGGCTGAAATCCACATTTCCAACAGCTCAGTCCAACTCCTCCTCACTGTACAATGAGAATGAGACCTGGGACGAAAGCCTGAAGAGATGTCTCAGTGAGGGAAAGCAATGGCCCAGCCTGACGACCTGGCGCACAAGCTGGACTCTGACGGCCACACGAGCCATACGGCAAGTATGTGCCCCCACACAAACATACACATAAAGAAATGCAACAATAATAATCAACTTACATAGGAGTTGGTGCCCAAGGAGGTTCTGGCTTACGTCTCTAGGACTTCATCATGTAATTATTTTACAGTGGCCTTAGTAATGCTAATCAAAAACTCAAAAGGGTATCTATAGGATAATCCAGAGCCCAAAGATGAGGGGCATTCATTCTCTTCCAAAGGGAGTTAGTTACACGTGGAGATCTGAGTCTGAGTCGGCCTTCTCTTTCCCTGAGGAAGTTTCTAAACCAGCTACCCATGTATACAGTATGAGTCGGGCTGAGACACCGTGAAGCGATTAGAGCGAAAGCCAGTCCTCCATGTTACTGTGGGGGCCGGGTGCGCACGCACACGCACGCATGCGTGCCCTCCCCCACTCGCTCACTCACATACTCGCTTGTACTCCCACACGCTCCAATCTTTTTATTTACTGCCCTAACTATTTCCAGCTCTGAACTAGAACTTGTTTCCCAAGGCGAGCAGTATGACTTGACTTATGTTATCGGACCAAACAGGAACCACCGGCATCACGGAGCAGCCAAGTCGCCTGTGAAGGCCTAGACAAGGACTTGTTCAAAGACATGAGCGAGCCACTTTCTCACTTTCTTTGGGCCCTAGAAGCACAATAGAGTATAGGAGGCCACCTGGTGGTGAAATGAACCAATTAATTGTTTAACAACACTGCACTGAAAAGCAAGAAAGTAGAAAATTTGGGTTGTCTGTAAAAAAAAAAAAAAAAGATAGGAACCTTAGACAGATTGATGAGCAACAAGTGGTATTGCAGTAAGTATCATAGACAGAAAATTGCACTGAGAAATCCTTCAAACCTGAAGAATACTATGTAGTCCTAAAGTATAGTCCTAATTATTATTTCTAATAGGTATTGACACATTTCCCATGAGGTTAAAATAGGAATGGTTTAAGAATGTCAGCTGTGCCGTCACTGCTCCACTCACTCAGCTCCCTACTGTACTGTAAAAAGCAGCCGTTGCTACCTAAAAGATGTATGAGGTTGTGTTCCAATAAAGCTTTATTTAAAAACAAGTTTTGACCTGTAAGGCATGGTTTGCAGGTTCCGGCTCCAGAAGAGTCCCTTGTGTGCGGCGCTTGATTGAATTTTCACCAGAACCATTCGCGGTGCGTATGATTCCCACGCCCTACGCCTACAACCTATTGTTTGCAGTGTTGGAAAATCTTGGTGGACGTTGTAAAAAAACTCCTTGCGACTTAGAAATGCTTTGTGTAGCCTCGAGACCACCTTTCCCACGGAGATGGAACATGCTTGCTTTGGCCCCTTTCCCCTTTGTATTGCAGGGTCGGCTTTTGTTCTCGCGACAGGCTCTTTGCTCCTGAGTTCCTACCTCATGTTCCCTTGAGACGCTGCCTCTTACCGTTCCTTCTTCTATCGCTTCTTTTAGGTTTAAAAACTTTGCATCAATGGGTTTTCATAACATTAGATATAATAACCAAGCTTGAGAAAGAGACAAAAGCCACGCATTAAAAATAGATAGCCACATATATAAGTCAGGGAAGCTGACATACTGTGTAAGCTCTAGGTGCAAGCTGGGCCCAAATCACCATGCTTCATTCCTTCATAAATAATCGACTATGCGTTAGCAGCAAGGAGACATGGTTCTGCCCCACTTGGGGTCCATTTTTACGTTCCTTTCATTTCCTCTTTAACTACATGTTTGAAGTGCACACTAGATGAAAAGCCATCCCAGACAAGCCACATCCCTCTTCTAAACCATCCACAAAGGCCTTTATTAGCTGCCAACAGGAGAGAGCAGAAAACTGTGGCTGAAAAATCCATGGAGTTTGTTACGTTCCTCACATATATAGGTTTACCAGTAGTCTCTCGGTGTTGGCAGGTTTTCTCCCAGAAGAGAGCATGGAAATAGCTTTAGCTGGACGGAGTGTAGACAAAACTGAAATAAATGATCTAAAAATATGGTTTTGTTAGCTTGAAAAGAAAACTGCAAAAACTTGGGAAATGTGACTACATAGAAGAGAGAGAAGATATTTAATTATAGAGCTTGGGTTCTGGTAGATGTGACAATTAAACCTAACAACAGAAGGCGTTTACACAGGCTATAAGAAGGCTTCCAGGGTAGGGAAAGTTGATAAACATTTTAATGGGAGTTTGTGGAATTCCTTCTGGAAAGGTCTTTAGCAGGGGATAAATTCTCTCCTATCTGCAATGGATTTTAAAAATCCTTGAAGGGAAAAAAAATGAAATGAAGGTACCTTTGAGGGCACTTTTTAGTCCATAAAGTTCTACTGAAATTGAAATCCTCACTTTCCAGGGAACTAAATAATTGTACAAAACCTCTAAGAGTTAGCTTAGTGTGTGAACATATTGCCTACTGCAAGTCCTGCTCAGTACTGGGAATGTCCACCCTCGCAGGGCACAGGTCTGGACAGCGGTGTGGGCAGATTTGCTGCAGTTCAAGTGTTTTAAAATGAAACTCGGTGCCCTAGTTGGCCGACACCTGACATTTCCGGGCATTGATTCTGGCAGCCCTGTTTTGCTGCTGTTGCTTTTAAACAGAAAAGGCTCCCAACAGTGTTTTCATATTTTAATTCTTTTCCCAACACAAACTTGGAGGATGGAGCCTTGTGAAACTCTCATTGAAACACGGACTACAAAATGCTCGCTAAATTTAAATTCCTCTGCTCTATGGACAGCTGTGGAAGACTCTTAGGAGCTCAAGCCTAGAGATTGACTTGTGCCGCTGTTTCAGTGAATATGGAGATGGTCCTCCGTGGTTTCTAGGACAACCAATGTTCGTTTTACAGAATGGGTCTTCTACCTATCAGGCAGATAAGAGGAAGGAAAACGAAAATCGTGTGGATGGCAATGTCTTTCATGCATGTTTTCAAGTCTCAGTGGTCTCAGCTCAGGGGACCCAAAGAGGAAGTAAGAACTCAACGAGAAGACAGCAATCCATCTCAAGGTGGACACAAATGAGGCCAAGATACAGATTCTTCACAAATATTAACCAAATTCTAATTCTAGAAGGTGTATATTTTAGCCTTTTTGTAATTGCACTAGAGACATCCACAACACAACTACTAATAATTATTGACTCCACCTTGGCACCAATTTTGTGTTTACAAAACAATCATTTGATAACAATATTATATGTAATGTTTTCAAATTAAGTAAATGAAAGAATTAAAATACTCAATCACAACCTGTAGCTTTCCATACCTAGAAATAAAATAGAAAACAAAATCCTGAATTTCAAAAGGAAACTGTTTTAACACTGGTATTTCTGTCTCATTTTGGAATTAACTATTTTCATTTTATATGAATCTCCACATACTAAATATTTAATCTATAAATAAATATCATTAATATAAATAAAGCAAAGGTATAGGCACATGGGAAGAGAGCAAACGTCCTTGAGAACATAAGCCTTGGCTAATCTAAAGAGTTCCGCTTTAGCGTTTCTACAGGACTTGTAGACAGGATTTTGTGGGGGGTTGAAGTTATTATCTTTTAAAGGTGCCAAAGGGCATAAATGAGGTCACAGGATGGTTCTTAGGGCACTTCAATAAAACGAACTACTTCCATGCTTCGAAAAAGTTCACAACTAATTTCTAGGTAAGATACATAAAAAATGTCCACATATGACAATTATTTAAAATTTATAAATAACATAAAATGAAAATGAGAGAAATCTTTTAAAAAGTCTCAGTATTCTAGAATAATGGAAGAGAAATGTAATTGTTAAGTTTATATAGGAATATTTTTAAGAGTCTCTCTCTCTCTGTCTCTCTCTCTCTCTCTCTCTCTCTCTCTCACACACACACACACACACACACACACACACACACATTCCTTTATACCTGTAACATCCCAGAAATAAAGAGAAGGCTAAATCCAAGTTCTTCAGTTTTTGTCTTATTTTGTCTTACATGCTTAATAACTACAACCTTTGAAAATATACATTTGTGTCAAATTAAGCCCAATTCCTTTTTTCTTTTTACTTTCTCTACATTTGTTAATTTATAGGTGGGCATGTGTGTGCCATGATGCCCATGTAGAGCACAGAGGACAGCCTACAGGAGCTGGTTCTCTTCCTTCCACAATGCTGGTTCTGGGGCGAAGTCTCAAGACATCAAGCCCCTTTTTCCATGGAGCCATTTCTCCAGCCTTCAAATCTCATTTTCTGCAATGACCATGTGAATAACTCTCCTCGGTAGTACAGGAGTGGCAAGAGAGGGTAATGGGGAGGGGTTTATATGAGCAAAATACAATGATTTATGCCTTTGAAAATGTTATAATGAAATCCATTCATTTGCACGCTAAAAAAAATTAAGAGAATGAAAATAAATGAATCCTATGTAACCCTAAGTCCAAGAGCATTGTACTGAAGTTTGCCAACGATATTCAATTACTAACCCTGTTCCTAACTGTATATACTGTTGGTTTTCACTCTCAGATCTGCATAGGAAATGTCTCACTCATAGCTGTGATGGCCGTAGAACTATCAGGTTTAGCGCCAAGCACCTCTACAGGTTAGAGCCACGGCTCTACCCTCTAACGGCCTCACTGTTAAATTTGGTCTACCAAGTCTAAATCTAATGTCATCATCTAATTCATTTAATTTATATAAATGATCAAGACTACATCAGAGAATGCTACTGGCTGAGAGAGCAGAGGCTCCTTATACAGATACAGAGACCAGTTGCACACTGTTGTGCTGTTTATGTCTGTCATGATTACATCTTTCCCTTCTTCTAGCTTTATTTATTTTCTTTTCTTTCTTTTCCCCTGATATCAACTTGGCCAAACATCAACTCTGTGATTATTAAGGGTTGTCTTTCCTGTATTTTTAGTTTTTTTAAAGATAGAAATTTTTGGTTTTATATCCAATATAAAAAGCCATGAGATTTTTATACTCAATGACTTCCTTGGAAAAGTCGTGGAATGATAGCTTACTTCTAATTAGTGGAGTTGAATGACTGAAAAAGCTTTCCGGAAATATTTCTGAAATTTAATTATTGTTTCTAGAATGTTCCAGAAATTATGTTATTGTACTGGAGACAATGATAGAATCAAGAGATATGAAGTCTTCCCTCTTGGTACATAAAATTTTAATGAATTTGTAATCATTAATTCTTTTGAAATTTGTATGACACTTATTTATAGTGTTTATTCACAAACACACATGCCAAGGTTTGTGTGAGTGGAGGTCGGTTCTCTACTTCTACCATGTAGGTCCTAAGGGGCAGACTCAGGTTCAGGCTTGACAAACAGGCACCTTTACCCTCCCGACCCCTGGGTATCTCACCTGTCACTAACTGTTCGTTCTTACTCTACCAACTCTAAATCTATCACCGCTACTTAGAATATGCATTTAATTAATATTAAAGAGCTCAGTGGAATATCTGGAAGGGAGATTTCTTGGGAGGCAGTTATGAGTATTAAAAGGGATTGTGCTGTTATAAGGGAGGTAGTAAAATCCAATACGCCAAGATTTATAACATAGAAATGCACTCCTGCCTGAAAACTTGGCATATATGAAGGAATTTTGCGTTCTTATTTATATATGCATGCTTCAAATGTCTTGAGTCCAAGGACTCTGTTTTCATCTAAATTCAATTCTGATGAAAGACTTTTTTAATTAAACAAATTAATACTTCATACACGTGTGTGCCCATATGTAAATGTGTGTGCATAAATGCATCTCTGTGCATTCTTCCTCCACAAGCTTCTCGGGTTTTAATGGGTAACACGACAAGAGGAATATCATGATCATAAATTTTTTATGCAAATATCTAAAGACATATGGAATCAACTAGGGAAAGCATCTGAAGAGCATGTTCTGATGGATCTTGGGATACATAGATGATCTTCTGGAGGAACGCCTAGCTCTGTACAAGACGATTTAGTAGGAAGACCGAAATAAAGCCCCAAAGCAATAGGGTATTAACTTGGTGGCTTTTTCCTTCAGGAAAAAAAATATATGTATATACACACATATGTATATGTGTGTGCTTATGTGTTTTGTGTCTTATACAAGTGAACTAAGGTCAGCAGAAATAGCACTTGTATCTCTCCCCGGTGTACCTCATTAGGGTACAGTGTCACAGGAGTGCCGAGTTTAAGAATGCATGAGCTTTAGCAATGCCCACATCATTAAAAATATGCTAAGAAATGCCCCCGTTTCTGAGAACTGAATCTGCTTCCCTGACAGCCCCCACAAGTGGTCTTTTCACGAATGGTATTCCTGTGGGATATTTCTCCATATGGATATTTCCTTGGGAGATTTCTTTGGTGGTAACAGGGCTTGCAAGGTTGAATTTTCCTGTCTTTAGCATAGCCCCCACCAAATACAGATTTTCAGATTTAGCTGTTCTGAATCTGACAGAACTAGGACTTCCTTGGTGTGCAAAGGTGCAGTGGAAAGAGTATCCTGTCACAGTCTGGTGAATGACAAGCCAACTCAAATCCATTGAGTTTTCTTTGACAGTTGCTATGGTTTGGGTGTGAATGGCACTCATGGGCGCAGGTGCCTCAACACTGGATCCCTAGCTGGTCCTCCCATCCCATGGCACATGAACATATCCCAACACACATGCATACCCATAAATCCAGTTCCCTTTTTATCCAGTGGTGAAGTAGAGATTTGCATTTGACCCATTTTCTGGATATCTTCTGATGACATTTTATATTTGCTTCATTTTCCAGTGTCCTTTGATCTAAACCACATTTTTGAGGCAGAGCCTCATGTAGCCCAGGTTTCTGGCCTTAATCTCACTATGTAGCCTAAGATGACCATGAATTTTTAATCCTCCTGTCTCTACTTTGTGAGTGTTGGGATTAGCATGCCTGGTTATCTGGTGCCTAAGAACAAACCCAGAGCTTCATGCATGCTAGACACTGCATCAACAGAGCTATAGTTGTATAGTCTTCATCTAAACTAGATTTGAAGATTGGCATTTACTTCAATATTATACCCCCAAAATATGGGCCTCTAGCAGAGGTCATTCTTTATTTTCAAAGAACTGGATCTTAGGGCTGAGATACAAGAAGCTCGGACACTTGAGACAGGAGGTGGGGGGTGGGGGGTGGAGGGTGAAGCGGAGACACTTCCAGTGTGCCAAAGATGTCGTACCCTAAACATCACAACCCACACATCTTCCTTGTACAGTTAGACACGGCTGTGAGACAGAGACAAATATAACCAGGACAGTGAGTTCCTGAGTGACAGCACTGGGATCAGGGAATTCCCTTGGGGCTGACCACCTGTTCTGAACAAACCCTAAAACTTCCTCTGAAATAACTATAGTTTTGGTGCCTACCTTACACTTCAGAAACACATGTATTAAATTCTACTAAGCCATAAAAATATAGAAGCATAAGAAAGACAAAATATTTGGATTCAATGACACACATATATATATATCACAGTACTTTTGATTAAGGTTACAACTACATAGAACATTTAACAATTCTTATATTTTTTCATGCTACTATCCCTTTGCCAATGAGAATACTTGGTTTTCATCTTTAAACTTTGACCCTGTACTAATTTTTAACAAAATAACAAGCCCAAATTCATATCCTAGTGGTCTACCAAGTTTAATCACATGCTGTGTAATTTTTCAAGCTCTAAACCAGATTAGTCTAATTATGAATATAAACTATATATATAATTTGAAACTAGGAAACGCTTTAAAAAATAGGTAGATGACATTTCTATTAAATCATTTATCTGAAATACATATGCTTCATTGAGTACCAGGAGCCAACGAAGGCAACGGGACAAAAAGCCTTTCGTGCTAGGACTTTTATAGAAATCTACAGATAATCCGGGGATGGAGCCAAGCTCTCAGTTTAAACATAGTAGTAGATACTATATTTCCACTTAATTAAGTAAAAGTTTTTAAAAAGTTAAAGACTGAAGTTGTGCTTTGTTCTTTTTTTTTAACAATTAAATCAAACTTTTATTAGCAAACTCTACTCGTTATCCTGATTGCAATTAATGCCACCTCCCTAAACAGGTCAGCTCATTTAGGTGCAATCTGGAATCATTTGGATTTAACATGATGGTTATTACTTATTACCCTGAAACCAAGCAGCACAATGAGATATTGATTACTTTTAACCTTTACATCCAAGGATTCAAGAAAGGTCGGAGGAGGGGTTCTCTCCACTCTCGGCTGGCAAGCAGCCTTTAGGAGAATTCAAATGATCCCCGTTGGCCAAGACAACCCAAGATGAGTCTGTTCTCTGAGCTGGCAAAAATGACAATGCTTTAAAAAAACAACCCTCTGCCCATGTTTAGAGTTAGCATTACATTTATATATCATGTTTATGTAGTGGATGGCCTCAGATGTGCTGTTAACCCCTTCAAGTCTGGCTCCAGGAGGCATCTCTATTGCAAAGAGATATGCATGTGGGTGATTCAAGTGTGTGATTTCCTATAGCAGCTCTCATTTGAATAAACTCGTCTCCCCGAACGAAGATCTCTTGGCTGGTTCCCAAAGGCTGAACACAATGGTTGGCCAGTGATGTCGGACCCTCAGGTTCTCTCTGGCTTCCTTTTTCCACGACCACATTTAGAAACAGTTTTTTTTTTTTTTTTTTTTTTTTTTTTTTTTTTTTGCTTTTGTGTCACTGGGAGGCAACGGGTTCTAGGCAGGGTCCGGCAGAACCACAGACAAGAGAAACATAAACTCTGTGTGTGAGATTAATTTGCTGAGCACTCGGCGTTATTACTGCCAAGTCGTCAAATTGTTCCAAGTTGTTCCGGAAGGTTGTTATTAATAGTATGTTTTCTGAGGAAAGTTCTGTCTACTTTTGAAACTGCATTTCTGTTGCCAAGGAAACTCCTTTAAGCACCGTTTTCTAGGAGCACACTGCTGCTTTGTTTGCCAGCGTCCTATTCATATCATCTAAGTGTTTTACACGCTCGACTCTCCAGCCCCAAACGCTGACGGGTTAGCCCAGTTAGCTTGCTTTTCCCAACGTAGCTACTCCCGCTATGATTTCTTCTTCCCCTCTCCATTCCTCTCCGGTTCTCACATTCAAAAGCTCCCTCTCCCCACCTTCTTTTTCCCCTTCTCTCTCTCGTGTGCCCAGCTTTCACTATTGGAGACTGAAATCAAACAAAACCAAAGAGTTGCATTAAAGCAGATAGTTTTCACAAGTTTTGGGTAAATTAACTTTGATTTGAATAATTCCATAGGTTCTCGCATCAGAGCGTCAGGCCTTCAAGTGTTAATTATCTTTTCACTCTGAAATTAATGTAGTCATTTCCTACTGGCTCCTCTACCCCATTTATTGAAGTGCGGAGGAAAACATGTCAGCGTCCCCAGCCAGGCCTGTTGTTGTGATTAAGCGTGGTCACATGGCCCATCTCTGCCAAAAGGAGGGCCCTGAGAAAAGGTGACAAAAGACAGTGACTTCCTGTCAGCAAAGAGTTCGACAGGGCTGTCTAGAAGGGATGCAAATGAGGGAAAATTTCCCCCACAGCTTGTTTGATCCACTCTAGGCCAAAGCCGGCCAGGCTAGAGGGAGAAGAGCCCCACAAAGCCTCCAAGCCAGCCCCAGAGCCAGCTCACCTTCCGGGCAGCAGCTCACCACTGGAGACAGGGCCTGCTGGCCAGGCTTCCCCTCCTGGCCCTCTGCACAGAGCCAACTGCTTCTTGGCATCCGAATTTCCTCACATCCTTCTTCTTCCCCACCCTCCCCCCTTTTGAAAAAAGTGAATCAAATAGGAATCACAGGCTCCAGCAGGAACCTTGCGTGTTTCAGAGGTTGTTTGGGAACCACGGCCGTCTCCTTTTCTATCCCTCAACATTCCAGGAAGAGGTTTGTCCTCTCGCAAATTAAAAAGAGAAAAGTATAAATTTGAGTGTACATATCAAACAGGGATGCAGCAACACTCAGTTCATCTCAGGACTTTTTGAACTTTAATAAAAATGGACCAACAAACTCATTCCTAGATCAGTTCTGGTCACTTTCAAAATGACTAGATGGTGTTATTTAAAAAATTATAATGATTTTAAGCATATTTTTCTTATTGTAATGGAGTTTTAATGTAACATACAATTAGGCTATCCAATTAATCAACTAGAAATGTGGTAAGAAATTATCATGAGGGCTGGAGAGATGGCTCAGTGGTTAAGAGCATTGCCTGCTCTTCCAAAGGTCCTGAGTTCAATTCCCGGCAACCACATGGTGGCTCACAACCATCTGTAATGAGGTCTGGCGCCCTCTTCTGGCCTGCAGACATACAGACAGACAGAATATTGTATAATAAATAAATAAATAAATAAATAAATAAAATATTTTTTTAAAAAAGAAATTATCATGAAGCCTGTGTAGCTGCTTTCTCTTTTCTCTGGTCTCTTCTGCTCTGAATGCTTTCAATGATTAGTGATTTGTTTGATTCGACACAATCAAGATTGAAATGTAAAATTTGATACTGAAATCCCAATACGAAGCCTAACTAGCAGAATTTAATTTTTGATTCACATTCCTATACTACAAACCGATATAAAAAAAATAAACATAGTGGCTACTTTTCAACCCTAAACCTGGTCACCACAGCCTGAGCCAAAAGCAGATGCTCACTATAGTTTTAGGAACTCAAGTTTAGCCATGAGAGTACGAAGCAACATCTGAAATTATTTAGAACAACTCAGTCCAGAGTAAACTGAAAGGAATCTATCCCAGAGGGCTGATATTCGTGAGTTTATAAAATATAGGCATAGTGTGATTAATGTGTTTCTATGATCAGTTCATAGCAATGACAGCATCATTTTGGCATCAATCGCCGTAAAACAACAAGCCAAGCATGTCCATGTATCTTCTCTTACTCTATATCTCATATTCCTCTGAATATCTAATCAGACTTCGCACACATTGCTTTTAGAGTCGAAGCCTTTTAAACACACACCCAAACTCCCTGCATGAACATTTTCCTGAACTCCTCCAAACTCCAAACTTCCTCCAATAATTACTTCCAAGTCGGTTCTTTCATTGTTGTGTTTCAAATGCTGTTTGGGTTCTTGTTTTGCGTTTTCTTCCCAGTTCCCTTGTCTATTAGCCTAACACACCCCTGTTGCCTTTCTTTTGTATCAACAGGAGTCTTTTGGTGAGGTCTGTGCTCCCTTACGGACTTGGCAACCAAGGCACTCAACTGTGAGTTAGTTCAGGGGTCACAGAAACTGTGTGTGCAATGTTACCTGGAATACAGACTTGATAAATATTCTTAAGAGATGATATGGACGTGTCCAGTGAGCTTAGCTTTCTTTAAAGGGCCGGCTATGACTTTTCTCCTGGGAAATGAGTATTGTGTTTAGTGAGCTCTTGTCCTTTGCTTTGCCAGCGAGCAGCTTCTCTGTGTTAGCCATGGAGGATGCTGCAGACTCTGCGGCTGGGCCAGATATAGCCAGTCTTCTCTCGGAAGCAGCCTCTGCTCTGTGCATACTTCCACCACTTCTGATTTCTGTTTTCACTTTAAAACGTTCTTTCAAAATAAAGTCTTGCTATGGTGCCTCATTCAAGTAACAGGGTTGAAGTGATTCTCTGCTTCCCTCCCCCAGCATCCTAGGTGGCAAAGACCATGGGATTATGCTACTGCATCTGGTACCCAAAATTCATAAGACATAAAAATTCATCAATATGCTTAGTAACTATTAAGCAGAGTAAACAGATCTTTTTCTTCTACAAACAGGACATTTAGAAAATAGGCTAATGGAGAAAGATACAGGAAACTTGTATTGTTTCCATAAAATGTGCTACTATATAATAAATATATAAATATTAATATATAAACATAAATAAACAAAATAACAATTTAAAATTAAATATAAGTCCGGCAGTAGTGGTGCAGGCCTTTAATCCCAGCACTTGGGAGGCAGAGGCAGGCGGATCTCTGTGAGATTGAGGCCAGCCTGGTCTACAAGAGCTAGGTCCAGGACAGCTAGAGCTGTTACACAGAGAAACCCTGTCTCAAAAAAAAAGATAAATAAAATAATATAAAATAAAATATAAAAAAAATTCTGCTGTAAATTTTCCTGGCAATAAAGTTTTACTGGGTATTTATTTCAAATTATACCTGGAAAGGTCCCTTTTAGCCCCTTGGAAGTCATATGGAGCAGCTAAGGGCCTCACTCGAGGCACACATTTTTTTTGTGCCAACTGAAAGTAACTCTTGCTCCATTATAATTATCACCAGACTCCAGTGAGGGTGTTGAGATTAAGCTTTCCTTTGGCAACATACATCAACACAGGATTCCGACAAGCTCTGCCGTCTGCCCTGGGTAGGTAGCATAGAACTGATGGAGGTCAGGTGGTCCCGAGAGGGAGACCCTTAAAGCCTTCTGAAGTCAGTGGTAGGCAACTTCTAGGAGAACAAGACAGCAGCCAAGCTCAGCAAGCCCATGGGTGGCATGTTTCCGGGCCACTCAGTCTACAGAATGTGTAGGATGGGAGGAGGCGATTGAGCTTCGCCAAACCCAAGAATAATGCCACCTTTGATCTGCAGGAATAAAAAAAAAAAATGGAGCTTTTCCTTTGCAAGTGGAGTTTTAAATATTTCTCCATTAATAGTTAATGTGCAAGCAGACCATCAGAGTGACAGCTCCTCGCGATTATGAATTCTGGCTTCGTAACGCTAGTCCAAATAGGAGCTGAACTTTCAAAATCACGGTGGTTACTTTTGACAAATTAAATTGTCCTACTTAGGGAGGTAGAAAGAACGGAGAGCAGGACTGTGAGAGAGTGGGGGCAATTTCTCCTTGACTGGCAAAGAAAAAAACAAGGAGGGATGATGTTTGTATTTTCTAGGCTGAAGGGACTGCCAGTGTTTATTAGAAAATGGCCACAGAAGACTCTTATTCGGAGGGAGGGCAAGAGAGAAAAGGGGGCAGGGAAGATGCAGCAGCCGGCTCATCTGACCACATCAAAACTGCGCAATATAATTGAGAGGATAGTTCACTTTTAATAAGAGTTGAGTTTTTCTCAAAACGATGTAGTTTCAAATTAATTAGAAAGAAAAGGATCTTAAATGTCTAGCAATCTGAAACAAGAAGTAGATTAAGTGCGCGGTATTCTTCATTGCTGTACTGAGGCTTCTAAACTACGCCATCTTGTAAGCAGTGTATTCTTCGCCTTTCCAATGCCATTCTTGCCCTGCACATGTTCCTTTGTATTCGGCTGGCTTTGGATAAACAATATATAAACAAGAAGTATCCTACTCAGATAGGGTAGGTGGTTTTCCAGCAGAGACTAAAAAATAACAGACAGAGACAGCCAGGAAATCAGCAGCTAGTATAGAAAATACTAAGTGAACGCCACTTTCTGAGACTAGAAAACCTAGCTGTTATCTAACCTGTCATTTCCAAAGGTGGACCTTGGGGGTCACTTAGGACTATACAAACTTCTAGACACAGCCGTCTGTGCCAGGGAAAGAGTTCAGCATTGGAACACCAAGCTACCCAGGGACAGAAGAACGAAGACTTTGGATGCTGTGATAGGAGGGACAATGGCTGCTCTTGCCCATGTTTGCTTTAGTTTTTGCCTTCATTTGAGAGTGAGTTCCTTTGGAAATTTCACAGTTATCCCTTTCAATTGTGTCACCTATTAAGAGCTTCATTTCTACTTTTCATTATTATTTGGGATTTGAACTCAGGGCCTCATGTATGCCATGCAAGCTATTCTCCTAGCTGGGATTATAAGCATGCATCAGGCATGCACTATCATGCTTGGTGTGCGCATGTGTGTGTGCATGTGTGTGTGTGTGTGTGTGTGTGTGTATGTGTGTATTTGTAATAAGTGAAAGGTATTTCTCCTGATGTTAACACTTTCAATAAATAAATAGGACCAGAAAGATAGCTCAACAGGTAGAAATACTTGGTGCCAAGCCTGAGGTCATGAGTTTGATCCTTGCCTCCCACATGGTAGAAGGTGAGAAGCGACTCCCATAAATTGTCCTCTGACCTTCACATGTGCAGAGTGGTACATGACAATACACACACACACACACACACACACACTGTAAAAGAATGTAAAAAGAAATGAAGACAGTTAAAATAAGATAGGTCAGAAATTCTCTGAAGTAGGTTCTGGTCATCTTACATTGTCACAGTGGCTCAGGAGTTAAGAATAGTAAACATTCTCTGGTGGGAAGCACGGTCCCGCAAACATCCTTTATCCCCAAATATCAGTGATGTTTTTAGTAAGGATTCTGATAAAGCATTGATAAGCAGGGGTGGTGGAAGCCGATGTGAAAACTAAAGATGATCAAGATGGTTTCGTGGCATTCGACAGCCTAAGAAGACCCGCAGAACAATCAAAGAGCTCCAATCCTTCCAGGTGCTCGTTGATCGATAGGTTACCAGTTCCCCTCTAATAAGTGGTCAGTTTAGTGGATTCCTGAAATAGCAGATTAGAATAGAGGAATAGAGTATTGAAAATACTGCCCTGACCCAAGAAGCCCTAGGGACTCTTGGGCAAGACCTCAAACTAATTCTCAGTCATTTTTTTCTATTACAGGTTTCCTAATGCCATATCCTCAGGATTAATTTGAAGTTTCCAGTTCTCTACAACTGTTTGGGGCTCACACCAAGACCCTTGCAGACCTGTAGCATTTACCGTTGGTTTCTTGGTGATGTTTTCTTTACAAACCAAATGCACAGAGAATACTGTTTTATGCTGAAGTCCTAAAAGCAGAAACATGATGATGGAATGAGTCACAGATGAAAACAACATGACACAGATAATGTTTGGAAAAGTACTCTGACCCAGAAGCCCCCAGTGGGCGGAATAATCACCCTAAGTGTGCCAGTGTGGGAATTCTCAGGCAAAGCACTTACAAGGAAGCCGCCAGAAAAAGACAACTGCTTTCTTCATTCAACGAATTCCTATTAATTGTGATGTAAATTATATGACTGTGATTTTTTTTTTACAAAGAATAGCTATGTTTCAGAAAATAGTGGCTTATATGCAATCTACAAATTACATAGGAAGACAAGAAATTTTACTTGGCACTGTGACTGCAGTAAGTTCTGCAGTACTGGTTTAGAAATAGGATATTTTTCTAGCACTAAATTAATATAGATTTATAAATATTTTTCATATGTAATTTCTGATCTTGACATGAGGTGTGAAATAGCCTAACCATAGTTATATCAGTTTGAAACTGTTACTCAAGCAATGTTATTGCAGAAAGTTTTTTGGGTAGTGTGGACAGCTATTTTTACAGAAAACAGAAAAGTCACCAAACAACATCAGGGCTGAAAAGAATTCTTCAGAGAGTACAATGTCCCCATTTACTCAGTCCCTAGGGAGCCTATATCTTTTCTTAAGTAAGATGATTCCCAAGGGACAATAATTAATGTCAATCAGACACTGTAAAAGTATGTGTCTCTCTCCTTAGAGGAGGCAAAAGTTAAAATATTTTATTAAAGAAAGTTTACCTAAAATGGTAAAATTGAAGGCGATAACTTTTATTTGACCTTGGATGTACTTCTCATTCGCTAAGAATTTTTAGAAAGCTAGAGGGTAGTTGTTTCTTGTCATTATACTGTTGCTGATTCTGTGGTTAGTTATTAATTTTATTTTTTATGATTCACAATCTGCTCTTTGAAATATGCCATATGCTCAAAGCAATTCAAGGATGACAACTGTCAGAATTACTCCAATAAAAATTGCTTAAATGAGAAAGATTTACTGCAGCTGATATTTGAGGAGAACATCCCTCTTTCTTCCCCCACAGCTTTTCAGGGACAGTGCATCTTACAGTCATTTTTCCCCCAGTAAAAATCACATGATTGTTTTGTAAGGACTTCTTAAGACTATTGAAATAGAATTGGTCAAACACTTTAGGTTAAGGGGGGGACCTAGCAGACATGGAAGTAATATAGACAGTTATCAGATGGGTTGCCTGAAATCGATATGAATTCCAAGCAAGAATTCTTAAACCACCTGAAAATGCACAGACTTAATTACAAAGTCTGCTGTATGTGTCACTTGCATACCTTAGATGACTCGAGCCCTATACTTTGGTAACAACAAGGCAGAAATCAAGGCAAATTCTTTCTTCTGGGAAGCTCTAAAAGAGTGGATCAAATCTACCCGAGTGCTTCAATCCAAACACACACTGTTCAATGTTACCAGCCAGTCCGGCCCAGTCTTTTCTTATTAATGTGGTTTCATTTATTGCTATTCATGTTGAAGATAAAGCTCTGCCCTCCTTTGGAATTACACCAAATGGAATGCGATAAAGGGGACTTTCTCACAGTTATGATGTCGGTGCAGCCTGTCAGCACGCTGGGGATGGAAATGAGTTTGGGGACAGCGGAGGGGATTCTAAAAGACACCACGATACATACAATGAACACAAAGCTATCTTGAGAGAGAGAGAGAGAGAGAGAGAGAGAGAGAGAGAGAGAGAGAGAGAGAGAGAGAGAGGGAGGGAGGGAGGGAGGGAGGGAGAGTTGACAGGCTAATCAGCTCTTCCAAGGCAAACACAGGGAAGGGTGGCTCTAACCTTGTACAGGTGCTGCTGCTGCTCCTCTGACATCATCAGGTCGTGGCTGTCCATCACGAGGGACTCCATGTCAATCAGCCAATCCCAGAGCTCCTGATATTCTGAATCAAAGTCCAGAAGCCTGGAGACGAGGCACAAAAATGTATTATGTATAAATACAGTGTAGTTGTTAAAAAAAAATCTCATAATAGAATAATGTATTCTTGCAAACCTATGATGGGCCTAGATGAATACCTGTACAAGGAGAAGGGAAAATCCTCTGTATGGTTACACAGAGGGCAAAGTAGGAACTTAAGGCTGTGACACAGCCATTTCCTAGATTTTGAAAGCACGACATGTAGTTCCTGTACGCGCTCCTGAGTCACACCATGGTGATTACCATCTGCCAACCCTATCTGAACAGAGACCATGACTGTGTCCCTGAGAAGAAGCTCCATCACTCCACAGCCTGAGAAACGGAAGGGCTAGGACTAGCTGAAGTTTCCGTAGTCCCAGATGTGGGGTAAAGACAGCACTTCAAAATCCTAATTGTTTTCTTGTTTAAATTTCCTAGATGTTGCACCTCAATAAATTTATTCTTATAAATATTATCGAGATTTTTTTCAACAATGATAATGCATGCTGACAAACCCAAACCATTATTTTCACTGGAAAATGACTCAATCTTTCATGTGTCCCTCTGCTGTCCATCTGTCTATCTCTACAAACAGGTATCCAACATTTCTTGTCATGTATGAGCAGTTAGCACTTCAGGGTAGCACTCAGAGATAGGCCTGAGTGACTGGGGTAAGCCAGTGAGGGCCCGTGGCAGAGCCAGTCTTAGACAGGTGTTCCCCACAGACACACAGGAAACAAAGGTAAGGACAGGAAGTCAAAACAATGAATCTTTGAACAGCCAGCAATCATTAAAATTCAAAGGAGGATCACTATGGTTTTCAACAAAATAAATCATTAGAATAAGGAGCTTAGCAGGATTAATGTGATTCTCTATTGAAAGCCTGGTGAATAAGGAAAGCCCCGATTCGTTTACAACACTGTGATCAGAAAATGAAAGTACAGGGTGAAAACTCGGAGTTTGTCCTCCCACCTCCAAACCACCCTTCAGAGAAATACAGTTTTGTCAAACTCAGCGGGGGCAAATTTCCTGCTAGTGCTCAGAGAGCAGTGACCCGAGCTATGAATGTGGATTCGCTGATGGAGGGTTTGAGTACTGCTCTGTTCTTGTCTCTCCCTGTCAGATCACTTTTTTAAAAAATGTATAATACACTTGATAGATACGTCAAACAAGTTCACGGTGGATCCGGACTGGGAAGACTAAATCTAGAGCTGCCTACGTTGCTTTAATTGTTTTTGCATCCTTAGAAACACTCTTGACTGTGGAACTGGTTAGTGAGTGTTCACTAGTCGCCAGTGGTCTGGTTAGTGAGTGTTCACTAGTCGCCAGTGGTCTGGTTGTCTAGCTGCTGTGGACACAACCTTCGGCAGGCAGGTCTATGGTGGCCTACAACCACGCTTCTCAAACTCAGTGAAGACAGGGGCACAGCTGATGATTCTAGAAAAATGAAGGTACTAACTCCTACTTGGGGAGGAGGGTATAATTCTGCATTTCTAAGAAGTGTCCTCAATGCTTTTGGTTCAGGGACCCCACTCTGAGGAGCCAAGGGCTTCTGTAACCTTGTGAAATCTGAATTAGTATTCCTGCTCCACACAAACCGACCACTTTAGGAGGATAAATGAACCACCAAGATTTCAAAGTTAGTCTGTGGACAGTAAAGAAGTCTTTGCTTGAGTGATCACTTAAAAAAATTGTAAGTATGGCTGCCACTTCCTTTCCTGTCGCCTTCCAATATTTTACCAATAAAAATTGGGGGAAAGTAAAACGCCACCCACAAAATTTGGAGAGTAGGATATGCAGGAATATTAAAACCAAAGGGAAAAGAAAAAAGAAAAAAACCAAAAACCGAAAAACAAAAAAACAAACCAAAGGGAGAGATAAATATATTATCTTCATTGAAGTGAGCTTGGAGAACATGAACCACATATAGACAGGAAGAGTAGACTCTTTAACATCCTTCCCCTTCTCTTTTGGCCCAAGTCTTAGAAAGGAAGCATGTGAGGAAGACTGATGGGGAGGTAAAAAAAAAAAAAAAAAAACCATAATCCTCAGCTCCATCTCCTGCTAGGGACTATAGAGATTGTCTTCTATGGTATATCTCCAGTAAGCAGGATTGAGGGAGGATGGGAGGGTAAGAGAATGGCGGGGGTGTGGGAATAAGTGGAGGCGGGGGCATGGGGGAAGCTAGTTTTGATTAAGCCTCCCATTGATATAACTTCAGAAATGCCAAGATTTCTGAAAGTTCAATGGCTAAGTTGATCGGAAGTGTTACCATAGCAACGAAGGCACAGTGAACCTAAGGACAAGCAGGTGGGGGGGGGGGGGTCCTACATGGGCATGCGATGCCAGGCCTCTTTGAAATTTGGCTGGGATGAGGCTTAGTTAGCAAGAATCACATAATGGAGTACTACACAGCAGAAAAAAATGATGACATCTTGAAATTTGCAGGCAAATGGATAGATCTAGAAAACATCATATTGAATGATGTAACCCAGACCCAAAAAGACAAGTATCATATGTATTCACTCATAAATGGCTTTTAGACATAAAGCAAAGAAAACCAGCCTACAATTCACAATCCCAGAGAACCTAGACAACAATGAGGACCCTAAGAGAGATATACATGAATCTAATCTACATGGAAAGTAGAAAAAGACACGATTTCTTGAGTAAATTTGGAGCATGGGGACCATGGGAGAAGGCTGAAAGGGAGGGGAGAGACAGGAAGGGGCACAGAGAAAAATGTATAGCTCAATAAAATCAATAAAAGAAAGAATTCCACTAGGGCCTGACCAAGCTAAGAGATAACAAGATGTAGATGGAGTGGCGGGGCTGTGTCCCGCCACCCGGCTAGCTTTACATCCAAAATAATTACACGGAAACTGTATTGATTTAAACACTGCTTGGCCCAATAATTTCAGCCTCTAATTGGCTAATTTTCACATCTTGACTAACCCATATTTAGTAATGTGTGTAGCACCGCGAGGTGGTGGCTTACCAGGAGAGATCTTAACCTGCGTACGACTCAGAGAGGAGAGGCATGGCGACTGATTATGATGACTGCCTGAAGCGTCTGCCTGACTCTGCTTTCTTTCTCCCACAATTCTGTTCTGTCTATTCCACCTACCTAATTTTCTCTCCTATTAAAGGGCCAAGGCAGTTTCTTTATTAAACAATGAAAGTAACACATAGACAGTTGACGTTCCTCCATCAACAAGAAGTAAAACAACCACAGCTGTCTTCAAGGTGCAACTTGCCTGAGACAACCTAGCTAGCCTGTAACAAAACCCTATGTTTAGCCATTGCGGTCAAGAATCCCAAGGTCCTGAAAACTTGTTTGCTCAACTGTCATCTCAGAGAAAAGGATAGAGAACAAGAGATATGAGAACCTGAGCATCAACTAAGATATCACTCCCTTAGGAGAATGAATGAATTGATGAGACTAACATATAGTTAACACTATATGCTGATCTTAAAATGCACCCTTCCTTTATTCTCTGAGATGTTCTGGTTTGGTTTTGGTTACTGTCATTGTGGTGGTTTGAAAGGAAATGGCCCTTCTATTAGTTCTTACAATAGGCCTTAGAACAAGCTGTCTGTTGCTGTTGAATGCAGAATTGAGTTCTTAGCCCACACTGGAGACCCGGGCCTGTGAGACGAGACCCACAAAGATGCTCTGCGCATCTCTCCAAGACTCTCTTCTCTTTGCAGCTAAGGATATTTAGATTTGATATTGCATTTTTAAGATCTACTTCACAAGTTCTCTGTGAATGCTTTGCTAACATATTTGGGTCCTTTGATGTAGAATCTGCACCAGTGTCCCCCCCCCAAAAAAAAATTACCAAAAGTCCTTATGCAGAAAGCAAGAAAGATTTTGATAAAAGGTATTTGCACCTGCTAATATTGGTCATGTGTTAATTTGTCAATTTGTAGGAAAACCTAAGATTTTTCAAATTTAATAAAACCAAATAAATAACTTTGTAGAAAATAAGAAACTGGCTCCTGAATGTCTTGATTGACTCTTGTGAAACATTCTGAAATGTTTACTATTTTATGTGCACACCATTACAGGCAACTTTGTAGGCTTGGAATTTGTTAAGACTTCTTTATTTTTATATTACTTCAAAAGACATGTATTTTTTCAAATGATTTGATTGAGAGGCAGTATCTTCTATGCCAAGTATTAACTACTGTGTAGTAAACAGAAAGGTCTCATTTCTTGACTCCATCACAATGGTACCCGAGAACTGGTTAGCACCTCTTTGTCCCCTTGAAGCATATGCCAGTTGGATCAACTGAATTCACACCCAGGTGCTTTTGTTGACTTTCCAGTAAAAAATATCCAGGTGTCTCCTTCAACAAAGAAAAGGTAACTGATAGTACAGTTAAGTAGCAGGAAATTTCATAAGGGATTACATTCCCATGAGTATTTGAACACTATCAAGTTGATTTGGTTCTTTTCCTCTTCTCCTGCAGACAGAACGGCGGTATACGTTAGTGAGGCTGACATAGTTTCAGAAATGTCTCTTCTCTTGCATCCCGATGGGAATTTTGCTTGACTAGCTAAGTGTTTAATACACAAATGCATTCAGCCTTTGGTATTTAAAGTGGGCATCATTAACTCAACATTTCAACTTAAACTTTGCTTAAACGATGAAGTTTCACCCAAGTGAAATCAATGGGAGGTGTGTGTGAATATATGAGGTTTTAACTTGACCTACAGAGGAATTCTGATTAAAATAGACAACCAAATTAAGGAATCATCAAATTAGAGTGATTATTGGTTGAAGAGCAGGAAATGCTAATGTGTTCATTCTTTTCTATCTTAAGCTGAGTATTATATGCACATATGTATATATTTTATTCATACACATACGTGTACCCTTTTAATGATTCATTCACACTAATGAGCATCTAAAAATATCCACCTGCCTATACTAGAAGTTTTATTAAATGGCCCAAGTTTCCTAGCTTCTTTAGGATATTGATTCTTTCCCCAAATATTCACTAAGTATTCACTGTTCACACTATTTGAGCAGGGAAGTTTGCTCCTGGTTTAAAATTTTTTTTTTAAAAAAGACACAAAAGGAAGTGATAAGAAAATCTTACAAAATATATAATTTAAGTGATTTGCTGAAGGAAAATATTAATAATACTTGGGAATCTCCCACTAATATCTACCCCATGTAGAATGTAAGCATGGAAGAGGGATATAACAGTGGCATCTAGCCCAATCACAATATCATTAAAGAATAAAATTCAGCTTTCCAGGAGTGGATCCTGTTGGGTACAGTTGCATATAGAATCCCTTTTTACTCTAAACATATTACTTGTGGACACTAATTTACTATTTTGAATGAAAATTCATGAGTAGCTGCCTTAGAAGATAAGTCCAACTTTACCATTAGTAAATAAAAAGAGTATGGAATATGAAGTTCTTTCCAAAAGTAAATCTATCTATCTATCTATCTATCTATCTATCTATCTATCTATCTATCTAATATATCTATCTAATCTATCCATCCATCCATCCATCCAACCATCCATCCATCCATCATCTATCTATCTATCTATCTATCTATCTATCTATCTATCTATCTATCTATCTATCTATGTTTATCTGTATGTGTATAAGTTAAATATACACATATGTATATAGGCATATGTATGCATATATATCTATGTATATGTGTTTTACATATAATACAAATATACACACATATACAGACGTTAAATTATCTATGAAAAGTAAAATCAAGACTAGAAACTTGTTAATGATTGGTCTTTGCTTCTCCTAGACCATCTGCCCACTAACACCAATCACTGAAACTACAGACATAATCCATATATTTAGATACACCCACATTGATTTCTGAGTGTCCTTTTTGTCCTTTTCAGGATTCTGTCTGTAGGGTTGTGAGGAAGTAAAACTCTTGACCAACTTTTTAGATCAGTCGTTGAACTAAAAGCTTCCTGATGTATTTTAGCATAAAATTCAGGAGAGCAAAAGAAGAAACTGTATCTCTGAAGACAAAGTCAGGGGCACCAGCAGTTGTTTAGAAACAAGCCTTCCATTATTGTATTCACTGATGAGATTCAGAATCCAGGACAGCTACTCACATGCTGCTGTGGCTTTAGGAGCTCACCCCTTAGTAAAAACCACTCCCCTTCAGGTAGCATTAGTTTTCAAGGGTTTAATAGGAAGTATCTACCTTCAAGTTATGACACGGGTAAACCTGAAAATAATTTTCTGCTGCCCAATCTTGCTAACAGAAGTCTGGTAGCAAAAGTTTGCTTAAGTGGCCTTTGTCTCCATGGAGACTGACACTGTTCTGAGTGCTGTCTTCAGGTTTTAGGTACTTATCAACTACTCCTACTGAGTTAACCTTAGGTGTTATTTGTGTAGGCCTGAAAATGTGAGCTTAATTCCACATTGACCAAAGGTCAGAGAGTTGGAACTCACCTCTAGTCCTTCAAGGTTATTATATTTCTACCTCAAACAACGGTCCCACCTAGATTTAGTTCTGCTCTCTCAGGGTTATTGTCAACAGGTGTGGCTAATAGCTCTGGCTCTAGGAATAGAGAAATAGATTGTTCTATTTAGACTTAGACCCAAACAAGAGTCTAAGGATCCAACTAAGTTTCAGTTCCCTTTATAGAGATAACATTGGATTCCACCCAGGGAGTAGTTTGCCTACAGAATGTTGTGATCTAGGGTTTGAGCATGACTTGTTTTGTTCTAGCAACAGAAAGTTTAACTGTGGTTGTAGCCCATGACCTTCAATTGGTGTTTTCATTTCCTTGTATCCTGTTAATACAGTCTTTTATCTTACTCCTACCTTTTGGGTCAGGGATATTTAAAGCAATTGGAAACTAAATGCAAGCAAATTCCAGTACTCAATAGAACTCTCTCCCGATACTATTCTATATGTTTCTCCATTTTATTATTTTCTTTCACTTCTTCATATTCTTTACTAATATTTTTAAATCTTTATGCCTCTACCCTGGCAAGAGGTATTTTTGTTGAGGATGGTCCCCGACAATTATTGTGCAGCTCAAAACTGAGAGTTATGATAACATAATGTTGTAATCTGCTGGCCTGGTGTGTCACCTGGGTACCCTGTTCCCTTAAGAGACAAGCCCTGCCCATTCCTGACCTCCCCTTTCCACCAAGTCAAGCCATCTCCAGCCTCCTCTCCAATTCATTCTGTCTCTTCCTCTCTCTCTCTCTCTTTCTCTCTCTCTCTCTCTCTCTCTCTCTCTCTCTCTCTCTCTCTCTCTCTCTCTCTCTCTTTCCTTCTTCTGAAGAGGCAGCTTCTGTTTTTCTCCTCTCTTCTTTCCTCTTCTCTCTTTTCCCCTTCCCTCCCTCCTCCATAACCCACTAAATAAACTCTATACCCCAGCTCTCTTTGCATGATGTATCTATCTGTCACTCTCTCACAAGACCTCAGAACACATGCCAGGGGACCTGCCAAGGCCTCAGGTGACCTGCCACTGCCCCTTGTGGGACCAATCCTCCATCACATCACCTCTTTATAAATGATACCACAGAGATAACTTTCTCTCACTTGAGGAGCAATAGAAGGGGGAAACACTTCTGTAGAATGCACAAGGACTTGGATTTGATCAGTGCACTGTAAGCAAACAGCAGAACCACCTACAGGAAAGTAAGTTAGGTACTACCTCATTGTTGTAACTTAGGGGAAAAAAGAATTGCTTTCCCCCATTGGTTTACTCTGTCCCAGCATGAGAAAGCATGAGGGATTGACTCCATGGCAGTGGGACATGGAGGTGAATGTCTCACATGGACACTGGTCCAGGAACCAGAGAATCAGTATAGCATCATAGGTGAGTATGAGACACATCTTCAGTGACCCACCTTGGCTTACCAGGTCTCTAGGTCCTAAAGTTTCTGCAACTTCCCAAAACAGTGCTATCAGCTGCGTATCAAGTATTCAAAAAACATGTCAAACACATTTCACATTCAAATAACAAGGAGAAATTTCTGTCTAGTCTTAGTGACTAAGAGATTGCTTCAAACTGACAGATAATGTTTTTAAGACTATGGATTGATAATGAAGTGAATTTTTTTCTTTTCTTTGGAGGATTGAACTCCTAGTAACAAATCACAGCCACTCTTAAGAATATATGGTATGGAAAGTTCTTCTGTATATGTGTTGCTTTTATTGATTAATGAATAACAAAGCTGGCTTGGCCTGTGATAGGGCAGAGTAGAGCTAGGTGGGGAAAACTAAACTGAATGCTGAGAGAAAGAAGGTGGAATGGCCAGAAGCCATGCAGCTTCCAGAGGGGAAAGATGCAAGCTGCCAGCTGGAACCTCGCTGGTAGGCCATGAGCCTCATGGTAAAATATAAAATAATGGAAATATTTTATATTAAATAATAATAAAATAATGGAAATAATTTTTGATGTAAGAGCTAGTTAGCAACATGCATAAGTGATTGGCCAAGCAGTGATTTAGTTTTTTTTTTTTTTTTTCGAGACAGGGTTTCCCTGTAGTTTCTAGAGCCTGTCCTGGATCTAGCTCTTGTAGACCAGGCTGGCCTCGAACTCAGAGATCCGCCTGCCTCTGCCTCCCGAGTGCTGGGATTAAAGGCGTGCACCACCACCGCCCAGCTCCAAGCAGTGATTTAAACAAGATAGTTTCTTTGTGATTTTTTTTTTTTGGGAGTCTAGGTAGCTGGGAAATGAACAAGCAGCCTCCTACTACAGATATGCATTAAATATTCAATTTGAAATTTTCATATTATTATTTTATTTTTTGCCTAAGTTATTTTAGTGAAGCTTTTTTGTCTTATTCACAATAATTTTTGCAATATGACTCAAATCTTTGGGGAAGAAGATGGGAGAATGATCAAAGAGAATAACTTTGAAATAGTTCTGTTCTGCACACTACAATGTGTTTGGTGAACTTTATCCTTAGGGGCCTTCTCAAGATCTGTTAGCCTTTTAATTATCTACAGCACCCATCAGTACTCCTGAGCTGTAGAGAGAAGCAATATACATAAATCTTTATTAGTTGACTATACTTCTATCTTTGAAGTCATACTTCCCTGCAAAGTAGACTTCCAATCTCTGATTTGCTGCTTGTTGGCCCTGGTATGGATGGAGTTAGAACATTACATAAAACTGCCTAAGACTCTATTTAATGAATTTACATATCCCTAGAATAAAGTCTTATGTTACCACATGAGTACATTTCTCTTGGCTAGTGTTCTCTGTATGTTTTAGCCCCGAAAGTATCAGGAATCTCCTGGGCTCCAATGATCTTACTGCTTTATTCTCCTGGGTAGCTCAGAATAGAGGCACACATCACTGAGCCTGGCTATTTTTGCTTTCTTGACTAAATGTTGCATTTTTATACTTTTACTCACCATAGAAGGAGCCAAAGGGATCTGAATCAAACACTGATCAGTTACTATATTGGGACAAAGGAAGAATCAGAAGGAGTAGGAATTCAGAAATGATTGATGGTTTATTGAGGGTGTCTACTGATTTAGCTTATCTGAAAGGATAATTTCAATACTGGTACATGTAAGAAAGAGAGTTTCATTTCTAGGACTGGTGGGAAACCCATATTTTATGTAAGCAGGTTCCAAAAATACTCATTGAGCAGAAATTCAAAGTGCTCTGTGTGTCTATGGGGAGCGGTGAGCACATCTGCATTCTATTGGATGGAAACTTGTGGCCCATGGCTCAGTAGAAGCCCAGGACATCACCTGCGGCAGTGAAATCCAGGGTGATTATGTCTCTTCTCAGGTGTTTAAAGTCACTCAGCGTATCTTATTGCTTAATTAATTTAGAGAAACAAACCTGGTCTTTAATCAAGCAATATTTTAAATAGTGATTCATTTCTCCTCACGTGTCAATAGCAGTTCTCTTTGGGGATGTTGTTGATGCGTTTCTGTGTGTTTTCACACTCATCAGGAGGCAGGTCTCTTTCTCATCTCTCCAGTCATGCTCCTAACCTTTTGTCATTGTGCAGGAATAATTTATATATGGTTGGGAAGACATTTCATGCTAAAATCTTGTATGACGAGGAAATGACATTTCTATTTTCTTCAGTATAAAATATAACCCTCAGCTACATCGCTCCAGTTTCCAACAAGCTTTGTTCAATTTCCTCCAGAGGCAGGGGAAGCCTTGAACATGGATAATGAGGTATCTTCTAAAAGCTCCCTTGAGAAGCCCTCCTGCTCCAGGCAAGCAGAGTTGGGAATATCTCTGTGCACGCCTTCAACATTAAATGAGCTACCCAATCTTCACCGTACACCCTCTGCACACTTCCTGTCTAATAGCTATTGGCTTCCCCTTCCCCTCCTCACCAGTCTCCCATTTACTACACTGTGCACATCTTTTCAGGTAAGTCACGTGTTCCTTTCTCTTCTAGGTCTCTCTTATCCTTTCAAGTCAGACTGCATTAGATAGCCTCCATAGTTCCATTCATTATACTGAAGGTCTGTCCAGCAATTTATAATGTATCTATGTCAGTCAGTGCCTCTCGTTCTCTCTTTGTCTCCCCGTCTCTCCCTCCAGACTACAGAGATGAATCCCTTATTACAGTTTTGCATTCCTAGTATCTCACACTACTCCCCAAAATATAATATACATAATAAATAATTCATTTAATGATTTCACTTTTAGTTTTGTATTTTCTTACAAATCGTCACATTTTCTAGCTGCAGAAATTGGCATGAGTTGGCTAGGCTAATGACTCCCATTTTATATTCCCCTGCGGAATCTTGGAGAGATTAAATGTCTTAACCAAGCTTGTGTAGCCACAAGAGGAGCATGGTGCCCCTGAAATTTGAGTCTTAGTTTGTAACCTGGTACATGTTCTCATTGACAAACTTAGATTAGAGAGAATATATGACTGTCTCTAAAGATAAATATTATTTGTGCAGTTAGAAGTATTCTAAGTCTATTTAATATCATGGATAAGAACCTATAAATTTTAAAATATTATTTATTCTCTAAAAATATCCAGGTATATGATATCTTGATTATATCTGCCCTCTGCCCCTTCCCTCCAATTCAACCTCACCACCCCAATGCATCTCCCTCCTCCTAACTTCATGTCTTTTTTATTTTTAAAATGTTATCTATCTATCTATCTATCTATCTATCTATCTATCTATCTATCTATCTATCTATCTATCTATCTATCTATCTTATGTCCTGACTACATTACCTCTCCTTCTCCTCCTATCTCTTCCTCTATGAGGACTAGGTTCCCAAGGGTCAGCCAAAGTATGAGAGACAGCCCTGCTCCCATTGTTAGGATTTCCCATAAGTAGTCCAAGTTACACAATTGTCACATAGCCTAGGTCAGTACCAAGCAGGCTCCCTGGTTGTTCATTCTCACTGTGAGTTCCTATGAGCCAGGTTAGTTGTTTCTGTGGGTTTTCTTGTCCTTGACCCTGTTGGATCCTACAATCTTTCCTCCCTCTCTTCAGCAGAATTCCCCAAGCTTGTGCTAATGTTTGGTTGTGGATTTCTGCATCTGTTTCCACCAGTTGATGGATGAAGGCTCTCTCATGACAATTATTTTTCTTATTTTTTTAATAATTCATTGAGTCGTTAGTACTGCCCATATGTGTACGGGTGTGGGGTTATCCACAGAGGCATGGACAGTTTATTAGTGCCAACACCAGGAAAGAAAAGATTCTCTCTCCTCCTGCAGTCATCAACAGGAAGTTTCTTCCAGTTGTGGGATCTCAGTAGCCCCTCTCCTAATAGCAGTCTGCCCTCTGCATGGGCATGCACAGGCATGAGCATGCTGGGATGTTAAATAGTCTTCTCTAGTGTGGGTCTTGTGTAGATATGAGCTTTAGCTTAACAATAGGCAATAATGGTGAACTATAGCCCTCCATTACTGCCAGCTAAAATACTACCTGGAATTCTCAATTCTGTAGTCTTTATTTTAGAAGTTTTGTGTAATGTATCAAGGAAAGATTCTAACTGGAAAAAAATGTCATAATTATCCACAGTGCCAAAGATTCTGACTGGAAAAAAATGTCATAATTATCCACAGTGCCTCAGCTTTAGTCTCAAGATTACAGGCAACTGGCTTGTGTTATTACACTTGGCCTCTTAACTAAACTATGTGTAATTTTTTCGTGCTAATATATTCTTTATATTTTTATCAGAATACTGGTTTGATGGTATATATGTGTGTGTTCATGTGTGTGTGCATGTGTGTGTGTGTGTGTAGCATGGACATGAATGTGCATGCCTGTGTGCACCCATGTAGAAGCCTGAGTAGGATCGTAGGTGCCATCCATCGTTCTCTACCATTGCCTCGGATAGGGAACCTCATTGAGCTGGAAGTTCACTCTTCTGGCTAGTTTGGCTAACCTGTGAGTTCTCAGAGACCCATCTACCTCTGACATCACACCCCCACCCCAGAGCTTATATAGAGGGCCCAGTTTTTATGTGAGGGCTGTGGATTCAAACTCATGTCCTTGTGCTTGCCAGTTAGACACTTTATGCCACTGAGACACCTCTTCAGTCTCTAGAATACTGTTAATTGCCATGCTGGGACTTCCCTTACCATCTTAGCTGATTTCACAGACGTCTTCCTTGGGGGAACAGGCTTTTTGTCACTTCCAAGCCTGTACCATCCTCTGTTGAGTTATATTTGCCTGTCGAAATTCTTTGTATCTCATTGACTCCATAACCCCAATGCCTTGTGTGACCTCTGTTTAAGAGGTACTCAGTAAACATTGTCTTCAGCAGCACCAAAGTCCTTTGAGCAACTGGAGCACTAGAGTGCCTCCCCATCTCTCATTCCCATTCCCTTCATCCTGCAGTCCTCTGAGGATTGTTGTCTATTCACTATATCTTCAGTCTTCACATTTTTTTTTATCATACTTTACATTAACTCCTAACCAGAAAATCTCCACTGTCCAGAGTAGCACTTCCCAAACTTCTAGAAATCACTTTTGGAAGCTTGTTGGCTTAGGATGGATGTACTCTCTAGTCCCAAATTCTCTGAATTCATAGGTCTGAACTGAAACCCAGAAATAGTACTTCAGCAAACTCATCTAAAGTGTTGATGTTGCTGGTGCAGAGAGCACACTCTAAAATTCACTGAAACAGGTTCTCAGCAAGTGATGAACTTTTGGGCCTAGTTATCCCCACCCCACCACCCCTCATCTCCACTCCCACCCTCACCCTGCCTATAGAAGGAGAATTTTTGGCTGGTAGGGTAAGGAGGTGGGTCAAGCAGGAAAGGAATGTCTTTGGCTTTAAGGTTCCACTGGTGATCATGGCTAAGACCATATACTCCATGATTAAATCCAGGATCTGGAGTTGACTTCCTTCTCAATCATTTTCCCCCATTCCTTCAACATTCTACCCTGTGTCCCAGAGTGGAACTCAGCTGGCAATCTTCTAGACCTTTGCTCCCTCTTTTCTGGCTCCACATCAGTTCTAGATACTTATTCATGTGAGTACCTATCACATGGCAGGCAGCCTATCAGAGTCAAGGGGAAACACACGAAACCCATGGGCACTGCCGTGCCTCACCAGTTTGGGGAAATGCCATTTTGTTGTGGAATATGAGTTGAAGATGCGCTACATTCATTTGTGCTGTGGCCCATTTGTTTAATGATGCAAAGATGTGTTGCATTCTTTTATGTTCCATTTGTTTAACTCTGTGAAGCTGTGTTATTTTGCCTAAGACACCTGATGGGCTAATAATGATCTGAATGACCAATAGCTAGGCGGGAGAAGGATAGGCAGGGCTGCCAGGCAGAGAGAAAAAGTAGGAGGTAAAGAGAAGAGGGAGGAACGAAAGAAATGTAGGAGAGAAGGACACCAAAGATCAGCCACACAGTCAAACAACCAGTCACCGAGTAAGAAGAAAAGAAAGATATATAGAATAGACAAAGTTAAAAGCCCAGAGGCAAAACGTTGATGAGATAATTTAAGAAAAGCTCGATAGAAACAAGCCAAGCTAAGGCTGGGCATTCTGAAGTAATAATAAGTCTCCATGTATTTATTTGGGAGCTGGGTGATGGGCCCCCAAAGAGTTAAAAAATAATAATAATAAAACCTACATTCCCTACAACCCTTCTCCTCTCCTACTGGACAGCTAAATACACACTTAATGTCACACTAAAGAGCTGTGGTCTGATTTTGTGGTGTTCAGTAAGCACTTTTCAGATTACAATGAGAAATTCTGCCACCTCCATGATCCTCTCTGTTGTCTTCCTGGCCTGCTCTAGGTCTGGACACGGTCACAATTGTGTTCAGCTGTCCAGATGGCCATTTCTAATGCAATACCTAGGAGACTCCATATCATTTAGGTTACAGATCTGCCCGTTTCTAAAACTAAACTCTGAGTTTCCAAGTGTAAATACCAGCCCACTGTCTTGCAGCCAGTCTCCACTTACACACAGCATGACTACAGAAAGCTCTTAAAAACACTGGTCTGGTTGATGACCGAATTTGGGTTTTCGGAGGGTTTTGTTCTGCCTTTTGCATCCAGGGTCTCGCTACTCTTGAAGTCTTCAGCTCCAGCGAGCTTTCAGACTCAGGGTCCACAAGCAGCTGAACTCACAGGCAAGCTCCATCATAGGGCATTTTGCAGTTCCTTGCCAAAAACATCCTTGTGGAATGAAATCTCCTTAGGGCTACTGTTGTTTTTTTCATTGTCAGTTTTACACAGTACGGAATTTTCACAATGCAAGATTTACGATAAAATTCTGTCAAGGGTAGAGTTCAAATCCTCACAAAGGAGATGGTATAACTGTTTAGATGATCTGCCTTAATGTTTGGGTTTTTCTGTTTGTGGTGGGAGTTTTGAGACGGGATCTTGCTTTCCACAGACAGCCCCCAAACCCTCTGCTTGTCTCATTTTCCTGTACGCTAAGACGGCATGTGTGCAGCCACCCCCAGCGGCCATCATGTTCTTGACCTAGGGTTCTGAGATAATGGTTTTTAGCTCCATCTTAAAATCTTCTATGCTGGGTTAGTGAATCATTAAGCTGTTGGATGTTTTAATTCCTAATTTGTATGTTGAACCGAGGACTTAAATAATCATCTAAACTAAGTTTTCTCAGCAAGGAGAGAGCTATTTAATACATTAGACTACACTTTCGGATTTTATGTGAAAAGTGAAATCAGTTAACATCTTCATAGGAGCAAACACCTGAAAGGGGAGACAGCTAATGTTTACGAAGCATACAGAAGGCACCTAGAGCACTGAACCACGCACAAAGTAGGACCTCATGACGACTTGCTTGGTGAAAGAAACAAAACAATCAATACTGCTCTCACTCAAATAAAAAGTAATGGTGTTCACTTCCCCGGAGAACCACAGAGACTCACATATATCAACAGGGTTTATCTCTTGCTGCCTAACCCAAGTCTAAAAGTGAAAAGGGTGACAGCTTATATTTTATTAAGTATGATAATCACCACTCCCGGCCACCCAGGAGTCAGGGTTCCATGATGATACGTATACACAGGCCAAGTGTCTCCCACAGACAAACATGCTCTATCGCCAACGCCTGTTCCTTTGTGCTCCAGGAAACCCTCCCACCACGCCCATCCAGGACTGCTAACCACAAAACTGACAGCTGGGTATGAACTTGATATACCACCCTGATAAATACCTTCTCACCAAGCCAGAGCGGCTACAAACTCATGTCAAAAGGAGTATTTTTTTTTTGACATAAAACTTGTAGGAATTTAAGAGCACCACTCATTATAGCAGCTGTGTCTTCCCTGATGAATTCTTAGACAACTACAATTTGTACACACGGTCTGAGCATGCGTGTGAGGATGAGAGGTTATGAAATTGGACTACTGACGTCATTAGTCTATTGGATTTCTGCATTTGAAATACAGAGCCTGGGGAGCCCACGCTATTCCCACATTTACTTGTTGCAAACAATGCTTAATATATACATATTATATATATATGAATATATATATTCATATATATATATATATATGAATGGTTAGTGAGATTTATCCATCATTGGAGTAAATAATTTTACAAGGCTGTGTTTTTCAAGCTTCAGAATTACAGATTTGACTGTGGGAGCAGAGTCTTGGGGGCAAGACACCTCCGATAACCCCACCCACAGACATTCCTTAGACGGAGCTTTCCTGTGTGTCAGCAGGGACTAGAGCGCAGCATAGGTTTCTGTTCGTACTATTAAATGGCTGGCTTGCCTTCACTGCACTCTTAAATTTCTGCACAATGCACAGCCCTCAGCACCCTAAGGAGCACAAACAAAGGCTATCAGGAAAGCTCACCCACTCCCACGTCACAGAACAATGCTCATTGCTAACTAAGCAATTCCCAGGGCAGATTTATGCTGCCTGGAGCCCAGTGCCAGTGCTCAGGTTGGGCCCTTGGAATCTGAGGTCAAGGCATGCGGTGCTGCTCAATCCCAAGGCTTTCAGAAAACACGAGAATATGACCTAAAGTCTGTGTCTGCATGCACGCCAGAGAGGGCTTAGGGATTTTGAGAAATTAAAGCACATTAATGCCCCCAAACAGCTTATGGTTCATGCTCTAAGATTCAACCTTTTCCTTCTCACTTGCTGCTGACCCTTTCCCAGTGAATAGCAGGTCTCCGGTGATGAACACAATCTGCTAGAATGGCAAATAGAAATTATTTCTTCTCGTTTCTTAACAAAATCATGACTCTGGTATTTTTCTTATATTCTTATACCCTGAGTTATTGTAACAGGACAGAATCTCTAACCTATGAGCTAACTTAGCCTGCAAAATTGTACAAGGGTTGTGAGTCTGTTATAAATCTAAGTGCTTCGAAAGGTCAGTGCAAGTGGGCATGGTGGTATACCTTTAATTCTAGCAGAGAAGCAGGTGGATCTCTGAGTTCGAGGTCAGCCTGGTCTACACAGTGAGTTCTAAGACAGCCAGAGGTATACAGTGAGACCCTGTTCCAAACACCCCCAATAAAAAAAATTGATGCACCCAAGGGCAAGAAAGGGCTTCTCTTCTGTTGCCTTTCAGGGAATATTCTGGATAGAGTTATTCCCACAAGTTTACATAGTACTATAAACATGTGATGTACTCTGGAGAGCAGGATCTATCTCTTCTTGTTGCCTAAAAAAGGGTGACTGCTTATATTTTACTAAGTATAATTATTACTAAGCTATTAAAACTATGAAATAATTTAACTTCATCTCTTTTACTCTTTAATGGTCGTCTATTAAACATTGAAATTGTACTAGAAAACAGAAATATATAAATACACTGGGAAATGTTTGTATTGCTTTATGGGCAGTAGGAAATACTGAAGGCTACGGGCAGCAAGTCCTAGCTAAGTGGAACCATACATCTCAGGCTAAACAAAATAGCTCCTGGGTCACCGCCGCCGCTGCCACCATTCACATACTATAAACAGCTCGGTGTTAGCTTTTCCAGGCAGGGTAGCACATACTTGTTACCTCAGCACTCAAGGGGTAGAGGCAGGAGAATTGGGAGTTCAAGGTCAGCCTTGGCTAGATGTGAGCGCAAGGCCAGCCTGGATTACGTGAGACCCTGTCTCAAATATTAAAAACAGAGTCAAGAACTAGTCCATAATTCCAGTTGATTTTGTGTGAATCTAAGTACCTAGCCAGACCATGGTCTCTAAATGATTACTAGGTCTCTATACTATGTTCTTCCAAGTTTCCAATAAAGTTCTTTTGTTTAGAAGTATGATAAACAAACCTTAACATAGACACTGAGGTCAAAGCAAGGAGGGATATACAAGTCTGAACACGATCTATGCAGAAGAAAGACCAATATTATCGATAAAATATAGTCTCAAAAATACTCCTAAGAAACACAAGGCCACCTTTTACAAGATAGTAACAAAGTTCAGAAGTTCTGGCTTAGATGATTAGTTCTGGATTAGAGGCTGATAAAACCCACGTTTCTTCTCCAGCCCTCCACCAAACTTTTCCTTGTCTGCTTGCTAGAAAGGAAATGCCCGCATGCCACCTAACCGGGGACATGGCTGAAAAGGTAGGTTAGAGCGAATGAAGCAGGAAGGACAGTCCCTTACCCATTGCTTCCCACCGAATGCGTCTTGGACATGTCTGCGAACTCCTCTTTTCTCTTGCTGCCGCTGGAGTACTGCTCGCTGTAGAGCTTGAGGGACATCTGCTCGACAGCATCTCTCTGTGCTTCCAGGTAGCAGAGCTGCACCTCAGCCTGTGGAGAAATGCAGAAGAGAACGGCCCTCTTAGTCTGGCAGGAATGCATTTCCACGAGGGACAGCAGCTTGAAGGAAGGGAATTGTTCACATCATTATACAGCCTGTGTAGGGTTGGATTTAATGGGATCAGCTGGGCATATTACAGATTACATTATAGATCTGAATCTTGTAAGTTCTTTCTCGAAATATGACCTGAATAAATGAACTCTCAGAAGACACAGTAAATATTACAAAGTATCCCTGAGATCATAACACTGCATGATAAGACTTTACATAAAAATGCTGTGGAATTCATTAATAATACTCTTCCTCACATTGTCACATGTATCTCTTTTTAAAAGAGTCTCCATCAAATTCATACACTGGGACATTACACACACGCACACACACACACACACACATGCACACACGCACACACATGCGCACACGCACACACACACGCACACACAAGCACACACGCTCACACACACTCACACGCACACACACGCACACACACACATTTCTCTTTTGAATGCTTTTTTATTTTCTTCACTGGGGAGAAGTAAAATACCTTCTTTTAATTCTAGCACATGTTTAATAATAGCCATATACTTCATTTATTGCATTTTTTTTTACTCTCTGAACTATTGTCTTAATAATTTTAAATCATGTATATAGGGCAGTGGTTCTCAACCCTCTTAATGCTGTGACCCTTTAATATAGTTCTTTGTGTTGTGATGACCCCAACCATAAAATTATTTTCATTGCTACTTCATAACTGTAAATTTGCTACTGTTATGAACTGTAATTTAAATATCTGTGTTTTACAATGGTCTTAGGCGACCCCTGTGAAAGAGTCACTTGGCCCTCAAGGGAGTCACAATTCCCAGGTTGAGAACCACCAGTGTAGTGACTTTTTTATACATAGGCAAGGATCATTGAATCATAAACACTTGGGGGCTTGCTACAAAGCAAAAGTAATAATATCACCATGTTGATTTCTTTTCTTTTTTTATTTTTAATTTTTGGATTTTTTTAATCAACCAGAGGCCAAAGAATGCTCAAATACTTTGCATAGAAATGCATTGGATACATGTTTTATTTATTGCCACTGTCACAATCCCTGTGGCTTCGAGTTCTCTAAAACACCTGCTGCGACTGAGAATGAAGTCCCCTCAGGGTCGCGCTTCTCTGCGTTGGAGGAGAGGAAGCTACACAGAGTTCTCATGCACGATGGACCGCGGGACCCTTCTTTTTCTCTTAGTAAATTTCACAAAATCAAACACCTCCACTAGCGTTTCTGACCAATCTTAGAACTGCTACTTCATGATTTCATTATGTGTCTTCTTAGAAATCGTGATGTCCAGCAGACACACCCTTCTACTCTTAGCATTCAGAGCCAATGGAAGCCTTTGGCCTGGAAGCCTTTGGCCTGGACTCTTTTTAAAAGACTCAGCTATGGAGGAGAGAGAAGAGCACAGAGTGGTGATCACATGAAGGGCCCAAACCTTAGAAATCGTACATTTTTGGTTTTTCATAAGCAGTCAGTTATGAATGCCCTAAATTCCCACAGAAAATTTAAAGAAATAACATTTAGATTACTATAGTTACATATGAATTTCAGAAAGTTCAAAACCAGTATCTATTCATCCATCTAGATTTTCTTGCTTAAACCAACTGGCTTGAATAAGAAGAGACTCAATTAGATTAAGTATATTGTATAGTGTATACACATATACAATCCTATAGGTATATGCACATACATATATATTTTTAAATATAATCTGCTCCATCTGTACATATGCTTTCAAGGATGACCATTATACTGGATAACTAATTGTGTGCTCTTCCCTGGGGAAGACTATTTCTCCTACTCCCAGCTTTCCTTAGTTGCCTGGAGTTCTTTGTGTAAGGTTGAGTTCTCATGGGCTTTCTCCACTCACTGTGGCAAGTCTATGTCGTCTTCATTCAGTTCATAGCTAAGCAGTCCTGTTAGTGAGTTTATGGGTGCGACTTATGGGAAGGTTTGAAGGGTAGGAAGGGAAATGGAAAATGCTATAATTTATAATCTCAAAAATTAGAGAAAAAAGTTATATTGAGGACTGGGGGTGTAACTCAGCGGTAGGGCCCTTCCTTACTCAGCATGGATGAAAGCTTGAATTTGATTCCACGCACTGCTAATTTAAAAAAATAAAAGAAACTACATGGAATATATGTAGTTGTGAGAAGAGGCGTGACTGGTGGGAAGTCATCCAGAAAAGGTTAAATCTAGTGTCACCTTGCGTTTTTATGACAGAAGTGGAAGAAGAGCATGCAGAACGCCAGAGCTGTGTATGGAAGAACGCGAAGAGGTTTACAAGTCATAGGGCCTAAGAGAACACCCACTGCTCTAAGAGGAAGGTATTTTAAAGAATAAAACGAATTGATGATTAGAAAAAAGGATTTCACAAGCATACGGGGGCTGTAAAAATGCCTGAGTGGTTAAGAGTACTTGCTTCCCAATCATCAGGGTAAGAGTTTGGATCCAAGGCCCCCAGAAGAATCCCAGAATCCCACAAGTCTGTAACTCCAGCCCTGAGGACTCTAACACACTCTTGGGGCCTTTGCACACACAGACTTATGCATCCTACACACACACACACACACACACACACACACACAAATAAATCTTAGTTAAAAGTTCATGTCAAATCGTTATGTGACAAATAAGATGAAAGAGACATCAAACAATAGTCAAAGAATTTAAAAACAGTTCCCCCAATGCTACAACTCCCCTCCACCACCACTGCCACCACCAGAAATCTATGGACACAATGAGGAACTTACTCCAGACTGGGTACTCTGGAAAACCCCATTAGAGTACTACATCGGGGTCACTGGGGACATCGTTGCAGAGGCTTCTGTCCATGTTAACTATACTAAGTAATGTGCTGGGCCACAGTTCGTGCTGGGCAGTGGTCTCAAGTGTGCCTCTGCTCATAAAAGGCTCATACAGAAGGCAGAAGAGGGACTCATCACCACATTTGGCATTCGTCCCTCTGTGGGGACGTGCACAAATGAACTATCTCTAACACGGGCATGTGAAAAAGAGTGCAGAGAACAGCTCAAAATACAGCCACTCGCTTAAGTTCTCGTCACTGCCGGGCAGGTGAAGAGACAGCCCAGGCCTTTCCTGTCCGTCTCCATCTTTACTTCCTGTTTTTAGTAATTAATTCCCAAATTTCCTTGGGCAATATAACTTCACAATTCCCTTGCCTGAGATTGAGTGGCCTTGCCATTCTAAATCTCTTTTTAGATTCTCTGCAATTTTTCCAATGCTGTATTTTAGTCCAAACATAAACTTGAAGGCGAGAGATTGGAAGAAAGCATCATGGTTAAAAGCAGTGCCATGATTTCTCTGGATGAAAGGGTTGTCATTATATCATTTATGATAACTGTGGGTACTTAAAAACATCGTTATTTTTTACCTATGGAAGCTTAGCCTGTTTACATTTTAAAGATAAGTTTTAAAACACAGGATTTGGAAAATTTTTATCCAATAGAAGAATGAGACTTTCATGGTGGGCGTGGCTCTTCATTTCCAGAAATATCGAGCAGATGGGGGAGAAATGAGCTGAGCTACAGGTACTGGGGGAGCATCCCGAGGAAGTTCTTCAGTCTTGTGGGAATAGTGGGCTTTAACTAACCGCAGCAGCGGACATTGGAATGACGTTTTGGGGAGAGGGCAAGGACCTCTTCTTCCTCCCGTCCTGGTGTTAGCACCAGTAGGCAGACTCAGTGCGGTAAATCCCGGATTGTTCCACCTCCTCTTCTCCAACACCCCAAACCCATTTTACCAGTTGTTCACCAGCTGATTTCGCATCAGAGCTGAGAACACTGGTGAGTCAGAGCGTGGGCGGGGCTCGTCTCGTCATTCCCTTCATCAGTGCCTTAGGTGCCATCCATACAGCGATGCCTTCAGCCTCTCTCCTCTGAGCTTTACACTTACGCCAATCACCCAACTTAGAATATTTTAGGTTCTGATGTTTAAAAAGCAGCTGCAGTCTCAAACTCCTCAGATCCTCCAGTTCTTCCCATACTGGTCTTTTCTTGCTAAACAAATATCCAGAAGCTAAAGAATCATCTTGACTTCTTTCCTTCCTTTCCCATCAGCCACTCCTTCTGACGCAGAATTGACCCCCCCCCCCCCACAGTGCAGCTCCAGTTGGCCTCACTCAAGCTTCCACTGCTCCCTCTGCACGTTACAGTTACTATCCAGTGTGTCTCTCCTCCTGGCCACTCCTATCCCTCTAGCTATTTTCACCTATATTGGCGAGAGTGTCTTTATAAACGCAAGCTGGCTCACTCCTGCACTCAGACCCAAGAAACAAGATTCTCCCATGGCCTAAGCAATTTATTGCCTAGGCTAGACCTCTGATATCTCCCTCTCAATTGCTATGCTCCTGACCTCTTTAATTATCTTTGCCTTCTCTAATTCTTTTTTTTTTTTTTTTTTTTTTTTTTTTTTTTTTTTTTTTTTTTTTTTTTTTTTTTGGTTTTTTGAGACAATTTCTTTGTAGCTTTGGAGCCTGTCCTCCAACTAGCTCTTGTAAACCAGGCTGGCCTTGAACTCACAGAGATCCGCCTGCCTCTGCTTCCTGAGTGCTGGGATTAAAGGCGTGTGTCACTACCACCCGACTGCCTTCTCTAATTCTTTAAGCACTCCGAATTTTTATGCAGTTATTACTTGCTGATTTCTCCCTATATTATTCCCTTTTTCTGGAACACTTTTTTGATAATGTTTCATCTTTCCGCTTACCCCTGACACGCTGCTGCTCAGAGAGACCTTTTACAATGGTGTTGCTGACCCAGATCCACTAAGTCTTGGTTTATTTCAGGACAAGGTTACTGTCCTACAAAGCACATGCAAATGTAAACTTCTTATGTTTGGAGTTTAATATAGTTTCTGATTGTCTTTGGATTCCAAATATTAGGAGTAGCCATGTCTGTTTCCTTAGACATTTTGCATCCTGAGCACCTTGCCCAAGTCTGGACCAAGGCAAGCATAAAACAAGTAATTGCTTAATACTTAATAAATGAATTGTCCATTCATTTATCAGTCATCCATTTGCTGAGACTTTATTGTATCTTAGGAGCTACCAGCTGCTGTGGGTAAAAGGAAGATAAACCACATTCTCTTCTTCTACAGGAGTACAGCATGGAAGGTGAAGGAGCCATGCCAACCACTACAGTTAAGCCAAGTGGTATTGGTATCAGAAATAAAACCACCACCGGAAGGCAGGGACTAGTCAGCAAGGCTTGACAAAAAGTGTCGGGACCAGAACTGAGGTGGTAAGTATGACTTTGGTAGGTGACACATTCTCTAGAGGCAGGACAACTGGTTTGTTTATGGGCCCGAAGTCACAAAAGGACACAGCCCACTCAAAGAATGGTGACTGGAGCCTCAGAGTATCTGAATGAAAAGGCTAAAGTAAAGGGCATAAAAAGTGTACAAAGTAGAGGGTACAAGTTAGGGGATTCAAACACTATCCTGAGCATAACAAAGAGCCAACAAAGCCATTACTGTCTATGATGACGGCCATGAACTACTCCTATCTCTCTTTCCACCAGGATGAGATTGTCACCCTACGGATAGCCTAACTATACTTGCATAGCTCCTGCCGCTTGGTACACTTTGTGAGGAGACCGGTGTGATATCTGTTCTTGGCTGTCAACCTCACTACATCTGGAACTAAGGCCCCCAAATAGAGGGCACCACCTATGAGAGATTTGTTGTTGTTGTTGTGTAATTTGAAGTTGGAAGATCCACTTCTAATCTGGATCTTGAGGTAGAAAGACATAGGCCTTTAATCTGGGTCTTGAAGTGGGAAGTCACACCCCTAATCTTGTACACCTTCTCCTGGCAGCCAGCTTGCATGGGGAGATCTCCTCATTTGTGTTTAGATTTGCTTCACTGTCTTCCTTCAGACTCTGTGGGCATAACGCACATTCGATGACCGTGACCCTTAACTGATGTCCTTTAAACATATTCCCTTCTTCAAATCATTATTTTGTTTTCCCTTAGAAGCCCTTTGATGCTGTTTGACTATTGTAAAGAACAGTAAACTGTGACTCTGTAAAGAAACCCACACCTCACACGCAGACTTTTGGGTGGGTCCTACTTCTGAATGCCCTTGTCTCCTAATGCTTATGCTTAAACCTATATTAAAATATCTCTATTAACCCCCCATAAAATAAAGTTTATTCTTTCAAAACTGATATCATACTAGACTTAGTAGGTTACCACCAAATCCAGCCTCCCACTTTCAGCTAGGTCCATGTTCTCTGCTGTCCCTCCTGTTTCTGTACTGTCCCTGTTCCTATGTGAAACCAATCCCTCCACTTCTATACTAGAAATCTCTTCTGTGCCCATAAGTGATGTCCACGAAAACCTTTCCTCCTACACTATATTTTTCAACCCTGTGTTATTTACAGTCACACATTCGCTCCCCTAATGTTGTTGTTTTCTCATGGTTAAAAAAAATGAAATGAAAACTAATGTCAAGAGAGTAGTTATCACTGGCGTGGCTCTGGCTCTCTATGTTGTCTTTCTTCACTCTGGAGAACTGAGTTTGTATTTATTATCTGTGTCTGCTGACTCCGAGCTCTCTCCTCTTTCACACCGAATACCCTAGTTAAGCTTTTGTTCACCTCAACCCTACCCTTCGGCCCCAGTATGGTAGAGGGCATGTTCTCAGGACACTTGCTCTTGATGGCTGAAGGGCTCATTCTTCTCCTCATCTCTGGTCTTTGTTGAAGATTTGTCTGCCATCCAGGTCTTCCCACCTGTGCGTTGTGTGGCAGGGTTTCCCATCTCCGTTCTGAGCCACAGCTCTTCCCTTTTCTATTCACAAATAGAATTCTTTTTTCCTTTTCCTTTCTCCTTTTAGTTTTTATTGACACGGTTAGTGGTTCAAAATTTCTTACCATAATTCACTTTCGAAATTCAAAGTACATTTTGTGTTCAGAAATGGGCTCTGTCTAGACCTTAATCCACATACCCATGATTAGGTACATTCTGACTAGACAGAAATAGTGAGATTGTTATTGTATTATTATAATACACAGGATCCTATGTCACCATTCCAGACAACACACACACCTGAGTAGGATACCAAAGGTTTCTTCCCAGAGTAAGAGGCAGAAGGACACAGGAAGAAATATTTCTTTGTAACAATGATGATTGAAGGTCTTCAACAACTATATCATGAATGTCTTTTATATATAGGACATTGCCCAAAATACAAATGTAGGCTTGCCATTGTGTGTGTCCTCAGGGAATATACAATCTACAATCAGAAAAGCTGGGATTCATCAGAAATTCTCAACATTCATTCAAGGATAAGACTAAGAATATCCTTCAGAATGTGTCAAGGAAACAATACATTTTTAGAATGTTCTTTTTATCACTAAATAAAAATAATATATATTAAAATATATATAACACATATGTGCATCATACACACACACATACACACACACTAAATATATTTAATATATTTAACAAGAGGGTCAAAGGAATGGCTCGATGGGCACTTACCCAAGCCTGATGCCTGGGACCCAAATGAAGGAAGAAAATGAACTCCTGAAAGGCGTTCTCTGACCACTGCACACATACATACAGGAACACAAATAAAATGTGGGAAAATTAAGAATGTTCGACTATTTAAATATTATTTTCAGTAAATATTATTGTGTATAGTGATCTTTTTATATTAAGTATATAGCAATATGATTATAGTGTCATCCAGAAAACCTAACATTAGGGATGGTTAGGGGTAGTTCTTATATCTTTATTTAAGAGACTCAGCAATAATAATTTAGAGTTTTAAGTGATCATTTCTATTTTTATTGATTTGTTTGCAAATCAATAAAACACTATAATATGTAGGAAATTTAACTTTAAAGCTGTACTTTTAATGAGACTTGTTAAATAGTAACATTCAAACAAAGTGGGGACAATAACATCAACACTATTTTCATTTCTCTTGCATTTATGTTTAAAAAGAAATGTCTTCCCCTCTGTTTTAATGACATATGGGGTGTTTATTAATGCAATGAAAACCATCTCCTTCCAGCAGACAAAAACGAACCGTGACACCCAGTTGCATTTGTAGAGCCTTTACCCACCATTCTGCCTTTCCTTTTTGGAATGCAAGAGGTTAAACTCATTAAAAATTCAGCATTTTGTGTCATGAGCTACGGTGGGGGAAGTGTGACTACAAGGTGTGGACTGGAGGGAGGATTAGAATTTTCGATGTTTCTCCATTACTGTTCCCTTAGAAATCTCTGCATAGTGACAGATGCGGCCAGTCTGTGTTTACATTCTGCAGCGTCGCTGCCTAATTCCTATCCTCCGCACTAACCTGCAGAAAACTCGTCTTTATTCCCCACCAGAAACTCAAAATGTAAAATGTATATTGTGAAGATACAGCCAGAGCTCTCTCAGCCTGCAGGTCAGGACAGGGATGCCTAGAAAGGCTACCACGCTACTCAGCTCCTGCAAAGTGTCTGGCTATCACAAGAACTCTGGGTTCCTTTGAATTTCTATAGAATAGTTGTCTTCAAATGGAAACAGTCTGGGGGGCAGGGGGAGTGGAGCAGGAACTGCAAGAATTACTTTACATACTAATAATAACAATTTAGTTATCAAAACAGAACCAAACAAGTGTGCCTTTATACTTTCTTCTGAAAATTCAGCCTCCCAGGGCTCTAATAAGCAGGGTCTATAGTTGAGGAATGCCTGGTAGCCCTCAGTTCAGAGCCTATATCCTCATTTCAAAGAGAATCATTCACGCCGACATCCACCCTGTCAAGAAGCTCAACTTTGAGCTGCTAATGTAGAATAAAAATCAATATAAATTTTGATCATTTGATGAATATTTCCTGCTTTCTTTAGTGTTTGGGGACTTTGAATTGAAAAGTGCTGAATCAAGTCATTTTATTTTTTTGTGTTTGTGCCAACACCAATTTACTACCCTCCAGAAAGTTCCTGAACAAGATGTCTCAGGTGGCAGGCATGTTGGTTTTTCCTGTCAATCATAACAGTGTGTCACTAGGAGACCAAAAACATTTCTCTTTCATACCCTTAGTGTTCCAAAAAGGAATCTTTTGATTATTTCCCTGGAAAAGGTAAGCTTTCTCCTTATGCACTTTCCTCTTACTGGAAGCCTGGGCATCTGTTATGTTCACAGTCAGCGAAGTCAAAATTGATACAATCTAGTCAAAGTTAAACACTTACTTAATTGGCTTCAAGGGTCATATACAATAAGTAGAATTCACAAATGGGTATCTCTGTGTGAAACTCAGCATCCTCCCAGGATAAAGACCTTTCGTGGACACCGCCACCATTGCCCATATGCATTTTTCTAAAGAATAACAAAATATCATTTGACTGCTGTAATCAGTAGAAAGACTTCTCAGCACAAGACTTCACATTTTTATTGTAAGTAAAAACACACATTAAGAGGGCTAGCAATTAAAATGTCCCTCCAGTCTAAGATTAGATACACAAGAAGAACAGCATTGACATCCTTTTACCATGATATATTGCTATATATGTGCATATACATACGTGTGTGCAATATATACTACATATATATTCCTCACCTGAATATGTACGTGTGCGTATATTCATATATATATATATATATATATATATATATATAACACATATATACACATATATGTAACAAAAGCTTACTGTTCTATAGAATGTTTCCGTAGTGACTTTAAGACTGTGGACAATGGCCTCTTTCAACTTGAAAGACACTAACTAAATTGCCAGAACCCAAAAGGTAAGTTATTTTCATTTATGAAAATACCTTGCATGTAATAAAACAGCAGAAGACATTTTTGTTGGTTCCTATAAATTAAATAAAAAATAGCAGCAGCTGTGTTTCCCATGGATGATACAGCTTTAGACAACTGCTAGACATTATGTAGACAGATGTTTTAAATAAAATAAGGTATTCAGATTGCTAGATACCTTGCTAGATATGAAGGCAATTATAGGATATCTTTGTTAAATTACATTTTTCATTTTTGTGAGGAGAAAAAAAGAATTGTCCTGGAAACAGTACCAACAGGAAATGATCCTATATCTAAAACAGCTGGATACTGTAACTAATATAAATTTACGAGAATAAAAATGCTGTGTGCCTCTGGAGACATGCAGGAACATGCCGTAAAAATAAATGAGAATATCAAAGTATTTAAAAAGGAGAAAATACATTTTATCTAGAAATTATATTGAGATATAGCCCACTGATTAATGAGAAATATATGGAGATGGAGAAAAAGGAACTTATGAAAAGTTAAACTGCTAATATTTTATTTAAAGCTATATTTGTAGGAAATGTCAGTATTTTTTTTTTTAGAAAACACCATTGCTTCTTATTCTATTGACTTTTAATCATAATAACCCAAAGGCATATACTTGAGTCTAATTGGGAGGTTCTAAAGGAAACAAAGCATGTTTGCTGAGTGACCTGAACCCTCAATGTTAGATACAATTATTGTAGCAATTCACAAAGCCATATGTATAGGCGCTCCCTCTACCGTGTGTACTTCCTTATCCCAGTTCCTGTTAGCTGGTTCAATGGGAAAAAAACATCTTATATGCTGACTCACACGACAAAGGCGCAGGCGTTAACATATTAACATGGAGTATCTCCAATTTCATTCATTTTAATTCTCTTCAGTTAAAGACAAAACGCATGAGCCCACAAGAACTGTTTAAGAAGCCGGGCGGCGGTGGCGCACACCTTTAATTCCAGCACTCGAGAGGCAGAGACAGGCGGATCTCTGTGTGTTCGAGACTAGCCTGGTCTACAAGAGCTAGTTCCAGGAAAGGCTCCAAAGCTATAGAGAAACCCTGTCTCGAAAAACCAAAAAAAAAAAAAAAAAAAAAAAAAAAAAAAAAAAAAAAAAGAACTGTTTAAGAGAAAAGTATGGGTAGAAATCTACCTGCAGAGTAGCTGAGACAGCATAGCACGTGAAAGCGCTTGTTACTAAGGCTGAAAGGTTGAGCTCAGCCCCCAAACCTTCACGATGGAAGAAGAGAACAGATTGCTCTATGCACGCCCCTACCCACAAACACATAAATGGAATAAATATTCAAACAATATATTGTAAAGAGATCTCTGTGCACAAGAGATGTGGGGAAGCACACCCACTTCTCCTAAGCCTAGAGAAGCACACCCATGTCAGATTCCACCAGAAAGTAAATTCCACAATGGCAGGGACCATGTGTTTTTTGTTTGTTTGTTTGTTTGTTTGTTTTTGTTTGTTTTGGAGAATTTTGTACATGAGTCTACATCTTTCTTATTCATGATTGCCTCTCCAGTGCCCAGAAAACTGTGTGCTGAATGAGGGAGTGAGTTGTGTGGGAACTTCTGAGACACTTTACAGACAGTCTTGCTAGAAGAAGCTGTGTCCTTGCAGGAGTAGCGTCATGGCTGGTTCTAATCAGTATCTGAGACTGCTAATCTGACTGTAAAATGAGATTCTGACCAAAATCACCTGAAATTCTTTCTTTTTGGTTTCCAAGACAGGGTTTCTCTGTGTATCTCTGGCTGTCCTGGAACTCACTCCGTAGATCAGGCTAGCCTCAAACTGACAGAGATCCACCTGCCTCAGACTCCCTGAGTGCTGGGATTAAAGGCATATACCACCACCACCTGGCTTCACCTGAAATTCTTTTCAGTTTAAAAAATGGATTGGGCTTCCCTGAAATTTGTGAACATGAAAGCCCTTGGACATTACTAATCCCCTCTGTTACGGATTTAAATTTAAAGTGACATCTAGTTTTAGCAGGTCTCTATGAAATAAGATAAAGGATTCAATAAACTCTGACATGAAGAAACTTTATCTTGTTTCAGACAATGGTTGAAAATGGAATTCTTAAAGATATAGTAGAAAATGACACTTGATCATACAAACAGGACAGGAAAAAATCCAGCCCCAAAGGAGCCAAGGAAAGAGAAAACACTTATTAACTGGTCAACCTCCTAAATGGATCGCTTTCAGACTCTAAAACGTACCCAACTCAGCTGCCAGTTTTCAAAGGGAAGGGGATAGAACAATTTACCTGTTGAAAGGCCAGCAATTATTTTTCAAGTTTTATGATACACATCATAACCCTGCATAGAATCTGTTCTATGTGCAACTTTCAGAATCTAAGGATCAATTATAACATGATTGTACTTGTAAGTATCACTGGGGTTGCTTTTCCTCATAAAGAATGTCTTCAAAATTATTTTAATATTCTCATTTCAGATTTAATAGTTTATGTTCTCTGCTACATCTAATACAGAACAGTCATCTTTTAGATGCTAGTAGCTTACCTCATCATATGTATGTATATGTACATATATCTTAATTACCTTTCTATTGCTGTGAAAAATCACCATGACCAAGGTATCTCATAGAAGAACCAGTTTCCTGGGGACTTGCTTACAGTTTCAGAGATTAGAACCCATGACCATCAAGGTGAGAAGCAGGGTAGCAGCAGGCAGGCAGGCAGGCATGGTGCTGATACTAACTGAGAGCTTACATTCTGAACCATAGGCATGAGGCAGAGAGAGATAACTAGGAATGTCATGGACTTTTCAAAGCTCAAAATCTGCCCCCAGTGACATGCCTTCTCCAACAAGACCACACCTCCAAATCCTTCCCAAATAGTTCCACCAATTGGGCACTAAGCGTTCAACTGCGTGTCTTATGGCCCATTCTCATTCAAACCACCACAATTAAGATATGAAACTAGGTCACAGACATTCCAGTAAGTGTATCAACAATGCAGCAAGTGACCTCACAAAAAGAACACAAGGCCTGTGTGACTTTCCAGTCTTTTTGACTTTGGCAGCATTTTTGTAGTTTGGGTCCTTTTGCATTTCTGCTATGCCTTACATAGCTAAAACTCATCATACAAATTGTACTCCAAGGCATAAATAGAAATATATTAATATTTGAATTATGACCCAGAAAGAAATGAGCTCCGTGCTTGGGAAACAGTTATCCTGGATGCACTGGAATCTCTCGTGCCTGGGGTCAGTGAAGTGACCCTGATTATGAAGTGGCACTGGAAGTTTTCTTGTGACACACAGATCACAGACCACCTAGTATCCTTGTGCTTGCGTCATCTCGCAGGCTACTGCCAGGTTACTCAGCATCGAGCCCCTATCTGCATGAGTCAAAGTCCATAAGAGAAAAGGCCTTTGTAAGAGTCTTTCCACAGTCACGTGATCGAGACGTCATATGACTGCTCTGATTCAAAAGCACAAGAAACAAAGCACAAAAGCCTCAGTGGTTACCATTTGCTTCAGAATAAAGCTAAGTGTCTCTGCCGTCGTGTTTAGGTTTCTCTTAGGGCTGGGTCCTGGTTCACTCTCCCACGTGTCCTCTGTGAGCTCCTTTTCTGACAGATGGCCAAACCCACCTATACTCACGCCAGACTAGGCTGTGCCCGCCCACAGAGAAGGCTTTTCCATCTCTCTACTCAGTCATTCTCCACATCTGCAGCTCCTCTTTCCTCCTGTTTTTCTAGGCTAACTAACCTCCTCCTCACCTGAATTTCATGGTTGTACAATCTGTCCATCTCGTATAAAAACTTCCCTTTCTACAGTGTAGGTGTTCATGGTTCCTCTCTATGATGATGTTGTAAGTGTCCCCAGGAGTGAGACATGAACCAGATTTATTTTGATATCATCCACAGGATTCTGGTACAAACAGATGCTCAGTATATACTGATGGAATGAGTGGGTGAGGTCAAGGGAGGGGTGGGAATGGCTTAATTCCATCCGAGAAGAGTTAAAGATATCTGCTTAGCAATTAATTCAGGAATTTGGAGCAGGAAAAATATAACATGAGCCTGCAATATCATCTTGTAAAGAGAACAAAGAGGCAGCCATTGACTATAGACAAAAAGACACAGCTGTATCCTGAAGGAGGCCTTCAGGCAAATGTAGGAAATACACGCTCCAAATAGAATCACTTTGAGTCATAGTTACATATTGAACAAATATAAGTAAATTTGTACATAACTGTATTCAAACCAGAAAAAGAGACAGTAATGCCATCATGGGAGGTACTGTTATTCTAATACATTGTTCCACATTGTTCCACTGGGAAGCAAAAGGATATTAGAAGAGAAACTGTAATTATCAGAGTGAACACAAGAAAACTTTATAGTTTTTTTTTAACAGCTAGAAATGTATAATAAACATTACAACTAGCAGTCCACCATTTTGTTACTTCCAAAGAAATAATTGATTGTAGCATGCATCACCAACGGATCTGTTAATGGGGAACTAAATCCCCACAATGCACGGGGTCCACTGACTACCTGCTAACTCTAAGGGGAATCTCAACTGCATGAAGGTCTCTGGACACCCCCTCGACACTGGCACCACGAATAGTAGGAATCCTGACAGGAGGTGCTGCCACCAGAAACACGCATGTCGCGAAGCCTCAATCCAAGAAGGCTTCTTGACCAAATAAACAAACAATGACTGGGGAAGAACTAGAAGTGAACGAAAAAGAAATTAGGAGATTCCCCGAGCATGGATCTAGAACACGAAGCAATTCGCACAATAAGTCATCTGGCTCATTCAAAGTGGCAAAGGATGGTGGGACGTTAGCATGAATGGCATTTTGAGACAGAAACAAAAATGACCAGGGTCACAGTCAAGGCAGCTGTGAGAAGAGAGTTCTTGTCACTCTGGCATTAAGTCCATTTTTACTTTATTTTATTTGATCTAAGCTGTTATCTTGTTGCTTTAGAACCAGACCTAAGAGAATGATGCTCTCAAAAAATGATAACCCTCTTGATATTAGTCATAACTCCACACTCAGGATAAAGATGCGGCTCTCTGCCATTCCATAGAACATTTGGGAAGAAGCATAATTTTTATATCTTATATAATTGGATATTTATGTTTTATAGTTCTACCTCAAATAATCTATTATCCTACAAAATAATTATTGATTCTACCCTATTATTTGACACAGGATGCAAATTCCAAATTAATTGGATGTCTAATCATGACTTCACTATCTATCACCTAAACTGGGTGTATTCATTGGGCATCTGGATTAATGCTTACATGATGGATAGCAACATTTTGCTTAATCTAAGATCGCTTGCTAGTAGAATTAGATACTTCTGATAACAGATTACATATACTTTTGTAATATGAGTCCCATGTATAACATGTTCCTTAATAATCACAACAACTTATCCTGGGCACCAATATACCAGATATTATCCTTGCCAGTGGCAAGAGACGAGGAACTTGTCACATAGGCTAATGGAAAGAATTTCTCCAGAGCTTCTGGATCCAAGTCATGTGCTTCCGTGTTTGAACTCTACTTCGTTGCAGGTATCATCTCTAAGCAACAGTCCGTAAACCACGGTTTCCACTCCATAGGGAGTCCCTGACCGGTATGTGCAGCAGTTCAAACAGCTGGCAGCTGGGATACCATATCAAGTCTGCTATGGAAGCTACACACTTTGACCACTTTCTGAAGGACCCAATGTCCCATATCCTACAAATGTTTGATTCTCTCTCCGGGAGTTCTGTCTTATGGCATTCCGTGGAGACCTGCTCAGGTTTATCTTCTCCTCCATGCCATGCCTACAAACGCGCAATCCTCTGCAGATGGGACGGGCAGATGGTGCCCGTCATTCTGTGAGGGAATCTCTTTTGCTTGTACAACAGGCATCGGTGCACCCGGCCGCCCCCTTTCGCCCATCAGTCTCTTAGGGAATTTTTTCCTTACTGCTTCTTTGTTCTGTTAGAAATCATTAGTCCCAAAAAGGGAACATTGCTGTGCTTGGATTGAACCTGACAGGTAAAGAAGTTATAAAAAGACAGGTGATCCTCGTGACAAAGGAGGGGGCAACACTGACATAGGGACAGACAAGGACAAAGTAACGGAGGAAAATGTAAAGAGAAATCCCAAGCCACAGCTGGAGAGACAGCTCTGTGCAGAGCGCTGAGGACCCGAGTTTGGATCCCCAGTGTGCACATAAGAAGCCATTGCAGAAAGATAGGTGGACCCCTGGACAGCCAGTCTAGTCAATCAGTGAGCTCCAAGATCAATGGGGGAACCTTGTTTCAAAAATAAGGATGTGAAGCAATGTAAAAAGATTCCAGGTCAAGACAGATTTACAGATGGCCCTGAAAGTTGTGTTCTTACTTAGAACTTGGGGAGAGAGCAAATTAACGTTCTCTAGTCTATTCCCAGGGTTATAATGTCATTTCTTTTCAGAATTTCCCAAGCTCTAAACTAGACTTTATTGTTCTAGCCAGCTCACCGCCCCCATATGAACCGTACGTAGAAGTTTCTGTCCAGGATCCCCAGTAATTGCCTTTCGATTTGGCACAGCCAAGTGTACCCATTAGGTTGTCTCTTCCCACCAGATGTTTTCCAGCTGTTCTCAATGTCTTTCTGCTAATGCTTTGCCATCTGCCACCTTAATGGTGATACAACAGGGATTGGATGCTTTGGTGACTTCGCTCTTCTAGTTGTAAAGGCCTGGCCCATTGCCTTGGCCTAGGAAGGTCTGCTGTGCATATCCATAGCATTAGCGAGCTAGTTATTACATTGATTCCCACTTCCAACTGACGGGTTGGCTCACTAGGCAGCTGTGTTATTAAGGTCGAGTGCTCTCACTACCCCTTCTATCCCTGACTGGTCTTCACTAGTGAATGTATACCATCCTTTCTGACAGTCACATGTTCTGCCTTCAGGATGGCAGCTAGCATCTTTTAGCCTACACAATACTATTTGCCGCTACCTCAAATCTTTTTTTTAGTTCTCGTGCTCATAGCACGTCAGAGGCAGCTATGTGCCTTTTGTGTCACCTTGGTAGTCACACCTTGCACACGGCAGTCTTATGCGTGTTTGATATTCTCTACGGCTGAATGGAGACAAATCTTGGCCCTCTGAGATCGACAGTCCGTTATCAGAGTCAAAGTCTGCTAAAGCACAATAAGAGTTAATGATGCTGATTTCCAGGGACCATAAATCAGTTTGTAATCTATTTGTATATACCTATTGAGACGATTACTTCTCTTTCAATTATTCACAGTAATGGAAACTATTTTTCTGAAACCATGATTATACTAGATGTCAAAAAGGTTATCACTGTTAGCTTATAATCCCTTCCAAAGACCCAGTGGGAATGGTTGTTATTGGGACTTTAGCAAATACAGCAGTAGGTTCGGGAGAGCTGGCGATATGCATACTAATCACAACGTACCTGTCTTCAGCTATCTGTTTATATTTTAATTAATTATTTTAAGTTTTGGTTCCCTTAATATGGTAATCTCACGTATTATCTTCTAAAACAACACAAGCGTTCTACTGTGCTTGAGGTCACGAGCCGGGTTTGCTTATAGACCATCCAGGTTATTAAGCTTGGAACTAAAAGATGATGTTAACATAATCATCACCAGAATAAACACATGCTCACTGGTGTTATAACGATGGCTTCTCTTAAATAAGCACCCTTCTCTCCATTCCAGACCATATTTAACTTAGAAACAAAAATATCGTCCTTCTATTGGGTATTGTACTGTGAAGACCAAATGGCAACTTGGTGCCTTACAGAAGGCAGCCACATCGACAGGAAAAAAGCCATGGCTGTGCTCACAGCAACAATGAAATAGCCAGGCTTCTACTACAGCCAAGAAATATAGTTAGCTATTTACAAACACACAATGTAGTAAGCCCCTAAAACATGCTTATATAGGGTTAAATACACAGTGGTTATATATGGCTAAATAAAAGGAATCAAGACACTCATTAGCAAGGGACATGGATGAAAACATGGTCATCCAGGGCCGAATGCTCTAAGGAAGGAGGAGTGTATTCAGGGGCTAACACTGGTGAGGTATTTCAAGAGCTGATGTTTGCACTGCAATTTGGCTTTAGTTTAGACAATGTACTACTGCTATGGTCCCTGGCTGGTTTTGAATACACCATTCTCCTGCCTCAGCCTCCTGCGGATGGGATTATAGGGAATAATATACATCTGGCTGCTTTCACTGACTTTCAAATAGAATCTTGGCCAGTAAAAAAAAAAAAAAAAAAGAGTTAAAACTAATGAAAGAAGTCTTTGTAAGTGAACTTAACAGACTCCACTGTACTTCATATAATCACTGCTGTTTTGCACCCCTAAGAGTGTTTTTGAAGTTTTCAGTGCAGTTAATTGAAACCCTACTAGATGCAAATCAAAAGTTTCAGCCTTAATTGAGATATTTTGAAAATTGAACCCATTGCTTCAGGCAGGTGCTACATGAGATTCCATTAATATAGGTAATTAACATTAGCCTCTGCTTTAATTAACATGCACACTTTAATTAGCAAAGCATTAACCAACATTAAAAAATCTGATCTTCATGCATCACAAAAAAACTGCAAAGTTATGACTAGTATGTTATTTTTCTCCAAGGTTGTAAATCACAAAATAGCAATTCCTTTTAGAGAACACACCAAATTTAAAATATTAAACAGGACGAGACATGGGAGTAAAAGCTACCACTGCGAAAAGGGATGTTCTTTAGAAAAGATAGAGCCAATGATGTCCATATTTTAAACATGAAGCATGCCATGGTCTTTCAGCAATCTGTTAGAATGCAAAGGACACGGACACGAAAGGTTCCCGCAGACTGTCACCTTCTTCATACGTGATGGACAAATGGTGACGCTACATGACATAGCAGGACCGTCCACTTCAGCTTTTCTGATCCTTCTCCGAGACAAAGCAGAGCCGCAGCTGGGAGTGATCTTTAACAGGGAAAAGCTTCAAACGAGCAGAGATTTGATGTTTAAAACCATGAATGCTGTCTGTTTGAAAATGGCCATTTACTGTCAACGTACTTATCATATATAATACCAGACACCAAGGAGTCACTAAGCACATAACTTTTATTAATACAAGATTAACTTGTGTGTTTTTTCCTTACAATGGTCACTGGGATGCGCTGAATTTTAAGTTGTGTTCATTGACCATCAGTGTCCCTTAATCATTGCCTTAGAGAAAACCATTTTATCATTGTATAAAATATTATCGAAATCACACCCATAAGGCACACCATTATATCCTTTTGTCTCAAGCTATGCTAAAGTTATAGCAAAAAGAATAGCGACCCTGTAAAGCACACATTTGCAGGAAAATCAATCCTAACCAGCTTAATCTCTGAGAAAACAGTTCAGGATGTTGGGAGTACAGCTCAGCAGACATGTACTTGCCTAACACGTGGGACGTCTTCGGGGAGAGGGAGCATATTACACAAAATTAAGATAGCTAAGTCTCTGAACATGGTTTCTGTCTATAAGGCAGTATTTGAGGCACAAGGAAATCTGAGTAACTACACAATGAAAGTAAAGGAGTCCTAAGTATTGGGAGCAGACACTCCAGTCTAAACAGAAAGCATTGGAAAGCAAGGCTTACATGGATAGGATTATATCGCAGCAATGGAAGAGAAAGGGCTGGGAAGGGCACTCAGATGCACAGGTTCTTTTGCTCTTTTAAGTGATTGCTAACATGCAATTGCTTGTTTCCAGGACTCCCAGGATGGTTGGCTGCTCCCCTCTTCCTAACACTGGCCACTTTGCTACAGTCACTACAGGGTCAACTTTATCCTTCATAAACATCACACAGTGTGAGCTCATTCACCTACCTAGACAATAAAGACATGTTAGAGAAAAGGGGACTTTCCCAGGCTGGCCCCAATCTCTTTTTTTATTCTTTCCTTTATTCCTCATATTTTATCTCCTTATCTATTTATTTAGCACATCAGGCAAGCACTGTACCAAAGAACTATATTCTAGCTTCCTTTTAAAATCTATTACTTTGCATACAATTCCTTCTCCTGTCAATTTGTCTATGTCCTCTTGCTTCCAGATATGGGAATTTCTTACCACTATGCCTTTGCAAGCAACTCTTCTATATGAAATACATTCCCTCATACTTGGATCTGAAAGTCCTCAGTTTCCACTCTTATGCTTATATTTCTGACTATCACTGACTACCTTCCATTGGTAGAGATACACCCTCTCCGATGTGAAAATTGTAGCCTCCTAAATAATCCTTAGTTCTGTAAGGCATGGCATCACCCCATGCGTTTGGGTTCCCACTTCATATGCCATAGTTACTTGAAACCTTGCTGTTGGCATTTTAAAATATCTAATTGACACTTGTAGATCACAGGCCATCCAAGGCAGGATGACAGTAATGGTGCTGATGAACATTTTGATGATTTTAACGATACCTCTTCTATAGTCAACTGCTCTTAATCTGCTCCATTTTCTACCTTTTCCTGGTTGTTAGTGTGTTAGTTTAATAAAAATAACTTTCTCACTAAAATATTTTGGCAAGCAAACTTATATGTTAAATTATACTGAACTTGCAAATCCCATACATATTATTCCGTAAGTGTGTATGAATCCATCTGAGTAGTCTATTGTATTCTTTATGTCTTATTTTTCAATGGTTGCTTTGTAAAGATTATGATGACATGTAAGGTGTCCTTTATAAAAACTCAGTGCGGTGTATCTTTCTAATCCATAGACTTGTTCATTTTGTTTTAACTTGTCACCTTTGTGGCTGGGTTCACTTTCTCGCAGAGGGCAGCATTCTCACCAGTTCCATTGCATTCTATGACAGAATACCCTCTAAGGTCTGAGAAACACACTGCGATGGTGCCAGGAAAACAGTCTGAGAATGTCAGGGATGCGGGCTTCAGAGTCCAGCTCTGGGGAAGCTAGAGTTTGTAATAGCTTCACAAAGCTCCCCTAGCCAGTTGCAAATGACATACCAATATTAAATTGAGCATGACATTTTTTGAGAGAGGAAATTACATAGCAGATATATAGCTGCTAAAAATTATGGGCATTTTATAGGGCAAAGGCTCATTTTTAATAAAGAACTGAAATAACGACTTTAAGTTTGAGCAATTAGTAAGAGTTTAAGGTACAATGGTTTCAAATTAGACTTACGCACATGGCAGAAGAGCTCAAATGGGTCTCTGGTTTGCCACTGTGAGTCTGCGCCAGTTTTAGTAGGAAGAGACCTAAAATTTCCAGTCATACATAAATGTGAAATGACAGAATTCAATTAGTATGTCTTGCGTTGACTATATCAGTTCATGGCCATAAATAAAAATGAGGCAGTATTTTGTTTCCTCTATGTTTGCTAAGTATAAGCCATTCAAAGCAAAAAAACAGATACAAATCTATCCCTGTCGGCTCCACTGTCTTCTTCAAGGTAAAGATCACTATCCTTATAGATGATAAATGAGGAAATTGGCACACAGCCCTTACTTATTTATTAATAAAATAGATAGGAAAAAATAACCAAACATGGTAACTAAGTTGTCAATGGTAGAATATTTAAATTGAGACCTAACGTGGGCTACTTAACAAGACAACTCTTTCATGTTTTAATGAGTGTTATAAAAAGCTGAATGAGAATAAATCAATATTGGATTAAGAAGTTTTAGAGATGAGCATTCAGAGAGAGGTATGAGAAGAAAATGAGTTAAGAAGAAAAGGTGAAAAGTTCAAAGGTCAGGGGTGAAGTGCACTTTAGATGGAGAATCGCACACTCTGCTGGAAACAGCTTCACTCGGTGGCAAGGCTGCCAGCGTTGTTAAGGAAGTTCAAATATCTCTGATCTGACACAATAGTGCTGAAAATAACACGAGGACTTCCCTCTTAAGGAACTTTGTGTGTTTGTGTAAAGACCAGAAGACAAAAGAATGCTTCACAAAAGTACCCAGTTCCTTGATAGTGTGGGTTTCCACGAGAAGGAAGGAAAGCCAGCCGAGACAGGTGGGGAACAGACAAGGCCCGGGCTGGCAAACACAAACCCTGCTTCCAAAAGGTCTGAGCCAGGGAGACCCAGAAGCACTGGGTGGCCACTGGTTCCCTTTGGAAAGCGAAGGGGAGAATAGTGAGAATTATTCAGGCCTCTGCTGTTGGGAAGCTGGCACATTCAGGCAGGACAAGGATAAGGGAGCAGGACAAGAGAAATATAAGCTTAGTTGTTATGTTATTGCATATGTTTATCCAGCATGCAAAGTTAGGTGTCAAGAGCATAAAAAAAACAACTAGAAACCTTCTACACAGAGTCCACGGAGACTGAACTAAAGATTTAGAACAAACTTCTAAAGGAAGATGTATGTGTACAAAGAAGAGAACATCTAGGCTCAGGGCCAAAGGGAGACAAAAAAAGTAATCAATACAAAAGTCTGCAAAATAAAAGAATTGTAAAAAATTATAATGGTTTCCTGTGTCTAACCACCAAGGGAGATGTGTCTTCTACAGCCCACAGTGACCGTGTCCCACCGCACTCTGTGTGGAAACTTAAGCCCAGGGCAACAGAAGTGTGCCCATTGGTAGACTCTCAGTCTTGCGGGCTCAGCATCCTCCTAGGAGGACTCAAGGTTGAAGGAAGTGCACTCTTACCCCCCATCCCTTCCAGCTGTCAGCAGACTGTTCATCTCCAGAGGATACAGCAACGAGGTGCCATTCTGAAAATAGAAACCCAGCCCTCATGAGGCAGCAGACCTGATGGCGCCCAATCTTAGACGTCTCAACCTCTGTGAGAAGGAAACGGCTGTTCTCTCTAAATCACTGTCTCAGGTTCTCTGGCACGCAGGTACACATGAACCACAGCAGGTCCACGAGATGTGGAGCAGACTGTCTGCACCAACAGCAAGACCCCTCAGCTACCACGATGACACTGCCAATCCAAAACATTCAGAAGTGTGAAAAAAATTTAAGCCCATCGACTTTAGATGCTTATGACGCCTGCAATAAGCATGGAAGTCTTGTTTTAGAAAGAGAGCTGTGGAGAGATGGGTAAAGTAGACACTGAAGAACACAAGTGCAGGGCACTAGACACCCAAGGTAGGAGCAATTAAAACATATGATACAGGGCAAGGAGGGACTGCTGGACACATTCCTATGGCAGGTCAGTTCCGAAAGCAGCCATTACCTCTCCAAGGACCAGGTGCAACTCTAGTTGACTCTGCCACCCAGGAGAAGTTTGAAAGGCAGGTGTGGTAGATAATTTTCTTCCTTTACGTCTCATTTTATAACTTAAAACAGATTTTATTTCCTTCCTTTGAAGATTCACATGATTGTATTTTTGAAAACATAAAAACAGTCTTTATACTACCTAGTCCAGTTTTCCTAGTAAGTTTTGATATTTTTTTTCAAAGTTTCAGAAACCTAGTCACAGTCTGGGTAAGTCTAAACAAGGATGAAATCTTATCCTACCTTCATGGGGAAGCCTGGCTCAGTAAAACATGTTTGAGCTGATAATTGATGTACTTTCATTTTGAAGCCAACATAGTTTTGTGAGCTAATTGGGTCTAGAATTTAGAAATCTTTAAAAGCTATGTGAGATGTGTTGCTATTCATGCAGCATCTACGGAGCGCAGAGAACACTGGATGCACACACACATAGGCACTGCATGTGACCCTAGCACATAGTAAGTACCGTGGAAGAAAGAGCGAACAAGAGCCCAATCTCTAAAATTAATCTTGTAATCTCTAAAATTTGTAGCTCAAAGACAAATTCAATCTACAAAATTGCAGGAAATCTGTAATCTGTAGACAATTAATTCATCATCTATGTTAAGAAGAAACAAGAGCCCTCACAAGCCTCTGTATGCAAAGGTAAGCTACGGAAAGCGTGAACAACGTGTATAGGGAGCTTTGCAGTATGCTTCTAGTGCTAGCTAGCTCTTCGTCTGTTAAACCAGCAAAGCTACTTACCAAACTAACCTGTGACCAAATGCTTTTAATTCTTTATATGATTCTAATGAAATCTGGGTCACCTTAAAAGGGGAACTACAAATAATTAACCACAACTTATTTAAAGTGATTTACTTATTATTGCACATTTGTTCTATGCTTGCATCTTAAAACTTACAGCTCATTGCTTCCTATTTACAAAAATGAAGAAATATAAATAAAGACTTGTAGTAAGGAAAGCATTCCTATAGATTTATAAATGACAAACACAAAATAAAAACATATCAAAATATATTGCAGTCTTTTAGCTCCTGCCTTAGAAATTTCTAGAAATTTAACAAAATCTTAGCAACACAATTAAATGTAAAATAAGTTTTAGCATGCATTTCTCTTGCCAATTGGCATACATAATGGAAAAGTGGTAGGGAATAGGTTAAAGAGTCTAAAAGGATTTTAACCTTAAATTTGACAGAAGTTAAATGCCTGGGACATCGGGCTCCCCTGCTTTATTCCAACTAGTAATCCACCCTCAAAAGTTCCTGTCAGGTAAATGACCTTGTATTTCATTAACTGATAATTAAATGGATTTATTCCACTAACGGTTTTAATTAAAATGCTAGAAATATTGATTACCCCTCTCATCCTTATTCCCCCAGATGAAAAAAAGGTTTTAGGAATGTTTATTTAGAGAAGACAGAGAATTAAATTAGATTGAATCTCTATGAGACCCGAAGACTGGTTCTTTCATTTCTGCTGCTCAAGCAGAAAAAGGTTTCAATTTTTTGATGTTTGATTAATTATTTTGAAATCCATTTATGCTTACCTTGGTGTTTAATTAAAAATGTCATTTTTAGCATAATTAAATTGGCTATCTGTGGAAGACTAACTTCAAACTTATATTTTAAAAATTTGACGCCTTTTTTTCGGTAAAAGAAACTTTTCAGTTATTTGCTTTCTCAGTGATGATGCAGCCTCATGAATGAAAAAGTAGGAGAGCTGGAACCTATGAGGACTTTGTACATTCGAGCATTACGCCACATTCGCTGATGGCTTCTAAGTCTATCTACCTGGCTCTTAAACCACTCTTGATTCATCCACTCTGTGAAACACAGGGTCTGCTCATCTGAGTGTGTGGAGCTTCATGGGTGTTTATACCAAAACACCGGGTAGCTCAGAACTGTCCTCAGGACTTCTGGATGCTTTCTGCAGCCCCGATGCAAGTGGACTAAGATACAGTGTGAACTGCCAGGTCTGTCACATCCGGGCAATTGGAAACGATTCTCACTCACATCGGCCGTGATGATGAGAGAGGGAAGAGAGGTAGAGAGAGGAGAAGATGCTGCGCTGCTGGCCTGATGCTCCACAACAGGAAGGCCCTTCCAAGCGGCTCACCAAAGGGGCAGTTCTGAAAATGATCTCTACTGTTATATTAAGTAGTTCGGAGTTACTAACTTCCTCATAAAGAGAGGTACAACCTGAGCGACGAGTAAGTGAAATCAAATCCCGCTCGGGAGATATGGCTGTTGTCATTTTAAAACCCAAACCACCTAGACCTGAGCATAGCTTTTCTAAAATGTCCATTTTAAAATTACTTTTTACTTATTCCTGAATTCTTCTTTAGCAAAGTCTAGCACACGGTAGTGTGGACTTATTGAGGTTCCAAGAATGAGGATGGATGTAATTCTTGTGACTGTAGCTGCCGGGGCCTCAGACCCCCACAGCGGCCATTCATGTTGTTTTAAAAGGAAACGTGAGAAAGGCCAATCGGAAGATTCTACAGAACTCCTATAAAGGTACAAGTCCACAGATTACAAATTGTCTTTTTTATAGCCTAAATGTCTTGTAGGGTATACTTCTCATCCCAACTTCGAATCACTCAGCTAACTTCAGCAAGGGTTCTAAAGACATTTTTTATTTAAAAAAACTAAGGCATATTTCACAGAACTTTGCACATCAGTATTACTGTGGCACAATGGTCCCCAAATATCAGCATCTCATTTCCAATTCCTAAAGATTGTTAAGATTTTGGTTTCTGTATCTTGTGAGGCCAGCGTTCATTAATTAGCATTAATTACGTCTAGTCTCAATATTGTGACTTTATTATATCTTTTTTTTTTTTATTTTGGTTTTTTGAGACAGGGTTTCCCTGTAGTTTCTAGAGCCTGTCCTGGAACTAACTCTTGTAGACCAGGCTGGCCTCGAACTCAGAGATCCGCCTGCCTCTGCCTCCCGAGTGCTGGGATTAAAGGCGTGCACCACCACCGCCCATGTGACTTTATTAAATGACTATTTGGAACCATGGGTGCAACTTTATCCTAGTTATGGGAAGAGAATCCTGCCCAAAGTTTGTATCAGGAAGCCGAATTTGAAAGCTGAGGCGGCTATTTACAGACCACTCGGTCTTCCTATAAAAGAGAGGGGAGAAGAACTGGATATTTCTGTTGTTTGAAAAAGGCTTACAAAGAGAAATTGAGCAAACAGCATTCCAGATCTGTATTTCTTACCAGTAAAATGATATATACACATACAATGATATACCTTAGCCTTCTAATCTACCAAAGAGGAACAAAACCTAGGAAGACAAAGTGGTGCTGTTCTAAAAATACTGATGTCTGTGGTCATGAAGACCATTTTTAAAATGATAATTATATTATGAGTTCAGCTTTGCATAGAACAAATGCTCATAGATAAGGAAGGTTAGCCTGGACTCTCCTACTTAAAAACCACCACATTTCATTTCCATAATAATTCGAACAGAGTTTATCACCTGTCTGCTGGTCCTGGTATTGAAACAATGACCACTTGTCAAGATTACTGCTAGCTCTTCCACAATCACACACTCACTTATTTCCTGGACCGCTGTTTTGATGGAGACCGTCGCGGTTTGCTCTCAAATAAAGATGGACAGATTTCCAAGTCGCCAATATAGTTTTAGTGCTTTTCCTATGAACTTTAAGAAACTAGCTAAGATGAACAACTTCATTTTTAACGCTGATATGTGACATATTTTAACCTGTCTCCATACAAAAGTGCGCTGTGAGCAATTGCGACTTTCTCCAAGCATGTTATGAATCACTGTGTGTACCCCGTTCCCTTTTTCGCATGCACCATTGCCACTATCTTACCTTTAGCGCTTTTGCTAGATTTCAATGCAGATGGAACTAGAGGGCACACATTAGAATTTTATATCAGTTCAAAAAGGGGAGAAAAGAGAGACATATGAAGGCAGAATGACATTCATCGAAGGCTCCCTAGGGAAGATAACACATGTTTTTGTCTCTCACCTGCTAGGCATGCTAAATCAGTGCAATGATAAGCTAATTTATGAAATATATTTCACTGAAACCTGGACATCTTTACTGTTGCTAGTTCAGCCATTAGAATTTCAGAAATAGCAGCGGCCTAATTTTTAAAACATAGGAGACAAGGATTTTCTAATATAAGGCGCGTGATAGGTGGTGTAGGCAGCTTCCGACTTCCAAGTAAAATAATTGCTACATGTGGTTACTCAGCCTGGACTCAGAATCTTTCTGCCTTCCTGAAAGTTCTCATAACGGTAATGAATACCATTAATTTTTTTATTCCAGTGTTAAAGTGCTTGGGTTTTAGCAAATGCAAACACATATAAGTACATCTCGTGTATTTCTATATGTCATCAATGGACATCATCATCTGTCCCCTGGCAGCTCTCTGATTCAGTGTCTAAACTTGTTCTTATACCTGTTTTGTCAATGTGCAGCCTTTACCCACTTTTCCTCAGACCTGTGACTTTAACAAAGCTACTAGGCAATTACAACCAGAACAGTGGGCCCGGCCCGGAGGTGACAGAAATGACTCCAGAGAAATGTGATCCAATGTTTCCAGGTGGGCACCATTAAAATACAATGCCATCATGGTGGCCTCCGAAGCCAATCCTGTTCATTAGCAACGGAGCAGATAGTTTTTCATATAATCAATGCCTTCTCCAAGGAATGACAAATTAAATGTGGATCAAATTAAAAGCATCTAAGCATAAAATTAGAGTCAAAATAAGCGTTTTTCCATTAAAAAGTGTTATTCAGCCTGGTGTGGTATTTCTTCCAAAGACTCCTCCTTGCCTGACTCTGATCTTCCTAACAGGTTCCTAAGAATCGTATACAGACGTCCTCCCCTACCATCTACACACACAAATATACAAACAGTCTCCCCTACAATCTACAGATAGAAACAAAGATACCTTCCCCTACCATCTACACACACAGATACACAGACAGCCTCTCCTGCCATCTACACACACAGATACAACAGACAGCATCCCCTACCATCTACAGACAAATACACAGACACCTTCCCTACCATCTACAGACAGATACACGGACAGCCTCCCCTACCATCTACAAACAGATACACAGACACCTCCCCTACCATCTACAGACACACTGAAATCAGCCTATTTCAGGCAGGAAAGTTTATCGACACAGTAGTGGGTTTCCCTGCCATCTATGATAGACACTGTCATCAAGAAACACGCAGGGTAAGAGGGGGACAGTTATAAAAGAGAGAGACTGTCTGTTTACCCACAAATATATTGGCAATCAGTAATGATGGGGAAGGAAATGCAGCAAACATTACTGATAGCTTAATGGCATTTAAATAAAATATTCACGGTATAAAGTTCCCTCGGAGCTCCTTGTTCTTTAAGTGTGCTGCTTTCAGGATGAAATGCCTTTCTCTGATAGGTAAATAATTTGTACAAATACTTGTCCATTTAATCATTTTCAATCTCTATTGTCCAATTTCTCTATGCATAGAGTCAAATTTTAAGGAGAATCTAAACTTTAAGATTAGCTCGTTGTCAAAACTAAATACTGTTTTTCTTAATTTGCTGGGTAGTAATAAAATTCTACGCTATGAACAGATACCACAAGGCTTAGAGCTGTTGCGAAAATAAGCCCGTAACTGGGTGTGTCTGATTTGTAAATCTGTGTTTGGATGATTTATTGATTTAAGTAAACAGATCTGCCACTATGTCAAAGGCCAAAGCATCCTGCTGGAAAGCCTTTCAGCCCAAAGGAGAGCTCTCAACAAAAGCAAAAGGGACATTTGTCGAATAATTATGGGGAGAATTCTTGGGGTATTAAATGAGGTACAAAAACTAGGATGGATTGAGAGGAGGTCAAAAATAATTTCCAGGTGAAGTAAAACACAGGCATTTTAGTATATGATAGTTGGTAATGACGGAAAATAAAGGAAAGAGAAACAGGGAAAAATTGGGAAGCTAAGGATTTTTTTTTCAATGTTGATTCCCCAAATCAAGAAAACTAAGGCAAGCCAAAACCTTGTTACAGAGACTTTGTTCCATTTTATAGCAAACTAAGAGAAAATTCAAGTCCTTAGAACCTTTGTACTTCCTCGCCCAGCAGAACTCTCAAGAGCAGCCTAGAAACAAACCCCCCTGGGCAGTATTCACAAGGAGATCAAATGGAAGTCTTAAGAAACCAGCAGCACGGGAGAGTTTCTTTGCTCCAAGGTCACAGACATAACCTAGCCGGATTAGAAATTACTGACAGCTCTTCTCCTCTGACGTTGCCCTGAAAACACTTCATAGGAGGGACAAATGACCTTCCCGGAGTCACTTCTCCGGACATCATTCGACAATTTGGAATAGGAACTTCCCATCTTTAACCCTCCTTCAAAGTTTAAAGATCACCCCGAACTCCTTCTGGACATGAATGTGTGCGGACAGGGGACTCCTGATGCCTTTGTGTCACGGTGGCAAATAAAAGATCACCAAACTAAATAGACCATTTGACACCAAATGATCTGTGGGAAATGGTCTAAACCAGCAGCCGTTGCATCCCCAGGGGTGTGCAGAGCAGTTTCCATAAGTCAAGATTATGTGCTCTGTATATATGTGTACACACAGGAGCCTTGCAGGATTCATCAATATTTCAGTGTCTCAGGTGACTCTGTGCATGGAAGGGGGAACGGGGGGCAGGGAGGGAGTCAAATAACTGGAGCCACCATTATCAGTGCCTTAAGTCTACAGATGAAGTCATAACTAAAGAGGAAGAACTATGCATTTTTAATTCCTATTTCAGATGCCTTTGCTCCAGGCAGAGAATCCCGACTAAGAACCACTTGTATTACAATTCAGATGCCCAGGTCTTTTTTATTTGTGTATTACTCCATGATGCCATATAACTTTCATAAGGAAAACCCACAGCGCTTCTTTAGTAGCCCGAATGCTTGACAGCACAGTTAGGAATCACAGAAGAATAAAAGCAGAAATTTTAAAAGGTATGGCATAGAAGAATGCATGAATGAAATGAAGAAGAAATGCAAAAATAAAAAGGAGAGAGAGGAAAAAACAAGAAGCAGGGGAGGAGGAAGAGGCCATGGTTGTCACTCAGGGTCCTATATCTGCCTAGCTCAAAGCCCTGGCCTCCAAATGAACAGTTCCAGAAAAGAATAATATCTCTTTTGGTGGCTTCCTCCATTCGTAACTGGAAGACTTCTAATATCCACTATGAGGATGCAGTGGCAAGAGGGGCCCTTTTCAGAAATCATGGCACCGATCTTCCTTACTTCCCGTATTTCCTAAGCATTATATTGAAATGTACAGATTTGTCCTAGCTGCCCCGGAAGTCCTCATTCACCCTCTTAGATTGTCATGAAAACTTTTTTTTTATCCTAATGAAAGAAATTCTAATACTATGTAGCACTTTAATGGTATTGCCAATTTTCTCATTATCAAGTATTCCTTTGGCACCGTCTTAACAATGACGTACTTGAATGGTGCCCCATGCAGAAATTGCACAGCGCATGTGTACTTTTTAGTGGGATTTACCTGAGTAACGCTAATGGGGAGTCACGCATGTAAATCTTCGCAAATCAAAGTGAAATATATCTCTACATATTCAAAATAAGGTTTACTGGAGGTTCATTTGATGTTTGTAAAGAATTCATGTGGAATGGTTTGCAAATGCCCCCATCGCGGTGAACGACTGGAAGAGAGACTATGTTCACGTTTGTTGCTGCCCTCAAGGCCAGTTAAAAATGAAATGCTGGATTTTAAGGGCATTTACCCCCCACTTTAGAAATATCAACCCCGTGAAAGAAAAAATAGGAACAGCTGCCAAGTATGTATAAGTTCAAAAGTTTTTCTATTGCCTGAAATAGAGATGCAAGAAATCACATTAAAGTTTTAAACAGAAACAGAAGTTTTCAGACAATGTAGATCAAAATCTATTAGAGATAAAATTGTTTTGACAAAAACTGTGTAAATACAATGCCACTGGCTGCAAGCCTGTTATTGAATGCGAGAGGAAAATGAGCCGAGCACTCCTGAAGGGGCATTGCTAAAGCAACACAAAATAAACACAGGCATTTCGGAATAATTTTTCACATTAATTATGTTCTCTTATCGTAGATGTATAACTAGCCAAGTATAACAGCAATAACAAGATAGCAGTGAAGCTATTTTACAAACAGGAAGAAGCAAATAAAATAATACTGATATGCTAGTTATTAGATTACTAGCCTTTTATCTTGTGAAATAGCTTCCCCGAACAAAAAGACTATATTAATCATCTCTGTTCCCCCAAGTAAGTGATATCGCATTTCTGGAAAAATAATGTTAACAGGCTCTTCCCTTAAAGATACCTTCATTTATCTGCCGATTTGCCATCTTTGAATCTCCAGTTATAAGAACATTTTCAAAGAAAATACTTACAGCATAACAACACTGTTTTGTTTCGTTATTTGTTTCTTTCTTTCTCTAGGTTAAACACAGTCTCCGAAGAGCACATTCTCCATTCTTCTTGCATGGAAACCTACGCCCTTTAGCCCTTCCAATATTATTTATAATTGTCACCTTACCCTAGAATTTATAATTTTATCAAGGAGGGGGAAAGCCGCACATTTGATCATTTGCTTTCTAATAACCTGCCCCTTCCTCTACCTCTAAATGAAGCTCTGCATTGCTGCTTGCTGCATGGACCGCGGAGGCCTTCTGCAGTCAGCCAGTCTCGGCCACGCCCATCCACAGCTGCCCTTGAGATGCCCTCCTCCACTTTCACAGCCAAGCCCAGAGTTAGAGTCCGGTACACTTAGTGCTGTTCCTCCAATTTCCACTCAAAAGGCACTGGCATAGCCTCCTGCTCTGTACCTGGAATCCTAGTCTTCTGATTTTCTTTTTTGCTATACATTACAGCACATCCCTGTTCTTCCATGTACACAATGTGCCTTCTTTTAAAGCAGCCCACTCTGTACACTAAGTATAGCAAATAGAATCAAACAGGCAACTCATTACTCAGGGCTAGAACTGACAGGGGATGGCAATGTTTTTTCTTTATTAGTTTCCAAACCTTTCCAGCCAATAAGAACACAAGGACTTCCCAAAAAGTAGGGACAATTATGTTTCTTTCACATTAAAAAGGGCATGTACTGTGTGTGTACCTAGACAAACCCTGGAAAGTTATTGAGTAGTCAACCTAAAGGCCGTGTTTCTGATAACATGGTACCAAAGGCCATCACAGGAAGATTCCAGAAGCCAGCGCCTCCTTGCTACTTCACACTTCAAGCTTTTGTGTCTACGGTTTGGTTTACATACTTTTGTTTGTACACACATGTAACAGAGTCCCAGAATCTCCAACACAGTCTTTGGAAGTTGAATTTCTAGGTCCTATTTATTGAAATTCCATGAGGTTTAGAATATTGACTTGCTTGAGGGACAATAAGGTACTACACTATGCTACCAAAGGCAGCATCAATCAATCAAGCATTATCTGTTAGGGACAATATGAGCAGAGACGAGAACAGGATGGCAAATTCACGGTATAAGACATTGAACAATTGACTTATTACATCAGCGGCATACATTTGTAAACAATAAAAATAATAAAAGAAAAGAACACATGTTTTATGTAAATGTTATGAATTGTACAAAAGACTTTATTTTCTTCTCATCTGTTGAACTTTGCTATGGGGAGACTAAGGAAAACGGGCAAAGGAGAAAGTCGGAAGGCCATGGATCTCACAAAGGGCAAGAGAACCCAGTCCTCTCGAGGGCCTAAATCATAGCTCGGGAATGATTTTAAAATGTCTTTAAAATGATTTAATATAGTGAGTTGAGATACATTACATTAGATATAATTAGACCTAGACAGGAAAGGTGGTTCTGGGAAGCTAATGAAATATCATTAAGGTTGAATACAAGATTGTTGATTAGGCTAAAGCTAATCCTGATTAGGATAAACAAGATAGGAGCTAGAGATCTTATTTTTCTTCTCATTTATTTATTTATTTTATGACTGAAGAAGATGTGTGCCACCTTGCCTTTAGAGGAGAGAAAAAGGCACATTCTGTTAAACATTCTATCACCATAATGCTTTTGACCATAGTTTTTGAAAGGCATTTGCCTTGAGAAATATATCTATTAGGGTAAAAAGCTATGAACAAAAATTGAATTGGCTTGTTTTTGCTTTCACGGCAATGTAGAATTGTAAGGTCCCAGCTGTCTGGTTGCTCCCTCTACTCCATCCTTCCCTCACGTTGTCCCGTACCGATGTCCTCCTTGCCCTCTACTTCAGCACCAAGGTCTTTCTCTGGTTTTAAAATCCCCAGTGCTGTCCCACCATGAAAAGATTCTTAGTCCTCCTCCAAGCCCGGCTTTATTTCTGGAAAGTCTATGCCTTGCCTGGAGTTCTATTTTTGCTACTGTAGGCAACTCTTGCCAGTCTCCCTGGGTAGATCAATTCAACCACCACTTTTACACTCTGGACTTCTCCCTGGAATCTTTCAGAGGGGCACTTTTCATTTCACTTGTGAAATTACTTGATTGTGCTCCATTTGGGGCCTTTGTATGGACCAACTGTGCCTGGTTTCGCTGATAATTACTTCCCCTAAAGCATGGTACATGGCTTGTGACATATGGAAGGTACTCACTGAACATTCACAACTTAAGGAACGAATGAGCAAATAAATACTGCAATGACTTTCACAACTGGATTGAAACGGTTAGTGCTGTACAGATGAGATCATCAGTTCTAGGCTCAGGAGAGACGGAGATGGCTACACCATCCTCTCCATAAACAAACTCACTATACGTGAAAACTCCAATAGCAAATGTGTCCATTCTTTAAGTACATATATCAACCATACAAACCATATTGCAGATGATGAGTTCAGATGCCCTCATAGAGGAAGAACTCAGTTCCGTTCCTGGATCACCTATAGTTCCTCTGACCATTGCCAAGGCCTATTTGTAAGTATTAAGAATTCATAACTTTAAAATTAACCGTTGACTAGCAATAGTGCTTATTGATGGAAACAAGAAAAAGTAAATTCTAGTGTACAAAGCCAACTAGATCTTGCAATTTAGGGAGTGTTACTGAAATACTGGAACCGGATATCCGCTTGAAGATATATAAGTTCATAAAACATTGGATATTAGCCCATTGCTTGTTCCTCTATACTTTCATATGTAACATTTCTTCTCTGATTTTAGCCCATGGTTTTTTTTTTCACTCTGGAATTATAGTTATAATGACACATATTTTCCTTTATTTATTATAACAATATTAGGAACAATATACAAACAAGATCAAACAAGTTCTGTTTATTATATATCCCACCAATGACCAAAGAAAATGCTTTGTTAGTTCAAAATGTAGTGTGTTTTGGGGGAATAGGAGGAGGGAAACTGAGTAAGAGAGAGCAGAAATAAAAGACAAGACAGGTGCGAATTGAGGTCTCCTTATTTATGACCCACTTCGTCTAGAGCGGGCCGTTCTATGATTTACAACACTCACTTATCAGAAACGGCTCTTTAAGGCGTCATCCCCATCTCTCACGTTCCCCATCTCTCTCCGACCCCCTCTTTCTCTGCCCCCCCCCTTTCTTCCTCTCTCCCTTCCTCCTTCTCTAATCTGACTGCAATCTAGAAATACACAATGAAATGGACAAAATGGTGGGTGTAAGAAATAAAGTCAAGACCACAGTCAGCTGACTCCACTGTCCCAGGCTGCGTCAGGCCGTGTGTCTGGGACCAGCTTTACCTTGTGCTCATCCTTATTGTTCCTTTCGCTGCTCTATAGTCAGACCCCCAGCCTGGCACTGTGTCCTTAGTATAGCCCTGCTTTGGAAAACCCTCCCATCCACGTTTCCACCAGCCATTCTTGAGAAGAAGCTGTTCCTCTACACCACCATGCAGGGAGGAGAGTTGCTGTGATCCTATTGCCATTCCCTGCTGATCTGGAACTGCATGGCTTGTGGCCCCTGGAGTCCCCACCATTGGTTGAGGGCTAAGACACTCATGATCCCTGTTTCTCCTACTCCCTGCTCACTGCCATCCTGCTTCAGATAATTCCGATGTATGGCAGGTTGACTGTCCACACTCCAGCGACTCAATTTTAGTGGCTCTACACTTTTGGAACCCGGATTATACCTAATCTTGTCACATCTAGGATGTGAATATAAATTTCCACGTTCACTCCAAGACCACAAATTCACACTGACTTGCCAAATGTTTCTCTTTCCTCTCCTCCCCTGTCTTTCTCTACCTCCAATTGGTTCCAATTTATAGTGCATTTATTCTTTCTAGATATACTGTAAGTTATTCTGATTCCTTCCCACATACCAGTTCTTTATTCTGCTCTAGGATTTTTTTTCCAACTGAGATGCCAGGGTCCAGTATACCAATGCCCCCCTTGCTACTACTTCCCAACTTTGGAATCTACTAAGTAGTGGGAAATATCCCCAAAGAAAACAGAAGTAAGCAAAAAGGCACTTTAATCTAGTATTGCCTTTTAGCTGTGGTCTTTTTCTTTTCTTCTCCCTCACAGTCAGATAGTTTACGAAAGTATTTCATCTTTTTTTACAGTCCTTCACCTGCATTTTATTCTTGAATCCACAGAGGATTGCTCTATCCTCCATAATTGCCTATTTGAGAACACACCGCTTCCTGTTTGCCATTTCCTGTCTGGGCCTGCCACTGACTTTGTATCACCCTTCTTCCCATCATCTACCAACTGCTACTGGCATGTTACGATACATATGCCAACTAGTACCTACCTCATGTTAGCACCAGGCCCTAAGTGCTTTACACTTCACCCCTCAGTTCCATGGAGCAGATCATATTGTTACCCCCACGTATAGAGCTACTCTCTCCTCTGTTCCCGCTGCCTGGGAATGGGGCCCCACATCTTAGGTTTCTATGGCTGTGTTTTGTGCTGTCCATGCATCTCCCCTCAGTTGCCAGAGACCTTCTAATGGACGCAAGTGATCACGTTCTGCTTACAACCCCATAGAGGTGCCCGTTAGTCCCCATACTGAAGCTGGGGGTCACTCTTATCGCCTGTCTGTTCATCATCTACTCCTTTCTCACCTCCTGGCCTCCTCCTACGCCACTCTCTCCTTTCTCTAGACTCCAGCACAATCCCTTGTTGTTACCAAGAGTTTCATTCTAGGGACAACACCTAAAGTCCACTTTCAATGGGCTATTTCAATTCAGTCTTCAAAACTCAGTTGTATGCCAGGCTGACCAGAGAGCCATCAGGATCCCTCGCGTGGACACTCTTCCACCCTGTGATTCCCAGCACCGAGGCTCACGTCACTCCTTTCCACTGAACTGTGCATTTGTGAAGGGCTTACAGGACTGCTCCTTTCTCCACTCTGACCAGTCAGTGCCCCTCATGGCACTTGTCAATATAGCAGAACTCAAATATTTACTTCTCCATCTTTTTCTGGTTCTGTCCTGATCTGAATGCACATGTGAAAAGAATGACTTCAAAGTCTTCCTTACACCTAAGGGAATTTTACTACATCATCTTCCAAGGATAGAAAATGATAAGCTAGCATTCCTAATGAGCTTTGTGTCCGTGAATATAAAATAATACAGATACCATTTGTTTGTTTGGCTAGGCAAGTTGTTTGACTCTAGTAACTGTTATATGTGTTGGGTATTCCTGCCCATATACCACTTGCTTTTCAAAGTCTGTTCATTGTAAAGATACATAGATGTTTGTCTAATAGACATTGGCACTCTCCTGTTTCAAATAACTTAAAGCATAAGTGCCAAACATTGCTGGGCAGAATATGAAGTCCTTAAAAAAAACTAGCTTCTATTCAATTCAGAAGGGAAAGCCCTATTTGTATGATTTGTAGGTAAATCAATAAGATTACTGTGGATTCCGGGTCTCTAGAGGACTATCTAGCATAAAGCAACGTATAAACTGCATGGTGCTGCATTGCTCTCTCAAAAGCTAATAAGCGTGGCTTCATAACGCTCCATTCCTTAACGTAATCCTTCTGCTATTGTCTGGCTTTGCATATGTATTCCTACAACCATCACTAAAACACAAACCATCTAAAATTAGCTGCTATACTTAATAGTTAATTTATTTTATTTTCTTCACTTGGGTTTCGAAAAACATGACCATTGGACACTGTAGCTTTTCAATAAAAATATTTAGCATTCTTTCCTACTGCTTATAATAGCAATATGAAGAAAATACACCTTGTCTGTTTTTACTAGTGCTGTTCGATATGATTTTGTTCTAATTCGTTCATCTAATCTAGCTCCAACCTAACTCCCAGCTCCAAGAAGGCTTCCAAGGCCAGAGATAAATTAATAAGACTCTGTTCAGAGTGGTACTTTCTAAAATTACTTTCAATTTAATAACTACAGGTGGACTGCTGATGTGTTTGTGTCAGATGAAGTTGTTTTTATTTTTCGTGAATGATACAAATTCAAATAGACAATAAGACAACCACATATAACCCTAGTTATTATAGACATAATTCATATCTACCTTAATGCCTAAAGCTAGCATTTTTTTACTTTGACCATGACTTATACAGCAAGCTTCCCATAATTCCTTGCTTTTCACAGTTGCACAGAATTGGCAAGCTGCTCTGCTATGCCCCCATCCTCACTAAAATAAATTGACTCCCAGAGTTTCCCGGAAAGGCTATAATTTCATTTTCCAGTCTGAAAACAATTAATAAAGTACTCAGCAGTGAGTCTCAAATAATACAAGGCAACTTGACCTTGGCAGAATGCACACTTCATTTAACTAGGAATGATATTCCCTTTTGAGTTTCTCCTGATTAAAGTCGGCAATACTGTGATCACTCGAGCCTTTTGCTGAAGACAGAACCCACTACCTGGGCTTCACTTCCTCACTTTCTAAATGATTCAAGGTTGGGGTGCATTTACAAAGAAAACCAGGAGCTGTTGAACTGGCTTGGTTAGTATGAGCACTTAGTGTTCTTGCATAATACCTGGGTTGGGTTCCCAACATCAACCAGCTCATGACTTCCTATAACTCCAGTTCTGGGGGTCGTCCAACACCTTCTAGTCTTTGCAGGTACCTGTGCACATGCCGGACATAAAAACTCATGCAGACACACATACAAGCACGTAAATAATCTTTAAGAAAAGTAAATGACAGATAACAATGTACAGAATGATATATAAGTAATATTCTAATAAAATTGTGACCACTTTTATACAACAAAAATATCCCCCAAATTAATAAACACAACAGAGAAAATGCAGTCTGTGAACTAGATCGGAAGCTATGATGTCACTAGCCTTTGATGTCATTAGAAGGACACAGAGCATGTTCAACTCAACTCTCAAAGACCGGAAACAGAATCAAGTGCCTAGTTCATAAGAAACAATAATGAACATTATTTTTTAATTTAGGGGAAGATATAATAGAGCAGGCAGGCTTTGAACTTAGACTCGAAGTCTAGTTAAACCCAGATGAATCAGAAGAAACACAGACATTTCAGCTGTAGCCCACAGCATCAGAGCAGCTAACGCTAAGCATGTACGATGCAACAGACAACGCACCATGCCTGGTATCAGTGAATGGCACAGTCCTCTGAACTGGGCTGTGACCCTATCATATCATGCTCACTTTGCTGGGAACAAAACCAAAGCTAGAACAGCTTGAGTCACTACTCCAAGTTGCCTCAGCTGAGTCTCTGGCCGCTTAAACCCAGAAGCTGCCTTTAATCGCCATACTTCATTGGCCAAGATAGCCTCCTAGACTTTGTATGACAGGGAGAGAGCTCACCCAACTATGATAGAGACTGAGTAGGACATACGGACATACAGGTTAGAGTACAGACTGCATTGGAAATATAAAAACTTTCCAAATTGAGGTAAGGCGCCATGGAAGATTGAGATTTGGGGAGAAACACAGAAGAGCGGCTTGTTAAACTCCGTAAAAACACTCAAGTTTTTCCACAGCTGTGCTGGGTGAGTTCCGCTGCAGTAACAAAGCTTTTGGATTGTGCTACATCCCCAGGAAGTGAGTGAGCCACAGGTAGTCTCTGTCTGTTGTCTTCAACTTGAGCTCAGGATGAAGGACCAGCCTCTGTTTGGACATGCTATTCTTACGGCAAAAAGGAAGCTCGGAAGACAAGCTATGCTTCTTAATGGCTCTGTTTACCTGTCGTTATCCGAAGAAAATCACAGACTGTGCTGACAGTGCAAGGGGCATCGTCCTCCCTGGGAGCCTCCAAACCACACAGACATAGGTGAGAAGCATGATCCTTTTCCAGGAAAGGGGAATGGATTGTGGGAACAGTAATGTCATCCGCCAGAGAAAGCCTGTGCTCTTTGCAGATACAGTCATCAAGCATTAAGGCAGCAGAGCGGAATGGGCGCCCTTCTTAGGGGAGGCGATTCTCTTGTTCTCCGCAGACAGGGAACTCTGTCTTAACGAGAACACCACTGTTCTAGCTCTAAATTTTCCATGTAATATCTGTGCATATATGATTTTATTGCCTTGTGCTTAAAATTGGTCAAAGATGGGAAAAGTCCATCAGAGACAGCCTACATGAACTGGAGAAAGCACGAATGCTTGACACGCAGTGTCTCACAAGTAAGATGAAATTTAATTAGAAAAATGCAAACTCGGAAAGAAGCCAGTGAACACGAGTTCACACTCTCCTCCTTTCTGCCCAAGGAGACATTATGTTTAGGATAATTTGACCCACTGCCTCTTTAGGGCTCTTGCTCTAGTAATTCTGGTCTCATGTGGAATCGAGCGATACAAATGGCTGAGTGCTAATGTAACAACATCTTACTGCTAACACATCACCTCGAAAATGCCAGTGGGCAAAGCAAACGGATAATGGGATGATGTCACTGGGACATCACTCCCAAGCCTTTCGCTGAGTTTTCTTCTCTGCGCGGCAAAAGTCTAAATATTCTTCATGCTGTCTGTTTTCCTGTCATTTGTGACCCCCAAGACCTTTTCAAGAGGTTCTTTTCATTCCAGAGCCTGGTTCATTGATCCCCTCCCTGGTCCTGATCAAGCTCCCTTCTTGGACTCCTAGGTATATGTAGATGTGTATCTGAAAAGTTACCATTTCATCTAAGCATCAGGTTAACTGATACCAGAATACAGCATAAAAGATCAACTTTTGCCCGGTATTCTATCTGAAAAGTATGCCTTTGTTGTTTAAAGAGGAAACCCTAGTTTTCTCAGAACACACCTTGAAAGTCTACAGAAGGCAACATATTGGGACACGTGACAAACATAAGATGTGCGATATGACCTTACAGAGTAAATGAATAAACAGATGCATAAGTGAGCTCGCTGATCATTCCATCAGGTAAGCCCATTCCGTGTAGTAGACTTGCTAAACCGTTTTTGTTTTGCTTTGTTTTATGTAAGAAACCCAATAAACACTATTTGCTGTTTTCCAGGGCAAGTTAGAAAAGGCATGGTTGGTTCTTAGAGAAACAGATTAATGTCACTTCCTGCTCTCCCTATTATTCTTGTCAGTTTAATGCATATATGCAGGGCCTTGCGATCATATTCACCCCATTGACTTCTCTCATTCCCCTCCTATACTACTGATCCCCTGATTTTCCCTCTTTATTCTCAAAACACATGTTTACTACTCAAGAGTAGGGGAGTAAAGTCAATGCTGAAACCTCTACCCACGGAAGAGAAATTTGTCTATGATCTTCTAAACGGTTTTCTTCTAAATACTGAAGAACATGATTAAACTGTCATCAAGATCTACAAAGACTTCTTTTATGCTATAATGATCTATCACACGTAATCATGCTCAAAGAGGAACACGGGTAGCTCACGGCAGAACTGCATTCACTGCATTTTATTAACTCCCAAATATCTAAATTAACACACAAAAATTTCCTGTAATTTTTTAATCATCTGAACATTTCACTTATGTGGCAATTTCAATCGCTTATGCTACGGTTGTTTTAGCACAGGAACTCAAATATTTTTACAACCTGGATGTTATGGGAAAATGACAGTGTGCTGGGTTCAGTCATAGCAATGTACTTAGAAGAACACATGTAAGGTTTCATCTTATGATCCCATTGTTGCTCTCAGATCAACAAACCTAGCTATCTTAGTTTTGTATAGCTGCACAACAGTGATGTATGATGTTTACCTAACTCTATTTTGCTACATTTGCAAAAAAATTCTGTTTATAATCTAACAAATCTTAATCTTTAAAAAGATATAGTTGATCATGAATTCAATCACAAAATCATTAAACTATCCAAGAAGGCATTCTGAAAAGGAGGAAACTGGTAAATATAAAACCTGTCATTATAATATCATTGGTTTGTTTGCACAACCAAAAAAGTACAATCTCCATCATGTAGCAAACAAGAGATGCTCAAGGAAAATTGCTATAAAAATAAGAATAAATAGCAGAATGAGTATTTCAAACACAATATGAGACTTTAAAGAAATGTAAGAATAAGTCTCTCAAAGCAAAAATATTAGTTTTGAAAAATGAGATGTAGAAGGCATATATCATTTTTTAAAATGATTTATTTTTATTTAATATGTTTGAGTGTTTTACCTGCCTGTATATAAGTGCACTACATGCATGAAATGCCTGCAGAAGACAGAAGAGAGCATTAGAACATCTGTAACTGGAGCTACAGACAGTGTGGGTGCCATATTCATGCTGGAAACTGAATCCTAGTCTTCTATAAGAACAAAAGTGCTCTTCACTGCTGATCCCTCTTTCCAGCCTGGAAGGCATATTTCTTAATAGAAAATACTAAGTATAAATTGTCTTGATGCAATTCAAATCTTTCTGTATAATCTTTGAATTTTAAATATCTGCATAAAATATTATCAGTAGAAATAAGATTATAAGGAAGTATTACACATCAGCATGTCATTCAATGGTAAGCCCACTCTACTTTTCTTCTGTGGTCACTAGGGATTGACCACAGGGTTTCCATATGCCAGGCAAGGACTCTACCACTGAGCCTTAGCACACTTTCTAAAATTATTTCATAGACTTTCCAGATTTTCTTCTGTGAACCTCTATTATTTTAATATCACAAAATAAATCGTTTTACAATCTGAAAAGAATTAGCCAACCTGTCTGTATCAGAAAAAGGATTCATTATGAAACAGACCTAAACAGGTTGTGTGGAAGGACCTATCTTCTACGTTAGACTTCAGTGAATACGAAAGACTCAAATATCAGGTGATAATTCCACTTCTATGGGAGTTATTGCTTGTTTCTAGATCCTAGGCAGTGACAGCTTTGATAGGAGACTTTTCTCTCTGGTGTGAAAATACCTTGCCTTTGCCCCCTACACTGAAGTAAAAATTATTACCCCAAAAAAGTCTTAGAAAACAAAATCAATGGTGATGCCCAACTCCATTGCATTAACAGGTTTTTCATCAAATTCTACAAGTAATGCATTATATTTCCTTTTCCACGACAGCAGCAAGAGGTGATTTCCATTATGCTGCTCTCGTATTTGAAAGAAGATGATTCATTCTCTAACTATGAGCCATACAGTGAGCTGCAAACACTCCCATCTGGAACTTTATTTCTATCTTCAATGTAAAGATGGTTCGGGGTCAATTTAATGGGCTTATGAAACAAAACCTTTTCCAAGCCGACATTTAAGATGAGAAGAGATCTCCATTTAAGCATTTCACACATCAAGTTGTAACAACTTTATATAATAGGGCCGGGGAGAGGTGGCTGATGGCTGCAGCCTTGGCTCACGTACAGGAATAGAGACATTCGGAACATAAAACATTTCCAGTTGCCGCACAAAAATAGTCCTGTTTTCCTCTAATGCCGAGTGATTACTTAAAGGATCACGGCAAAGAACTTACTGTTCTCTTTTAAAGAGATAATCTCAAGTCACGTTGAAGTACTGATTTGTGTTTAGAAATCCGGGTTGTAGTTCTGCCTCCCTGCTACACGGATGCCTACAAGCAACTGGGGAAGACACGGCGGATGCATCCAAACCTTGCCATTTACACGGGATCTTCTGTCCTAACACAAAAGGACCGTCTACTTCTTAAACTCTTTCTCCTTCCTTTCCATGGTCCAGGTTAAAATGATTTCCTGGAACCGTTCACCCAACCCTAATCTACCAGGAGACCTCAGAGCAGCTTGTGTCTAATAACAGCTCTGTGGAGACCCTTGAAATTTTAATGAAGACCCATCAAGCTGTAAGAAGAACATGTCACTTTATGTTCATTACTTCCTGGTACCCGACTGTAGAATTTGCATGGTTACACCTCAATTAAAAGTTGAATTGAAGTTAATATGATTTAAATAAAGAATTCAATAAAAAGAGTTGAGGTTCTTTTCTTAATAGCATATCTCCCCTTTGGTGACCGCTATGGTCATTACCTCCAGATAACTGACCGACACAGCCCTTTGGTCACTGAGGAACCTGGCAGCGCTCTCAGTTACTGAGTGGAGATGAGAACTGTATGGAAGGTTATTGTGTAACCAGGTACCTTTCTTTGCTGCCCTGGCGCCTCCATTATTTAACAAATGCTGATTTTTTTTCCACTATAGTTATTTTTCTGTAGTATTTCTAAAAAAATAGAATATAGCTAAGATTGATGCTCATCACCCCCTTTGTCCTGCCAACTTCATCATATGATCGGCAAAACCTCTAGATTAAAATGGGATACATTAGCTAAATCTACCATTTTAAGCAGTGATTCCTGTCTGTTAAATGCCTTAATCTCTATCATTTGTGATTGCTCTAAAGGAGGAGAGGAAACAAGAGAGATCTTCACAGGCATGTAAACATGGCTTTAGCTTTTTAATTGGGCTTTGCAGAGTATTGCGCAGGGAAAGGGAGAAAGAAAAAGAAGGTTGTGATCCTGACACACAGTCTTTAAGAGCCTCAATTCCTCTTTGCCTTCCTGGAGAACGCCTTTGACTGGGTTGTGCCAAAGAAGAAAGGGGAGGGTCGCTAACCCAATTTTCCAATAAAATGTCCAGGTAGGCTCAGCCCTGAGGACCCCGAGAAATTCTACTTCCATGATGCAACTTATCTTAGGTGATCTGCTTAAAGAAAGAGAATAGTCTCTTAATGATACTATTGGTATCTTTCTCAGAGTGGTTTGCTGAAATACTGCAAGGGGTCAGCTGGCTGGAGTCACAGAGGAGAGCCGTCAGTCAGTTTTGTTTGTTAGTGAGTGGAGCCAAGTTAATAAAAGGTAATTCAAAGTTTGGTGGAAACTCAGGCCCAGTGACAACGAGGAGAGGAGCAGAAGGACCACATAGATGGCTCTGTCCAATGATGCCACTTCTATTGTCATGTAAATGAAGCCACTCGTGCTGGAGAGCAAACCCAGTTAGAGTCCTGTCTTGGGTTTCCCACTTAGCCCCCACAGGTCTCTGTGTGCTTTAGATTTAGTGGGGCCATCAAGGCAGGGACCTGAACAGCCCTAGGAAGCTGTCTGAAGTGTCCTCCTCGGCTGAAATAGTCCCTAACCTGTGTCTGCCCTAGAGATACCAGGCAAGAAGAGCAACCGCGTCCTTTTCACCAGAGGTGACCTCGTGTCTGACCACATGGGAGGCTTCCATGAACCAAAAGAGAAAAGTTGTCAACCAGACATCTTTGTCATGCTGAAAGAATGCAGCAGGAAGAGGGTTTTTTTTTTATTTGTATAAAATATATTGTTCTTCCAGGGCTGCAGTGAAATAGTTTCTATTTAATTGCACAGAAATCCTAAGAAGGTTACAGCAGCGAAACATTAAAATTCTAAGGGCAACTAATAACATTAAAACTTTATAGCCCCAGATAGAATAATTTAGACAAAAACAACATGAACATATGTTTTGTGTAATAATAACAAACATTTATAGCTGTCAAGAGAGAAAAACACAGGTTTATGCACACCTTAATGGTGTGCATGGGTGAGCATGAGTATATTTAAAACATAATATATTACAAAAATGACAGCAGGCATGGCTCTTCTGGGTACTATGTTAAATCAATGAATAAATTACCAAAAGTGAGCTGTGGCTGTTTGGATGTGTAATTGAGCTTAACGTATGTAGTGTTATTTCAAAAGAAACTGTTCAAGGAGTTCCAGGCCCAATCCACTTCGCATCTATCCTAGGCAGTTTACAAATAGCAATAAATGAAACCGCTTCACAGTGGGAAGGAAGTTTAGTTATACACATTACTTAAATTGGGGAAAAGTTAATTTTAATATGCTTTGCAGGAATTGAAAACAAACACAATAATTTGCGTATGTTCACCAAACTGGAAATTGAAATGATAATATTTGAATGCATCCTAATTATTCGCTGTACGGCTCGCAAAATCACCAGGAGTTATCGGTCTCACTTTAAGCAAACACCTATACAAACCCTTCATAAATATATAGGTTTATTATAATACTTCTTAATTACACCATTCGAATGCCACACTTTCTCAAAAAATTATGAGGACCACAGAATATGACATAACTTTCAAGCTTGTTTGTGCTGACCAGTTAATAGCCACTAGTAATAACTGCTGCAGATGAAGCCATTAATGTGAATTTGGGGAATAAAAATAACATCTTATAACTTTCTTTTTTAATTATAAGGTTGTTTGTCTTACTCAGCGCCCTACCACAGTTTTATGGAGCAGGAAAAGAGGTACGATGTTTTTATTGTCCTAGGCCTATTTCTTCCTGCCCTTAATTGTCTCATAATTTTTTCTGTATTATGAAAAGCCACAATTATTTTACATGGGAAATCTGAATCAAATTTCATCAGAATTAAGCTCCACATCTTTTAAATTACAGCTCTTTCTGGCTAGCCAAGAGGCCCATCCAACAAGTGTGATTTCTTTAAGAGACTACGACTTCAGGCAATGTCACATGTTACCGTGGGCTTAGGCAGCCACCGCGCCGAGCCCTTACCTTCCATTTCTTTTCTGTTCATAGGGTCATTACATCATGGCAGATACAAGATGCAGGAATGTCGTGTGCTCCACAAAAGAAGACTATTTTTCCAGAACAGCATATTTTTATCTGTCTTATTAACCCTATGCTGTGTCCTCATTTATGGCCACCTAAGGCCGGGATCTTCCAGTGTTGTGTGTAATTGTGCAGGGCCCTGGACTCACAAACCCAGTGGCTTGCTTTTCTTCCTGTACTTCCACAATGGCTTCTTACTGGCGCTGCGTGTAACAAAATTAAGTTTGTGTTTACCAAGATCTTTTTATTCGGAATAGCATTACAGTTAAACAGGAAGCCGGTCCTTGGCGTTCTTAGCAACATTTTAACTCATTGTTTGTCAGTATTAATTCACTTTTCCACACTCTTCTCTCCTAGTTGTGCACAAACTAACCGACTTACTGACCGCCCAGCATGATTGCTGAGGGCTCACGAGGCCTCACGTGCTTTCCTGAGCACACGAGGATTAACACAGCTGGAACAGTCAGATGCAGACAGACAACGAAGCCCACTTAACTGCTCGGTGTTCCTTCGCGGATCAAGGCATAGACCTGCGCTTTACACAGACTAAAAGGCGCTAGCCACAGATACTGACTTCGATGAACCTTCTTAGAATAGAAGCTGCCTTTTTCCATTCTCTTGTGAGTCTTCTATGTCGGCAACACAGGTCATGCTTCTCCACCTCTAACCCCACAGAGGCATCGCTGGCTGTTAACGCAGAAAGTGTCAAATGCAGGAAGAAAGAATTTACTGAAGCCTCTACAGACAAGGCCGTAAGAGCCTGAGCCTTTCCCTGACAACACTTACTTTAAGAGAACCATTTTCCTTTTCTTATTTAAACCAAGCCCTATGGAATTAGAAGCAAAGAATCAGAGATGTAGACAGTAGGAAGGGATCGGCGGCTGAGCCCATGTTAAATCAACTAGCCACGTGTCATGTTTCAAATGCTACAGTATGAATAATACACCCAGCAAGAATAAATGATTCACAGACAGTTTACTGTGGCTCTCTAAATTCACGTTAATAAGAGCATAACATCAATGACCCCTAGTAAGAAACCAGCAGCACAAATTTCTAATAACTACATTAACAAAAAACATTCAAATAATATTTCAAGAGCTCGGAACTGTTATCTCTTAAGAACTCTAGAACTGTTCATCTTACGATATATTCTAGAACTTAAAAGAATGACAAGACCACACGCTGAACCTATGGGGTCTCCATGACCAGAATTGTCACACTGAAGAAGGAGTTACAGAAGTCATCACAGAACGGAAAGCAAAAGGCACCACCTGTTCTGGGACTGATACACACACACACACACACACACACGCACACACGCACACACACACACACATCACTCCCATCACCGCCACTGGTACCACTGAGGTGCTTGACTCTGAGTTCTGATCCTTTAATGCTCCTCTCCAGGATCTCCTTCACACCCTTCCCTTCTGCACTCTGTCCTGGATCTGTCTTTACCTCAGTCTGTCCCTTCGGTTTCCATGCCCAATTTGCCCCTGGGTCCTATGGTTTTCCTTCATCTCCTGACCCATTCGAGGTCCCTCATTGTCACCCAGAACATTTCCCCAGCTCCCCAGCTAGCACTGCCTGAGAAGAGGGATACAGACCCCCAGGTTGGCAGTAACTGTAGGAGTTTATTGATAGAATATCTCCGGTCTTTTGACAACCCCCTTACGAATTAGTCGGTTGGCTCTCATGTGATCAGCCTAGGAGCGGAAGAGGGAGGCAGTGCTGCCATTCATCATATGCACATGACACAGGTAAAGAAGAGACTCTCTGACACCCCTGGGTCACCAAGTTCCATCTGTTTGTGTGGTCTGAGGACATGTAAACTTGCCTCCGTCACCCTGTTGCTGACCTTTGATGGTTTTTTTATTTGTTCTATCATTGTTCCATCTCAAAGTTGGTTCCTCCTTAGTGAAAATAACTGAAATTTAATTTAATCTTACAGGAAAAATTAATTAAATTTGAGGGCTTTTTAACTTACAAAACAAGCCAATTATTACCATATATTTTATTTCAGTTTTATAAAATATTAGCTTGCAAAATCACCTTCTCATCCCAGCTATTTAAGGAGACAACTGGTCTATGATATTCGTTAGTTTTCCATGGCTATGACACACTGAGGTAGACTACTCAGACCTAACATAGACAACTCAAAAGGAAAGATTTACTTGGACTCAAGACTTCCCAAGTCCAAGATCAACTGGCCTAAGACAGGTACGACCGTTGCAGTGGTGGGAAGTTTGTCAGCTAGCAATCTGCTCAGCTCCTAGCAGCCAGAACGCAGAGAGAATTAGCAGGGGGCAGCAGTGCAAATGTCCTGGCTGTGTGCCCAGTTAGCTAGCTCCTCAAAGTAGGGCCACCCTCGACCGCCCACTGTCTTCCCGGAGTGCTATCAGATTATGGATCCACCCAGGGACTGGTCCATGGTTAGAGCAAAGCCCTTCAGGATCTGAGTCATTTCCCCAGAGACCATCAACCAGAAATCAAGTGCCCGGGTACATGAACCAATGAGACACACTTCGGTATAGTATATTAAAGTTACAAAGTGAGACGAGACTACAATCAAAGCGTAGAAATGGAGAGGCGGACAATGCTACCTTCTTCTGCCAACATTTGGCATTTTTATTAAGCGTAGTGTAACTCTCACATTGTTGAGGAATGATAATCTTACCGAGGCTCTGAAGGCTAATGATAAAGCCTAAACAAGACACACTTCATTGAAATTATATTGTTTACTAGGCTCTTTTGAAAATCACTAAGAATTATTTAGATAAAAACTACTATTTTAGAGCATGATGATAGTACGTATAACCCACACTGACTATGAGTCCCTAGTTGCTTAGTTCAGAATCTCAGTGAGCTAATTCAGAAATAACTCCTTTTAAATGTCTTTTTTATAAAACAGGTTTCCAAGCATAGGCATTGTAGGCTGCTATTCTTTGCTTTTACCGTTCTAAATGTGAGATGTGGTGGTGTGGAGTATTGAGCATTTAGTCTTCTCCAGAGTTCCACATAACTGGACAATGTTCCATCAGGTTCATTAAGTGTAAGTAGCTAAGCCATCTTAATTCTACATAACCTCAGGGAGGTTGCAAAATTTATACAAATACTTAAATGACTAAAATAATTAACTTGAAGGACCCTAATATAACTTAAGGTTTTAGTTTCTTTTGTGAGTTTTTGTTTATTTGAGGAATTTTAAAATAGTCCCTGAGAGATATATTATGCTAAGCATGGCAGTGTACAAAACAGTGAACAAGAAATGGTCTCCATCTCTAACTTCAGATACTGTGCAGGTCACAAAACATCTTTACTATAACATTTAGAAAGCGAATGTGTTATCTGTGTTACACCAAGGTGTGAACGCTACAGGAACGTTGGGGATAAATTGGGTCACATCTATAGATGGGTGCTGGGCCCGGTCCCCAGCACTGGCACCTGCTGAAGAGCCAGCGAGTACAGCTGAACAGAGATGCAAGGAGCTGAACCAACACAAATTAAAACCTGGATGGTTTGAAAAATAAGAAGTGACCTTAGGTGGCTATAGTGAAGGAAGATGGGTGACCTAAGGACCTTCCCAAAGAAGCAGTGGCACAGAGCAAAGGATTCCGAGTGAGGGAATCGTGTGCATACAGGACAGGGCCAGGGAAGGACCAACATGGATGTTACACACTGGGAGCTCCAGTCTAGGAAGCAGAGAGCTTTGTAGAGAAACCCCGGAGGGAAATGAATAGCAGTGCAGTCCTCCAAGGCTGTGAGGCACCTAAGAAATCCCAGTTTGTTTACTGTTTTATATACTGGGTTTAGGAGTAAAGTTCCTCTTAAAAATAGTGGCAGCTAAATTTACACTTGGAATTCATCCATCAGGAGCCACTGTTTTCTCTAGAGATTAGTACTCTGAGGCTCGGGGACTATTTGAGGAAAACACCAATTCCAACCAAGAGAAGGCTCAAGAAGAAGGAAATTCCGAAATTGCCCAGGGCACAACACCTCCAGGCCTGGTCAATTCAGCTATGAGATAATATTAAAAGCCACCCGTCCCTTCTGCGCCCTTGGCATGGGAGCGCAGCTTCTCAGTCCAGCTTTCTACCAGCCCCAGAGAGCAGCTTCAGAGCCTTGTGAAAGCACTAAAGTTAGGAGGAGACCTTTTCTTCATATCTGTCTCCTATGAAGAAAAAAAATCTTTTCAAAGCACCATAGGGACGTCTTTCCAAGTCCACTGGCCAGGCCTGTGTGCATCTGTTGGCTCAAACCGATGGCAAAGGAATGGTTTTGGTTGCCTGATAGACCAACCATAATATACTGCCTGGCTACGGAATGTGATCAACATCTCCTGAAGACACTGCACACAAGACAATGGCTATGAAGGCAGAGTATGTGATTCTGCCAGGAAAATGCTATATGCCACCTGCCATCTTAAGTTTAATAAGGATTATTTGCTGTTGCCGTTTCTGATTAAATCATTAGTGCAACAACCTCAACCTATTCCCCTTCTATGAGGACAAGTGTGCCTACACTTTCTAATATCCAATTTTACTATTTATGGGAATGGAGAACTATTGATTGTCGTGGAAAAGTACATATAACAAGAGCTCCTGCTCCAAGGCACTCGTTGACAGGAGGCTGTCGGACAGCATCTGCTTAAAACGCAGGACTCCCAAAGAGATCCCATCCTCACACTTGCTCACCTCGTTTGCATTTTGTGCGTGAGCCAAGGGAGAATTGTCGTTAAGCTTTTTGTGGACAACTAAAACTCAAATAATCTGCATATAATAGTTGAATACACCATTTCTCAGAGGTCTGATTTCAGGAAAACAACTGGAAACTACTCCACACTTGGACAAAAATCCAAAGTGACTTGGAAAGAAGACAAACACATGGGATATCGGAGTTACCTTTAGTCCGTAAGATCTTTGTTCAGCTCATTATTCTCTTTGTCCTATATTAAACAGTTAATAATTCTCAGCCTTCAAACGAAAACGAAAGGCAATTCCCAATGACTGAGTTACAGTAGCAGTCACAAAGTCCATATTTATTAGGAAATGAAATCATTTCATGTCATTCTAAAGCACTTAAAACACAACAATACTGTACAAGGGCGACTTTGAAAACGACTTCTGTTTTCTGTTCATATTATTCTCATTAACTTCAGTGAAAAAGCACAGTGAGATAAGGCCGTTATTGAGAGCCAAAAGGCCTCCTTTTACAGGAATACAGCTCTTAGAACAGCTTGTCAAGAAAAGGAACGAGGTGGGATTTTTAAAAAGTGTCCATGTGAAGCCACTTGCTAAGTGGACAGAAGGTCAAGTTGCAGAATGTCCTACGTCTTAGTTGATGGGGAAATTGGGACATGCTTATTAGCTGCCATTGCCCTGCAACAGACATGATCAATGATGCCATAGAACACCCTCAATACAAGAATCACCAGTATAACATACTACAATCAGTTATTCCTGTTACAAAGCAAAAAGAGGAAGGAGGGAGGAAGGGACGGAGGGAGGGAAGTAAGATGACATGCAACAGACAAGCAGTCATTGGAACTGAGGGTTGAGAAAGAGAAAAGAACTGAAACAAAGAAGTGCTTCAAAACTCCTCATAATTCAAAATGCACAGGCATTTTATTTGGATGGCTCAAATAAACATTATAGGTTCAAATATGTTGAAGAAACTTATCTTTCTTTTCTGGCCTCTTAACTGGATCAGAAATTCTTGCTAGAAATGGATGGTTTCTATGGGTTTTATCCACATGGCACCATAGTGAGATTCAGTATCTCTCACCCTGAGCCCTATCTGTAGGATGAAGTTTGAATACCTATAAAGAAGTGTCAGATGGAGGACAGCGGGGAAGTAAATCCAACAAAGCTGGCTTGAAAAAAAAATGCATGAATGCTTATGTCTGTGCGTACTACACAGAGCGCGTCCCAGAGAAACCATCCAGTCATTTCATAGACCAGAGTTCTCCTGCTCTGTGTGTCCTAGGAAGGTCTGGAAGAATAGAAACATTATTGCATTAGCTAAACCTTACATTTATCATTTCCTAGAAGGATCTATATGAACACAGACTATAGTGAACCAAATATAATATGTCAGAGATTTGACTTTGTTAGACATTCAAATAGTGGTATGATCTAGTTGTGCCCTTTGAATTTATGTCAATTTGGCGACCTCTGCCTTTGCAGGTTCAATCTCATCTAATCTTGTTAAGAGGGCTTTAAAGCAAAGACCACAAATTTCATCAACTAGTGTGCTGGCCAGTTACTAATTCCTATTAGATGCTTTTAGGGTCTTACTTCAAAGAAGTTACCCAGAATTTACCCTTTGAGCAAGCATTTTAAAACAAAGACAAAATATAAAGTAAAATATAAAATCCAAGTAACTGACTACAATAATTGAAGGGACTTGCCTTAAGAAAGCTTAATAGTAATAATAGAATTGTGGGATTTTTCTTTTTTAGGGCATAAATTACTACTTATTGCGGGAAATAGGTGAAATGGCCACTTAAAGGTTCCCTTACAATTGCTTTGTTTACAATGAAAACCAACAGGCAAAGGAACTGGGGGAAAGCATAGATAGAAAAGGCAAACAGTGAAATGGGGTTGGGCTATTATTTACACAGCTAAGACAAACATTGCATCCTGAATGGTGGGAAGATAAAGTGGAGTTACCACCTCAGCATTAAAAGCAAAATACACATCACATTAGTACAAAATATATATATTATATACATAAACTATACTATAAGCTGAAATATTAGCTAAACTGAGTCAAACAGAAGTTTACTATGGACCCGTGCTTTCAAGGAGTTTCCAGGGTTGGTGGAGACACCTTCAGAGCTTATAAAAGTATAAATTCCAGGATGAAATTAGAAAGCACAGCACAAGGCTGGGTGTAATTCACCACCAAGGGTGCAGCCTGAACATACATGCAGTTCAGCCCAGGCAGGACAGACTTGGCAAGAAGCCGCTCTTGAGAGAATGGGATTGGGATCCTACTCCGTTCTCACAGAACCGGCCTCCCCCTCAGCCTTTCTCCAGAGACCATCTGAGTCTGACTCCATTCTGAATCCATTCTCTGCTGCCATCTTTACTCTGTTCGGGATCAACATTCATCCCTTCTTCCTCTCCCACCGGAGAAGACACATATTCTTTCTTGAGCATCACATCTTGACTCCTCCACCCAACTTCCTCTCCTCCATTTGAATCGCTGTACAGCAGTCTCCTTTAAACATGGTGGATGTATTTCAAGATGCCCGCAGTGGCTTTCTGAAGCCACATATGATCAGACTCTATGGAGTCCACATTTTCTCCTCTATACATATACTAGTAATCAAGCTTAATTTAAAAACTAAAGGCAGTAAGAGATTACCAGCAGCCAATAATATGTTAAGGCATTTCTAATAATACACTACCATAAAAGTTACTGGATGTGGTCTCAAAATATCGTGCTGTGCTTTGCCTCTCTTCTTGAGATGACGTGAGGCGATGAAGAAAACACTTTAAGGTTGTTCTTTGGCATGTCTGAACACAAGTTCCCTGGAAACATAATAGTGTGATAAGCAACGAGACAGGGTCTTGCCATGTAGCCCAGGCTGGCATTCAACTCCTGATCTCCTGCCTTGGTCTCCCAACTTCGGGGATTACAGGTGTGTTCCATAAGCCTGCCTGTTAAGACTTCTTAATCCTTCCTCTCCCATCTGACCTTGGCCAGCTGTTGTCTATGGACACCGAATCACTAGAAACAGCCATGTGAGTATAACAGCTCCACCATTTAAAGCTCTTCACAGCACAGCACAGCTTTAACCTCCATAAGGCCCCTCCCTGTCCCTTCATGTAAATACAGGGCTTTCCATTTTCCAAAGGTCAAGCTCTCCTTGCCCATCATCATTTCCTAGATGTCCAATTACATTTCCCCCTTTTCATAGTTTGCTTATTCTAGTTTCTCTACCTAGGATGTCTGTCCCCCAATATTCTTTGGCTCCCAAATTAGCTGAACATTGGAGACTACTCCAAAACCAATATTCTGTTAGGTTAATGGGGTAAATGTCTTCTAGCAAATAGAATGAAATCACGTCCCCCACTTCCCTTTGGTCCATGTACCTTAGTGTTTATCACACTGTCCATCTTCTCTTAGAATTATAGACATGGAATTTAAGAGTCCAGTCAATATTCATTTATTTTAAGGATGAATAAGAGAAGTATAGACAAAGATACTGAGAAAGCCATGAGCAAAATCAGAGAAAGGGGAAGGAAACACATTTTAAGGAAAGAAAAGCTATAAGGTATATTAAATGACATGTTTGCATGAATCCTAACTGTGCCAGGGAAAAGGTAAAGGGGCTGAACATGAACCTAGAGTTACAACCCTGCTGTAAATGCCAGCTCCATTAATAATCTGTGTTATACAAGCACACAGTGGTCACACAATGATATCTATGATATCAAATGTAAAGGAGTTTTCTGACTTTGGTTTCCAGAGTGAGAGAACAAAAGAGAGATGCTACACTCAAGAGAGACATGGAAACCGAAGTGCCTGGACTCCATTGGGCTGACGACGCCTCCGCGTGACGCCTCAGGCCATGATCTTTGCCTAGGCTCTACCATGTTTCTCAGGCCATTCTCTGGTTCCTTCTGGCACCCTTCTCCTGTCTCTTCTTTCATTTATCTTAGTCTTTCCTTTTGGTTTGTTTTTCTTCTGCTGTTCTTTCTCCCTTTGTGAGGTCCACAACTTTACTTAGTCCAGGAGATAATCCCCAATCGACTAAGAATAAGTATGAGAAACTGTTGTCCATGTTCAGAAAAAAAAATGGCCTGAAAGCTGTGGTAAATGGCCTGGAGCTTTGGCCTAGAGGGCCTCCAATCTAATTAATGTTTTTATATAAAGTCTCTCTCTCTTTCTCTCTCTTTCTCTCTCTCTCTCTCTTTCTCTCTCTCTCTCTCTCTCTGTGTGTGTGTGTGTGTGTGTGTGTGTGTGTGTGTGGTGTGTGTGTGTCTGTGATTCTCTGTGTGTGTGTGTATGTGATTCTCTGTGTGTGTGTGATTCTCTCTCTCTCTGTGTGTGTGTGTATCTGTGATTCTCTGTGTGTGTGTATCTGTAATATGTTAATACACATCTACATATTTTTGAGAAGTATCCCCCTTCATTTACGGTGGAATGGTAGGAAATAAGACTGGGAATGGTCTAGTAGCATCTCGACTATCTAAGAAACTGTCTCTCAAGGATACCTGAACGAGAAGAGTAAAACGCGGAGCATCTTAGCACTCCTTGGCTTCACTGGATAGAAGCGTGAGAACGGCTAACAAGCGCTGGGAGTGTGAAGGGTGTTGCCTGCAGGGCTGGGGACTGGTAAAGCTGCTGTTTTATACGAAGTCCTGTGTGACTCAATAAACACAGGAGTCAGAGCAGAGGGATCCCGTTAGCAGGCAGGGCTCTTGCTGGCCAAGTACTCCCCTGCCAAAAACAACACATTCCAGGAAAAATAAAATAAAAAGTGTAAATGACACACTGAGGTCATTGTTTCACACTTTCAAAGTATCTACTTATTAACTTAAAAGCATTTTAGGAGCGATTTTGCATCTTGCCCTTTTGTGTGTGTGTTTATATACTACAGAGTTCCTAACACTGGTGACTCTGCATTAAAAAAATCTCCCTTGTGTGCTTGGTATGTGCCATTTGCATAAGGAAGAGAAAGGTGAAGTGTGAACCTAATAGAAGACTGCTTTCTGCAGATTCTAGTTTTGTAGCCAGCATCCTTTGTCTTTTTAACTTCTGGGTACTCCTAAATAAACACGGAAAAGTCAAATGCCTACTAACACCATGTGTTAGTGAAGTTTCCATGTGTTGATCAGAGACACTGAAGAATTTCCCTCAGATTCTTGCTGAGTCAAACATGTATAGCCTTGCATAGTCAAGGCCACTGGCAACGGATGTGCAGGGAGACGAGGCTAAGCTATGGTCTTATACACCTGCAGTCTAGTGTAGAGATGACCGCTAGCCGACCTTTGACCTACCATTAGATATGTTTATTTTCTTAACCCTTCCATCAGTCACCTCATCAGAGACAGATTGATAATATGCATGCTGAAGTAACACAAGGACACTAGAGAAACATTTTTTAAAACTGAATTTCATCACAAATTTAGTAACCACACTTGTCTTCAAGACAAGGTATTTTGTTTTGTTTTCTGACTTTCTGACTTCCAAAAAGCATTTTGGAAGAAAAGTTGCCCTAACAATAACAAAAGAGGGGTCATTGACAAATCCTCAGTAGGGGAAAGCTCTCCCTAGGTTCCCAAGGCAGAGTTATGATTACACACTTGAGCGAGGAAGGTCTGAGTCAGAGCTGGCTGCGGAAAGGATTCCGCACGGATGCCGTGGAAGTGGCAATGCACCTCCTACTCATTTGCTTTCATCAAGAACACCGTCCCATTTCAGGCTGCCAACATCCTAATTAAGATGATCTGAATCGTAGGTGATCTATTATTCTAGATCTAAGATAGCCCAAAGCACGTTAGACAAGGCATTACACTGCGTGCTTACGTGACTGATAAGACCACTGAGCAAGGGAGCGTGTCTTCTCTGGTGTACGACTTAGCACTGGGCAGAGGTTCCTGTCAGCACTCAATAAACAAACAGCTAGGCCTTTGCCTGTTGTCTTTCTCCCCATATTAGGTACAACTGAATCTTACTATCTCGTGTCCAGTTTCTTTTGACATTAGGTAGCTATGTTTTTCTTTGCTTTAGGTAAAAAGGAGGGGGTCTTGAGTAGCTTTTAATATGAGTGTGTCTCCGTACAGGAACAGACAATATATAAATGTGGCTCCCACTTATGACCTTAATGCTCTTTATGAAGAACTTATATTAAAGAACATACTGAGCACATACATCCATTAGCTAGAGCAGAGCTGAATGCAGGGACAATGCTTAGTCTCAGTCTTCAACAGCTTTCGGATGAAATTATATTCCAAAACAATACCATAAGGTTACAATATTATCCCAAAGGCATCTTGTAATACTGAGAGCATCTTCTTAACGTGCCCCCCAAATCACTCTTTTATATTTCTTTCATTGAGTAGAGTTACACATAATTTATTTGCCTTAGCACTGGATCAAGACTTAGGCATCAGGTAAACAAATATACCAGAGTGTGTGTTAACCCTGGACTTCCCTCACGTGACATCTGAAAACAAGTCAGACAGCCACTGACTCCCGAAGTCAAAAGCAACACAAATTCCCGTCTCAAATCAGTAGCTAAAATTATCATTTATAGGCCTGAGCAAACATATTTAAAGGTATCTGTGCGTTTGCTCTCCAGCTATTGCTGTGTTGATATCCTTGATGACCTTTGGAGTCTGGTACCCATTTCCAAAGGAGGATGACTTCAATCTAAGATCCTCAAAGAAGGGAGATGACATCAGCATCCCTGGAGTCCAGAGTAGCCCGACACCAGCATCCTTTCACTGAGGAAATGAAGACGCTGCTTGGAACCAGGCCAGGTCACCCTGTCTGTCATGGCTGCAAGGTTTCTGGATTTCTTACAATAAAATCTGCAGGTGTTCTGAATTCTAGAGACCTGTCTGTTTCCTCTGAAAGGATGAAGAAGCTGGTGTTGCATACATTTAGTGATGCAAACTTGGGTAAGTCACGCGGGAACACCCTGGTCCTGATTCTAAGTCCTGAAAGATGCCAGCATCAGAAGAGAAAAGAGGGCACGTGGGAACATTTTAAAGGAGATGATGTCAATTAATATTTTTTTCTTTAGGATGGTCTGGCTTTTACTTTGAAAGGTCAAAAAAAGAAACACAGCATTTGATAGGCATTAGGTAGTCACTATATTTTAAAATCTTCCTAGCTGCATATCACTGAAATGTATAAAATACGAAGCTTCTAGTTTAAGGTGAGAAACTTTTATCAACCTTTTTAAAAATACATAATTACAAGCATATTTTAAATTCTTGGATGTGCATGCTGAAGCTGTAGTTCTAGAACTGAAGGACTCTGCTCTCTATTTCCATGTATAAAAGATCTTGCAGCCCTGGGAAAACACTTTTTTAAAAAATGAAATACAACAAATAAGGTATGCTGCCGAGTCCTAGGGGAGACGTTTCCCAGAGTCTTTGAATTTCCTCCTATCCTGCTTTACAAGATTTCTAAGACCAAGCCCTTTTCTGCAGTCTCTCAAACAAGGTAAAAAAGAAAAATACCCCCTAGATATATTCCTTAGATTTCCTATTATGCTTCTCAAGCTCCCAGCAGCTTCTGAAGTAAACCTAAGAGAAGTTCTGGAACTATTTTTATTATGTTTTAATTTTAGCTTCTCTTTTAGGTCTAAGATGAAATGGATGATCACACCTCTTCGCTTGGGGATGCATTTCATGGCGCAACTTGCGGGTGACCTGAGCAAGGTCACGTCATGGGAAGAAGGCTCCCATGAAGGACAGGGAGCGGAGGCTTGCTCTCGAGCTGGAGGGACTCACAGGCAGCCTGTTTCAGTTTGCACTGCTTGACACAAGATAAAATTCTTATGCAATATGTATGTCTGTCCTTAGGACTTGGATCTTGGCAATTGTTCTAGTCACTAATTGGTAAAGGTCACTTTTGTGACACCGGGAACCTCAGACCTGGACAGGCTAGCATAATCATCCACGGCGATGGCTCTGAGTTCCAATCACACCAACCATCTCACATCAAGTCTTTAAAAATGCTGGTCCCCTTTACTTGCACCACGGCAAATACCCTTGAACCCTTATTTCAAAGAGTCAGCTCTTTCCAGATCTTTCCTTGAGGCCTCTCTCCATCTATAGCATCTGTAGTACCAGTTTCTATTGGTGTTCTACCAAATCCACTACAATTATTTGCCTCTTGTGTCACTAGAATAGGAAGGCTTCCACATCACAGCTCGCCTTATTGAAGGTTTATTCCATTCAAGGCTCTGGTCTCAACACTGTTGTTACATCATCTGCTGGCTTCAAGCTCACCTAATGGGCAGGCTGACCTCCATCTTCAGCCATCCTGAGCCTCTGTGTCCTGAGTACGCAAAACACCCTCTCATTCTAAGCACTCTTTAAAAGGATCCATGTCGCAGATTTTTGAAGCAGGAATTATCATTTTACCCCTTTGAAAAGTTAAAAAATATGTTCTATGAGAAGAAAAGGGGGGGTTGGCTTGGCTTCTGTGTGTCACAGTACACGTGGAGGCCAGACAACAGTTCATCAGCTTTTTCTCCTACTGTGTGGGTCTCCCAGAGACTGAACTCAGGCTAAGGGACCGGATGGTGTGTGCCTCTGTTCTTTGAACATCTTGTTGCTCCCGTTGCCTTTATTTTACAGATGATAAATACGAGAGAGAGGAGCCAGGTAATCATCTCAAGGACACCTAGTTGCAAACAGTAGTCATTTCGTTCAGAAGGTCTAACCTGGAGTCTCCACCTCCCTGGTATTCAGCTTGCCCCAAGTCTGAGAGAAACAATTCATAAACATTAAACAAACAGGGAAAAATAGTCATCTCATCTTTCCCCCATAGTAGCTTACCCTTGCATCTATGTTACATTCATCCTTGAATATGAGTGTGTTTGTTTGTCTGGAGGAGAATCCAGCCCAGACTGGTGAAGAGAGCACTAACTGGAGTACCTGCGGAAGGCCTGGGGTTCGTCTGCCACTGCAGCTCCCAGGTTCCCCGTGTGTCGATCCCACAACACAAAATCTCTTCCTGTCATCGTTTCAGATATGACGTGTGCTTGTGTGCTGACAGGAAGGTACTACAGGACAGAGGTGCATTAATTCGGAAAATAAGCCTTTTGCTCCCTGTATGCTGATGAAACTCGAGACCTTGTCCCTTTGGGAAGGATTCAAAAAGCAAATTTTGCTGTTCTCTTTCATTTTATTTCTAGAAATCGGGAACACAGATCATTAACAATCATATTTATTTGTTCTCCTTTTTCATAGTTAAATTCAGGTCCCACACCCCACAGCACAATGTCACCTATTTTGCCTTTTAAATATAATTTTTAACTCTTAAACTTTGTATCTACCCTTTTTTTGATAGTTTTTGCTCAGGGCAGGGATTTAGAAAATATAAAGTTATTTAAAAATAGGTAATTATATATAGTTATCACCTACTGTTGACAAAGTTTTCTAAAACACTGCTTTTTAATGGTCGTGCAACATTTCACTCAAATAAGATGTGGCCCAGTTGATTTATACAGTCCTGGTTTAAAAGCCTTATTGGCACTGTCTGTTATTGAGGTAACAGAGCCTCAGACATCCCTTCATTCGTGTTATGTATGTGTGTGTATGTGGGAGAGGGGTCGGTCTCGAGTCTATTGCAGGCGTTCCTGCTAGCATGTGGGGTCATCACCCCTGCGGTTTGCAGAGGCTTTCCAAAAACTGCTGATGTGTCTGTCCTTCTCTGGCTTGAGTAAGTGGCTTCTCTCTTTCTCTCAAAAGCAAGTTGACCGCGAGCAGTAGTCTTCAAGTAAGTCCAGCTGAACAGCTGTCCTTAACCCCAGCCCCATCCTCTGATCAGTCTGGACGGCTGCACAGTCTCTAGAGGTGCTTGTGGTACATCCTGCCCACCCTCACTCACCCTTGCCCCATCCCCATGCCTGCTACACAGCCGGGAATGCATCTCTACACAGAAAGTCAGGGTTATTTCCCCACTTATTCTGAACCCTCTCCTTCCTAGAGCAGGCCAGCAGCATCCTCTCCAGCCTTCCTCCCCCAATCACACTCTGTCTATGGGCTCTCACTTCCTCAGAGCAGTGCGCCCCCTTTCCTGCATCTCTTTCTCTCCCCATCTCTGCTGCCTCATCTGTTTTAGTACCACAATCTCAAAAACACCCATGCCTCCCAAAAGCTTGCCTCTCTAAAGCACAGACTCTCAGCCCAAGCCTCACAGAAGGGAGCAGTGGGTATGGGGGTGAGAAACTACATCTAAGCCAGAGAGTATGGATTCAAACACCAGCCCTGTGACTTAGTAGCTGTGTGCCCTTAGGCAAACTAGTTAACCTCTCAGCGGCCTCTCCTCTGCACAGAGGGATTCAGGTAGAATTCTTTTGCATTTGCTACGATGCTCAAGGAGAAAGACAGCACAAATGCAGAAGAGACTGGGAGGGGATGAGGAATAGGGTAGCGTGCTTGCGTTCTCCTTCTGTGGTGTCGGCAATGCGACCTAAGTCCTCGTATGTACTAGACAAGTGCTCTACCTCTAGGCTACACCCAACCCCTCTTTTTGTTAGAGAAAAAGACACAACCCAGATTTTAGTTGTGCCCGTTCTGATAGTTTTTGCCCCTCTTCCACAGTGAAGCCTTGGCCAATCAACTTCCCCCTGTGGTCTGCTCCCTCTGCCTAGAGATGTCTGCTGACTACTTTAGCTTGGCTTTAGCTGCGGCTTTGAACTTCCAATCACATTCCTTCCTAAAATATGTGCTCCTGTGCCAAGCCACTTCCCTTCCTTTCTTCGAGTATTTCCTGAAGTGTGACCTCCTCTGTGGTGGAGGTTCCGGTGGGACTGATCTTGCCATTCAATTCTTTTCTAACAGATAAAGAGAGGTCCTCCGAGCTTTTCACCGACTGGCTGCTTGGTCTCGGTGTTGTGGGGGTTGGTTTGGGTCCCAGCTCTGCCTGTATTGAAGCATCTGAGTCTCAGAGGGCAAAGTGGTTGCTAGTTTGCTCTGGCCACGCTGAGGAAATGGGATTTGATGATGTCCCTCTCTCTGTCCATGCCAGGAATAGAAACTGAACTTTTCCATCTGCTTCCCTCCGTGCTACACTAGGCTCTGATCCCAAGTCTACAATGCGACAGATTTCTGGACTTCTTTTCAAAAAGTGAGAAACTACAAGAAAATGTCAAATTAATAAAATTGTTCCCAACATGGTTAAGTCTAAGGATACACCTTTACGACCAGAGCGCTCTGCACTAACAGGCGCTTCATTTGGTGCTCAGTGGCATATGTCTCCGAGGCGATTTTGTAAATCTAAAATGGATAATCAAAGCCTGCCAATACTCATTTTTAAAATACTTGCTGCCTTCAGTGCGTGCGCCATTGTGGAAAACTTACACTCAGAGCAAAAAGATTTGTAGCGAAGCATATGACCTTCTTCGCACTACAATGACCATCCCCTAATTAGGCAATGCATCTGATAGTCATTAACAGGAATGAGATAATGAATCACTTTCTCCCTTCTTTGTTAATTTGCTGTAACCAAGCGGCTAATGGATGTCAGAGCTGAGTGATTGCACTGATTATAGTGATTTATAGTTGCAACAAAACAATTTAAAACCATTCTGATTATTCATGTTAAAGATGCTTTATGTTTTGTTTACTAAATGTTTTATGCCTCCCCCCACTTTCTCCCACCCCTAGAATCCTGTCCCCCTTCTGCTTCCTAGAAAACTTGAAAGTTCTCGCCTTTTGTTTTCAGACACACACACACACACACACACACACACACACACACACACGGAGGGAGACAGAGGAAGAAGGAGTTACAAAGTTTACTCACTAGAAACGAAGAGCCTTAGGGGTGGAAAGCAAACTTCAGTGGCGCCTAGTTCAAAAGAAGACAGGAATAAGGGGAAATAAAGCAAACTTCAAGCCACTTACCTTGGGGCTCCCCGTCCCCTCCTCGTCCTCCACAGACACATCAGTAGCCAGTATCTCCGCTTTGATGGTGTCCAGAGCCTTGAGAATCCAGCTGTGCTGCCGTTTGATTTGCCTCTGCAGCTCCTTCCATTGACTTGCAATCATCTTCAGCATGTCCTTCAGTCCTTCTCCAAAGGAAAGCAAAGCTGTGGGCCCCGCTGCATCTTTGCCTGCTTCACTGTCTGTCACACAGAGAGCTAGGCGGCTCTTTCCAGCCACACCCATGCTCTCTAGTGACCTTACTACTGCCCACCATTTGTTCCTCCGAACCGAGACCAGAGATGCTGCGACAGAACAGTACAAACACGGGACAAGCACATGCAGGCCCCGATGCAGACTCTGGGTTGGAGAAAATAATGTGTGCGGAACCGAATGTGATGGAGAGGTGTCATTGGGACTAGAGCTGCGCACCTGCAGCACAAGGCCCTGTGCTGATCAAATGGACATCTGGAAATAGATACAGGTAATTCAATGGGAAATACAGCAAATGGGCCCAAATCAAGACTAACATAACAAACACATCTGCTTGATGCTATTCTTTTCCTGTTTAAATAGTAAGCAAAAAGAAAAAAAAAAAAGACACAAAATAAACTAAAACAAAAAACCTCAACCAAACAAGCAAGCTTTAAACCAATCCTATTTTGTGGCCTTTAATTATCAGGATAAATAGGACCATATAACAATTTTTTTTAATCTGTAATACATTCTTCATTAAATGCATCTATGTTGGACTAAGAACTGGTTGAAGGCCTAAGCCTCTGCTGATGCAAAGGCCTACAGAGAATATGCCACACGTCCGCATGCGTGAACTGGCACAGAGCTAATCAGATGTCCATGGACAGTCTGCCTATATCCATGGTGATCTCTATGTACACCCTAGTGCATATGCATCGTGTCTGTAAGAACGGCTCTCACTCATTATCCTAACGTTATTTCCAGAGCTCCTACATCAAAAAGCATGTCAACGTGAAGTTTTTGGGAATGTGATTTCAATTGGAACTCAGGCGAATGGTAAGCCCCAAATAAAATGAACAGGCGGTTGGAGGCACTATTTCATCGTATGAGTATCACAGCATTGTATGCAGTATATGAAACATTTATAAATCTTGAAGGTCAATCTGATAATGTAAATATTAATAATACATAAGGAAGTGAATATATGCAGTAATTTACAGCAATGCTTCTTCATTCTTAATAGTCTGGAGACATAAAGACCCGCAATATTTCAGGAGGATTTACCTGCTTTGTGCGATACAATGAGCTCGAGGAGTTGGTGTCCTTCCTCCTCCACGGCTTCCTTGAGAGCACAGTGACTGTCCACGTTCAACTTGAAACTCTGCAAAGGAGCACACAGCCGTCAGGCTCCAGCAAGGGAATCACACACAAAACACACATGCAGAATCACTTGCTGCTTTGAATCGAGAACCACACAGCCCAATTTACCCAACAGACAGACTAATTTGCAATACTAAAAGCTATTGATATTTGGGGCCTAGGCTCTAAACGTTTCCGTTAGATTAGCAGCACGCATCTGTTTGGAAGCAGCTCAACAAATCTAGAAATTTGTTAGGTTTTTATGAAAAGTCACATCCCATAGGTTCTATCGAGAGTAGCCGTCCTCGATAAAATATAATGAATTCCCACCTGCACATGCAAGCTTTTCTTAATGTAACCATAGAAGTTGTCAGCAGGAAAACAAGGGAGCCTGATGCGCACGTATATGCATCCACTAATACAGCATGGTCTGATTCATCTCTGTTCCTCGACGCTGCATGAACCACCGGATGGAGAGGGGCAGCTAGGGATTCTGCACCTTCTGGGCTTTGTCTTTAAAAGCTACATTGTGCTATGCTTGATATGAAGCATACATGACACAGGCTGTGTTAACTCCACACTGGATTTAATTTTAATTGAAGAGCTAGATAATCATAAAATTGTGAGAGTGGATCTTCAACTCAGTGGTTCATGAACTGCGTGTGGTCTATGACACCACTGGAGACTTGGGGACCAATAAGCATGGATTTTGGCCTTAATGGGCAGCGGAACTTGGCGAGTACAGAGCGAGTTGTCTTGGAGGCTCAGCGGTGAATGTGAGCTGTTCTTTACTTCCTAGAGAAACATTTGTTTTTAAGTACTAAAGACAGAATCGGAACGAAAAGAAAACCTGGAAGTGAGAGAAATACGAGATGCAGCATAGAGATAAGGATTGGACTAAGGCAATTCGAAAGGACAACTATGCCAGCCAGCCTTCCTTCACGAGATACGGTATCATTACAGCTAACCTTCTAGAAGGGGACACTGTCTGGCTCCCAACACACCGGTGGCTCTGCATTTTTTTTTTTTCCATTTGTGCCTTCGGCTACAGGTATGCATTTGAATAAAATAAACTACGCAGTGTTCAGGAATCTTGATGCGTCCTCTTAAAGATAATTGTTCAAAAATATTTGTAGATGTATTTATTTTCTGTGTAGGGGTATTTTGCCTGTGAACGCCAGAAGAGGGTGTATGGTGTTGCACCATGCGCATGCCGTGCCTGTGAACGCCAGAAGAGGGCGTAGGGTCCCCCTGGACATAAAATTATAGATGGCTGTGAGTCCTGCGTCCTCTGTAAGAGCAGTAAACGTTAGTAACTGTTGCGCCATCGCTTAAGCCTCTTCTATACTTCTGATCCGCACAATGAAGGCAGTGCCTCTGGATTACTAAATGCTTATTATCTTACAGTGAAGCATAGCATCCTTTGCTTTTTGTCCTTGTGTTGGGGCTCCGCCACACTGACGCAGTGCCACACAGACTAGAGTACACGAGTTTCAGCAAAGGGAGCAGGGAAAAGAGAAACGTCTGAGACGAATTCAGCAGCACCAAACTTCAGGGAGAAGCCTGTCGTAAAAATTCCACATCACTAATCAGTTCTGCCTCGTGCTGTCTTTGACTCCGAATTTGCCTGTATCAAACGGCTGGTGACCGCCAGCTTTCCAAGAGGCACATCGGGCCTGTGCCTCCGTGCCAGAGAGAAGGGAGGGACCCGTGAGGAGGCTGGCACCTCGACATCGTTGAAACAGAGGAGACAAGTGCCGCCGCAGCTGGAAGCGGCTGCACTTGGGGATGATGTGGAAACATCTGATACGGAAATTGGTAAAGATGAGGCACTCATTATTAGGAGCGAGATAATCTGATAAGCTCGATGTTGTATAAAAGAACCATTTAATATAACTATTACCCAAATGGTACATTATTGCTTGATTTCAGGTGTGCCCACTAACCATTAATAATATCAAGCAAGGAATTCACAACAGGCCCCCGAGAAGGCAGCCCAGCGGGCACGTTAACGAAATTGTCAGTGAGACGCTAGGCTGCTAAACCATTCTTGAGGAAACCCTCTGGGTGTTGCCCCCACCGCTCCCTAAAGAAGGGTGCGGTTTCTCCTGTTCTTTTCTTTAGCCTGATAGCTGGACACTCCCCCATCCTTATGCTGTTAGCGTGTTTTCTCCAGAATGCCTACGGCATCTTTAGTCCCTCTGCCACACCTGCACCATGCCCTGACCGTGCAGAGAGTTCTCTAGAGACTGAGTTTGTGGCAAGGACATTGGCAAGGGCATGCTCCAGGATCCTATGTCACTGATAATGTGAAATGTCCCACAGATAGCGCGGCCTGGATCCAAAGGAACACCGATTCTTTTCCAGTGTCCTTAAAGCAGCGTGCAACTGAGTGAGAAGAGAGGAACTAGAGGAAAGGAAAACTCAGTGAGGGGCCGAGAGATGGCTCTGTAGGTGAAGGCACTTGGCAGCCAGCCTGGTACCTTCAGTGTGATCCCTAGGACCCATGCACTAGGAGAAAACTGACTCGTGCAAGTTTTCCTCTGGCTTACACACTCACACTCATATAAACACACAGGGAATTAATTAGTTAATTATAAATCAAGTGTCTAAACAAGCAAGATATTGATGAGGGTTAAGGTTCCTACCACCAAACCAGACAACTCGACCATGATCTCTAGTATAAGGACAGAACCAGCTCCTCAAAAATGTCCTCGGATCCCCACCACATTATATACACCCCTACCCACACGCATGTACACAAAATAAATCAATAAATAGGTCATTTTCCAAAACATTTTTTAAAAGAAGATTCAGTGATTGGATTATCAAAACGATTATCGTAAGTTAACCAATGGGCAGTGGCGTAATTACATCTGGCATGATCGGCTTGTATGAATCTGAATCGGAAATTCAGCTATGCCCATGACTACACCTCAGCCATGATCAGACATGATGAAGCAAACCACGCATGCCCGTGGAATGGAATAAGGAACTCACAATGGAGCACAGAAATGATTGTGTCTGAGGGATAACCTAGGACAGGAGACGGGGGAATGAGCACATTCAAAGGCTTAAATGTTCAACGTGGTTCCATCCTCCTAGCATCGTAGGGTAACAACAGACACTCAGCCACCCTGTGGGTACTGTCTGCATCTGCCAGGTCCACCAAGCACCATGAGTCTTGGTACATTTGTGAAGCCGCACAAGTAACCTAAAGAGGCACACAGTCTTTCTTGAGGGGATTTTACTTTTTTTTTTTTCTTAAGGCACGGGTTTATAGAATAGGTATATTTATGGAGAAACCCCTACCAGATTTACATATATATAAAATTAGCAGGTGCACAACACCAGTCTGCAGGCAGTTTATAGTCTAGTCCACTGGGTCATAGAGATAATGGCCTAGGATAGAATACATGTGTGGTTGGGATCTTATGTGTGATACAAAGTGATGGAGCTTTTTGCCTCAAGCAAAATCGAGCAATAATAGCCTTGTCCAACGAGATTTAAGTTTGCTTATTTAAATTAAAACCTACTACACCAACCAAGTATAAAAGACCAGAGCTAATAGGGACTGTGGGAGCCCATGAGACCCAGTCTCGGCAGGGCCTAAAGAGAGCTTATAAGGAATGAACTAACTGGCTTGCCTACAGGTCTAGAGATGCAGAAGCTCCATGTGGCTGGGGGAGGCTGCAGGCAGGGTAGGGAGCAATGGTGACCACACAGGAGCTGACCCCCAGGACCATGAAAGAGCATGAGGAATATGGCGGGGATGGCAGTGGCTGCTGCAGACCTACGAGCTAGGAAGAGCTTGCTCGCTGCCGCAGACTCGAGTTTTCCAAAGGACACACCGGAGGCAAGCTGGCCGTTCTAGGAAGCTGCAGCGGTGATACGGGCCAGATGTCTCTGTGTGCTCATAGTCTTTTTAATTGAAAAAAAGGTATGCTTTTGCTTCTAGATGAATAGAAGAAAGAAAATTGGAGCAAATCTTCTGTCTTTTCAAGTTTCTCTCCATGCGTGAGAGCAGCATGTGCCAGAATCCAGTTCTTTGGCTGTTCTGATGATAAATACCAGATTTTATTAGTCAGGAGTCTCCGAATCTGAAAGGCACGTTGAACTGATGAACTTACTCCTGCTGTCACTTGAAGAGACGGTGTGTGCACGCTGACGAGTAAGACACTTGGTGACACTTCTTCACACAAAGATTCTCACTCCCTCAGAAAGCGAGAGCATGCTTTGCACAAGGGCAAAGGGAAAATATGTATTTAGTTAGAAAAGCCACAGCTTGAAGTCACTTACTGTCTCTCTGCCCAGGACCTGCATTCTTAGGACTCTCAGAGGGCCCCTGGCAAGGAAGCAGGTTATAATCACTACGAGGAGCTCAGCAGCCTGCTCACTGCCCCACAAAGCCATCCACATAAGCTAGATGCACAGTTGCTCACAATATAAAATAAATTCTTCAAAATATGCTGGGAGTTGAGAATGAGAGTTCTTTCAGTAAATATTTCAGGTATCTCTTGAAATCTAGTAAGATATTATATTGCCATTCAAACGATGATGAGGCAATTCACACAAACGGCACAACCCCAAAAATGACTCAAAACTATAGTGATAAAACTATAGATGTTAATATGTAAACAACCTCATTGCAAAGACAAAGTCGGCTGCAAGACAACATAATGAATGCTATCGTTTGCGGACGGTGGGCTCAGGAGTGACCATGGTCAGATCTCATGAAGCAGGCTATATTTCCAGGGTTTTCCAAAGCATTAAGTGAAAACACTACCACCGTAGGGTTGCAAAACTCAGAGACAATGGAACATGTTAGAACTGGATGGCAATGACTAGGGAATTCAAAAATCCATATGGATGAGAGAGAGAGAGAGAGAGAGAGAGAGAGAGAGAGAGAGAGAGAGAGAGAGAGAGAGAGAGAGAGAGAGATTTGGTATGTTGTATGTTTTATATGTGTAGTATAGGTGTGTGCTGTATGTACATGAATGTTGAGAACACAGGCCCATGCACATTCTGTGGAGGACAACACATGAGATGTCTTACTCTCTAGTTCTTAATTAGACCTTGAGACAGGGTCTCTTGCTTGATCCAAAAGCTCATCCTTTAAGCTGGGCTGCCTGCCAAGTGAGCTTTGGGGATCTGTTCTCCAGCGCTGGAACTGCCATCATGTACAGCCAAGCCTGGCCTCTTACGTGGCTACCAAGTATTTGAACTCGGGTCCTCATGCTTGCCAATGAAACGGTCTTACCCACCGAGCCATCCCTCTAACTCCTCTTAGGAATGTTTAAACTCAATTTTCTCATGTTTCTCAATGTCCTAGGTCGTCGTGTGACAGGCACCCACCCCTTATTGTCAATACTCCACTTTCCCTAGAGACAAATGCCATGTCTCTGCTGTTTCTGTGCCACTGTCTACCAGTGGCTTGCCCACAGGGACACCCAAGACAAAAATGTTACTATTCGAGACAAAAGGAAGGGAAGCCAATGACCCTGTCTTCCTCCTGGGGGGTGTCCTCGGATGAATCATGTAGCCCTCGGGGCTTCCTTCCTTTATCTACAATCAAGGCGTTTGGACTCAATATTTTCCAGCCCTCGAATACTTTGATTTTTATCTTTTTTTTTCATCCAGGCAGTTTAGGGAAGGAAACAGGAGAAGTTTTATTTACTTTAAATTAGAGAATTTTCAAAGAGAGAAGAATCCCAAGCCATTCAACCACTCATCTACCCCGGGGTGGTTATGTCCCCAGACCATCCCTTCTATTTTTAGCCACCTCTGGGGAAGTCTCTTCTAACTTTTATCTTGAGCCCACATAGCTCTTCTCAGGAATCTAAATGCTCATCAGAGAGCAGTGTGAACCTCCCTGTTCCTCGGATTCTTTTGCCAAGTCCTCTCTCCAGCGTATTGGTTAGAAATCAGAAGTGACGCAAGAGCATACCGACAGGATCCACATGCCCCATCAATCACCGGGCCCAGCCAATTTCCGGCTCCATCCACGTGTCTCCACACTAACACCACCTTAGCTCCCAGCCCTCAGTGTTTCACTTGTGAGGTTGACTACGTGGGTCTCTGGCCTGTCCTCCCTCAAAGCTACACATTTGTATGTTAGCGGCAACACAGGCACGGCTGTCTCAAACTTAGAGATGTGACTTTGAGCAGAATGGCAAGTCACCACCCTGGCAGCGTGTTCAGAGCCCAGTGAGCACAGCGGGCATAGGACGGAGTTAGTCTGGAATCCCAGCAGACTGTGATAAGGAAGCCAACAGCATGGGATGTGCTAGTGTTAGCAGTGAGCAAGGCCTTCAGAACTGGATAGGTGTGTTCAAAGCCCAGCTCCTCCATCACTCTCTGTGTAATTCTGGGCAACCTCTGTCTATTTAGTTCCCTCATTTGTAAAAGGAATTTTAGTGCCTATTTCCTGGGTGGTTGTTAAGATTAAAATAAAAATTCCCTTGATACGCAGAGAATAGAGCCTAGCATATCACAATAGCACAGTAATTGTTACGATACAAAATGGTCTATCTTCAAAACAGCTAGATAGGGCCCACCTCTTCTTAAGTCCTTGGGCGGCGGGCTAGCCAGACTCAGGCCTTATCTGACTGCAGGTCTCGTCAGGTAAACTCTGAGAGTCTCCCACCCCCTAGTCTACTGGCTTCTATAGGATTCTGTTCTCACCATGCCTTTACCTGGTAAGAACTGTTTTATCAAAGTCCCATAATTCAATTCGGTGTCACCCTCGCCGGCAAGGCTTCCCTGATATCCACCCTCGACACTCGCTCTCCACTGGCACCCATCCGCAGTGCCTCTGCAAGCTTCAGCCTCCGTTCACCACACTCGGTTAAAATGATCCGTGTGTCTGTCTCCTCCTACCCGTGAGCTCCCTGAGAAAAAGAGCTGTGATTTCACCCACGTTTGAATGAAAGCGCCTAGCGCGCTGCACACAACTGCACACACACACACACACACACACACAACTAACCACGATTGAAAGGAGGGCGTGCCGTAAACCAGCATCCAACGGCCTGTAGCGTTCGGGGATATCAATGCAATCACTCCGCGCTCTAGAGTGGTTGATGAATGTCCCCAAATTTTACTCAGTGAACACCATGTAAATGAGCTGTCATGTTCCTTCGCTTACAAAATTACTTGCCAATTACACTCAGATGACCCAGCATAATTGCCATGTAAACTGTACCCTGGCTGGGGTAGCCTGAATCATCAATTTAACTTTACCCTCTCATCACATGGTACTCACCACGCAATTAAATAGATGGTCAGCCGCTACCTCAATGGTACACTTTCCCAGCAAAATGAAGTGGTTACCTCTGTCACCGCTTGACTGGTCACACAGCAACCTGTCACGTCCCTTCAGCCATGACATCAGGAGCTTCAGAAGAGAACTTTGTGCATTTAAGGAATAACTTCCAACTTTGTTTTTTTTTTCTTATTTAATCAAAACCATATGTTTAAAAATAGTCTTTGTTTTCCTTTAAAACAAACAGACAAAAAAGACAAAAAAAAAAAAATCCCCATTCCTCCTCAGGAGTCTTTACTCCCTTCATTTCATAAAAACAGCTCCAAGCCTTTGAAAGTGAATCTAGCTCCTCGAGCAACTTATAATTTATCTCAAAGAGTTGCTTTTGTGTGTGAATGTAGATGCAGCTCAGCGAGGTTGACAGTCTTTCCTGATAGACTGGCTAATAACTTCTGCAAGATGTAGATAGATGGGACAGATCCCGGATGCTGACGGTGACTCCCAGTGACGGGATTTTCATTTGCTTCTCCGGATGCTGCCTCCACACCTGACACAGGTAATCACATTGACTTCTCAGCATGGCGACATCAGGCCAAGCGCGTTCTCAAACAGAGGTTCTGTCTGAAGGGACTGTTTGACTTCCAGAACATACTGTTTGGAAGCCCTGATTGAAAAGGAGGTCAATGCTAGCCCAAATATCTCTCTACCCCCTGAGGTGGAATAATTGATGTGTGCCAGCCCTTGAGGATGTGGAGTCATCCGGGTGATGGATGGCTCTACGTATATTATTCGCACGTACATCTGCTAATACACAGGTCCCAGTGCAAACACCAGGACTTAAGAATATTATGTGGATTTAGGACAATCCCTGAAGGACTCCAGTTCCATTAAAAATTTGTTTTGGCAGCCTGGGGCAGATCTATTCCAACTCCCACACGCTTCATGCATTTGAAAGGGGGAACCAAACCACTTTAAAAATAAATTTAATAAATTTTGTAATGTCAAGTCATTAACATCCTGTCTAGTCATACCGTGTTCATCCTTTTAAACAGCAATATTAAAGCTACGGAATTTTTAACCCTTGAAGACATAGGTGATCACAGTTTGAAAACGTGTTCCATTGGTTGGCATTTGTACCCACAATGGCTCAAACATTGTTTTTACAAATGTTCAATCATTTCACCTAGCTGGCGCTTCTAGTGACTCAATGCATGATGAGCCTAGATGAGACCAAGCTGGCCCTGAGGTAGTGACAGCCATAAGAGAACAGTCAAGGGTGGGCAGGTGGGGAGAGTGGCGACTTCTTTAAGAATTTGCAAGCAATTCCTGCCATATATTTCTAAGTATTCAAGGAAGAAAAGCACAAGTCCCTGAAACAGAAAAGTCTTCCCCACCTACCGCTGCCCCACCTCGCCTTCACAACCATCATACGACAGATTTGGGATTTTTTTTTTCTGGCTAATATAATGATATGGAGTTTTTATTATTTACACCAGAGAAATTGCTTGAAGATTCAAAAATTCTACATAGTAAGATGCATACACTGAGAACTGTTTCTGAGGCCCATCAGGAAAGACCTAGGTAGGTACCCCAACTCTGGTGAGTTCCTTGTCCAGAATCAATGCTCTCTGCCCTGTACGTGGGCCTCCTAAAGCACGGCCTGTCTGGAAACTCTGCTTCACTGCCCAGTTTGCCTAAATAAGCAGTACTTGCTAAACACAGGGCAGCCCTGGCAATCTAGTTAAAAGCAGTTATTATGTCTAATTAAAAAAATAAGTTATAGATTAGTAAACTGGGCGCTAACAATTTTTGGAATAGCGAGAACTGTTGAGTATTAAGAACTAAGACAAACAAGTAGAAAACAAGTAGAAAAAAGGCACCGTTCTCATGCGCCTTACACTTCCCTTTTAGCTGAAAAGGCAGTGCACACATGTCTCTTCGACACATGGAATGAGTCAGTCATGTGAGCACAGGAATGTGGTTATGACTGTCACATGTCCAAAGTGAGCCTCCCACTCGGCTTAGTCCCCTTCCTCAGAGCAAGCAATAACAAACTGCCCACATGCTGTAAATTCCTGACGGACCGGCATCCCCACCCACCATAGCAAAGGACTGGAGGCTGGGAATTATTTCAAATGACACCAGAGAGGAGAACCAGCATTGCTTTCTCCCTGCTATGCACTCAGCTATGCTCTAAACTGGAAGGAGTTCAAGGGGGACGAGCAAATGGAACTTCAAAGCTCCTGTCAGGCCCCAGCCTTGCTCCTCAGGCTGAAGGGGTTGATAGGCAACTGAGCCAAACACACAGCTCTGGCTTTTGAAGTCCGGCTGACTGAGCCCCATTAGCTGAGCGCCACAACCCCAAGGCAGCTACTGGTCTTGTGAAGCGCCCCTTGCTCAGACCATCATCCCAGCGGAGAAAGGAGGCAAGAGAGGCTTGCTCAGACCATAGCTGGCCATCATCCCAGCGGAGAAAGGAGGCAGGAGAGGTGGGAAGCCAGAAAAAAAAAAAAAAAAAAAAAAAAAACCCAAAACTCTGTGATCTCTTAATTTCCAGCAGAGAAAAATGGAGCACAGGTAGACCCAGGAGGGCAAACAAAAGACAGTCAGAAGTGTTCAGGGAAAACTGTGGGTGGCGCACTGGTTTTTGTTGTGATGGAAATGAAATCAATTTGATCAGAAACAAAACATCAAGATCTAAGTAGAGATGACAAATAGGTGTATATAGTTTTGCCGATCATTCTTTTAACCAGACGCATTGCTAGTTAAGTCCAATTTGTGTTTATGAAGATTGGGGTAAAGACACAATAACGATGGCACGTCAAGAACAAATGGATTTTGGTGCTCCTCTGCCACCTTGTGGCAGCCAATTCAAATTGCAGGGACTAATACTAAATGGAACAAAAAAAAAAAAAAAACGGGTCAGAAGGTTTGCTTTGAAAGTCCACCTGTAAACGGGGACTCAGCCACCCCCCCCCCCCAAACATGGATCTGGCTCAGCCTATATTACATACAGTGAGAGTTGTTTCTAGAGGATGAGAGCTCTTTGATTACAGGGGGTCCCTGAGTTGCTGCTATTGGCCGGCTGGCAAAGGACAAGGAGATGCTCCACCAGGATCAGCCTGAATATCCATGGAGCATTATTTGAAAAAGAAAACAGAGATATGGCGGCAGCTTAAATGCTATCATGACAAGATTTAATTAAATAAACTGAGGCACGTCCTCCACATGACAAAACATTAAGGAACTGGGAGAAGGCACCCTGGATTTTCATATGCCGATGGAAACATGTCTGAGAAAACGAGTTAGTGAATAGAACGGACATCAGAAACTTTAAAATACACTTTACCTTACACTGAAGGGCTCAAAAAAGCACAGAACAAACTGCCTAGCCTGGTCAGTCGGGAGGGTGGAGGGTTTTGCTTTTCATTTTACCCTGCTTCATACTGTCTGGCTTTTCCACCGAGTACAATTTAATGTTTCTCTTTAAATAGACTCTGAGTGAGGGACGATGGCCGTGCTTTCCTCAGCCACGCTGATGGTGCCACACTACCTGGGTCACACACAGTTAGCTCTGCCTGGAGGCCCAGGTCACGCCCAGAGACAGCAGTTTCCAGTCCTTCGCTGTATGCACATCTTGCCTACACTATGTTGAGTGTAGGATACCACAGACTAGAGCAGGGCACTCAGATGCCCACTGGAATTTCTGACTGAATGTGAGCGAGCCTCAAAAGCAGCTGTTGGCTCAAATCTCTCATTTGCCCTTCGGTCTATTCCTGTTCTCTGTTCCTCCCTTCCCCCACCCCACTCACAATCCTCGCTGCTCGAATGTTCTCAATCTCCGCATTCGCCTACGGACCCTCTGATCTTAAACTCATTCCTGCCTGTCTAAGATAGGAGTTTCTACATGCCGGTCTTTCTGGGACAGGAATCCCTGTGTGATTTTTGTCAGGAGCAGGGACCCAGCACTGGTCTCCCAGGTCTGCCTAAGCATGGACACCAATTGTTGAAATGTCCCTGTTCCTTTAGGAGAGACTTCTTGATGGTTTCTCTAAAAAGAGTTTCCATCCACAACACAGACAAGGGGTTGATTCCTTTAATATTTAAAAAGCTCATGTCAATCTAGAAGTAACCAGGACCCAGCAGAAGAACGGGCTATGGTAATGAGCAGTCAGTCCCAAGGAAAAAATGCAAATAATCCCCCAAACATGAAGATGACACCAACTCCACCAAAAATGCCAGAAGTATAACAGGCATCCCCAACCAACTACCATGGGGACAAAGGTAAGCAGTGTGCCTACAAGCTTCAGCAGCAAGACTGAGGGGGTCATGTCCAGACACTGACCGCAAATGGCGTCATTGCCACCAAAGACGCTTCAGTAATAGATGAAAATGCTGACCGTGCATAGCCTGTTGGCCGGAAATTACCCATGTAAGGACACACCCATACTAAACAAGATTTTAATTTCTAAGCATTTGGCCCAGAAGCATCATTTGAGATAGAAAAGGCCTACACATAACCTAAAAGTCTAGCATAAAAGATTGGTTAAAATAAACCATAGCGTGCTCATACAGGAAAGGCGGACAAGCCATACACGGAGATAGAGTTGTATTATAGCTACTGCTTTTGACCTGTTGCTAATACAGACTGGGGACAAAGCAAAGCACACGTGTGCGTGGTTGTTTTTCAACAGTTGGAATGACTCTGAAATGACAGAGAGCAGGCGAGGGGAGCTGATATCCAGGAGAGACGCTGAGAGAGGGACTCTCTGTAGACTTTAACCATTGTACTGTCTGTCATTCACTTTATGAAGTTCCTGTCATATTTACACAAAAAGTCATGCTTTTGAAATATGATAGCGGCTAGTCTGTGCTAGAATATCAAATACTACAGTCAAGCCCATTTTCTGCCATGATCACTCCGTTAACCTCATTCAACTCGTTGAAGCCAGGCTGGCCTTTCCCCCACGGGATTTGTGTCTGATTCCTCTCTCTCTCCTATTCGGAAGCACAGCCAAACCTTCGGTGCCCCAGAGAAAAGTCTGGCCATTTAAAATGTCATTTAGTCTCCCTTCCTGCCCAGCACCAACCTGCAAGGCTCAAGCTGGGTCTCACCCATGCCAGCTGAGGTTAAGGTTTAACGGTAACCTCCCTCACCCTTCCTGTGAAATCCCAGGCTCTCGGCTCTTGTTTTAACCAGCAGGATGATATAAGCCCTTTGAGGACTACATCCATCCAATTATCTCTAGGAACACGATAAACCTTTTCGCTGAACTCCTTCATTTATCCTATAAAAATTTTACTGGCCAGGACTCTATCACATAACCCGGGGTTGCCTCTGTTCAACTGAAAGCCCCCAAGAGAAGCCAACTTCATGCGCCATACACCAGCACCTAAGCAATGGCCTGGCCCTCGTGGGCGCCTGATGTATAGGAGCTTGAATCTTGGCTCCACAGCCCTCATTTTGTTCACAGCTCCCAGGTATCAAATCGACTTAAGAATGTTTCTTCTCAAGGCGACTGTGGTGGTACTTGCTGCTATTCCAGTCCTCAGGAGACAGAGGCAGGAGGATGCAAGCTGGCGGCCAGCCTGATATCCTGGGCTACATGGTAAGACAGATCTTATAACAGATTTAAGATTCCCAGAGAGATAGACCCCATTCCTCCTACTGGGTTGCCTTGCCCAGCCTTAATACATGGGGAGGTGCTTAGTCTTACTGCAACTTGATATGCCATGTTTTGTGATGCCCATGGGAGGGAACAGAAACAGAGGAGGTGTGGATTCAGGGGGAGGTGTGGGAGGAGAGGAAGGAAGGGCAACTCTGGTCCAGACTTAAAAAAAAAAAAAAAAAAAAAAAAAAAAAAAAAAAAAAAAAACTCCCAGACAATATACAATATACACACTTAGTTTGTTTTCCTGGCACTGATGCCTACAATGTGGTCTCCTCATTTGGTGAATTCGGCTTCCATGACAAGGACTCTGGAGGTGAGAGTGGCCATCCCAGAAGCACATGGACATACCGAGGCCCTAGCCAGCATGGCCAACTCTGCTGCCTTACTCCTGACCGCTGTGCTCTAAAGACATACTTCCTTAAAGGAAAGCAATCCGGCTGCTTACTAAGCACACACGAGCAGAGCCACGTGCCCTGGCGTGTGAGCATTCGCCACGGTATTTTCATTTATTGGGCTTCTACCCAGACATACAAACTCTGAAAGACTGCAGAGCAAACAGCTTAAATGTTCATCAGGAGCTCCACGAGTCAAGTGTGGTGCATGCCAACCAAGAAAACAGAAAGAACGGCGGACAGAGACAGTGATGATATATCTATCAAGAGACAGGCTGGATCCCAGGTCGGGCTCACGCCCCAGCAGAGAGCACGCTGGTCGGTCTTATTCATGTGAGATTTGAGCAAGTCCAAACTAATTGGAGAGCGACCTAAAGTAAATCAGCAACTGCTTAGGGAGGAGTCTGGGGAGGGGCTGGGAGGAGGAATTACAAAATGGCATGAGAAAGGGTGGGCTGATGCATGGGTGGGGTGGGCTGACGCATGGGTAGGCTAATGCATGGGTGGGCTGATGCATGGGTGGGCTGACGTGGGCTGACGCATGGGTAGGCTAATGCATGGGCGGGGTGGGCTGACACATGGGTGGAGTGGGCTGACACATGGGTGGGCTGACGCATGGGTGGGGTGGGCTGACGCATGGGTGGGCTGACGCATGGGTGGGGTGGGCTGACGCATGGGTGGGCTGACGCATGGGTGGGGTGGGCTGACGCATGGGTAGGCTAATGCATGGGCGGGGTGGGCTGACACATGGGTGGGCTGACGCATGGGTGGGCTGATGCATGGGTGGGCTGATGCATGGGTGGGCTGATGCATGGGTGGGCTGATGCATGGGTGGGCTGATGTATAGGTGGGCTGATGCCTGCGCTCGCTACCATGATTTGGCTCGGTGTCTGTATCTTTCAGATTGTCAAAGTTCCTCAATTCTTATACTCTAAAATGTGCAATCCAGGGCAGGCCAAACACTTCAATAAAGCTGTTTTTGAAAGGCTAGGAAGGGGACAGAAGTGACAGAAAGACAGCGAAAAGGAAATCTGCCCAACGATACGTTTCCACGGCGCTACTTCTAAAACTGCTTCAGCGGAGGAGAATGGCCAGTGCTCATAACATACCACCCCCAAATGACATTTTCCTGAAAATGCCAGTTTCCAGAAAGATAGGAACTGTATTTTTGAAGAAGCAGCCAGGTTGCAAGCAGATGATTAATTCTCATGGAAAACCGCTGATGTACCATGACAATTTCTCACCGTTTCCCACAGCTAAAATAGAGTTCCCGTGTCTCTCTCTTAGGAAGGCTTTGTTAAACTTTAATTGATTTGTGTTGGGAAAAAAAAAACCTTGGCTACAATCTTGGAAAATAATTGAATCACGTATCAAGATACAAATGGACAACTGTTGTTTTGTTTTTTTTTTTTTACAGTAAATATTGGAAGATGCCAGCTATTCCAGCATATTACACCAGAGAAGAATGTCACTCTGGGGTCTCATGCTCATGTGGACTAAAGATTGAGTCCTAGAATCTAGAAAAATGCTTTAACGAGGGTTGTCTGATGACCTCTACCACCGAGTAACACCACAAAATGCACTTGCTTACTCATTGGGAAATAGGAATGGTTTGTGTCGAGTGAGCTAAGTAGGAAGCCCAGGTTCACTTGTATAGTTCTTACAGAAAGGCAGATTTTTGCCTCCTTTTAAGGCTAATAAAAGTATTAATTCTGTATAATGGCAGTGTAATAAGGTGCAGGTGACAGCTAGGACAGAAGGACAATGTGGGCAGGGAGAAACCAAGTCTTTCCTAGGGTCAGTGGCTTGGGGAATGGTCCAGTGGCTCTCAGGGACTCCTGGAACTTTCCACAGCAAACCATGGGAAGGAGGCTGAAGTAGCGACCACACATGACATCATCACATAAATTCGGAACATCAGAAGTAAGGTCTGACTGACTTCCCATTCAGTGGACTGGCCTATAAACCAGAATTTCTCAGCAAACTGTTCCAATATCAGCCAGAATGATCACAAAGAGAAAGAAGAAAAAAACACCCCCAAAAGGTATTAACCCTCTGACAGAAACAGATCACTTTACAAGAGCGATATCTCAAGAAGGAGCCTTTGGTGGTCCACACCAAGTGGGTAATGACCCCTGTGTTGGGATAAGAACATTCAGTAGAGGCTGGTGTGGATGGCTGGGCTTCACTGTAGGCACCTCTAAGAAGGTCTGCAATTGTTAAGGTTGCATAGAGTAAGGCAGTAAACAGAGGTGGCAATTTAAATTGAATGAGAATATTCAAAAATTACTTCTTCCATTAGATACATGAAGTTAGTAGCACCTGCATAAGTCAGAACAATACAAATTATTTGCTCATGAAGCTTTGGCTAGAACGAGGTGAGGCCAGCACAAGGATGTCAAGGAAGAATTTCTGCCCTCGAACTGAGACGGGAATACGCATTGGTGACAAAGGGCACATCGCTTGGAGAGGACAGGGCCCTGGGCTTGCACGCTGCACCTGGCTTTCCATAAGCAAGCCACAGTCAAGGCACCCTTATGCCCTTGTGCCCTCTGAAACCTCAAAAGCTGAATGTGTGTTTTCCATAAAATATTAAATCAAGAAAATTAAGACAGCACACTTGATGTGAAATAAAGTTCATATAGTCCTGTTTAAACACAGATTAGAATTTCTGTCAGAACAATGCCAGTGAAAAGTTGACATTCTAATTAATATAATTTACATCATAAAGCACTGAATATCTTTATCTTGCGATTATGAAATGCCCTCTAAAAGATGGAAACTGAATTCTACAGGGAACTGAATGCTAAGGGCAGCATATAAAAACCCCTAGACAAGAGAGCCACAAAGGGCCACTGGCGTTTCTCCACACCACCAGGCCATCCGTGATCACCCACAAGCCTATCTGCATGCAGCAACTGGATCCTGCAGCCGCTTTCCTTGCAGTGACATCAAGCATGCTGCCAAACACAACACTAAGAGAACTAAAATTCTTCCTTTCTTGTCCCCCCCCCGCTTCTCCAGTCTCTCCTATGAGCCGCCGTCCATGGGACGCGACATGATGCTGACTTAATCCACATTCCAAGCATGTAAAGGGGGCAGAAATCAGTCCCACAGTTGGGTACCCAAGGCTTCGTGCTCATTGCCTTTGTCAATTTTATTCTGTCAGTGAAAGGAATAAAGATGAGATCCTTAAAGCCTGAGTTTTCGCTTCCTATGACAACGCGCTTCTTCGCCACGCTTTATCACGCTCCGCTATGTGGTTCCCACCCCTTCATAATTGATATCGGTCATTTAAAGCATTTGGTACAAACCTCCCGAGGTTCATCAACTGTACCCTGGTCTATAATTCCTGCTTTGAGCAGAACCAATGCGCAGCCATCCATCCAAATGTTTTTCATGGCTACTCCCTGGTTTTCCCTAAGCACGGGGCCCAGTGTAATGACAGTTGTATTAATTATCTGATGAAAAATCCACCTAGCAGCGGAATTGATGGAGATCATCATTTTAAATATTTTATTAAAATAGCCAAGTGTAGAACAGATTAAATAGACCTTCTTGATAATGAGAGGCTCATTAATTTTACAAGAATTCTAGAACGCTTCAGAATGGTCATCCAATTTTTCTCTTTTGTTCATTTGTTTCTTTCAAGAAGAGAGAAATCTTCAATTGTCAATTAGGAGAACACAGGTCTAATAAGATTTTCTAAGCTATTTTAAAACAGGGGCCTTTCTGGAAAGAGCTTTGAAACATCGATTTGAAATATGGAGGCCTTGGGTGTCATCTTGCTGCTTGAAAGGCTGGAAAGCGTTCAGTTTAACCCCACTGAAGCTTGGCCTTGTTAGCTTATAAAGACTTCTGGTAACTACAGCGGCTACTGGACCTAAACAAACCAGCATCACATCCACGTCCTTTACAGAAGCGGCAATACACAACACCATCCTGCCTACCAAGTGCGTCTCCAGGTACAGCCGAAGGCTATCCGTCTCTGCCTTAGGAGGAGTCCAGTTCTCTGTGGTCCCCATGGCTTCATGTAGCCACTGGATGAATTCCTCCAGCTTGTTCACAAAGCCCTGTGAGAGGAGAGAGACAGGAGGGACACAAAAGGAAAATTAGTTGATGGTCTTTAAAGTCAGTCTTAAAAATTCGTAACTTTGCCCCCACGGTATGGTGGCGCCTCGTAATGCTCTTCTTTGGTGAGGGCGTTTCCACGGCTGGTGGCCCGAAATCTTTCTAAATAGGAAACAAAAGCTCCTCCGGATGTTTACCTAGGAACGCTTTCCTAGAGAACATTAGATCGCGGGGTGTACTGCATAAGTGACCTCGAAATATCTCTAACGTGTGACAAGCATCTCCCTGACCACTTCCAAATCTCACCCTGGCTTGGGGTGTAAAGAAGGTTGTGTCCATTCAGAGTGCATGGAACTGAGTTACTATAACTGAACCAGGAAGTGTATTTTAAATTTAAGCAGTATCTAAAGATACCCGATGAGTCCCGTCAACAATCCACGTATCTGTGGCTGAGCCTGGGTACTGGAGAGACGGGCAGGACGGAAAGAGACAACACAACAGAACAAATGCAGACATCTGACTGGCTGAGAATGTCTGGACGGAAAGAAATATCCTTGCCCAGGAAGCACAAATCACAATAATCTTGCGATTTTTCATATAGTGGTTATAAAATTTTATTGACCATTTAAAAGAACACATCTGTAGAGACAGAAAATATTTTTGAAAAAGTGAAAATCCTGCTACAAACGGAGCCTGGCGTGAGCTTTCCATGTGTGGGTCGACAGCACCACCTGGTGGGCACATGGAGCAAGAGCAGGCTTCTATGTCCTTTCCCCTCGCTGTTCCCTATGACGCTAAATCCTTTTTTTAAATCTTTGACTAATTATGATCGATACCTTAATGCCTTCCTGAGGATATTCTAACACAAAGGGATGACTGAACGTAGAAATTCATTTTCTTTGTCATGCTTCTCAGAAGTTTAATTTTATTACTTAGTATATTCTAGACTTTAATTCTTTAAGACTGATAACGCTTAGTTTGAACAATTTGTCTCTAGTAGATCATTAGAATAAAGGAAAATGGGATAGAACGTTAGAACACAGAAAAACAGATAAATAAAGCCCAGAGAAACATTTCTGTTACGAAGGGAAGAGATGTCACAGAGGCCCAGAGACTCTCACTACAGAGGGTCAGTCCCGTCTTGAGTGATACGCCCATGTGTTGCCAGGCTCTCTGGCTACCCCACGCTTCCCTCCCAGGCTCTCAATACTTTACAAATTCTCAGCACTATTGTGCACGTTATTTCTGTGAGCACAGTGGAGTCCGGTGGAACTCAAATCATCACACAGTACTATCACAATGAATTTTGTGGAAAATTGAGACCCTTTGGTGAGTACATAAACTTAAAGAAGCCTTATCTCTTGCCTATAGGACAGTGCTGATGACCGACAACTGGGGTGGAAATCATAGCTTAGTCTGCCCATCCACCACCACTTATTGCTAAGTTTGATTTAAGTTATTGTATATAAATTGGGTTGTGGACAAAGTCAGAAAGCAAAGGATTTGGAAATAGCTAGGTGAATCCAAAAGACAAATAGTTAAGTATGTTATTTTAAATATAATCAATACTAAATGATGAATTATCTTCCAGAAAAAGCACATAAGAATGTCCAGGCTCCTCATCATAGTAACTGGCCATAGTCAAAGAGTTTTAAACCACGTGTGTTAGATTTCCTCGCAGAGCCATGCGTGCATGGCTCACTGAGATTTCTGGACGCAGGTTAGCAAATGCAGGGGCCTGGGGAATCTTCCTTGATAGTGTCTTTCTGTGTGTAGCCCAGCTAGCCAGCCAAACAGGGCTGACATCAAAGATCAGGGTCTTTTCCCTGCTTGCAGCCCGTCCCCGCCAATTTTCATCTGCTGCACATTCTGCTACCCCTCCCCTGGCAATGCCAAGTTTCATTCACCGAGATAGAAGCACAAGTCTCGGAGCTCCCGTTCATAACAAAAGCTAGGCTGTGCTTTCTGTTAGGCAAACCATGGCTCTCTACCCGCTGCTGTTTCTGTGCGTGGCTCTAAGACTGCATAATGGAAACCCGGTTTCACCGGAATCTGCTCGGCTCTCAGTATATTTATCTCCTGTACCATCTTCTCCCACTGTTTCAGAACCTCTGTGGGTTATCAGGGGGCTCTGAGCATGAGGGTAACACGTGTAATCCCCATCACCGGATATGATGTCTCTTATACCACGAATGTTCCACTCACAGACACATTCACAATTAGACACATGCACAGCCAATGCTGGCTTTCAGGGGATCTGCTGGCATCTGAGGTGTGAATGAAGGAAAATGAGGCCAACATGAATAACATGTTGAAATGGGGGAAATCTAGAAATGCTTTTTTTTTATTTTGAAGTATGGATCAAATGATAGTACAGCAAAGAGTGATCATTTAATTTATTCACTTAAATATTTACTAAAACCCTACTATGTACCAAGCATACTGTTAGACAAAAATGAGCACAAAAGGATGAATATCATTGTAGGAAAAATACCAGCAGAACGCTGGGCGTGGTGGCGCATATCTTTAATAGCTGCACTCAGGAGGCAGAGGCAGGTGGATCTCTGAGTTTGAGGACAGCCTGGTCTACAGAGGAAGTTCCAGGGCAGCCAGGACTATGCAGAGAAGTCCTGTCTTGTAAAACAAAAACGAACAAACAAACAAAATGCGAGAAGAATAGAAAGCATGTCTAAACTCTGATATATGGTCATGTGAGGGAAAAAAATACATTTGTAATAAGTAGTCTGTCATGCACAGAACTCTTGTGTGAACCTAGACTTGTTCCTTCTTGTGTTTGGTGCCGCCATATGTGGGTGTGTTTCTCTGGTGTTCTGAGAGCAGACTTACATGGGAGGCAAAGCTCACTCTAAAAGCCAGGTGTTATCCTGCCCAGCCAGTGCTGCTCTGCTCTGTGTGGAGAGCACCATTTATTCATGTTTGGCTCACGGCCGCCATAGCTGAATCATTGTGGTCCTCCAGGTTCAAACTTCAACCAACACCTCGGTCATTCCCAGCCCCGTCTTCCTGATCAGTGCTTGGTGTCCCTTCTGCCAGGCATCTAGACACACGTGGAGCGTGACTAAGCCCCAACTGCTGGTGGCCCAGCTCTTCTCTTATCTCAGCTGCTGCCATCCACCCTGATCTCTTGCCACACTCACACCTGACACAGTCGGAGACATCTTAACTGGGGCCAAGACAGGATTCAGAACCCGGAAGAAAACTTGGCAGCTGAGACAGAAGGAAACAGCACTGTGATCGGCCCTAAGGTCACTGGTCAGTAGGACACCTCCGCCCTCAATTATTTGTCTTGAAAGTTCTGTAGTGAGGTGTTCTTTTGCTTTGTTTGGTTTTCACTGAACTTACTTTAAAATTTTCTAAAGCATCTATTTATTTCTTTAATGACTAAAAAAATAAAATGGAATCTCACACTTACCAGTTTGTGTAATAATGGTAATAATAACAACAATAATGAAAATAATAATAAAATGTTTGCTAGAGTCCTAACATCAAACATTTGAAGATGGCAATGACAGAAGACATTTACAGGCTGTGGTACTCATTATTCCTTGTGTTTTCCTTTGTACCCCCCCCCCCATAGCCAGCTTCTTCTCATTAATATAAACTGTCAGGTTGACCCCTCCCCCACCGACAAAGGCACCTGAGTACCCACAGTACAGAGGATGATTTTCCGAGTACCAGATAAGAGGCCAGGACACATCCATTCACTGGGAGAGAAGACACAGCCCTGACTTAGAGAATCATAGGCATAAGAATTTTATTTTTGTTTGTTTTAAGTTTCTATTACTTTTCAATCGAAACTGAAAGCCATTTCCCTAAAGGGCAGGGAACTCACACAGCAGGAAGCTGAGGCTGTGCTGTCAACACAACTCTGGGAGAAGGTCACTTAATCGACAAGGAAAATATGAGTCAGAAGAGGAGAGATTTGCCCAGTGCCAGGGGCGAGATTTGAACCTAGATCCTACTCTGAAGTCTGTGCCTCCCAGGGTTCCACACTGTGCAAAGGAGGGGTGCTTCCAGAGACACACGGTAACCAGCTGATGAGCACCCCCAACCCCACAGCCCACACTAAGGTAAGCTCTCTGGCTCCTTGGTCCCTTCCCCATCACATTCATTATTTCTGTCCCCGCTTTTGAAAGGAGCTCAACAAGAAAGATCCTTACAGAGTTCACTCCTAACGTACCATGGGAAAAGTTAAAGGGAGCTAAATGTTTGAGCAAGACGTCACTACCTGTGTCTTGCTACAGATGAATGACTCAGTTTACCCACTGGGGACACGGCTATTAGATGGCAGTTAGCCCATTCCTGGATAGCCGGTTTCCCTATGGTGTTTGCCACTGGGATGTGTACTACAGGCACCTGAATTCTATCTCCTAGTAGAGAACTCAGACCCAGGCTAGACCAAACCAGCTGCCTTCGGACGGGGCCACACTGAAGAGCCTTCGAAGCGTGAACTACTTAACTGTTTGGAGGAGAAAAAATGGCAACTTTTGTTGGTGAGGATTTTAAATCGTTAAAGCCTAACGGTCACTTTCTCAGTATTCCACAGTTAAGGGCTCGGTGAATCCATCCAGATAATTCTAGCTGAAATAATAAGCATCCCTCACTATGAGCTAGGACCTGCTGTAAGCATCTTCTATAAAATAAACCACTTAGGCCCTGGAATGACCACACGAGCTAGTGACTGCTGTCACCCTCAATATGCAGATGAGAAGAGTGAGAGCGGAAGGCAAGGACAACTGTCCGATGCCATGGAGCCAGAAGGTGATGTACTCGGTACCCAAGTACAGAGTCTCACTGGTACCATGTTATAGCACGAAAGGTGGGCTGATGTACTGGCAGCCTTTCTTCCCAAAAACTGTAGGTTGAAAATAAAGATTATGTAGGGGAAGCAGAGATGGTATATTATAAGAGAGAGAGAGTCAGAGAAGGAGTAAAGAGGGACAGAAAAGAGATGGAGGGGGAGGAAGGATGCTTATCATGAGCCAGTGTGTACACTAAGGAACAGTGGTGGAGCCAGATGGAAGAGAATCTCGTTCTAGTAGTTACTACATGAGTTACTTCCCGTCTCTGAACTTCAGTGTATTTTTCAGGTGGTGGCACACGCCTTTAATTCTAGAACTTGGGAGGCAGAGGCAGCTGAATCTCTGAGTTTGAGGCCAGCCTGGACTACAAAGTGAGTTCCAGGACAGGCTCCAAAAAGCTACACAGAGAAATCCTGTCTCCAAAAAAAATTGAGATTACTTGGTAATTATCAGAGAAAATGCATTAAAGCTGTTCGCCCATCAATGGGATATCTTTCTCATCCCCCACTGCCACCACCAACGCTCAGGAGATATTGCAGGGCTGAAAGAATGAGCAGAATGATGGAGGGGGGGTGAAACACAAACTTGTGGGCTTTAAGTGTCACTCTCAAAAACTCACAGCAGCTATGGCACTAGATAGTCCCTGGAACATAATGACTCTCCAGCTAAGGCAAGTGGTAAGCTCCAAGCTGAAGGAGAGACACTGTCTCAAAAATTAAGATGGGAGTACTCAATGCAGACACCTGACGTGACCTCTGCTCTCTACATGGACATGCACACTAATTTACCCATTTCTACATGCAAACATATGGAACACACACAAGCGTGCATGCACGCGCGTGCGCACACACGCACACACGCGCGCACACACACACACACACACACGATTGCTCAGTCAGTGTACAGAACTGTGCTAGGCATTGCTGAGAAGACGGGCGAGAGATGTCCCCACACAGCCACAGCTGTGTCAGCAACTGCTCTGGGCACTCAGGGAGACAGCCACGGTACTGCTTCCAACATCAGCGAGCCATGGGATAGAGTGCCGGGAAACCTGCAGGTTGGTGAGGATGTCACCAACAAATGTTTCTATTAATAGCCAAACATGTCATAATAAAATCTAACAATTTTGGGGGGTAGGGAAAAGGCCATATTCCTGGGAACAAATCTTTAGCAGTGGGGCCACCAACAAGTAACAGCTAAGGGATATCACAGTCTCTGCACAGTGCAGCTTTATTCAGGTTCTGAAGCCAGCAAATTAGGAATCCACTAGAAACAAGATTATGTGCTGAGATTCCTCCAGTATGTAGATTCACACATTTCCAAGCATAATTCTTATACAAAATTCTTATCTGAAATGTCTAATTTAGGTTTTTGTATGATCACACTCAAACGCAGCTCATCTCTTCCCAACCATGTATCTGCTTGATTCCCTGTCAGCAGATCCAGAGGCCCAAGGTAAAGTCCTGGGGATGCAAAGCAGTTCTCTCAGGACTCTGCCGCTTCACTGTCTGCCCCTGCCTGTTCACAAAGCCCAGAACAGGAGAGAAGACGGGAAACACTGGAGAGAGATGTGTTGTCAGCCATTGGCAGCCTGATGCTTTGCGAAGCCTTCCTAGGGGTCAAGTGAGTGGCTTTAGAATAGAAAAGCTTCCAGGGCAACTGTTGCAGAAGGAAAGGGCAAAACCATCAGATGAAAACAAACAGAAATGTCACAAAGTAGCGCTTTATATACCTGGAACTAACCAGATAGAGAAGTTCCATTCTGAGCTCAGCAGTCTACAGCAGGGAAGCCTAGCTGAAATCTGCAGAGCTGCCTGTTCTATAAGCAGCGATCTCACAGGGAAGAGCCCAGGTGGACAGCTGCCTTACAGTGGGGAAGGATTCCTTTAAAGAATTGCAGACTTTGACCTCATTGCTTCCTATCTGTTATATAAAGAAATTATCAAAGGTTCTAGGAACGTAAGAAGGCTGGAATGCATAGCACGAAGGTCTAATTTAAAACGCTTTAAAATACTTCAGAACAAACAGCAAATGGTAATAAACTATTGATAATTAATATATATTAACTGAGCACTTGTTCGTCAAGCCTTATTTTAATCCTCACAAGAATCCTAGAAGATAACCCATACACAGCTTCATAAGGAGGAAGCTGAGGCATGGATGGACTCGAACACTTAACAGCTGTGGGACGTGGAGCTGGGCATGTTCCCAAGTAACTTCGCCATGACCCAAGATTTGCAGACTCCCTCTAAGTAGGACTCTACTTTGAGCACCCCCAAACCTACATGGAAACTCGAACAGCTTAGTTGATCTTTATTTGCCTCTAAGCACAAAATATCTGAATTTACAATAATACTTTAATTTACAAAATATTTGAATTTACAGTATTAACCATTTTAAATGTTTTCTCCAAAGATTTGTTTTTATTGTACGTGCCAGGTATTTTGTCAGCATGTACATCCATGTACCACGTGCATGCAGCACTTAAGGAAACCAGAAGAAGACCATGGGTCCCTTGGAACTGGAGCTAAAATTATGAATTGCCATGCAGGTATTGGGAACTGAACCTGGGTCCTCTGGAAAAGCAGCCAGTGCTCTTATCCATTGATCTACCTTTCTACCCCCCTAAATGGTCTAACTGCAGGTTTTTCATAGGCAGAGGCATGACTTTAAATGCTTGACATTTCAGTGCTGTACCCCAGCTAATTTTAATAATCAGCAACACTATTGCATCATTGACGGGTTTCCCAGTGCACAGATAAAACACCAGGCATAGACGAGCTATGCATGTCACTTAAAGTCGTAAAGCTATGGGATGATTATTTGGGAGTCTTTTTCCACATTTGGACCGCCACACCAAACTCTGTCTAGGCAAACTTGCCCTCATGGGTGCCAGGAAAGAAAGAGGGGTGGTAAGACCTCTGCTACTGGCTCTTACGCCACAGCTTTGCACCTGCTTCGTCCTCGCCCCACAACCCATCCAATCCTGGTCCAGCTAGGAGTTTAAAGCCTTCTTCCTATTTTAAGCTCTCTTTTCTCTTCTCCTTGATTTGTCTCGAGTGCTGTTTCTTTTTCGTCTTCTGCTCATCCCTTCTCCTCCCAGCTCCTCTCCTCTTATTCTTCACCTCTCGGCTCTCTCTTCTTCTCCCTTTCTCTCCTCTTTCCTTTCTGGTGTTTTTTTTTTTTCACAGCTCAAATTCTCCCCTCTCCATTTTGTTATGAAGACTCAATCATTTTTCTTACATTCCCATAAAGTTTGCAGAAAAGAAGAGGCCGCTCCTTGACACAGTGTGGAACGGAATGTGTTGCTATAATCCTGTTTGGATTTGCGCTGCTTAAGATCCAACAAGCCAAAATATCTTCTACAGGAACAGACAAAGACTGATGGAGTATTTGTAGAATACTAAGGTTATTCAAAAGGTTACCTGTGATTGTTGAGTTGTTACTCAATAGTCTAAATTTTCCTCTAGGAAGCATGCACTTCTTTCATAATGACAAGGCTCTCACTCATAGAGAAAAGATCACAATCCCTGGCACAGAGACGCTCATGTGAACAAGAAATCACTACAGCTGCTGGAGAATGTCAGGGCTGCCAATCAATAGAGGGTACAACTCAGTGGGTTCGCCATTAGTACAGACGACCCGCGGGAGAGAAAGCACACAGCCAGTCTTCAAACACTCCTTCAAGTCTGCCTACTTCAAGGCACCCCAATTTCAAGTCAGAGAAATGAGGTTCAGAAAGCTACACACTGAGCCATAGTACACATCAGTGGATAACTGCCCCCAGAAGAACGTGGGCATCACATCCTCGAGTTTCAAAGTATAACTAACTGTACGCTTTAAAGTTGCCATGGGCATCCTTTGGACGAGGGTTCTGGAGTTCAAAGTAAGAAGACAGACAAGGGCTTTGAGAATCATACAATTTCCAAGGCTGCTGGTTAAACTATGCATTGGGTAACACTAGGCCAGCTGGATTGAATATTAAATTGCCCTTTTGGTTAAACTCCACAAAAATCCGTACATATGCGGATTAAGTCATTTTTAAACACTTTATTTATTAAGATTTCACGATGAATCAGAAACTGGAGCAGCCTGGGACTGCAACCCAGGGCTCCACGTTCTTCAACAGTTCAGTGGGCAGGACATTAGGATGTGAACTTGCGTGATTGGGTAGATAGAACCTTTGATCTAAAAACTCCTTTAGACTTATAAATTACTGGAAGAATGGGGAAACATAGAAAATACAACATCAATGTCCTAATTTGCAGAAGAATACCGGCCAAAGCTAACTTGGGTAGAGAGCTCATTTGGCTGACAGAGTAGTCTATCGCTGAGGGGTACCACGGTGGGAACTAAGCAGAGACAATGAACATCATTTCCTAGCTTGCTTCCTCTGCCTTGCCAAGCTGCTTCTCCTCCAGAGCCCAGGCCCACCAGGTTATGGATAGCGCCACACACAGGGGACTGGGTTTTCCTACATCAATTAACATTTCATAAAATGCCCCACAGATATGGCCGCAGGACAATTTCATGGCAATTCCTCAACTGAGGAATTGGTCCTCTTCCTGGATGACCCTAATATGGTCAACTTGACAAAAACTAACCAGCCCACTGAACACAGACAGAACATGACAGTTTATGGAGAATGCCAGCAGGGAGAAGGGACCAGACCAACTGATACCGAGAGGATAAAGATGCTAGCGTCCGAGATAACTGAAGGTACTCTTCCTTGACAGAAAGGAGAGGGAACTCACAAGCCGTTCACAGAAAGATGGGGAGCATGTTAGTGATCTTAACTTTCTTTCTGAATCCACTCACTTACGACATCCAGCAAGGAAGATAATGTGAGAGGTTGGAATTCTGCAGGGAGATCTAGTCAGTGACAGCCTGCAAATGGCGCTGGAGCTGTGGCATGGATGAGATAAGCCAGGAGTGGGGTAGAGACCTACTGTGTGCTCTGTACTGCGATGCCTAAAACACATAGTGCACTCAGGTTTCTCCACGCCAGCTTTTTGCGCTCTGTCCGCCTTGGTGGTTCTGGTTGTGCCTTAATGTTGATGGTGAAACCTTTCTACAGGAACCAAACTCACAGAAGAGAAACCTCTCTAGATTCCCTGGGGGCTTAAAAACAAAGAGCTGGCTGCGCACTGTGCCGCACCACGTGGAGGTTAGCGCTGATCCTGAGCCACACGGGGGGGGGGGGGGGGGGGGGAGGGGGGAACGACACGACTCTGGATGCCGTGGAAGCTGGACGCAGGATGCTCTGCCTGGACTTGGAGAGACAGGCGCTGGCTCTCAAACGAGACCACCAAACCGAGCGGCATTCATTCCTCCTGTTCTGTACGGCTCACCCCCCCCCCTCTTCCTTATAGGTTAACAGGGAACAGATGTTTTTTCTACACACTCAACTTACTTACTGTACCTGTCCTTAAAGATCCACCTTAAATGTTTGTCTCCCAAGAATCATTCCAGTTTATCGCAATCTTTTTCAGCATGTTTTCTTGATCTTTGCTTTTTGTCTTGATTCATCAGGAGTTTGATGGACACTTCTAAGCTTATTGGAGGCCTTACCCCTTTCCGTACATAATATAGTATAATCACTCTCCTTCTGGTTAAATTTATTGTGGGAATTATTTATATGTATATAACTATAAATATATTATAAATATTCATATTTACAAATAAATAAGTACATATTATTTATAAGCTCGCTCTGTGGCAGTATTAAACACTAGAACGCTGTTTATATTTGCCTGAACACATAGTTGTTGCATAAATTCCTCAACATAAACTTCCTAAGATGACGGAGAAGTGCATTAACTAAAATTATTGGAACAATTAGGAGAAAATCAGCACTAATACAACATAAACATCATCCTTCAGGGCAGGAGGCCCAGAGTTTCACAAAGAATGGGTATAGGAAACTGGGGGAGCCATGACAGGTCCCAAGAAACAAAGTGGGTGGAATCCTGGTAGGAAGCTGACTTCAAAGAGACCTTGGCAACTCATGGGTGGAGGAGAAAGTGAGGGAAGACAGTGGTAAGGAACACGTTGGGCTCTTTAGACACTTTAAGCACATTGGTGTCACAGCCTTACGCCATGTACCTATTTCATTTTGGAGGTGCTCTTCTGAGATAGCGTCATGATGCGTACAAGATGGCTTTGACCTCCCTGGCTTTTCCTTGGTGGCTTCAACTCAGGATTCTCTTGCCATATTGTCATATGCAGGGAGCAGTAATCCTATTTTACAGGGGCTACAACGGCAGTACCAGCAAGTCAAAATACCCCAGAAAAGACAGATGATAAGTTTAACACCGGAGGGTAAGTTAGTTTAAACATGTGGCTCCAGAACCCACCTTCTTGGCCTTATTTTGCCACCGTGCAGAAGAAGGGAAGCCTTTCACTCATGAGCACATTACTCGCAAATCTCTCCCCACCGAGTGGGACTTCCCTTGTAATAAAGTCCTGTCTAGCATGCTTCTGTGGTCTCCTTTTTATATCTGAAGCAGGACTCTTATAGGAGCTCTTCATCTGCTGATTTCCCAGGAAGATTGTGTCAGCAGAAGATCCGGGCACAGTATGATTTCTTACAGGTCCTACACCTCATCAAACAGATCTTAAGTCAGTAGTCTCTTAAACACAATGCACCAAACGATATGACACTTGGAGTGAGTGAAGCTCAGACAAGGTAAATAGCTTTACTGAAGCTTTTCATTGCAAATGTAAATTTAAGTCTAAATGTTTATTTTGCAACTAGAAATACAAATCTCTGTGCTCCAGAAAATAAGGAAATCATAGCAAAAATGTGTCATCAACTATGTCGTCTTTAATTTGGGAGTCAGAGAGGAAGAAAAGGCTACAGTGTTAAACTGTAAATTGTGATATACCTCTCTTGCTCTCTTGCTCTCTCTCTCTCCCTCTCCCTCCCTCTTTCCCTCCCTCCTCTCTCTCTCTCTCTCACACACACACACACATGCACGCATGCACAAACACCCACACAAGTGATTCTGAAGAGTCTCCAGAAAGCCAAGTCAGAACATAAGTGATACTTTGCCAATAAGATTTTCTTAACGCATTCAAGAAAGAATAAAATACAGTCACTCCCTTCACTCCTAGCTGACGCATGAAGGTCAGAGCTTCTTGTGGGAACCGGACTGAGCCACCAGCTTCCTGGGATGGAAGCCAACATCTTCATCCTTCAGCCTGAAGAATGCAAAGCACCCAGGCCTGACTTCGGAGAAGCATCTTTCCTCGTTGAAGCTTTGATTCACAGGGAATGTTCCCAGCCAATCAGCTTTGGACGGCAAGACAGGGGCTGACATCATGAGTGGCCTTGACACAGAACCTACACTTTAGGAATGATTTTCCTCACCTTGTATGCACAGAGGGCAAACAACAGTCCTGATGGGCAGCTCAAAGGCGAGTCTGCCAAGATGAAGGTTTGCACTACGGTGCATTTACCTGACCTTGTTTGGCACACATTCATATTAACCCACGTCTAATTCGTACTGGGCCAGTGACTTTCTTACTGTCACCACTGTTCCCTCTCTGGGCATCTTATAAATTATAGCCAGGCCTGATTCCTCCCGGATGTCTGTTTCAGGCCCTGATTCCTCCCAAATGTCTGTTTCAGGCCCGATTCCTCCCGGATGTCTGTTTCAGGCCCGATTCCTCCCGGATGTCTGTTTCAGGCCCTGATTCCTCCCGGATGCCTGTTTCAGGTCCCGATTCCTCACAGATGTCTGTTTCAGGCCCCAGTTCTTCCCAGATGTCTGTTCCTCATCATGTTATAGCACCGAGAACGCATCGTGAATAGTTTCACACTTCCAAGCTTGCTAATGCCACAGCCTGGCTTTCCCATGCCACTAAGATTTTCTAAGAGAAATTCATCCAGAATCACATGTGACAGAGTTAGCCATGTGGAAGTGATACATCCCAATGAAGGCTTTACCCAGAACGAGTGGCTTCCTTGTTTCTCCCAGACAACCTTACACAAAACTCCAGACCTAAGAAATATGCTTAGGCCAATCAATGAAATTTGTTTGTTGTTTATTTTTCAAAACTGAGACAAGGGACCAAAAGTATTTATTCTAGTTTTGTTCAATATAAGTGATGCCAATTCTCTAGATTTATAGGGGAAAATCATAATAGCATTCATGTAGCCTTTACTGTTTAGAATTTCACAAAATAATCAATGCAATTGCATAGCAAAAATATACCCTATCTCAAAACTACCAAGTTCACCCAGTCCTCGTGGCTCTCACCTGTCATCTCAACACACAGAAGGTTATGCCAGCAAGATCACCACAAGGGTGAGATCAGCTTGGGCTGCAGAGTAAGTTCTAGGCCAACCTGGGCTACAAAGCCAGGCTCTATCTCAAGAAATAAAATCAAGCAAAAACCACAAAACTTTTAGAGTCAACTTTTAGAGACTTAAGTGCCCATAATTAAGATGCGGGGCTGTGAATTAAAACCAAACACCCACCTTCCAGTCAATGGGCAGATCTGTAGCTCTCCTGTTCTTCTTTATTAATTAATAAAAGAGACAATACAATACACTTTATCAGTTAAATGTGATAAGGTATGGAAGGACTGACCATTTAGTATCCTTGCTGGAAAGTTACAAGTATGCAAAAAAAAAAGGTAGAGATTTTGTTAGATTTGCAACTGTCTCCTTCTAAAGTGCCAGAGTATTGAAAAGTTATTCCTTCATATTTAAGTAGGAGAGAATAATTCTCTGATGTCCTAAGCATTTGTGTCCGCAAGATGGGTTAATGGGTAAACACTTGCTGTACTCGCCTGATGATTTGAGTTCAATCTCCAGAACCAGCGTCAAAAGCTGGAGATGCTCTCATGTCTATAATCATGGTGCTCATATGACGAGCTAGTAGGTGGAGCCAGGAATGCCACCCCAAAGCATGCGGGCCCCCTAACCTGGAGTGAAGAGAAAGGCAGAGAAGAGACCCTCCCATAGCAGGGGAGGAGAGACTGTAGTTGCCTGCTGTCTCCTGACATCAGCAAATGTACTGCAGCTCTCTCTCCCTCCCTCCCTCCTTCCTCCTCTCCCCTTTCCAACTATATCCCTATCACCATCTCCTCCTCTCCAAATTTAAAAATGTCTTTAAAATATAAACCTGAACGCCAAGTCATATTTTTACTTGAGGATGTTGCCAAATCACAGCCCTTCCATACCAAGCACACACACAAACACAGGCCCCTTGAGATTTTCATTGTCATGTTCTAATTTGTGAAGAGAACAGAGAGCCAGTTGCAGTACCTCGCATTGCCTCACGGTGGCGCAAAGTCATCACTAATAGACCGTCAAGACCCATAGGAAGCTCTGCAGAAACCGGAGTCTGCACAGCTGCATCGCTCATGGGTAAGCAGGAAGGAATTTGTTTCTAATCTGCGGTTCTTCTCAGCTAACCTTGAACAATGACCTCGATGCACTCGACAAATCTATCAGCTGTGTTAATGCACAGCTGCTTTCCCCTCATAGCCTTGCTACGAAGGCATCACACCTGAAGACCTGTTATTATCCCTAAAGAGAATTTTGTGGGCTTATCTTTAAAACCGTTGTGTTGATTTAGAATTCTCAACTTGGATTACGGCCACGGCATCGGCATTTAAGATGATATTTACTCTGTAACCTAACTTCATGTGGTCCCCGTGGGCCATTCATTAACTCCTTACATCTCCCACCCCCCAAATTTCAACTTGAGATCTGCAGTCAGCTCTTTCCCCGCTTTCTTATTTTAAAACAAACACAAAAACATAACAAATTGTCTTTATAGACACAGTGATAACTAGCCTACTGGAAAAAAGAAAGAAAGAAAAAAAGGAAAGAAAATTCCAAAACAGTTTTCCAACTTAGCCAGACACTGCAGCTGCTTGAAGAACTATAATACTTTTTTTTAAAAAAAATTCCTATTGTGTGTATCTGTACGTGCCACAGCATGAACATAGGGGTCAGAGGACAGTTTATGGAATGGATTCTCTCCCCACTCCTTTAGTGGGTCCCAGGGATCAAACTCAGGTCTCCAGACTTGAATGACAAGCACCCTTACCCACTGAGCCATCTTGGTCTCTGGTCTTGCAGGGCAAGCACCCACCAGCAGATTCTGGCTTAATTGCCCTGGGGCGAAGCCTGACACAGGGATGTTTGGAATGACCTCCAGGGTTTATAATGAGCAGCCACAGCTGAAAACCAGCATACTTAGAAGCTTACCCTCAAACCAGGGCCAAATTACTTTTTAGAAGCTACCAACCCTATGTGCCAAAAATCCTAAGCAGTTTCCCATTAAAGATTACAGATTAGTGACTTGAAGCCAAATCTTTTCCCATGAATGTGTTTGCTGGGTCTGTTTAAAGACTGCTCAGATTGAAAATTAAAAACTAGGAGATGTCACATAAATGTAAGTTTCCTACTTATTTTTTTATAAAAAATCTCTTGCCATACAAGGCCACAGTCCTGTGCAAATGTCATCTGAAGCTGGGAGGGGCTGCCTGCAGACACATCATGTAGACTCCAGTTGAATCAGTCGGCTGGTTTATGCATTTATTTATATTTATTTATATATCCTATATATCGCTTATACATCCTATATGTCGTTTGTACATCCTATGCGACTGCTTTACCTCATCCACCAGGTCTCTTAGAGTCAGTTTAGTCTGCAGCCCTCGTCTAGAAGAACTTTAAATTTAATGAACATTCACTCATTCATTCAGTTATCCCTGCATTCATTAAACAGATTTCTTTTGTAGCTTTGCTGTGCAAACATGTGGCATTCGCATTCCCTCTCTGGCCCCTTTCCTTCCTACTTTCAAGCCCCGTCCTTTTAAGGAGCTGTTGTAAACAGCGGGGACAGCACACATTTCCTCTCCCAGCAGGAAACACGCACAGGTCCATTTCCGAGATGCCCTTGTGATCCGGACCCTCTGAGCAGAGGTAATCTGTGAAACTTTTATGTCCATAAAAGAAAGCTGGCTGCCTCTTACACCTCCTTTCTCAGAAGCCAGAATGAACACTGGGCTCAGAAGAGTGAAGAAGCAGGAAGGAGAGAAAAGACAGGAAGAAGAGAGTAAATCCAGAGACACAAGGGACACTGGAACTGTGGGAGGAAGAGGCTAGTGCAAGACCATCACTGGATGGAACGACAAGCACGTCCCTGGGCCTTCTTACTAGAGATCGCTGCCCACACCTAGGAGTGTCCGTTCTCACTAACATGAGAACCAGTGGGTTGCTGTCACAGCTTCCGTGTGAAATGGCCCCGTAGGCTCCTGGTCACCAGCTGATGGATGCTTTGGTCGTGCAGCTTTTCGGAGGTAGAGCCTTGCTGCAGGAAATGAGTGTCTGGGGTGGGTCCTGAAGATGATCTAGTTCTACACATCCAACTCCCAGTCTGCTCTCTGCTCTGTTGGGAGCTGAAAGAGTCCCTGTCACATGAGCCCCTGACATGAAGCTGCCTGTTGCCATGCCTTCCCTGCCATCATGGATTGTGCACCCAAACAAATCCCCCTTCCTTAAGCTGCTTTGTCGGGTGTCTGGTCACAAAGACAATGAAAGATGCTAATTCAAGGCAGAGGCAAAATCCATATGTGTAACATCTGGTAAGTTGTTACACACACGTGTGTGTGTGTGTATGTGTGTGTGTGTGTGTGTGGTACGTCTTCATAGCAAGATGCAATGCAGTGATATATATATACATATATAATAATAATATATAATAAGAAATGCAATAAGAAATAAGAATAAGAAATGCAACTGTGTTTCAAACTCTTATATGGGTGGATAATAAGAACAAAACTCAGACTTGTGCTAAGTGAAATAAGTCATCTACAGAGAGAGAGTGAGAGCAAGAGAGAGAGAGAGAGAGAGAGAGAGAGAGAGAGAGACTGCACCATTCCACGTAGATGATGTTGCCAGAGTACTTAAAATGGGAGGAAAGGGCCCAGAAGGAAGAAGGAAGAGAGGTAAGGATATGAGCAGTTATTCTCAATCTGTGGCTCATGACCTGTTTGGCACTGAACAACCCTTTCTCAGGGATTTTCTAAGACCATAGGGAAACATATCAATTGTGATGAATACAATAGAGAAATTATAGTTATGAAGTAGCAACAAAAATAATGTATGTTTGGGCATCAGCACAGCATGAGGAACCATCTTAAAGGACCACAGCATTAGCAGGGCTGAGAACCTCTGCACAGAGTTTCAGATTAGCAAGAGGAAAATGCTCTCAAGAGCTGTTTCACCTAACACTACTGAACTGCATACCTCAAATGGTTAGAACGGCAACTTCCGTTGTGTGGTTTGCATAGCCACAACAAAGGGAAACCAGAAAGGAAAGACAACAAAATGGCTACTCTATGAAGGCCACCGTCGGGGTGTTGTGGATGTGCCAGCACATACCCAAAATGAAGTTCGAATGGATGGGTCTGTCTGTGCCCATTTTACTGTGGGAAAATCAGTGTTAAGGCCAGCGCCATCCAAATCCACTCTCTGATATTCACAAGATGCTCAACCCTCCGCTTCCCAGTTCCATCTCGGAGCGCAATGACAGCTGCCTTTGTGCAGACTGGGTGACAATTTCATGCAGCCCAGTGGCAAAGAGCAAGCACTGAACTGGTATTTGCTGCACTGAATCCAAAATAATTTACGAGCAATGACATCCCCAGCTGGCAAGCAAAGTTCTTAAAACTGCTTTATCGATGCCTTCCCAAACAAGACAGAACAACAGCTGAGCCATTTAACTATAGCCGAGATGCCATAATCTGGGGTTTGAAGACATTTGTGTCTGTGTGGAGAAAAGGACCTATCTAAGATGTGTAGACGTCCAACTGAAAGGCGCGTTCTCCAGGTCAGCGCTATCCAGAGCCCCGGGGTGTGAGAAGCGGACCTTGGACCTTGGACAACAGCAGAGAATGCTTATCAGGACATCTTCACTGTGACGCCACCCAGGGCTGCTCTTCTGGGAATCACTCAGCTGTTACAGTAGATCCAAGAATCTCATCTCCCCCAGCCCCTGCTAGACAAGTGGTTGTTTCCCACGCGGTCATTATGCAAAGCATCCACTGCCCATTTATGAACCCAGGAGTGCTTCTGTGGATCTAATAAATAGATTTCTAATCTATATGTATGATTACTGTCTGAAATTCTTGGCATTTCACTTTATCTCACCGATAAAACAAAGTCCCTTTATCTAGCCTCTCAACTGGATTCCAACCCTTACAGTTAGCAGCCACACAACCTTAGGCCCGTACAGGTAGCAGTCATGTGACCTTAGGCCCATCATTTACATTTGATCCTCAGAATCATCATCTGTAAGATGGGACAGATGTTCCACAGGGTCATTGTATAAATGAAAGGAAAGGCTCTACTGCAGAAACGGACATATAATACATGTGACTCAGAAATGGCTTCCTGTCTTTCTCCTCAGTCAAGAGCAGAGGCTAGGAACTTTGCCCCACAAAGGACTAGACAGGAAATGCTTCCTTCTTTACAGGCTATATGTTTTCTGCCATGACTCCTCAAGTCTATCATTGCAGAGCAAAAGCATCCACAAACCAAAAAAACAAACAAAAAAAAAAACAAAAAACAAAAAACCAAAAGCATAACTGTGTTCCCATAAAGCATGACTTTACAAACAGGCTAGGAATAACTGGGCAGTTGATCACTGGCCTAGTGTGTATGAGGTCCTAGGTTTGATTGCTCAGCACTTCAAAGAAGAAAAGGAACAAAATAAAGCAAACCAACAGCAGTAAGAATAAACAGGCCTGGGCTGGGCTGGAATCGCCCTTCAGGCCAGAGCTTGCACCCTAATGTTAGTTATACCATATAGATCTAGACGTTGCATTTGGTTAATTTTTAACCTATGTTAAAGTCCATCTGCTTTAGCCACTCTCTTCCCTAATGTCTCTTCGTCATTTTTATTCTCTGGCACGCATTATCAGAAAAAAAGCCACTTCAGTGGCTTGATTTAATTTTTGCGTTTTAATTTTATGTTGAAAGCTCACAGAGCGGCGGACCCTCAAACCTGAAACTCTCAACCAACTTACCTACCCCATAGGCTCTCAGTAAATCATGGGGAGTTGAGAAAAATCCCCTCAAGCTTCCTTTGAGGGCCAGGAAATACTAACAAACAGAAAGGAGCTTCGCTGTGTGAAGAAGGAAAGGGTGCAACTTGATCCCCGGTTTGTAAAGTATTCCTTAACAAAAATGTCTGTTCTCACTTCCATTCGAACAAGAATTTCTTGAAGGACCTAAGCCCGTAGATAACAATTGGCCCAGGGCAGGGCAGAACCCAAGACTGGGTATAGGGATAGGAGGGAGATATAGATATGCTGGGTAATTTTTAGTGTCTATGTTCTTCAACCATGTAAATACTCTGCCTATTAAAAACTGGGTTAAAATGAACAGGGAAAAGGCCATGAGGCCTAAACCTTACACACAGAACTACAGGCAACCGAGTGAACCTGGTATCAACAACAATCAATGAAAAAAAGAGGCCAGGAATTGATGGAGAGTGGGAAGGGGTGTATGGGAGAGTTTGGATGGAGGGACAGAAAAGGAGACTTGTAATTAAATTACAGTCTCAAAAATAAGCCAACAAGACTGGGTTTCAAAAGAGCAAAAGTACGCTACAAAGCAAATTTTCCTATCAATAAAACCAGCGTAAAGACGCAAAGCCATCTGAGATGCGAGGTGCCAAATGCAGGTTAAAGTCGGAGCCCAGTCTGCTAGGTTCCCTCTGTAAATGGGCCGTTAACAGGTCTTCTGCTTGCTGCTTTGTGAGACTCAGAGAAAACAAGGTGGAAGGCTAAAGGGTGACAATGAAAGTAGCCCCAGAAGCTGTGCTGGTTGAGCAAGGCCTAGGATCAGTTTGCTAGATAGCATTCACTTCTTTTTGACAGGATCCCTTTCCTTCTCTGCATCACTGAGGCCCCTAAAATTGATGGCATGCTGATCACCACCAAGAGTGCCTTAGTTTCTCTTACTGCCAATCAAATCTTCCAGAAGGCACGTGGTATGTACACTGTTCTGCATTCAAGTCCTAAGAAGTGGAGTGGGTTTCTTTTTCTTGTTTATTTAATTTATTTTATTTTTCTCTGCTCCCATCCCTTCTCCTCTCCCCTTCTCCCCTCCCCCATAGTCCCCATGCTCCCAATTTACTCAGGAAATCTTGCCTTTTTCTACTTCCCGTGTAGATTGGATCCATGTTTGTCTCTTTTAGGGTCCTCATTGTTATCTAGGTTCTCTGAGATTGTGAATTGTAGGCTGGTTTTCTTTGCTTATGTCTAAAAGCCAGAGTGGGTTTCTCTACTATGCTTTTCTATGCTAACTTCTTCATCTGAAGTCATTCTTACCCTCTAGGCTATAAGGAGGACAAGACATGTAAGGCACATAGCATAGCGTAGATCAAACACAGTGTAAGAGGTTAAGACACTAGCTACGTGGACGGCATTGCTACTCTCGTTTCCTCCTAATGGTTTTGTGACCTTCTTCAGAGCCTTGCAGCATAAGGTCTACTCTAGGTGTGGAAACTTCCACCTTCTGACCATAGACTTTCCAGCTAAAAAGGCTCTATGCATCTCCATGGTCAAGTTCATCCCCATTCTGACCCCTGCAGCTTAGTGTATGCTTCCTAGACTTCTACAGGTCTAAGTCCTGTGTGCCATTCGATGCTCGACACAAGGGTTAGGACTTCACGAGAATTTCCAGAGATGCCATATCATCTCCACCTACTGTGTACAGCATTTCCATGCAAGAATATGGATAACCTCTCTTACAATACAGGAGGGGCATAAGAACTCATAGACAGTAGTGTGGGCTCCAGAGAAGACAGCCTGGTGTCTCTTAGTCCAACTCTCCTTGTCTATATTATCCCAATTAGTTAACCCCACTTGTAATTAATGTTAAGATTGTGAGGAAGATTGGACACATCAACACTTGAGGTAACAACTGTTTGAAACATTACTAGTCTATATTTAGGCTGATCTTATTTTATGAACTTAGTTTTCTTTCTATAAGTCATCCTGTCCATGTGTGCCATTTAACAGTGCCTAGCCTTATAGTGGTCCCTGAATAATGTTCAACAATGAACATACATCAAAGAATGAGGAAAGTGTCCTAGTGGACCCAGGGCTACAGTGACATGCTCTTCTAAATCCAGATGGCTCTGACACTGGTTCTCCTCTACTACTGATTTCCCTGTAGGAGATATTCCAGCCTCTCTAATGCTGCAGCAGTAAAAGCAACTAAGAACCAAGACACAGACTTGCAACTTAGCTTTCCTAGCAAAGGCATTCATGGGTTGCTATGTCTGTCAACCCAACCAGTTTAGCGTGGAGAGCAAACATAGGCTCAGCAGAAATGTTTCCATCCACATAAAGAGGAATAATCACAGGTGATCTTCCCTCTTTGCATAATAATGGCTGACATGGGATTGGAAGTGCACCTGAAAGATTTTTACCCATGATAAAGTGCTGAACAAATTTTCCAAGGTATGGACATTTATACGTCAATTAAAAAAAATAAATAACAATCAACTTAACTGGATCTGCTTCCAACAGAGTTCTAGAGAAAGCAAACCCTTTTGGACTAGATGCGTCTTAAAGAATAAAATTGTAACTTATGGAGTTTGATGACTGTCTTCAAAGGTTCTACCACATACGATAATTCCTTCCAAAAATAGAGATTTACCCCAAGTTAAATTTCTTTTCCCAGATTCCCTGGGTAGTACATGTGAGAAATGGCTTAGAAATAACCCAGAAGTCCCCAAAAGGAACAGGAGGAGAGACAAACCAGTAAGTTGGACATGTTTGGTCTTTCCAATAGGAGGTACTAGAGACATGTGAGCCGTTCTAGGGCTGAGAAAAGAGATTTAAAAGTGCCGAAGGTAACTGTGACACTTCATCCAGAGCCCCTGTGTGCACAGTGACTGTTAGAAGCTGTCTTTGACCAATGGCATCAGTCCACGGTTTATCAGGAACCCCGTTCAATTTGAGCAGTACCAAGAGAATTCTGCAGCAGGCAGTGACTATACTGACAAGACCCTCGGGATAGACAAACTGCCTAAATGTGGGGGTCGTGTATCTTTTCCTTGTCTTTCTTTGATGAAGAAAAAATTGTTACCGTATTTGAGAATGCAGTAAGGAGGAAGTGAATGTCTCTCCAGCATTATTTCTGAAATTCAGGCAAGAAATCACTAGCAAAGCTAAGCTTACCTCTATTCTTTCCCATATGGCTTCATAGTTGTCTTGGTGTTGAATATCTTGCATGAGCTTCCGAATTAAAGCTGATTTTGTAGCAGAATGACTCTCGTTCTTCTCAGAGGACAAAGGCCTCTCTGATTTCTCATCCGTGTATTTTTTCATGCAGTAGAGGGGCATGCATAAGTCCTCATCAGAAAGAATGTCACTCAGGGGCCCGGACTCAATGCTCTCCCCGAGAGAAGAAGCTATGTCACTGGATGAGCTTGGGGACACCCTGCCTAGCCTTGTGTGTTTTCTCCTGCTATGGTATGTTGGATAGATTTCTGAGTCAGAGTTCATTTCGGACAGTTCCCAGTCGTCGATGTTCTGAACAGTCTCTCTGGGTTTCGGAGGCAAAAGCTTGGTGAGAGATTCCAGCTTCAGGGCCAGCACCTCTGTCTGTTTCAGGTGGGACGGTAGCGCTAGGTATTCATCAGAGCCATACCAGGCCTCCTCCTCCTGACTGTTCTGGGTGATGTGACTTGGAGCAGGGGAGCCATCGTTTTGGCTTTCACTCTCTGAAAGAAGAGGAGCTGGCGCTCTGCTGCTGTCGGACCCAACAGAGGACTCACTGCTATGACTGCGAGGCGGTGAGCTGGAGACCTCCGACTGCGTTGGCAAGAGCCGACTCCAGTTTCTCTGATGGGGCAGCTCAAAGGAGGATGTTGACGCAGAATCCGTTTCTGGTCTCACTGTGTCTTTGGGAGCCCCAGGAGGCACCATGCTTGGCACTGCTGAGCTTCTGGTGGTTTGGGCTTGCGTTCCCGAATCAGTTCCTCCTTTAGGGGTTCGGCACAGAGGCACCTCTGCCAAGGTCTTGTGTGGTTTTTTCAGTCGAGATTTCTCTTTATGGCAGTCAGTAAGCCTTCCCAAACTGGAAGAAATTTCTTTAATATGACTTCTGACTATGTTTTCAAGATTGCCAATCCCCACCTTGTGCAAACATTCATAGGACTGGCTGGCAGCCGAAGGGCTGCTGGGGTAGGAAGACTGTAATATTAAGCAGAGCTTGGACCTGTCAGGGGGGTCCACCAGGGAAGGGGTGCTTCTGCTCAACTCTGGATTCAGGTCAACCAGCTGCCTGTTGCCGTCGCTGCCTTTCCGCTCACTCACGTGAGTTTCTTTGAGGAAAAGCCCTCTTTTGGGTCGCGTGGGCTGTGTGGGAGAGTCCTCATTATAATTAAAGCAATCGCGGATGGATCTCTTGGGAGTCATAATTTCACAAGAAACAGGCTGGGTTTTCTTTGCACCCAGCTGTGGGGAGGAACTGGGGTCTTGCTTTGCGGTCTCGGAAGGGTGGCCCACCTCGTTTGTCCGCGTGTCTCCTAAGGACGGCAACCCTGACGTTGAGCCCGGCCGCTCTTCAGATGTTGAAGCACTGTGTTCCTCCTGCTCACCTTTATTCTCTTCTGAAAGAGGCTGTTGAGGTGCGTCCTCCCTGGCTGCCTCACAGCTGGAAGGGACAGGGTCAGCGGCCACGGTAAGCAACCCAACACTTCGGATAAGTTCCGGGAATTCCTTTTCCATCTCGCTGTAGCTCCAAGAGTCAAAAGGTTTTGTTTTGGCCTGGCTAGAGGTCATGTCACCCAGGCCACCAAGCAGATCCTCACTTGGACTGTAGTCAGACAGTTCAAACGCAGTGATACCACAGTCCAGAGACAAGTAATTCTGAGAACACTTGATAGTTAGCTGCCCTGAGTCATCCACTTCTGTAAGAGAATCAAGCCGGCCCTGGAACACACAAGAGTGACCGTGTCATTAGGGGCATCACCGATAACAAATATCAACTGCATTCCACATGAAATCAGAACCAGATGCGCTTGCTCGGACTGGCCCATAGAAAGGCACACCAGCCAATTACCAACTTTGTGTTATACACAGAATCTGCCTTTAAGTACCCAGAATTTAACGTGAGGCGTAGAGTCTGAAGGATGGTGGACCAACCTCAAACTTCCCACTGTGTCTTTTCTTTTTAAAACAGTTCATTAATTACAAAAGCGCTTCAAGTGTTGCTTGCTGCCCGTGGCTCTGGGGACGGGGCTAGGATGCTGGTTACCCACTGCTCCACTGTCACCCTCTGTCCCCAGCTTTTCCTTTACTCTCACTTGCTAAGTTGCTGGTGCTGGTCTTGAACTCACACTGCACTTTCAATCCCTCTGCTGTAGCCTCTGAAGAGCCAGGATCACAGACTATACTGCAAAGCCTGTCTTTATACACATTTTTTTTTACTAAAATCTTTACTAAAATGTTAAGTAAATAGCACATTTCAGAAGAAGAAGAAGAGGAAGAAGAAGAAGAAGAAGAAGAAGAAGAAGAAGAAGAAGAAGAAGAAGAAGAAGAAGAAGAAGAAGAAGAAGAAGAAGAAGAAGAAGAAGAAGGTAACACGAAAGTAGAATCTTTATAAACCTCTGTGGTTTGGGGTTCCTTTGCTTGTTTGTGCCCCCATTCCAGCACCTACCACAGTGGCTAAGTCAAGAACGATTTTAAGTAGAATAATGAACTGTATTGATCCAGTAATGTCAAACATTCATGTACAAATCACAGGAAAGTGTTTTTAAAAACATAACAGAGACTGTTTAAGACCAGTTTCTATCTGGTCCCACCTTTTAAAGCTATACACAGCTCACACTTGAGAACATTAGCATTCAAACCTCATGGCCCCACCCCTCCCCTCCTCTGCAACATTCCCCCCCCACCCCCCCTCCTCAGCTCTCAACACTTCATCTCAGTTGATAGCAGCACTTCTGGGCTATTATCTCTGATTCCACATGGGCCAATAGGATTTGAAATTCATCCACACTAATAACATCATAAGAATTTTTATTCTTTAATTGTGAAATTGAGGGGTTTTTTTTCCTCATTGCTAATGTAGTTTCTATACCACATGACAAACAAGGTTTTTAACTGATGATGTCACATACAAACTGGATTCTGCTTACCAAGCTGAAGGACAGCCTGGCCTAGGCCCTCAGCATATGAAGGGCGGGTGTAAAGGTGATTCCTTGTCTTAGCAAGGGCACTGGACTGGAAGCAATAATGCCAGACCCCACCTAACTGCTGGGCTGTGTCCCTTCAGCCAGGTCATCCCGAGACCCAGCCTCCTCATGACTCCTGGCGTTTGTCTCGTCTCGAGACTGCTCCCTTCAGTTCTTCTCCTCCTTTCTGCCTCCAACCCCAGCTCTTGCTCTAAAATATCCAGATAAAACATAATTATAGTAAACAATCTTCCCTAGGCCTGGCCGTCCTCCTTCCAAGTGGGGATGGCTGCTTCCTACTATTGCTCCTTCATTTAACCCTGACCGCTTTCTTCTGAGATCTGCACTATTTTCCTTGGGTATATTACATCAAAAAGAATAAAATAAGTCACTAGGCCTTGTACTGAGTCTGTCTGACCTGAAATCAAATTCTAACTTTGACTATCGCTTTAAGCTTACATGCCTGTTAGTTTGTGTTCCATACTGACAGCAGAGGGGACTTTATAAATTGTAAATCCATTCTGTTAATTCTCTCCCAGGCCAAACTCCCAGGGCCAGGTATGGGGTATGGGGTACCTTCCCAGCCCCTGCCTCAAGCCCAAACTGTGATTAAAGTCAGGCTATGAGTAGCTCTCTCTCTCTCTCTCTCTCTCTCTCTCTCTCTCTCTCTCTCTCTCTCTCTCTCTCTCACACACACACACACACACACACACACACACGCACACATGCACACATGCCACTTCCTCCCACCATGGCATCCCACCACACTGTCTCTTTTTTGGTTTCTGAACATACCAGGTTCCCTCCTGCATCAGGACTTTGCAATGCCATCTACAATTTTATCTCAAATATTGGACTCTTCTTTACCCCTTAGATAATAACTAAAGTTTCTACTTCATCAAGATTTTAGCCTCACACCTCAGTCAGAATCAATCATAGAAAGCTCTCAAGTCCCTGCTAACTCTATTGAACTGCACATCTCAACGGGGAATAGTAACTCATTAGTATTGAGGTTATTCATCTAACTTATTTCTCCCTTTGTATGGAAGCATCATGAGACTGTCACTCACAGAAAACTGTTGTCTGACCAGGGTCTCTGCATCATAGAGACATGTGCAGAGAAAGCACTGAAAGACAATACCTGCCGAACGAGCGATATGGTGAGATTCTGTAGTCACCTGACACCTGTATGGAGCTTCTTCCCCTGGTTATGGACTTAGACTTGACAAAATGAGTAAACTCACTAAGTTCCAGAGTAAAATTCTCACTCCAACACTAATTAGCTCTATGAGTACAGGCCAGCAGCTTGAGGTTGCTAATTCTCATTTCCTTCATCTATCAAACGGAAATGATGTTAGTGTGTAAACATGCTTGCTACCAAGGCTGACAACTCAGTATGCTCCCAGGAAGACACATGGGAGAAAGAGAAAACTAAATCCTGAACGGAGTCCTCTGACCTCCACATGTATGCTATGGCACATAGGCAAACACACAGTTACACACACACACACACACACACACACACACACACACACACACAATAAGTTGAAAAGAAATTTCCAGACAGCGGTGGTGCATACTTTTAATCCCAGAACGTGGGAGGTAGAGGCAAATGGATCTCTGTGAGCTTGAGGCCAGACTGGACTACACAGAGAATTCCAGAACTTTTAAACAGAGAAACCATGTCTAGAACCACCCCCCCCCAAAAAAAAAAGAAATGAAGAAAGAACAAAAGGAAGGAAGGAGAAAGAGAGAGAGAGAGAGAGAGAGAGAGAGAGAGAGAGAGAGAGAGAGAGAGAGAGAGAGAGAGAGAGAGAATGATAAGCAGTGCCATAGAGCTGTTTAGAGACTTAAGGGAGTTGAACACATGGCACAAGAGTCTGGTGCATGGGAAGTACCCACTGGACACTCCCTCTGTTGCTATGGATACCATTCCTTCTAGTAAAGAAGCATATTGAGGAGGAAGCACAGTCACCTCTACAACTAAAGCACACTGAACAAGGGATGAAGATTAACCTCCAACCTCAACAAAAACAAGCTAAGTGGAGTTGTGTGTGGCATGGAGGCTTCCTGCCTGAAAACCAAACCACCCAGGGATGAGTCAAACAAACAAAAGTTACAGTTTGCATCTGTTAAGAGAATAAATCTCACAATTTAAAAGGAGATTTTTAAAAATTGCTTGATTTGACTGGCCATTACTTAAGAGTTTCTCTTTTATAAAGATACTATTCATATTTTTATATAAAAGAGTTTAATTGTATTTACCCTATGCAGGGTAATAATGCTCCTCCCAGGAATTATAATTTGCCAAATAAAAAACTCAGTGCCAGATACAGGGTACCTCCACCCATGTTATTGGTCAGAGGTATCCTGGAGACCCCCAAAACAACACAAATGCGACTTCTATATCACCCCCTCTCTGAAGTTCAGGGACTAATGTAAAAGAGAAAGACAGAAAGATCAAAGGAGCCAGATGTCTGGAAAGACTGGGGGAAAACAGCATCATACAGATATACCAGGACCACTGCTTTCATGAACTAACACTTGTGCATTCCTGCACGACATCCACAATCTGTGCATCCCTTCATGACATCCACACAACTGTGCATCCCTGCATGACATCCACACAACTGTGCATCCCTGCATGACATCCACACATCTGTGCATCCCCACATGATATCTGCACATCTGTGCATCCCTGCATGACATCCACACATCTGTGCATCCCCGCATGACATCTGCACAGCTGTGCATCCCTTCAAAACATCTATTCACCTGTGCATCCCCGCATGACATCCACACAGCTGTACATCCCTGTATGACATCTGCACAAATGTGCATTTCCTCATGACATCTGCACAGGTGTTCATCCCTGAATGACATCCACACAGCTGTGCATCCCTTCACAACATCTGCACACCTGTGGATCCCCGCAAGACATCCAGACAGCTGTACATCCCTGCATGACATCCGCACAACTGTGCATTTCTGCATGACATCTGCACAGCTGTGTATCCCTTTACAACATCTGCACATCTGTGCAACCCCGCATGACATCCTCACAAGATCAGTCAATATTCCAGCAAGGAGTGGGGAGGGATTCATAGGTCCTCATCCCTACCTGAAGAGCTATTGACAGCTGGGAAAGGGAAAAAACATTTTTCTTTAATGGTATGGCCTCCAGTAGGCTGACATTTTTGAGTGGATGGCCCCACACCAGGAGTATATGGGCAGCACAGATTGGACTTGGGTTATATTTAGGGAGAAACAAAAAAGAGTTGAAAAGGGTAGGGGTGTAAATCTGGTAGGAGTTAAGGGGAGGAGTGGGAGTTGATTATGATCAAAATATATTGCATGTAATTCTCAAAGAATTAATAAAATATTATATTAAAAGCTATTTAAATTATGATTATGTTCCTAAGCCATTCTGTAAGGCCTTTTAAACTGTCAACTAGTAGAAATTAGGAATATAATTTCTATTGTTTTTTATTACACTTACTGTCCTACAAGACTTTGAGGTTAAAAATTTATTGTTATAATGAATAAATTTCAGAGTTTAGGCAATAACTAGATATTGAAAGCATCAACCACCTGCTTTGCACAAACAGGGAAGGCCAGGAGTATATTTAGTCTTCAAAATCTTCAACAGTAGATGTTCAATAAATAATTGGACATGAGTATGTTAAAAATATATGATAGATAAATAAATTACTTCATTTCAGAGAACAGAGTATGAAACCTCTGTAAAAACTTTGGGGGACTCTAGCCAGTTACTGGTTTGATTTAGAAAAACATATTCAAAAGCATTCTTATTCTTCTTCTTATTATTATTATTATTGAATTTTTAAATGAGAAAAAATGTATCCCTCAAAAAAAAGTAATCGTCAAGCAGAAACAGTATCTTGGGATGGGGAACATAATCCAAGGGTAGGATGCTATCTCAGAATTCTTGAAGGCTGGAACTTAATCCCTAGCATTGGGGGCAGGGCAGAGGGAGGTTGAACAACAACAAGAGACCAATAAAACCAGTATAGGTTTTACTATGCAGTGGCTTTTTGCTTGGAGAGGAGGGTTTCATGTTGGGGACTGAACCAATGGCCTGGCCCATGTTAGACTAGGTTTATTGCTATATACTATATATAGTATATATACTATATACTGTCGACCCTGCAGAGGCAATTTTAAGGGGAAAAAAGTTCCCTGAAGTTTCTCATGCAGATGACTGATGAGCTCAATTATTTAAAGTCTGCTCAGGAAGGGCCACCCATTTAGTTCTTCTGGTTCCTTCCACATCACGGACATATACGTCAGCAATGAGTCTTGCACAGCTATGGCACCAAGGGATGGTTTTCCCACACTCAGAACCCAGAAGTATCACCCATACTGTTGGTATTGAGGGCTATGTCCGAGCTGCCCAGCAATGTCTCTCCTGAGATCCACCCCCATGTCGGGAGGCTGCTCTTGAATGAAGGATGTGCTGTATGTAGGTGGTGATTCATTTGCTTTATTATTGGCTTCAGTCTTACCCACTTCAAGGAGCCTCGCTTGCGTCTTTTCTAGTTTGAACAGAAACCAGGCTTTGTTTCTTGCCTGTAATTAAGTTCACTGAGGCCCAGATGCTCTCGCCTCTCTTCTCGGTACTATAGCAGAGTTGGTCAGCAGCTGGAGGGGCAGCAGTGCTAACTCAGAAGCTGCTGCTGTTAATAAGCTCCACTGGTATATCAGAGGCCTCGGCTGGTCAGTGCCCATTACCTTTGTCCCCCAATTCAACACTGCCCCTCCTCTCTTCTCCAGATGCTACAATCTCACTACACAATGCTCCATGTGTTTTTAATCTCTGTCGTACAAAATCACGGTCCTCTTACCAACCTGCCATCCACCTACCCCCACACTTACGCTCGGAGCAACGGCCCTTCCGTCACTGTCACCAGGGACTGTGATTCTAGCCGAGCTCCAGAGAGCAACCGTGGATGAGGAAGAGTGGGTATGATAGGGAAAAGTGAAGCCAGCGTCACTCTGATGGGTGGTGGGGAAATGTACAAAGAATCTTTCAGCATCATTCAACCGCATAATAATTCTTAATAATTTTCATTTTCTGCAGACTGAAATTATAAATCAGATAATCACTATGACTGACTCCCAGGTCACCTGTCTAATGTAACAGCCCCTCCTTCTACACCTATAGCAGTGGTTAATCTGCTTTAAGCTGCTTCATTTAACCTGCAGACATTTGCATACAGCGATAGGACCTGCATGCCCTGGGAGAGCTGCTCCTTACGCGGCTCACAGGCTGGTAGTGCTTTGTCTCGCTAGGACCCGCTGGTAACAAGGGCCACTGTACGATTTGTACAATTTAAGCTTTACTTCAAAGAGCTGTTTTTACGCATTTATTTAGTTGCTTTGTTTGTTTGATTTTAATCACATACCTGCCATTTTGTTTATTATATACGGTCTACTCAATATTCAAATAGAGAAGAAGACTCAAATAATTAGAACTTGCCACTTTCTCATCTTTCAAACTCACTCTTCCCTCTTCTGTGTGGCTCTGAAATTCAAACGGATTCTGAAAATGAATCCCCTTCCTTGGATGGGTTCTAGTTTATCAGTGTTTTACTTTATTGCGTATAGTGTTACAATTTTGTTTTCTTCCTACAAATCTCCCACCACTGAATGCATTCTGAGACTGTTATCTGAATTCCCTGTCCTTGTCTCAGTTCTGGCACACTGGCAAAAATGGAAACATCTCTTGGTTCTCTGGTGTCATGAACAAATGAGATTAGAAAGGGCTCCCGAATGGTGAACGGTGAGAGCAGGCAGAGCCTGATCCGTGTAGACATCCACAAAGCAGCGGCAAAAGGCCTCTGTTCTCCACCCTACACACAGTGTATTCTTGTCTCTCTACAATAATTCTAAACCTGTCCTCAAAAATAAAAATGTACCAAACTGCTTCAAATAAAATTTAGAGATACATTTTTAGTATTCCTCATTAGAATCATAATGGATACTTCATGAGGCAATCGTACGACGTTGTCAGGAAAATATTAGCTGTTATCACTTAGCTTCATTTGCTTTTCCCCATTTTGTGTGTGTTTCCATTTCATGAATGTTACAAGGTCAAATGCAAATTATAATGCATAAAACAATAGGGATAAATTCACTGCTGTATCTTCAATCCCTATAACAAAGATCTGGTGAACAACTCACTTAGCAAATCAATATATAAAATTAATTTCTTTGGATCACTTTTCATGTCCCTTCCAGCAGTAGACAGAGACGAATCTGAAGAAAGATACCTTTGCAATGCAGGCAAGTACCCCTCACCCCTGATCTGCATCAGCACATATGTCCACAGGTGGTGGGTTTCCAGGAAGACGGTCAGCTGGAGCCTGGAGTCTCCCACAGCCATGGCAGTCACACCGGAGAGCCCCTGGGACTTGGGAAGCCATTGCATCTGAAAGCCAACACAGCCCCTACTTTTGCCTCGCGGCTCCAGCCGCAACAGCAAGGAGCTCTAACCGCAGGTGGAGGCTGGCAGACTTCGAGGAGAACACAGCAGATCTGGATCCCCGCAGACTTCTAAAGCCAGCACGGGTTTTCTGCAATGGCATCTTTATTTGGAATTTATTTTGATCAAAATCAGTAGGAGTACAACATGTTTAAAATAGGTGCAGATTTGTTTCATGGGGTTGCTAATTCAGCAGCCACTGAAACACCAATAAATTAGTGAATTCTACAACACCTGGTAAGAAGTGCCTTAATCTTACACGAGCCTTATAAACTTGAAGAATGTTTTCCCAAAAAAAAGGTAATAGCCAAGTACTAAACTAAGTATCAAGAGCCAGAGAACTGTAAGACATGCATCACATATCGGTCCATGGTTTCTGCATCTCTACCTGCATCTATATCTATACAAATGCTCCTTAAGTATATGTCAGTTGTATTTGAGGATGATAGAGTTCATTTGGATTAGGGTCAGGTGCCCATAGTTCAGGATTTTGTTGTTACGGCTGTTCTGTTTTAACAATGGGCACTAAACATGAGGCCTTGGGCACAGCATAAGCACCCGCCACTGACTACTTCCCACCCTGTGTCCACTCTCAAGTAGCTCCTCAAGAATAACAATGAGCTGTTTAAAGGACTCACCAAATACACGAGAAAATCAAAGCGACCTGACTGTACAGCTTTCTGCTAGCCCCGGCTTGATTTTCTAGATCCAGATTGGTTTTCTGCAGCAAGAAGTTAAACACACAGACTCCTTCAACAAATAATACTTTTGCCCTCAACCTAAGACTCAATTCTCTTACTATGGCACTAAAAGTTTATTTTTATAATCTGACCTCTGCCTTTTCTCTTGGACTCTCCACAAATCCTGCTTTCAGTCCCCAGCTTTGCCTTAGTCCCATCCCTTTTGCTTTGGGTTTGATCCTGCCATTCCCTCTGTCTTGGCCCTCTTCTATCTAACCCCGCCTCCCCTTTGAGGCAAGCACATTTCATTTGTTAATCAGGTGCTTCTTTCTCTGACATCCTACTGCAGCATCTTCTCACAGTTTGCTCATTTCTCTCCATCCCCTGCTAGATTTGAATCTTCCTCACAAACAGAAATAGTTTATTGGGCAGGCGTGTATTTTATGTATATGGGTGTTTTGCCCAAGTATATGTCTGTAGACACTATGCACATCTGGTACCCACCGGGACCAGAAGAGGGTGTCAGGTCACCAGGAAATGGTGTTGCAGATAGTTGTGAGTTGCCATGGGAGGGTTGGAAATTGAACCTTTCTCTTGGAGAGCAGTCGGTACTCTTAACTGCTGAGCCATTCTTCCAGCCCCTAGAAATGCTGCTTGGATCATATTCTAGTGTCTAGCACATGAACATAGTAAGTGTTAAATATGTATTAAATAATTGAAAAGGAGGTGGGAAGTCAGAAAGTGCTAACACGTCTACGGATGACATCTACACAAACTATGTTGTATGTCAAAAGCCCCCTTTTCAAAAACATTTCAAAAAATGTTTTCAAAGGGAAACACCTGACAAAGCATTACTTGCTGCCCAAGGCCGCTTACCTCCTTTGTCTCTTCGGAGAACGCTTGCAGAATGTCGGTCTGCCTGGTGTAGTTGCCATTGGCGTCCTGCAGCCCTTGCAGGATGCGCTCCCGGAGGACCAGCACGGATACTCGGAGCTGGTGCCAGAGCAGCTGAACTGCGTGGATGTCTACAATGACATTGACCGAATAGGACAGCAGCTTCAGGGAGAACTCCGTCTCAAGGAGCGCATGGATCTGCTCGACATGGTCGGAAATATCTTCACAAATGTCCTGGGGCAAAGAAAAGCAAGTGCGTGAGGGCCGCATAATCTTATCCTGGGGAGGACAGGCACAAAGGCCAGCCGCAGCATGTTCTAGGTGTCTGGCCGCTCTTGTTCACATTCTATTACACAGTTGTAGGTATATTCATCTATACTGACCCTTCTACGTGTGCGGGAAGGTTGGGTTTTTACACTGTTCCTTCGGGTATTCAAGCTGAAGGTTCAGCTGGGAGTTCATTCTGACATTCTCTGTCCTCTTATTAACCTTTTGGGGTCTAGAGACAGAGCAGATGCTGCTCTCTCTGGTGCTGCTCAGCTGTACTGAGCACACAGCCTTTTGGAATAGATGTGTCAGCCCAATGTCTAGGAACAGAGAAAGGCTAGAATGTGTTTCCTAGGAATCCCAGACCATTCTAAATTAGCTATGAAATTTTCAGTGTAAGGGGCCATGGCCACTCCAAAACGCACCACAATTTAACGCCGAAAATCCCAGTGAAAATGTAAATTTCCAACCCTTATTTGGCATGTGGAACTACTTGTGAGATGCAAAAATTAAAAAAAAAAATTAAGAGCCAAAATCTTAATCAAAAACATCACTAACTCCATGTTTCGATCACCTCCGTACAGTATCACGTGGGCAGATTTCACATCCGATGTGGCAGCTGATTCACAAGTTCCCCAGTGTCCTTTGCTGTCAGAGGACAGATCCAGGAAGTGAGGCCCATGACGGATCATGTGGTGATCCGTGTAAGAGATTATTGAGAACGAAAATAATAACTACGTGGCATACAAGTGGAAGTCTGTCAGTCTTATTCTATCGCTGGTGTTTAAACTGGGGGATGTTAGTTAAGGAAAAATTTTCAGAGAAGCATTTGATTTCTGAGCCCTGCTCCCAATGTCAAAACAATTTTTTATGCTAGGAAGGTTGTCTTCTGATTTCATGGATATGGATTTCAGTTGGATTCTTTCAAAGAACTTAACGACATTACATTGACAAACGCATCTGGTTCTCATTTCCCCCCTCCATACCAACCATACCTCCATCTTAAGCAATACTCATATTCACCCTGATGAGCCTCAGACCCCTTCCATTCTGGAACCTCCAGACCTCCAGGCCTGCTCCACCGACGAATCTCTCTGCCACGGCCCTGCTCTGAACCCTGTGATCACTTCGTCTGGGTAACAGTGTCAGTAAGACTCGTGTACCACCCAGCTCCTCTTTTTCCAGCTCGGTTATTCCCACTTCACACAGAATCTCCTAGGCCCCAGTCCCCCGTGCCCCGTCCAGCACAGCATCTATGTCTAACATTCCAGCAACTCTCCTGACAGTCTTCCCAACTTCTCACACTTCTGGTGCTTGTTTATTAACCTCGCTCTGTCTCTTTAAGCCAACGGATGCAGAACGCTTCAAATATCTAGAAAAACAATGACTTCGTTGCCAGCCTAGACACAATTACTGACAGCCCATTGTCCTGTCGAGTATGGCCTCTTATACATGCAAAGTTACATCGATGTCAACGGGCACCTGCTTCCCAGCGCCCACCACCCGGTTATATTACCTGCTGCGAGGCACACCAAGCCAGCTAGACCAGGCAGGATGTCGACACACCAGAGGACTTTGGGCTCATTATAACATCATTATAATCATAGAAAGCACATCCATCATGTTGATATCAGGCTGTGCCGTGCTCTGTTACTCCATAAAACATAAAACAGTGTTTTTAGACTGTGTTCTGCCCTAGGTAACTCTAATCTGCCATCAACATTTGGCTCCATTTTGAGTGAAAAATACAGGATGACTGCACCTTGGGCACAAACACACAAACACCCCCGTTCAGCATATCCCACGAAGCACAGACCAAACCCTAAGGCAGGAATATACCAGCTATAATATAAACCTACCAAACTATACCGGGAGCAGAAGAATACACGGGTGCATTAAAATCATATCAGAGAAAAACAGACTAAGGAAAGGTGCAGCATCCTTCCAGGGACCGCCACCCCTAAAGAGGATGCTGCTATGGTCTCCACCAACCTGCCACCTGACTATCTGACTACTCACTGTGTGTGTGCATGATGGGACCAACAGGTAGAGATCTCCTGTGTGCCTGGGGCTTCAGTTTAGCTCAGTCCCTACTGCTGATAGCCAATTCAAATTGCCACTGTCAGCCCTCCTGTTTGTTCATTTCACAGCCTGGCCTCATCGGCATCTATGGTCCTGGACCTCGCCTTTGGGGTCTAACTCAATCCTGAGACAGCCTGGCTTGCCTCTGGGGTGTCATCTAACACCTCCATACCTGCCTGCACAGTGACATTTCTCTGTCAGCTCTGCCTCCTTCCTGAGCTCTGCCGGCCGTCGTCTCTCTAACCCATCTGTAGCCATTCTATAACCTACATGTAGATATAATTACTGTGTCAGGTAGAACGTGTGACCTAAAAGTGAGTATTTGTCATTAAGATTGTGATAAAAAAAAAAAAAAGCCTGAGCTTGCCAATGGCCAGCTATCAAAGAAAAGGAGACCACTCGGCAGATTTCAGCCAGTTTACTGCTGTTTAGTGAATTCCAGCATATGGAAACACACAAACATGTCTCGCTGGTTTTCTGATGCACTGCACCCATGACACACGAGGACAAGATCCAGCCAAGTTCAAATGAGGAATGAGGCCAGAAAAGAGGCGGCACCTGGAGTCTGCAACTCTTCTCCCTTCGTGAAAGCACTGGTGCCAACAAGCATATCAGACCTCCTCATAACTCATAACCCACGTCTGGAGACCTGTACCCCACACTTCTTCCAGCGTAAGGGGTTTTCAAACCACTAGCTCCCTTTTCGATGTGCTGGTCAGGGAATCGTTTCCTGGCTTTCTCAATGTGCTTGATTATTTGACAATAGTATAGAGCAGGAAAAAGATCTTCCAGACTCATTTAGTAATAGCTTAAATAATCCTAATGTCGATTGCTCAGAATAGACTAAAAGGAATTTCTCACCCACCCCCAGCACCCAGCACAATAGGTTATATATAACTATGGCACCACATGCCAAAACCCATGCCACCCATTCCTCTGACACATGATTTGACTCCTTCATAGTGAGTGTAGGAATGTAGGCAATCAGGTGACGGGTCAAGATTTCCAGGCAACCATTCAGAAGAAATTACCCTTGAAGGGCACCAAGGGTTCACTGGTGCCAGTCAGCCATCCCCCTGTATATCTAGAAAAGGAGGACCTTGGTACAGTTCCCAAAGGATCTGATGGACTATGATGGACTGATGGGCCTTCCTCTGATGAATATTCTGGCAATGTACAACCCTTATTGAAATTATAAAACTAAATAATGCATAGTGTGATGCAACTTCCTGGAATCTATAAATTATTTCATGCCTTCTAGTCTGTTACCAATTGCTTGGCCTGACCAAAACCATATGAATGCACAGACTGTAGAATAAAAAGTGCTCTCTCTCTCTCTCTCTCTCTCTCTCTCTCTCTCTCTCTCTCTCTCTCTCTCTGTCTCTGTCTCTCTCTCTGTGTGTGTATACGTGCACACACACACGTACAGTGCATATATGTGAGTGTGTACCTACTTCCCCAAACACAGACTTTGTATTGAACACCTGATGAAAGATTTGATAAGAGAAAAATAACTAGTAATTCTGAACTATTTGCTTTCTACTGATAGAAAAATTTGCTTTCATCTGTCACTGTACATAAATATTAAAAAACTATTTATAGAATAATTAGTTCAGAGATCTAATACTTAGCTTCTTAACAATTGCCAGTTCCATGGACATTTATATGAAGGAAGATTTTTATATTATCTGAAGATTGTGGAGAACCTGCTAACTTAATGCAATCTAATCTAGGGATTAGAGACTTTAAAAAATAAAAGCCAGGCAGTGGTGGCAAACGCCTTTAATCCCAGCACTCGGGAGGATGATCTCTGTGGGTTCAAGGCCAGCCTGGTCTACAAGAGCTAGTTCCAGGACAGGCTCCAAAGCTACAGAGAAACCCTGTCTCAAAGAAAAAAAAAATGGTTGCTTCTCAACAGAAATTGCTTGAAAATTGAAAGTTCCAGGAGAGAGATCTGACTGTTTAGGCCCTGTAGGTACTTCACTATCCAGGTGAATTGGAACCAGGTGAATTGGAAGCACAGGGTCGGGTGTTGTGCTGGACCAACCTAACCCATCCATGTAGGAAATGATTCTTTTTTAAATATTTATTTATTTTATTACGTAAACAATATTCTGTCTGTGTGTGTGCCTGCAGGCCAGAAGAGGGCACCAGACCCCTTTACAGATGGTTGTGAGCCACCATGTGGTTGCTGGGAATTGAACTCAGGACCTTTGGAAGAGCAGGCAACACTCTTAACCACTGAGCCATCTCTCCAGCCCCAGGAAATGGTTCTTGTTGAGACTCCATCGCACCTGTGACTTGAGCAGATGGCATCTGGAAACTGGTCTCGTGACTAATCCTCTTGGTAGATACACAATTGCCACCCAGAGGAAACTAAATAATAAATAAGAAAATCCTTTTTCAGGAAGAGAAGCATTCCTTCATGGTCAGATTTTTATCTATCTATCCATTCAACCATCCATCTTAAGAATATATACACACAACATTTTATCTGCCACTGAGGGTATTAAGGGGAAACACAATATTTTATTCCACAAGTAGAACTTTTAAGCACTTAGCATGATGATGATTGATTAAGCTGATATCAGAGCTAAAATTCATAGGGCATTATAATAACACAAGAGGTAGTGGTTAATTTCAAGTCATTTTCTATTTTGATAGAGCAAAGACTACTGGTGGGCAGGAATCTGAATCAAGAGGGGTGAAGATTCTAAAGAAAATGTAAGTAACATACTGGACATAGATCCTATTCCATCATCTGTAAAAGAGACATAAAGTACTGTAGTCATCCTTCAATAGGGAAGGCTAATTAGGAAACATCCTTCACTGCCTTACTCTGAAATTACCCCATGTCTCTTGCTTCCATCTGATTCTAACTCAGGTTCCTGCTGGTGTCTGCCTTTTCTCTGATGTAGACCTTTATGATCTGACTTCCAGACTCCTCTGTTTCCAAGAATTTCTTACCTGGAATGATGGGACCTTGGAATGAATAGTGACAAGGAATGATGAAACCTTAGAATGAATGGTCACCAGGAGTGATGGGACCTTGGAATGAATGGTCACCAGGAGTGATGGGACCTTGGAATGAATGGTCACCAGGAGTGATGGGACCTTGGAATGAATGGTCACCAGGAGTGATGGGACCTTGGAATGAATGGTCACCAGGAGTGATGGGACCTTGGAATGAATGGTCACCAGGAGTGATGGGATTACTACTGCAAGATCTACCACTGCACTCAGGCTCATGACTTCAGGTTCAGACAGAGCCCTTAGTGCAGCTCTAGCCCTTGTTAGCCATGTCTAGGAACAGAGAGGACCTTGGGATTGTAAAAGCAGAAGAAAGGCAGAAAAGAAAGTCGAAGTGATCAAGACAAACTTTGCTAAACTGTAGACATTTGCTTGAACTGTCACCTTGCACCACTGTCTTGTATGTAGGAATAAATTAAAGTTACTACACCTAACTTCCTATGATATTATTTGACAATGGGATACTATTTCATAGAAAGCTGGATGATTTTATCATCAACAGAATGCAACTAACTTCATCCAGAAGATTTACTTCCATCCACAAATGTTCTTCTTAACCAGGAAGTAGAACCCATGCTTCTCTTTACACTTAGTGGCTACCAATTACTTTGTGACTGAAAACATTATGAGTCTTGCTTTAACAGACTGACAATTAAAAAAAAATTAATTCTAGTAGATAAAACAATTCAGGTTAAGTTTTCAATATTACCAGTTGCTTTCTTTGTTTAAAATCTCCCATGATTCTATGTGAATTTCATTCATTTATACCATCCCTTCTGAGAAAAGCTGTCCATTGGAGCTCCCTCGAATGATTAGATTAACAGATGACTCTAAAAATAGCAAACTGAGAATAGTTTAAAAATAGCCTTTGGATAACAACATTTTTAAAAAAGATACTCAAATTGTCCCCATTTCAACCCATAATTTTTAAAGACAGTTCAAAAATGTCAGGACTATGAAACAAGAAAGTGAATTCTGTCTGATCAGTTAAAGATAGTAAAACGTTCATCACCACAGTAAAATGAACATAGAAATTTGTTGCGGTTCACACATCTCTCAAAAAGTAAAAGCATAGAAGGCCACGACACTGTGAGTATCAGCAGAGATTTTATGTAGTAATTTATACAGAGCTCATACACGATTTTCTGGGGAGTGTAGAAAAAAAAAAACAGGGTCACCTCCAAAATGAAGGAACGCGATGGACAGTGTATCTTCACACTTCTTGATGTGTAAGGTGCTTTCTCTCAGAAACAGCTGTGCTGGGGAAAAATGACACTCTCCACTGTCTTGTTTAAGTCACCCACACACTGCAGTCCCCATGACACTCAGAATCACTACAGGACGAAAGACACGGCCACGTTACATTTTGTTGCTCACTGCTGCTCATTTTACTCAATCTTCCAGACAGCCTGTGATTTTAGAGGTGCCGTTGTCTTTTTAAAAAAAAAAATAAAGTCTTTCCAAACCACGAACTAAATCACTTCCTTTTTCCTCCAGCAGACACATTTTTCTAGTGTCTACTTTGTTCTTTGTCGCTGAGAACAGCTCTAATGTATAGCAATGGGAAGGGTGGGGAAAGGCAGTTAGGATTAGCACTGTGGAAATCTGCATACGACGGGTATCCTTTTTTAGTGGTAAACTCCTATGCACAGGATGGCTGCAATGGGACCCCAGGAAAGATTCTGCTGCTATAACTGTAGCTCTAACTCATTCAGCTCCATGACCAGTCCATCTTCCCCAAGGCAGGAGACACGCCCTGCTTGTCTTTGTGTCTGCAAGGGCACACCAGCAGGACCCTGCCACACAAATGAACACGTCCCAAAGGATGTTTGCAGAATTTAATTCAGCTGAAGAAAATACGATACTTCAGAAACCAGAGGGAGCACCCTCAAAAATAGGTGTGAGTTTTACTCTCTGGGGTACATCATTAGTGATCAGCTTTGGGCCAATAAATCAAACTGCCATTGAATTCACTCTTGGTTTTAATGAGAAGAGGTGCTGAAAGGGTGGCCCTACGTTTTCTGGATCACGGGCAGCCATGACCCTGGAGCTCTCTGTACCACTCACGGTAAAGCACGGAGCCAGAGATGGGCCGTGTGTCTCTGCTGACTGAAGCTGCAGCAGACCCGTGGGAGCCTGCTGGCTGCTACAGCCATATAAACAAAGACCCAAGGCATTGGAAGGACAGGGCTACTACCAGTTTCACACAGACGGACCTAGACAAGGATCTGCATGCTTCATATTCAGTCTCCAGACAACAACTTGTGAGAATCTCTTTTGCCCAAATGTTGTGATCATTTCTAGGACAATATGAGGCTTGAAGGCTTTTCTAACACAACTTCTCTATTTCATTTGTTTGTTTTTACATGTATCATTCAACCACAGAGATGTGTGCTGAGCAGTGTGTCATCGGGCAATTTTATCAGGGCTTTGAGATTAAATAACTTATACTGTAGTATCACAGTTTACATAGTTTAATAAAAGTTTGAGGCTTTATAAGTTTCTTTACTATCTTCAAAATCCTCCTTAAAGTGAAAAGTCCTCATAATGAAAATGTAACAAGAACCACATGATCAACAATTATCTAGGAAAGGAAAGGTCATTTGGTCTTAGAAGGCGTGCCCTGTGCCCTGTGCCCTGTGTAGCTCACACAGTAGCTACTTTTGCCTTTCATAGGCCACCACAGAATAAGCAAAAAACCAAAACGTATCGAGAGAAGCAATCAACGTCATGCCAAGGACCTGGAACTCGAGTTTTGAATTCTCTTTCTCGCCAACACAAGGCCACGGGATTGTGATTACTTTCTAGTTTAGGGCTATTCAATGATGAACAAGGGTCTTCTCTGCAAGGAACATCCTGTGAAAGTCCCTGCAACAGCTCACATGGCTGGAGTTGAGCCAAGTACATATTTGCTTTGTTTGTCCAGTGATCTCTATGTCCTTCCTGTCTAGCTCTTTGAGTTCTGTCTGCTCTAGTAGACTCCTGTAGAGCAAGTGCTGAGTGTGACAATTTTATATTTTATCTTTATAGCACACACTACCACACGCATATATACAATGTTTCACTGATTTTATGAACCATGAAATAAAAAGTGATTTAAAATGGGGGTGGTAGACTTTATTTGGGGAATGTAGGTCAATACAAACGGAGAGAGAAGATGGAAAATAAAATCAGGTCTGAAAAAGCCATAAAGGATCATATTATTATCTATTTACCTAAACTACATACAAAGCATATAAGTCTCCTCAAGAGGCATACACTAACAAAAACAGCTACATGAGGCATGAGGAAACTCTTTCCAAGTTATGGGTCAGGGGAGTTCAAGTGACTCCCAAAATAATACAGTCTGTGGCTATTGCCCTTAGTTGCCTCCTAGAGACTAAATTTAAGTCCCTATTGCTGAAGACACCATGCATTTGGACACAAGACCAGAGAAGCGGCTCGGTGTCTGACCTGAGAGCCTCCTCCCTGAGGATAAGCTTTCATAGTACTTGGAGATGATATATAAGTTTTCAAGGCAGAGAAGCAACCAATAGTCCAGCCAAGCTGCAGTGCCTATAAACCACAGCAACCAACCCGGCACAATAACCCTACTGGATGCAATGGCGGCACTCATCCTGGTGCCAGCCACCAGGTTTCTAAATGGATTTCAGGTCTACTCAATAGGAGGGAAATCACAGCTGGTACTGGAAATCTAGCCAACAGCAGGTGCTAACGAGGTCATGAATCTTAACAAAGACTCTCCTGCTGCCACCTTACTAAACCAGGATAATCCCTAACCACATTATAAGTAGCTATCTCTGTACACACAAACAAGTGTAACTCTCATCCCCTATCAAAGAAACTCCCCTTTATAATAGGAGAGCTTTAGAGAAAGCCACACCTGGTCAAAATGCAGAGAACAAGAGATGGCAGGGTACCCAGCCCTGATGGTCCACCTGCAATATGCCTCCTTCACCAATGGCTCAGAGAACACTGTGGAAGAGGAGCTGTAAAGACCGTGGGAGCCAGAGCACCAGGAAGCTGCTGTGAAATTGTGTCTCCTAGAAATGACTGGAAAATCTCACCCATGCATCAAGAGTGTGAGTGCCTAAACAAGACCTGGGAAGCACACCAATAGTCATGCTAACAGGGAAGAAGAATCTTATGGGGCCCCATCCCTAGGCAAAGACTTGTAGGTAACCAAAGAATGTTAAGAGCAGGAGTAATAGTTTTCTCCAGTGATGCATCCGCTAATTGATTACCCAATACCATGAATTCGTATTCAAACAAGTCACACTAAATTCAAACATGAACTCATATACAAACAAGTTACACTAAAGGAACTGAGCAGGGTGTATTTATGTACCCAGGTTGTGTGTGTGTGTGTGTGTGTGTGTGTGTGTGACAACTGAAGAAAAAGGAGCTAGGAGATTTTGATAGTGAGCAAGGCATGGAAGTAGAGGTATCTGGAGGGAGGAAAAGAAAAGAAGGAAATGATTTACTTATGTGTTAATTAAAAAACAATTTGAAGATGAGGAAGGGGAGATGAAAGACAAGATCTCTTTAGGTCACTCTGCCTTAGGATGAGTTCAGAAAGACATATTTCCAGCCCTCCATATGTACTGTTCGTCTGTGTCCCCATAGACGGCTAAGCCTCGTGATCGAATCTATAAAGATAGTGGAAACTCGGGGATCTCTCACTTCTAATGCTTTGTTATTTCGTATGTTTTTCCTATAATAGCTTGAGTTTGAATTACACAGACTCTTTTGTGTATCTCTGAAAACTCATAAAGTAACTGCTATTTTATGGTAACAGGCCGACTACTGGACTGGGAGTGGGAAACTCTGAAGTACAGGCTCGAAGACACTGAAATAGCCCTCTCTGACTGACACAGGTCTCTGCCCTAGGCTCTGGGTAACAGTTGGATGGGAAGGCTCTACAGTTCATTCAGAATAAGGGCCAAAACTGCAATTTACCCCCCAGGGTTAGTGTGCCATACCGGTTGCTTTTCTTTGGCTAAGCATGGTGGTTTCAAGCCATTACTCCTCCACCCTCCAGTTCTCCCCACTAGAAACACAAATACACATATTATTTTGAGGTTGTGTGTATCTGACTATATCACTCACCCTTATTGTAATCATTTAAAAGTCCCCCTTGTGGGGAGGGGAACTATCAATACCTATTAGTTATTTATATTTGTTTCATTTGACTTGGAAACTTTCTAACTCTCTTGAAAGGCTCTTGGGAGTGTTTCTAGTTATGAAGAGTCTTATTGTTTCATTTATAAATGCTATCTCTGGACTTAGTCACAAATATTTCTCACTAAGAAAACATTTGAAAAGGTGAAAATTCTGTTTGGGACTTCATTGCTGACTCATGTTGTAACCTTGGGCAGGTCAACCTCGTTTTAGATGTACTTTATATAGTTTGACCACTAAGACCATGGCACAGCTTCTGAGGATATGTTTCTGTGTCTTCCTCCTCCACACACACAGACATCCATAGCAACTAGCTGTGCTGTTGACTTCTATACACCCACGACATGCCTCTGGGAACTGATAGAATAGGCACAGGATTTTAAGAAACTTTTCTGTGAGCCTAGGACAGGAAATGAACCCTTGAAGGACCAGAGAGATATAAGAAGCTAATTTTAGAGGCCATGGTTAGGAGCTTGTAAGGGAGATACCAGTCATTTCAGATGCTACAGCCAATGTCAGTCACCCTTTCAGGCAGAAATGGCTGGAAAACAAGTCTCAGCCTCCCAGAAAATTCCCATTATCTCTAATGATCTAATAATTCATTCCTAGAATATTGTACTTGTGCATACCAACTTAGGCAGTATCAGAGTGTATAGCGACATAAGAAAAAATAGCTACTAAAGGACCAAAAGAGAGGTGTACTGAACCTCATGCAATCGTCACCTGATGGGAAACAAAAATCAAAAACAAAAAAAACAGACTAGCATTTCTTAACCTTCCTGATGCTGCGACCCTTTTACACAGTTACTCATGATGTGGTGACCCCCCCAACCATAAAATCATTTTCGTTACTACTCTATAACTATAATTTTGTTAATGTCATAAATTGTAATGTAAGTATCTGTGTTTTCCAGTTGTCTTAAGCGACCTTTGTAAAACAGGTTGCGACCCATGGGTTGAGAACCACTGGTACGGACCCTAAATATAGACAAAAAGCACCAAAGTACATTGAATAGCATCAGATGGTCACGATATATTTTAACTGAGAAAAAAGTTACAAGTGTTGTACGAAAGGTGTGTTTTGGCACGCTCATAGAGAAAATGCTGGACAAGTCATTAAAGCTATTCCTAATGCTTTCTCTAGGTGGCAGCATACAAACGGTTTCTGCTGTACTGTCAATTTGTAGGAGAAGGAAGAGAGAGAGAGAGAAGGGGTGGAAGGATGGGGAGGGGAGGGAAGTTTAACAACAAAGAAGTAAAGTTAGAGCCATACAAATGATAGACAATTAGGGAATGCAAGCTGAGAAGACACCTAGTAATACACAGGGCATGCCAAGGAGGCTGAGGACCCACAGTGGATCTGAAGTATTCTCTCCACGGGGAAAGATACCACTGACTCACTTCCGGTCACCCCGCCCCCGTTGCTTAGGACTCATATGTAACCAGGGACTCCTTGTCTGCTTCCAACAAAAACAACACATCACCAAAACTGGTTCTGAAGACTTAACTGTGTGTGTTTGGTTCCTTTTTGCTTCAAGGACAGCAGTCTTAAAGAAAGAAGGCATGGAAAAGATGTATTCATCCCGACCCGACATAGCAGTGGGAACCGAAACACTATTCATCCTTCCGAGCGTGGATGAATAGACAACCGGGCTTCTGTTGCGTTTTCACATAAAACCCAAAGATGAGCTACCTTTCTGAGAGTGGGTTCCAATTCTTGGCGGGGGAGTGGTGATGACACTGGGATTTGAACTCATGCTTCCCTGGCTTTTGTGAAATCACAGGAAGAGCATTTGAGCACTCAGAGGTTCACTTTATGTAACTAGAATTTCAGCTCATCATAATTTCTTATGATTAGTACATTTACATTTTTATAGTTGATTTATATAATTTCTTATTTATTTTCACTGGCCTAAATGATTTGCCTTGGTGGATTTTTTTTATCAACTCCTTCATCCACAAGAAGCAAAACGATCAATTACATAAACATACATTCTGACATTTTCTGGGGATTTTAAGGTTGATCATTGAAAGCCTAAATTAAAACATGGGATCCAGCTTATATCTCACTTAGGAAAATCCATTGTGGTATTTTGCCTGCCCCATGCTTGGCTGACTCTCCATATTAGTACCATTCTTTGGCAAGCCCCGGACATACGAAACAAGATGAAAAGTATTGAATTCCAATAACGTGGTTTTAAATCTACCCTCTCTGCCCTTTTCCAGAGGCTCCTTTGGGAAATAAAAATGGATAAGAATAATATATCTGACCGCCAAGCACAGCGGCCATCCATTATTAATACCCCAACGACCTGCCAAAATGGAGGATGGAGGGTCTATTCAAATAATCCTGTAACAGTGCTCAAGTCCCTCCAAGGGCATTGTATTTTGCTTTTAAAACTGGCTACAAGCTAAGAAACTAATTCAACTTCAATTCACCTTTACTATGTCTAGATTATGTTTTCTCTAAAACGTCATTTTAAAACTCATTGCTTATTTAGATTGACTATAAACTTAGTGAAGAACTTTCCTCTCCCTGATTATACACAGAGAATTCTGTTCCTTTTGAACAAAGGTGGGGCTTCAGAATGCAAACAAAAGAAATGGCAGGATCGATAAACGAGCCCTGAGCTAGCATGGACAACATCTGAACCTGGGTGCACTCAATATTTCATCCAAGATTGATGAACTCTTTCCCACGTGCCCTAAGCCGTGTGCTCAGCCCACTCCTCATTCGCTGTAGACAGAAGCCTGTTTGCGAAACTCTAGTGAAGATTCAGATGTGTACAGGCAGATTGAGAAGAAACATACAAAATAAAATGAAAGACACCAAAGGAAGGAGGCAGCAGAGCAGGAGATGCTGGGAACGAGAGGAAGGAAGGCACAGCCGAGAGACGCACCAGGCAAAACGGCTTACGTTGTTTCTCTGTAAGTTAGAGCTGACCTTGGTCTAAAGCAAGATGGGGCATTGCAGTGGATTTACAACTGGAAGAGAGCACAACTAAACTTTAAAGTAGAGGGAACATTCAGGCAAAGAGTAGAGAGGTGAAGGAGTTGCTTAAAATAGGCTGGTCATTACAAACAGGCACGCCGATTGGCACTGTGAACGTCGAGAGGACCGGTAGAGGAATCAGACACACGGGACCATCAACAGTCACGTAAGGGGAGAGCACTGAAATAATTTCTGCACAGACCATGCAACAAATGAAGATCTAGAAGAGCGTCCAGAGAAGACCAGTTCTTCGGAATTGCGTGGCATCTTTGTGGATATAATCCAGACTGCCTGGAAGGCAGAGGCAAAGTCTGAGAGAAAGCTTAGGTGTAGGGAGATCTGGTCTGAAAAGGACTGGAGCACAGGAGAGAGCACTGACAGTAACAGAAAGTAACACAGAAGACCTAGGTTTTGCTGGTAAAAAGAGAACTCTGTGTGCATGCATGCTGCTTGTCTGTCGGCTTACATTGAGCCAAAGTGGTGTCCTTCTGTGATGACCACACAAAGGTGAAGAGCCATCTCCTTCCCAGGCTGATGGGAAGGACAGTGTAGAGTGATTTGGTCTAGAGGGACCCCTTTTTGTTCTTCCTCCCACAGGTCACTACAAATGTCAAAACCATCAATGACCCCAGGAGGTCCCTGTACTAAAATGCCTCTTGGGGTTCATCCATTGACAATAATATTGGCCCCTTACTTGGCAGTTTCCCCCAGCAGGGGCCATCCTGAAACTGACATTCCAATATTACATGGTGTTAGGAAAAGTAAAGTAATTCCAATAGTTTGTTCTTCATAGCTTTACAGGATTGGCGCAGGCCATTTGAGATTTATAAACAGGCTATGTAAATGTTAAAAGAAAAGCTGAGAAATCGTGTGAGCCAAAAAGACAAAGAAGGAAATGATACCAGCATGTTCACTGGGAAAGGGATTATATGCAGGTCAGTTTGTTGCTGTTGTTTTGGTTTTTGAATCACTATATATTTATTTTTATATTTTAATTTATAAGAAACACGGAATGTTTTTTTTAAAAAAATAGAAATTTCTGGATTTCACCTGCTTGCTCATTCTTCAGCATACACACAAAGATCCAGCACTTAAAAGCCAGGGGAGTATAATCCCTACAGTAGAGCAAAGACTTCTCATGTGATCAGAAGCCCTGAGACAGGAAAACAACACCAGGTCTTTTGTGTAAGCTCCTCCCCTTTCAACTCATCTGTGGGAAACCGGGAGGCAAAGCCCTGGCCAGGAACTCACCCCCAAACTTGCTTTGAATGTAACCAGAAGACATTGTTTGTCAAACCACGGAGGTCAGCTGTGAGCAGAGGCAGGGAGCAGAGCTCATGGAATGACAGAGATTTCCGGGAGAGGCAACTTCAGCAGGAATATAAAAAGCGCCCAGTAGCATACAGCAAGTGTAAACTGACACCAGGCTAGAATGATCCACCCCTTTGGAACGCTATAAACAGACCGAGATACAAGATCTCAGCAGCAGGAGTCCACTTGCTTTGGTGCCAGACAGAATCCAGTCCTGGCCACTTTGGAAGCTGGTGTCCTGGGGCCACCTCCTCTCTTGCTTAAGACCTGGACTGGACAAAAGGCAGGACTGCCATTTTTAGCTGTGTATCCCTCATTCCATTTGTACAGTCAATGATGATTCAGAAAACAAATTTGTATCACACATGAGTGGATTTTCTTTTAAACTTTAACAAGTTGTTTTTCAAAAGAAAAAAACATTAAGATCATTGCAAAAGGAAACAGTTTTAAAACCTGGGGAAAAATTAATCAGGAGGCAGAGATGGTGCAGGGGTTGAGAGCCCTGGCTGTTCTTGCAGAGGACCCGGGCTCAGTTCCCAGCACAGACATGACCGCTAACAGGCAACTGTGACTCAAGTTCCAGGGGATCCAGAGCCCATTTCTGGCACATACCAGGCACATATGTGTTGCATAGACACACATGTAGGTAAAACACTAATTAATACACATAAGATAAAATTTTTAAAAAAATCAGGGATCATGTTTATCTTTTGTTACCACACATCAAAGCAGCCTAGTATAGAAATGGCACCTGGCAATCACTGGATGAGGAGAAAACAGATTTCCTGCTTTACACACAATGTTTCTATACTGTGTTCCACATTTCTGTTGTTTTTGTCCATAGCATACCATGCATATTTCTTCATGTCAACTGACATGTTTAACAATTCCTAGGAATGACTAACATGCAATACAGATGAAGTCAATTCCTAGTTGCTGTACATTTAGCCTTTCATTCTTTTTGAGAACTTTTAAGACTATGCATGTATAGGGGATGACACACATCACCACGTGTGTGGATGACACCCATCACTGCGTGTGCGGATGACGCCCATCACCGCGTGTGTGGAGTCAAAGGACAACTTTGTGGACTCCGTTCTCTCTTTATGTGGGTTCCAGGAATTCAGAAGCCTCTGTACCCTTAGCCATCCTGCTGGTTCTCTTTATAATCTCTCTCTCTCTCTCTCTCTCTCTCTCTCTCTCTCTCTGTGTGTGTGTGTGTGTGTGTGTGTGTGTGTGTGTGTGTGTAATAACCACAGGAAAAACTCTGGTGTCATGTCTTAGGTGCTTTTCTTTTTTTTTCCTTTTTTTTATTTTGGGCAAGGTATACAAACCTATACCTTGTGTTAGAAGCCCCAAGGATCCACCTGCCTCTGTCCCCTCAGCATTCAGATTACAAGTGTATGCTGCGACACCAGCCATTTAACTAGGGTCTAGGAATCAAAATCAGGCCCTGATGCTCATGAGGCAGGCACTTCATCATTTGGGCCACCCCTCTATCCCTCTTTTCATTCTCTGAAAGGCACAAACATAGTATTGGTAAACCATCAAATTCTGCTTTTTCTTTTTTGTTAGAATATAAGTTCTCTAAAATAGAAGCCTTTTCTGCCTGTCTTGCATTTTACTAGATCCCTAGAACCTAGTATAACTTTTGATGGTTGATAAAGAATTAATGCAAATAACTTGAGTGTTTGTCTCTTTTAACTTTAATTGCCCTGCTTCCATCTGAAGGAGGAGCGCAACCCAAGCTGGCTCCTTTTCCCAGTGTGCCTGACCTCCTTGGCCAGATGTCCTAGTCAGGGTCACCATTGCTGTGATGAGACATCGTGACCAAAGCAACTTGGGGAGGACAGGGTTTATCTGGCTCACCCTTCCATATCCCTGTTCCTCAACAAAGGAAGTCAGGACAGGAACCCAAACAGGGCAGGAACTGGTAGGCAGGAGCTGATGCAGAGGCCATGGAGGGATGCTGCTTACTGGCTTGCTCCCCATGGCTTGCTCAGCCTGATTCCTTATAGAACCCAGGACCACCAGCTCCGGATGGCACCACCCATAATGGATTGGGCTCTCCCTATCAATCACTAATTAAGAGAATGCCCTACAGCTGGATCTCATGGAGGCAATTTTCTCTGCTGATGTTTCTTCTTTCCAGATGACGCTAGCCTGTGTCAAGCTGACATAAAACTATCCAGCACATCAGGGCAGTCATTCTTTACTGGATTAAATTCCAATAATTGCCTCTTTTGTGTCAATTTGTGTTATAGGATTTTTTTTTTCCAGAACATATATTAAGTTCCTGCAGTGTGAGAATGGAGTAAAAATCCTTATTCTAGTTTATCAAGGACCATAAAAGAATCACATAAAATAAGGAGCTACCTTACAGTTTTTTATCTGAAAGTGCCATTCCACCTCGGTAACTGTTGCCCAGTACGTTTAATGTCTTCTTGTGGACATGAAGCTGATTAGTGGCAGAAGCCAGATCTTCAAGCTTGCAGACCAGGTCTGTCCATTAGACTCCACTGGGTACTTCCTATTATAGATACCCACCTTCACCTAGGTCCTCAACTCAGGGGAAACTTTTCACACTGTACTGGAGACAAGTGTGACTCACTCTGGTCCTTCCTTTTGCTCATAGCATTGCTGTCACCTAAGCTATCCTCCATGCCTCTGGCTTTGGTTATATTTTTTCCTTTATTGAAAACACATTTTTTTCATATAATATATCCAGATTGTGATTTTCCATTTTTCCACTCCTCCCAGTTCTTCAATTCCTCTTCCATCCACCCTTTTCTGTATCTCATTAGAAAACAAACAAGAGATAATAGTATAATATAATAATAAAAAACACAGTGAAATAGGACAAAAAAAAGCAGACGGAAAGGAACTCAAGTCAGATACAGATAGAAACAGACTCATTCACATACTCAGGAAATCTCTCAAAAACACAAAACCTGAAACCATGATATATATGGAAAGGACCTGTAAGGGAAGGAAGGGAGGGAGGGAGGGAGGAAGGGAGGGAGGAAAGGCCCCAGCATGACATTATGAAATAAGGAACTTCTGTTGGCCATCTACTGCTGAGGATACAGTCTACACTTAAGATTGTTTTTCCCATTGCGACTCCCTCGGAGATAACTAAATTTTCATCTCCAAGTGGTTATCACTTGGAGGAAGCTTCTGGATAAGAGATGAGGCTATGTGTCTACTCCTTTTTCAGCCCTGGGACCCCGCCTGTGCCAGCCCTGTGCATGCTGCTCGTCTCAGTGAGTTTGTGTGTATATCAGTCCTGCTGTGTTTAGAAGCCTGTGTCCTCGGCGTCCTCCACCCCCTCTGGCTCTTAGACTTTTCCTGCTTCTTCTTCCACAGGTTCCCTGAGCAATAAAGGGAGGGATTTGATGGAGGCATCCCCATTTGGGGTTGAGTGTTCCAAGGTCTCTCACGCTTTGCACACTGCCTGGTCTCTATTACCATCTGCTGTGGAAGGAAGCTTCTCTGCTGATGACTGAGCAAGACACAATCTATGAGTATAGCAGAATATCATCAGGAGTCATGTTATTGTTATGTTCTTTTAATATTTGGTTTTACCCCATGTTTCCTGGGTTATCTAGTTTCAGGTTCTTGGTCAGACAAGCACAGTCAGGTACATGCTCCATCTTGTGGAGTGACCCTAGTTAAATCAGAATTTGTTGGTTACTCTCATAAGCTTTATGCCACTATTACACTAGCTTATCTTGTAGGCAGGAAATCACTGTAGATCCAAGGATTTGGAGCTGGGTTGGTGTTTACTTTTCTCCTTTTGTGGTGTTCCTAGTACTTTCTGGTACCAAGAGCACGACCCTGTAGCGGTGAAGGTTCTACATAGGTACCAGCACCTTCTTTATATTCAGTGAGTTGGGTAGGTGTTGTCTTCAGCAACAGTCAGTTTGGGGAGAGCAGCCTATAGCCTTGGAAACACCTGGGTTGTTTGGAGTTTCCCATGGAACTCCTGTGGCTAACAAGTCATTAAATATGACCAATTCCTAGTACTGGAAGCTTCATTTGGGAATGAGAGATGGTTCAGTTGGGATTCTGTCCCTTCCATTCTTTGATCACGTCATTTAAATCACCTTCATATATGTGTGTATTTTAGGCACCTTCGACGGTATTTGGTTTTACAGTTCAAGCCCTGTCCTTTACAAAGCCTGGCCCGTGCCACACTGAATTCCTTGTCCTCTGCACCCCAGCAGAGTATTTGCCTCCCCTACTCAACCCAGCACTAAATTACATATATTGCTTTGGAACCGTCATTCACAGAGGGATGGTAGCCATTGCTGTACAGGAAGTTAAAGAAAGGGAGAGACAGCACAAAATTAAACACCATCATAATGTGCTGAGCCAAATACATTCTGGTGCTGGCGGACAGCACTTGAAAAGGCTTTGCATCTTAATGTTTGCTGTTACCTTTCTTCTTTTGATTGTAGAACTTTATCTGACCGTTGGAGGCACCAGAGTCGGGTCCTTTTCGGAAGCTCCATGCTTAGATTTTAAAAATGCACACACACACACACAAATATATATTTCTAGAAATATTTTTAAACTTCAATTTTTATAATACAATGCCATATTTTAAAATTATAACAAACCAGTATATAATAGAAAAAAATAAAATGCACAGTGTGATACAATAGTTTAAAATAATAAAACTTACATTATTAGATATAGGCTACTTTTAACCACAGAAAAGTCTACTATGTTACTGTATGATTCAATGAATGGTTTTAGGTGTATGGATATATAACAATATCCCCGCAAACACTGCAGCCTTTTTGTGCTGAAATTGTGTTGCGGTTTGGCTTTGATGTTTAATAAAACCTGTTCAAGTAGGGAGAAGGAAGTCAGTTCTAAAGCAGCGCCCACAAGAACGAAACAAGAAAAACATGAGAATCCACATGACTACATGCTTATGAACGCGTAGACAAACTCTAGCAGGATCCACAAGAAACAAGACAAAATACCACCGTATTGGGGTTCACTAGGAAGAAAATGGCTGAAGGACCAACTTGTCCTTGACAGATGCAAGGCAGCCCCCCCCTACACTGTTTATCTTTCGTTGTTTAAATAGTTCGCTTTCCTGAATATATTTCAAATGCAAAAATATTAGACGACAACAAAATACCAAACCAATTTTGCTATGGGCAAAAATTCCAGCTAGAGAAGGGTGGTACGTAACTCCATTTTCATCAGTCAAAGCAGCCCTTGACGGTTTCTTGTGTTATAATCAGTACCTATGAGGGTCCAACACCCTTGGCTTCCTTTAAGGAGGATTGCTTCATTTCTCTGACAGAATTGTGTCCTTCAGCCTACAAAGTGAAGCAGCCCACCCAGGCACTTCAGCAATGCCACCATTAAAAGCTCTCCTGTCAACAGTCTTCTGAGCACTTTTAAAAAGCAAAAACTCCAATTGAACAGACCGATCATTAGAACACGAAGTGCGATTTATGTATTGACTGAAACGGCTTGATGGGGACCTTAATAGCCGTTTCTGTGAAGGAGGAGTCTCAGCATAGAGAAGGAGGCCCACTCAAGATGATAATGCAGTGCTCACAATGGCTGTGGCGGTTGAACCACTTACGGGTAAAGCGCATTTGCTTCGTTGTGCTGGGCTGCCTGTCATTTGCTAAAACAGCAGTAACAGGATACAGTCATTAAGCGAGAGGCAATGCGATAAAATATTGAAGACAGTGGGTTCACTGCAGGAACCGCATCTGCGTGGACAGAACCGGGGCGGGGCAAGATCAGGAGAGGAGAGGCTGCCTCGTGGAGGAGACACCATCCTAGAGAGAGAGGATCTGCATTCTGCCTACATTAGCGCATTAACTCCCCATCCTTTATTCTGCTCAGGCATCGTTTCCTGAATTGTAAAATGTGGGAAGTGTTGTGGTGGGGACTTGCTATGCACTCGGCCCGCCTACTTTCTCCTGGGCTCCTCTGCATTTCTCAAGTGCCCCGGATGCTTAGGTGGGGTATAATGGTTGAGTGCTGGCCATCAGAATGTGGACAGAGCTGATATACTTTGGTAGTAGCCCTAATCCCTAAAGAGCACTTTGGAATGCTCAGTGAACTCTGTTTTCTGGGTGTGTTGCCCGCACTTGTAAAACCCAGAGAATCCCGAGGCTTAGAAATGAGCCTCCAGATTGACAGGGTCCTGTATGTGTGAGCTTGAAACATGCCTAGCCCCACTTGTATAGACCGTATGTATAAAACACACACTAGACTTAGATTTCACATGAACAAAGGAACTTAAAATGGCATAGTAATAATTTTATATTGATTAAAATGCTTGTTTTTATTTTATTTTATGTGCATGAGTGTTTTGCCTATATGTATGTCTGAGCATCATATGGGTACCTAGTGAGCATGGAAGCCAGAAGAGGGCATCGGATTCCTCAGAACCGAGGTTATAATGGTTTTGAGATATCATGTGGGGGCTAAGACTCAAACCTGTGTCCTCTAGAAGAGTAGTTAGTGCTTGTAACCTCTGAGCCATTTCCCTGGCTCCCCTTGGTTACATATTAAAATGACAGCATTTGGGGGAAAAATGAGTAAACAAAACATATTGCTAAAATTCATTTACCCACTTATTTTTACTTTTTAATGTGTTACTACTTGGAAATTTAGGATCGCGTATTGGGTTCACGTTTTTGGCTCATGATTATATTTCAGCTGGATAGCTCTGCTCAGCACGGAAATCTCAGTCCTTGCATCACCATGTAGAGCGGAGCTTGCCCAGTGCTGTTGCATGTCAGAGTGACGTGTGCTCGCAGGATGAGGCTGGGGACTCAACCCTCACTCCTCCAGGAGTCCACTCAAAGTCCCCTGTGTACACACCTCCCGTTTAAGATAAAAAAAGGATTTGCTAACACTAAATTGGAGTAAAGGGGACGAGGGAAGAGTATGCAACAACAGAATTGTGGCTATGCTCCTTATGCCTTCAGAGTACAGAAACCTCTGACAAGACCAGCAAAGAAAAGATCAAGAGACATGAAGACCAGCTGAGAGCACTGATCCTCCCTGATGGATTATTCAATCAGAATGTACCAAAGTCCTGCTCAGGGGAGAGTTGATGCCAGGATCGACACCGTTCTACCTAGTCCAGGCCCTGGCAACATCACACCAGCCCCGAGTAGATGCATTGGGTGGATGTACCTATACCCTCTGGCCCCGTGTGTCCAGATGGAAAGTTCTGGATTCTCCCAAACAAGAACTCTAGGGAAGGATATCAGTGGAGCGGTGCAGTGCGTGTGTAAGGATCAGTAAGCAGATGGCTTCAATGCGGTTGTACTTTGCTCGGTCCTTACGGCAGGAATCCTGCAAATGCACCGCAGTGTTCACTGTCATTGTCAGTGTTCATCCTGCCGAGTGTCTTCTGCGTAGCGGGCTGCCAAACGAACAGGCCACGCACGGGATTGCTCGTGGAGCTCACTGCAGTCTTTTGCTAACAAGATCGCCGCTAGCAGTTATTGCTGCTGTTTCCTGTTAACAGTTCCATGGCTCCAGCTAATGAAACATGTTAGTTTTTTCTTCCTTCTTCTCATCCTCTTCCTTGAAAGTAAAGGTTAGTCTAACTGAGCCATACATATGATAGTGTGGAAGGGAGGGAGGAAGGGAGGGAGGGAGGGAGGCAGGGAGGGAGGGAGGAAGGGAGGGAGGGAGGGAGGCAGGGAGGGAGGGAGGAAGGGAGGGAGGACAAAATCTGAGCATCTAATACTTTTTGAACATATCAATTAAACTTTTAAAAATAATAACTAGACAATGTTTTGTAATAAATATTTCATGTTTCTTACTCAGGTAATACAAGTGCTTACTAATCAAGGATTATTTTTAATTATAGAAATTTGGTCTGTCTCAACGACTATGGTGGAAGTATCACATATAAAACATATAGATCACGTTATGTTATTTTGTTTTGTTTTGTTCTCTAAGACAGGGTTTCTCTGTAGCTTTGGAGCCTGTCCTGGAACTAGCTCTTGTAGACCAGGCTGACCTCAAACTCAGAGATCCACCAGCCTCTGCCTCCCGAGTGCTGAGATTAAAGGCATGCACCACCACCGCCCAGCATAAGACCATGTAACATGAATACTGTGTTTAATTTCCCTTTCTGTTGTGAAGTGATTTATGCGTAAAAGAAATTAAACATGAGACCTGGATTATAGTCAATGTTATTTTTGTTATTTATAATAATAATAATAATAAAATACATTATGATAAACTTGATTATGAATAGCATCTAATGGTATCTCAGTGTGACATATTATTATATCTCAGCCACATTATTAATAGCATATCAGTTGTTATATAAATGCTTCTGTATCAAAGCTTTTATTATCCATCATATATATTCATCTTCTGAACAAGCAGAATTTATAAGAACTGCCTATGTAAGGCTGAGAAATAAAATCTAATTATTTAAACCCTGGTGCAAGAAATAGGACAGGAGCTCCGTGATGTAGAGCTAGCCTAGCCTGCATGAGGCCCCAGACTTGACCCCCGTAGCCGCGATAGACAAGCTGGGGTGAGGAGCAGTTTTCCTGATGGTATGGAAGTCGCCGCACAAGCGAGTGAACAGACATCACACTTCCTCTTTCACTCTGCGTTCTAACTTCTCCCCAGGGTGCGCTAAACTTCTGTGCTCTAAAACATGGAATGCATGTCTAGAAGCTTATAAATCATAAATTCACATCGCCACACATAGTTCCTAAGGGAACAAATGCAGAGCCACCACTCTGCTGAACCTGAACACTCTTGATGAGAGCGTGCTCCCACCAAGCCCCCTCTGCCTGCAGGAGAACAAGACGGCTCACTAGTATAGCCATTATTCCTTCTTTCTCCGTAGTCATTTTAGCTACTTTCTAATAAATGAGCCTAGTAATAAACGAAGAGCCAAAATCTAAAATGAAGCTTTAAAACTGCTCGTGGAAGTTTCCTTTAACAGAAAGCCATCATGAGACACTGGCATGCCCGTCACCTCGATGCCTGAGGCTCTCTGAGGACTCTGAGTGGTGAGGCTCTCTCCCCATGCTGTCTGTAGATGGTAGACCTATATATAAAAGACTGAAAACAGTCCCCACCCCTAACGCGCGGAGAAAGGCAGTTGTTGCGGGCACCTGTTCTTAACAGCTGGCAGTCACTCTGATTGGCCAGTGCCCACTGCAAGCTAAATGTTAAATAGATGAGAGAAAAGCAAGGCTATAGAAATTCTAGCAGTGTGAATATGAAATTATAGGCCATGAGAAAGCTACCAGTAAATTATGTTCATACCGTAATAATCAAATAAATATGTTAACATATAAAACATACACCATTTGTTTTTCCCAGGAATAGCCTTTATCAAAACTCCCTAAAGGAGAAAAATCTTAAATAAAAAAAAACTGGAATGGCTCTGTGATTTTAGAAAAACGTTCAGAGAAAAGGATATTACCAGAGATGAAAAGGTTCATTTCATGCTGCCGAAAGGACAAAATCATCAAGAACAACATTTAATATGACTAAATATCCATGGCCTGATGCAAGAGCTCCAAAATAAAGCAGCAGCAATGGAACTCCAGGGCGAAACAGACAGACTTACAATTATAATTGTCAATTTTGATTTACCCCTCTCAATAAGGCATGAGAAAAATATACACAGAAAGATATGAGTAAAGAAAATATTTGAAGAAGGTTAGCAACTAATTTGACATTTTTAAGTCAGTCGGAGAGTCAATTGCTCCTCCCAGCTAACAGCAGTTTGTATTTTTTTCAAGTGAAAAATCCTACAAAATACATCATAATCATACAACAAGTCTTAGAACATTTAAAAGATTTAAGCCACAATAAGTATGCCATCTTAATGCAATGCAGTTAAATTAGAATAATAGAACAATAGAAATACTAACAGAGAGACCCTTGGAAATCCTCAAATATTTAGAAAATAAATAATACTTTAAAAATGATCCATGTATCAAAGGAAAAAGCTAAAATGTAAATGAGAAAGCATTTCTAAGTGAGTAAATAAAACAGTCTTTCATCCTACTGCCAAAAGCATACTCTGTGGTACATTTATACACTAAACACACGAACATTCTGAAAGATGCCCTAAGTCCTACTAAACATCATCCCAGCCATCAAGGATGGTCACTGGGTCTGACGATTGCCAGAGTCAGAAACAATTTCTTTTAAAGATACAAACAGAGAAGTTGAGGCATGAAAGAAAAACATAACCCGAGGGCTGGAGAGACGGCTCAGCAGTCACCGGCTTGGCTCTTGCTCCTCTTGAGGAGGACTGGAGCAATGACTTATACCCACATCAGGCAGCTCACAACTGCCTGCAACTCCTGCTCAAGGGTCCAACACCCTCTACTGACTTCTGCAGGTACTAGCACACATATGCATCCATTACACACACACACACATGCACGCACACACAAGAACACAAACATGCATGTACATATATAATATATATTATATATACATACATAAACACAAAATTTAAAGTTAAACAAACTAGAAAGGTCCCACCCCCTCCCTAGGCAATTTGCGTACAGAAACAGCTGCTGAAGGCCCCTTATTTAACTAGTGACCCCCACACTTTAATTCCAAGAATACTTCACTCTTGATGCTTAAGGCTAGCTAAAGACTAGCCTTTCACCAAAATGAGTTACTGCCTATTGAACAATTAGGCTGAACCACCCAAGAGGACCAGGAGTTCAAGGTCATCATCAGCTGCAGAAAGAGTCTGAGGCCAATTTGGGCTACGTGAAACCCTATCTCAAACAAACAAAGACTCCTGATTACTTTGCACAGGCTCCTGAAAAGTGATCAGCTGTCTGCTCCATGTATATGGTAAATCATTCCACTTATAAAACCGGCTTGTTGCATATTTTCAGTAATACATGTGTCATCTGATACGAGGTATATGTATTAATTGAAATAGATGCTGAATTAAAATGCTCAATCCAAAGCTCCAACCTATCATTGACAGTATTTATATATGGGTTTTCATGACAGATCCTCGGGAGTTAAAGCAAACCTGACTTTATGAGGCAGCTGGCACAGGGTAAGTAGACCAGGTTGTATGCTCCACTGCAGGACAAACAGCAGGGCCAGGTTGTAGTGAAAGAACGGTACTTATTTTCACCGGTCTAGAAATACAACGTGGACCGTATTCTTAAGATAGAAAAGCTGTTTGCTTCAATGGAGAGGACTAACAGTTTCCCATTGCCTCACACATGTCAAACCCCATCTTTTCTAACTGGAATAGGGGAAATGCAACAGGAGAGAGAATGGCTGGCCTTCAGAAGGTGTTTATCACAAGCTGGAGAAACCACTCAGCCTCCCTTACCGACTAGAATCTGAATATACTTAACACTATGAAGACTTTTTTCAGCATACTGCCTAAGCTAGGCAGTGGAACAGAAAGCCTACCAATACCTCTGTGTGTGTGTGTGTGTGTGTGTGTGTGTGAGAGAGAGAGAGAGAGAGAGAGAGAGAGAGAGAGAGAGACTCCAGTGCTACTGCTTGGTTTAATGACCTCTGCCATTACAAAGAGTTCCCCATAACCAACAGCCTACCTGAATGAAGAGGTCCCGAGCATGTCCTAACCGGGCTACTGTGGCTTCACGTCCCTTGGCCAAGCCATCCACTCTGTCAGTTACGCCACCATCCACAGACTGGACGCAGCACAGAGAAAGCCCAGATCTTGTCACTCAAGTCAGTTCAGCTTTCAACTATCTGGCACTGGTTAGCCAGTTTTCACAAGAATCTAATACACACGCGTGACTTCCCTTCCTTCCTTGAACACGTCAAGAGCCGCGGGGCCTAACGAGAGGCTTGAAGTGCAGTGGATGGCAGTGAGGTTTCAAATGCTCGGTCAGTTGGCTCCCAGACTGCGAACTGGAATTTCTTTCCACATGTGCCCCTCACTATCAGCAGGGTTATTTTAGGTGCTGACCTAAGTTCCCTGAGAATGCGGGCCAATGGCAAAAGCTGTCTAGTGTGTCAGTTGCCTGGTTACACTAGAAGCTCGTGTGAGAAGTTTGCCGTTGTGCGGCGTGTCTTCTGCACGCCAGTGAGCGCCGTTTTCAGTCCAAGAGAAGCAGGAAGATAATCCACATCTCTAAATACCCACAGGAGCTCAGACTGTGAGGCAGACAGCAGTCACAGGTTGGTTAACAGCCTGCACTGTCAGAGCCCAGAATCCGGGAGAACCATGTGAGTGTCTCGGACAGCTGTTTGAAGAAATGGTTTTAAACTCTGGCTGGCAGTATCCCTCATAGAGGGCTCTGCTGCACAAAAGTCTCAGGACAAAAAAAAAAAAAATCCATAACCTTCTCAAGATCACCCACTCCCTCCAGAGACAGCCAGAAATACAAAAGTTCCACAATTAGGAGAATTAGCTGCTGTATTTTGACAGTTCCTCAGCAAGGTATTTGTAATAAACTACCTCACCTACTGGCTAGGATGACGGCTTCTAAATGTGGACCGGATGAAAGAAAATAAGCAAAATACAGTGGGAGAAAAGTGTATGGTGCCCCCTTACCGGTGCCCGTCCCTGGCAGCGAAGCTTCCGGCTTCCTCAAACACCAGACTCCAGGAGAGAGTGACTGCTTCGGAGGAGGAAGCAGAAGTTAGAATCCCTCTGACTGGAGATCTGCTGAAGATCAGTCAGCCTCCGTGTCACAGAAGCTTGAACAACAGCTGGTCTCGATTCATCCCAGTACCCTCCCCCAAAAGAGAACGTCCTCTCCCTAGCTCCTGCTCTCCCAGGTACCCCAACAGTTACCTCCCCCAGCCTGCCAGAATGCCGAGTCTGTGAGCTGGGCTCTGCTGCTGATCTCAATGGTGTCTTCTCCGCGTAGCCCACGCTTGGAACAGACAACTCTAGCTGGCACTGGTATGTCCAGCTGGTTTGTGCAGGGATGCATTAAAGTGGCACTGGGTCCTTAGAAGGTGGTAATAGATGTTTGCTGGGGATGAGCTATGGCGTGCTACAGAATTTCTACTTTGGAGTTAAAAGAGTGAATTTCATCTAACCTGCTACTAGTTCAGGGTGACCAGTAGTCCTGAGCTGGCACAACAGATGCCACATAGAATACATTATAAATTCAAAGAATACCTTTGGCAGAAACAAATAAGCCCAGTCCATGACAAAGCTTTAGGACAAATGCCACTCACTTACAGACTATTCCCAGGTCACCAGTCCAGACTGGCTATCGTCTCAGGCCTGATGATAAGATTCCACCAACCCCAACCCCAAAGGCTCCTTCATTTTACTCCCTCCTGACAGAGCCACTTTCCCTCCAAGCTGCTCTTGTGTCCCACAGGTTGAAATTCTTTCATTTGCATCTTCCCAGCCACCCATCACATCGACAGGTCAAAGCCATTTCATAACGTGGAAGGCCACAGCTAATGATGACCCTTTAACTTCTGAATTATTCGAAAATCTTTCAAAAATAAGAAAAAAAGGAAAACGTTTTCTCTAAAAGGAGTAAAGATATCTAGATAGCTAGAACATATCTTAATCACTATTTTTTATCACTTCCCTTTCTATTTGATAGCATGTTTATGTCAAATTATCTCACATCTCAATGGTCTCTTTACCCCCATCTATATGACTTTACACTAAATGGTCAATAAAAGTTCTCATTACAGAATGGGGAAAAATTGTTGCTTGACATGACTTTTTTCAATTTTTCTATCAGAAAGAAATACAGCATATTTTAAGATACCTTTATCATAGATGGACCCTTAAATATGTGTAATTCCCTACACTGTGACAACTGGAAAACCACATAGATGCTTCCTGGCCAGAAGCACTTTTCAGGCCTGTTCGGATGGTATTAGGGGCTGGGGGAGAGTAAAGAGGACCAACCTGAGCTGACTGTGTGTACTGAGCTCGGTCGCTGGGAGTGTGTCCTCTAGTGTTTAAATTCCAAAGCCTGTCTATCACAGTGTGAGCTCAATTCAAACTAATGATGAGAGAAAGGGTGAGAGAGGGAGGGGATAGAGAGAGGAAGAGGGAGAGAGAGGAGAGGGGGAGAGGAGAAGGGGGAGGAATAGACAGAGAAAGAAGAGAGGAGAGGAGAGGAGAAGAGAGTAGAAGAGAAAGGAGTGGAATGGAGAGGGAGAAAGAGGAGAGGAGAGGGGAGGGGAGGGAGAAGAAAGGGAAAGAGAAAGAGAGAGGCTTACAACTTAGGAACTTCAGTTCTGTGGTCACGGTCACTTCACATCCTGGCAGGAGCAAACAGGACATGTACTATTTTTAATTTTTTTTTAAATAGCTGTCAGCTCTTGCTAGCTCAAAAGAAAAAGAAAAGATGGCAAAGTCAAGACGTAGATTTTCTAACCAGAACCAAGTATTAACATCAGTCTGGAAAAAGCTCTGCAGAGTTGAGAAGTTACATATTCCTTCTGGAATCTAAGAAACATCCAAATATAATTTTCTGTAAGTCTTACATACCCAAAATATTTATGTAGATTGAGTTTTCATTATCCAAGATATATTAGACTAGAAGCTGGATAGTTTGCAGAGTCTTTGGGATTTTAGAATATTTATATGTGCATAATAAGATATCTTAGGGAAGGGACACAAATCTAAACACAAGATTTATCTATGTTTCCTGAACACCTTGTATACATAGCTTAAATGTAATCATATGTGTTATTTTTACCATATCTGTGTTTTTATTAAAACAACTCATGAGGTCAGGTGTTAGATTTTCCACTTCTGTCAAAATATTGGCACTCAGAAAGTTTCAGGTTTTGGAATACTTTATATTTTAACAGTTCAAGTTACAAATGCTCACTGTGTGTGTGTGTGTGTGTGTGTGTGTGCGTGCACACACGTGCGTGCACCCATGTGCATCTATTTAAAAGCGGATGATTGGTGATGTTAAATACAAGCCTATTACTTTCAAGATCTTTATAAGAGAATTCCATTTTAAGAGGATTCAATTTCTTGGCTAGCATTCAATATAAAACATATGTGTTTATTTAAATATAAATTAGTAAGTTCAATGTTCACTGTATTTATCTATAAGCTCTATATTCACCTCTCAGAATTTTGAAAACGAAAAGCACCTTGTCTTATAGATGAGCAGCTGAGTGAATGCAAGGCCATTCTGGGAGCACAATGCTACCTGCTGAGACCCAAGAGCAGGAAGTAGAAACCGCACCACCTAACTCAGAAGCCAGGGATGCCAGGTAATAGAGGAATCTGGATCAAGTTCCAAAAGCTAAGCTGTCCACTTAGTGACAAAGTAGCAAAGCGACAGTGTGTGTCAACCTCATAAAGAGCCACGTGGGCTGGCAGGAAAGCACTCGGGAAGAAGCAGTACACTGGGAGACCTGTACATCGGAGAGGAGAGGGAGCAGCCCCCTTCCAGCAGGCAGGTCTGAGCTCTGTAAGGAGGCTGGCAGAGTAGAGGCTGGCTCCTGTCTACTTGTGGGCTGCGAAATGAGCTCCTTGGTTGGAGATAAAGCTGCGTGGAACAGCAAGAATGCCTGACTTGGTGCTCCTGCCCTGGCTCGGCACAACGCAGAGCCCTAACCTGAGCTGTGAGTGTAAATAAGCCCCTTCCCTCCCTAAGCTACTTTCGATCAGAGTGTTTTATCACAGCAACAGAAATCAGCCAGAACATGATCACTCTGTACGACGCTCACAACCTACGGTGGGTGTCCGTGTAGCTACAAGCCTGGCTCTTACAAGGATACATAATATGTTTTAAGCCAATGGTTCAGAATCCCAAAGTCCCTGGAACTGAGAATACTCTGACTCAACTTCCTCTTATTATAGAGGAAATAAATCTAAAAAGGTCACTCTTTCCTAGAGTCACAAGTCAAAAAGAGACAGCCCCTGAGCAAAGAGAGATCTCTTAATACCCACAGCAAAATTTGTCAGGCTACAGAATGTGCCACAAAGGGATGTGTACAATATACACAGTTCTATCCAGGGAGTTCCAGAGAGCTGTTTATGGGCTTAAACAAGGCACTAAAGACTCAGGCCAGACTCATATTTTAGAAGGACCTTTCCTTGTTCTGACACAGTAGGAGTGGGAGTCTCTTCAATCCAGTTATGACTCTAGCAAAAGCAGTGGGGCTGAAACAAAGTCAACAAACTTATTTAAAAAAATAAAGTAAAATGAAATAAAAGTCAAGCAGGCAACCACAAAAGGCATGATTCAGGAACTGGCAGGATCTGGTATGGGAACACAGAGAAGTTGTGAAGAGAGTTCCTCATTTCCCATTATGAGTAACTGGGTGACCCCAGAAGGAAGGATCTGGCGGGGGAGGCACAAAGCAATTAGGGAAGGATGCTTTCTAGAGGCGCTCCAGAAAGATGGACGATAGGATTTGAGGTCATTTGCTCCTCCCAGAGGCCCAGACATTAAGCAATACTTATTGTCTGACAGTTCTATGGCATTCTAACAGTCGGGCAGCTTCCCACTGTGGTGGGGTTTTGTTGTTGGTGGTGGTGGTGTTTTGTTTTTGCTTTTAGTTTTACTTCCGTTATGACAGACTGGCTTGCTAGACACCAACCACCACACTAAGGGCAGCTAAACAAGCTAGGAAAGAAATGTGAGTGTGACGGGATCAGGGTTTCCAAAGCAGTGAGGATTCCCTAATCTAAGATGCCACATAGAACAGGCATTCAGAGGGACAAGGCATTGCCCCATTTTCTCCTACAGAATTGTAAGCAGAACTGAGAGGTGGGGATGCTGAGACAAACTTCAAACAGACCTCAACACCAGAGGGACTGGAAACAGAGGTTTTTCTGTCCCGCCTTGTCTCACAGCCGCTTTTAAATAATCACTCAGAGGCTTAATATTAATAATAAAATGCTTGGCTGAACAGTTCTGACTTATTATTAACTAGCTCTTACTTCTAAATTAACCCATTTCTATTCGTCTATGTCTTGCCACGCCTTGTGGCTATACCTGTGCGCTAATACATCTTGTTCCTTCCTCAGCTGACTGGCATCTCCCTGACTCAGCCCTTCTCTCTGTCTCTCAGTTTGGCTTTTCCACCTAGCTGTATTCTGCCTGGGTATAGGCCGATTCAGCTTTTATTATCAACCAATGAAAGCAACATCTATTCACAGCACACAGAAGGGTTACTCCACAGCAGGGACAAAGATAAATAAGCTCAGATCCAACCAAGAAGGAGGGATAGTGGAGTGTGCGAGTGTGTGTGTGTGCACGTGTGTTCATGTATGTGTGCACATACACACTTGCACGTACATAAAAGCACACGTGTACATACATGAACATGCGCGCGCACACACAAACACACACATACATAAGCACACAAGCACACGCACATATACACAAATTAGATTGATTCTGGGAAACAAAGTTGGCTTAATATTTGAAAAAATGATTAATCGCATGCCCTCATTATGCTCATGAGGAAAAGCATTTGATAAACTTTATAAGCCATAAACATTTGAGCAAAAGAAGCCAGATACACAAAGACACATATCTTATATAACTATAATTATCTTAAGCACAAAAACAGATCGATTGAAGTATGATACAATCCTCTAAGATGACATATCTTTCGGTACAGAGTGAACACCGAGACTCAGCAAGATCATCAGAAGTTGGAGGAGCAGAGTCAGTAGCCAGAGGCTCTTTTGCGGGGACAATGGCTCTGAGAGGACAATATTCCCGATAACTAGGAAGCTTGCATAGATGCCTTCACTGGGGCTAGCTGTGGTCCCTCTCAGGGAAGACTGACTGTAAGATTTGCCCCCTGGAGAGGGGACTGTGTGTTAGGAGAAACAGGCAACACGTCTTTCCAAATACTTACCATTCTGCTTGCCTCCTTAAGAAATCTGACTTCTTGAATGTGTTATCTAATCATCAACCAATCAGAATACACAATTTAACATAAAGACTCAATCTTTTCATGTAGACTCAAAGTATTTTGTGATGGCAGACAATTGGTCATGGGATAGCAATGAGCATCTTTAAAGGTCGTATCAATAAGAATGTGACCAGAGACCAAAAGACCAAATGACTATACATTAAATACGCAATAGAAGGAAGTTCTCACTACAGAATAGAGAAAAAAATGTTGACTATTAATTTTACAATCCTTATATCAGAAAGAAATACAGCATATTTTAAGACACCTTTATTAGAGAAGGACCTTTACATATGCATAATTCCCTGCACTGAAGCAACTGGAGAAACCACATAGATCCTTTCTGGCCAGAAGCACTTTCAGGCCTGTGTGGATGGTATTGGGAGAGTAAGGAGAACCAACCTGAGCTGACTGAGATCCGCAGATTAAGCTCAGTCACTGGGAGTTGTCCTCTAGCTATTTAAATACCCAAACCTGTCTATTCCAGTGTGATCTAAATTCAAACTAATGATGAGAAAAGAAAAAAACACTTTTAAAAATCTCCGGCATCTACAAACCTCTTGGCTCTGTTTGGATTAGTACTAAATCGCAAAATGGCTTTCTTCTCTCAAGGCGTGCATGAGTCACTTTACACCAATGTCTCCAAACCACTGGAAGAAACACATTAGACAGTGTGACCATGAATGGGCACCTTCACCACGACTAGGCTCAGATGTTGAAGAAGGCAAATCCTGCGTGTCCACACACTGTGCTGCTGTTCTGGTCATGTCTTCGGAGCTAACCACAGATCTTTCATGAGTGCCAGAGCCCATGCAGGAAAATCTACTGTTTACATCAGCTATGAACTCATTTCTCTTATTTGGAGCACTGATTTTCCAGTCTTCTCCGAAGGATAAAATGCTTTGTCTCCTTAGAAAGCTGACAGCACCCATGTTTCTCCCTCGCCCAAGAAGCTCCTTATTTGTTCAACTTAGGAAACAAATTAGCGAGGCTGGAGCTAGGGCTGAGTGGCTAAGACAGCATCACCACCTGCCCTTCTGACAGATCTGGGTTTGACTCCCAGCACCACATGGTGGCTCATAACTGTCTGCAACTCCAGTTCCAGGGGATCCAGAGGCTTCTGTTGGCCCCAAGAAGCACCAGGCACACAAACATGCTGTCCAAACAGTCGTACCCACAAGATAGATAAATAAATCTCTAGAAATAAACGAAGAAAACAGTCTACAAATTTTATCACACACCTCCAAAGCAAAACTTTAAGAGATGTAAGCCCAATTCCAAAGCCCAGCTCCCTTTCATTTACAGAAACACTGCTTCGTCCCCTTGCAGTTCAAGGTGCATCGCAGACCCTTAGCTTGCCTCAAAGGACTCAAGCCATCTTTGACTCCAGTATGAGGACGGTAAAGGCGACAGAGACTCAGTCTGGGTGGGGTACTGTAGCAAAACGCCATTGCTCAGTACCTTGTAAACGGCAGAAATGCATTCTCTCCATTTTGGAAGTTACAGATCCTGGGTCAGATGGCTGCTATCCATCTGCCTTGATGGGTAGCATCTGGCATCTCTTTAAAAAGCCATCCATGCTAACTTCCTCATCAAATGACCACTTCACCGGCCCTGTTCTCCCCCAAACAGGTCGGCTTGTTGTTCCCCAGTTCAAATGTTTAAGTTGTACTTTCCTTTTTATTATTAATGCCTTCCTGAAGTCGGTTCTTTTTCCATCATTTCTCTAAGCGGGCTCTTCCTGCACGGTTTAGACGGCTCTGAGTTCGTTACTCACATTTCCTACCTTCACAGAATGCCAGGACACAGATGCAATTCGGCCAAGAACCCTATCGCTGGCCTTTCCTCTGTTGCCCAGGGGCGTCTTTCTCGTTTATTTCTCAGATTTCAGTAAGATGGCCTGTACCACCCACACTCCACCACTATTCTATGCCAAGCCACCTAGGTGTTCTTTGGCAAGCGTGAGGCTTTCTCCACTACCTCCTCCTCTCCTTCAGCTGTCACCAGGACCACCCTGACAGTCTACAGAGAGGACCTTGGCTTTTCTACCCACACCACAGAACGGTTCCAGTCTCCAGTCATCCCTGGGTTCCAACCCCATTTTCACATTCTCAGTTGCTATAGCAACACGCCCGTTTCTTGGTACCAATCTCAAAGCGTACGTCTTCACTTAGGCTGTCATTCATAAACTGGGTCATCCACACACAACCAAATGTATTTCTTACAGTTCAAGAGGCTGGAAAAACAAGACACTATTAGATGCGGTGTATGTTGAGGGCGTACTCTCTCACTCCTATGTGGCACCTTCTTCCACAACTGAGAAGACACAGGAATCTTGTGGTCCTTTTAGATGACAGTTCTAATTATGGCTTCACTCTCAGATATTTAGGATTGATATGTAGACCATGACAGAACTCCATCATAAGCTTCTCAGAGACTTCATAAGCACAAGAACCATGAGAAGGATCCTTGGCCCATTCATGGGTCCATTTACAAGAGGGAGGGAAAGGCTCAGACTATAACATTAAGTTAGAGAAATAATGCCTAAAACTGTGATGGGATCCAAGTCAAATTTCATGCATATAAATGAGAACTAGTATATTGGAAATTCACCAAAATGGCAAGGTAGTGCTAGTGGGTCACAGATGATGTTTCTCATGATTTTAGAGGAATATGTATCATTCTTGTTATCGGGGGAAGCAATACCTGTGATGTACGTGTGTGTGTGCGTGTGTGTGTGTGTGTGTGTGTGTGTATGTGTGTGTGAGAGATAGAAGTTGACACTGACCGCCTTTTCCAGTCCCTCTCCACCTTAGGTGTTGAGACAGGATCTCTCAGGGAACTTGGGGTTCATTAATTCAGGTAGACTGGCTGACTGACAAGCTTCAGTGTCTCCAGTGCTGGGGCTAGAGACACTGTGCCCACAGCAGCTCAAAGGGCGCTAGAGTTGCTAACTCAGGTCCCACGCTTGTGCCGCAGGCACTTCCCTGACTGAGCCATCTTCCCAGCCAGTGCTAATAGGCTTTAAAACACACTGGACATTATTATGTATGGACGTGGGGGTGTGCCACGTGAGTTCCAGGGATCAAGGGTCCTGACCTGCTGAGTGACATTGGTGGCCCACACGTGACTTTTAAAAGCAATTACATGCAATACTAAAACAACCATCCAAGTAAGAGCTTGCTACTTACTTAGTATAAGCCACACTTCTGAAGTCTAAGTCTGAGTTAATAGAATTCTTTTTCAGAAAACATTCACCCCATATAGCTAGTGTTCTTTTTTTTTAACACATCAAATTTTCATGGAAATAGAAATGGGCACTCCCTTTCTTCCCCTACCAGTATATTTTTCTTAAGTCCTTGTGACCAGAGGGTAGCCCTGTCCTCCTGCATACTAATTTTATTCTGTATCAAATAGAACAATATGGCAGACACCAGAAAGCCCTGGCCATTGCACCAAGGAAATTCTTCCATCGTTTCTTTGAATCCAACCATTATCTCTTCTTCTGCCTGTGCAGTCAGCCTTCAGCTAGCCCAAAAGTCTCCTAATTTGAAAAGTCATATTCATCTTTCTTCTTCTCTGGGTTGTCTCAATGGAGTTTGTGTTTTGTGAGCTCTATTATTTATATGATCTATACCTATCTTCCTTCTCAACTTGGGCAGACTTGTGTTTCAGGTTCACTCTGACTACATACGGAATATCCCTTTCTTACATCCAGCTACGCAGTTCGTGTTTTGCAGTGGTGTGTAGTTGGTTGTCTTGTTCACTCTTTGCTCTTTATTCTTTTGGTTCTTTCTTTTGTTTTTTTTTGGGGGGGGGGACCTGCCACCCGGCTCTCAAACAAATCATACACAGAGTCTTATTTTTTTCTTAAGAATGCCCAGCCTCAGCTTGGCTTATTTCTATAGCCAGATTTCCTTAACTTAAATTATCCCATCTATCTTTTGCCTCTGGGTTTTTATCTTTCTCTATTTCTGTAACCATTCTTTACTTCGTACTCCATGACTTGCTGTGTAGCTGGGTGGCTGACCCCTGATGTCGTCTTCTCTTTGTTCCCTCTTGCTCCTTCTTTTTTTCCTCCTGGATTTCTCCTTCTATTTATTCTTTCTGCCTGCCAGCCCCACCTATCCTTTCTCCCGCCTAGCTATTGGCCATTCAGCTCTTTATTAGATCAATCGGGTGTTTGAGACAGGCAAAGTAACACAGCTTAACAGACTTAAGCAAAGGCAACATAGAAGAATGTAACACATCTTTGCATCATTAAAACAAATGTTCCACAGCATAAACAAATGTAACACATCTTAAAATAATACTCCACAGCAGTGGTGGAGGTGTCTTCGAAAGCCTTCCGAATCACTTGGCTTTCCCACTTGTAGTCATGCTGTCTGCTTTATAATTTTTGTCCCCCACTGGTCGACATCAAGTTAATTCTTGCTCCTGTATATCTTGACTCCCAATGGAGCCTGGAAACTTCTTCCTCAACACTCACTAAACTATCTAATGAGCCAAACATCTGTTTCATAAAAGGACCCTTGTCTTCCTAACACCGACTCGCAGTTCCACAGATCTGAGGGTAACATCCTCCTGACAGATTCTATGGCAATCACACACAGTACCTGACTTGACTGTGACATGTGTGTGCTATCTCTTGCCAACAGTATTCGCTGATGCTGGCCCCGAATAACAAGGAAAATTTCAGAAGCTAGAATGAATGTCCCTGTAGCCACAGCTATGAGGTTGACACAGGGAGATTTAAGTTTACAGTTCTATGGCTGCCCCCAAATGATACTGTGAGACCTCATGTTTTATTGCATTTGATTTTTTGAGACAGTGTCTCATGTATCCCAGGATGGCCTCAGACTTGCTATGTACTGAAGATGACCCTGAACTACTGATCCTTCTGTCTCAATCTCTTCCGTGCTGATGAGAATACAGCATATATCACCGTTACTAATGAGTCCACATGCTTTTTATTATTAAAAAGAAGACAAGGGGAGGGGGAAAAAAAGGAAATTCAAGACCCCATACATGATGCTACTCAGCATGTGCCTATGTGTTAAGTCTGAGGTCGATTCTGCTATTTAGAGGTGATGCCCGCTAGGTCCATCAAGTTGGGTGTAAGATTCATTTTTAAAGTTACCCCTGTGCTAGCAATGCTTATTTGTAAAATACTCTAAGACACTCCAATCAATTTAGCTATATTTATATAGTGCTTCCTATGCCAGGCATTTGTCTAAGCATTTCACAGACACTTGTCGACTTCATGGTCCTCGCCATCCTATGAGACATAGCTACCATTATGGCCATCGTTTGCAGCAGAGGAAAATGAGGCAGAGAGTGTCACTGTGTGCAGCACACAAGAAGAGCAGGATGTGGTTCCAGTTACGCCCTGTGGCGGCTGTTCCTGGTCGTCGGCTTGACCACATCTGGGGTTCGCTAAAACCCAAATGACTGGGCACACCTGTGAAGGAGCTTTTTCTTAATTAAATCATCAGAAGTGGGAAGACCCGCTTCTAATCTCTCCAGTGATTTAGAAAGATCTTCAGCTTGAAGCCCCGGATATAAGGATCTTAATCTTCGTCTGAAAAAGGTGGAATGTAGTAAGATAAAAGTGTATGTGTGGGAAATCAGGCTAACAGCCAGCGTTTGGATTGCTTGTCAAGCCAATACACCCTCCTCAAGAGTTACTTAGACATTTTCTAGCCTTTCCTTTGCCATTTTTTCTCTTGTCTAAGTAGTGTGGCTTTGAAGGCACCTGCATAAAGGACCCTGTGCATCTCTCTCCTGGTTCTCAACCCCCAAGGAAGCGCTTCTAGCCAGCCAGCCACTCTCCTTTCCCAGGAGATAATCTGCTGTAGATAATCCTCTGAAAGGTTGCCATGGGAACAGCAAACACAGAATTTTCATCAGTTTTTTTTTCACCAGGAAGTCAAAAAGCAGTGAAAATACATCATAGAAATGTATCGAAGGATGCTATACCATACACTCGTTTCTGCATAAAAGCAGGAAATGTACAGTATTACATTCTTATAAAGTGTAAGCATTGTTTGTCACTGTGAGCATAAAACAATTGTACGGATGTTAGAAAGAGATGAAGGGTGATGGAGAGGTGGTGCAGTGGTTCGGAGCTCTTGCTGCTCTTGCAGGGGACCTGGGTTTAGTTTGCAGCGCCCACATGGAGGCTTGCAACCATTTGTAACTCTAGTCCCAGGAGACCAAGCATCGTCCTCCTCTAGTTTCCGATGGTACCAGGCACACACAGGGCACACACACAGGGCACACACACACATGCAGGCGCAACACTTCTAAAATAAAAACAAATAAATATTTTTTAAAAGTAAAAGAGAGAGATCAGGGACTGGAGATGGCTCATGGGTAAAGTGCTTGCTGTGTAAGATAGCTATTGCATTTCAGACACCCAGCCCCCACAAAGTCAGACATGGCTGTTATGTATGGATAGCCTCGGGACTGGGGACTGGGGACTGGGGACATGGAAACAGGAGGATTTCTGGGGCTCGTTGATCGGCTTCAGGTTCAGTAAGAGCTCCTGTATGAAATCAGGAAGATGCTAGAAGAAAGACATCCTTTGACTTCCAAGAACGTGCACACAGATGCACTTATCTACATACCACATATAGCATACAACACGCTCACAGGCACACAGGCACACTACACACACACACCACACACACAAACACACACACACCACACACGCACAGGCACACACCCCACGTACACACTAAATTTTATTTTTAAGAAAGACAGTGACTTGTGCCTGCAGGTCTGCCCAGCAGGCTGAGACATAAGAGGGAAGAGAAGTGGGCCGGCCACATACAGCAGTCCTGTCTCCTTCACCTCAAAGGTCATGAGCTGCTGCTTCTCCCTGCTCTTCACTGATCTGTCAATAGGCCCCATCACCAGTCCTGCAAAACACCTAGCCCCAATGCCACCTTCAAAACAAGAGCTGACCCCAAATACATTCACTAGACATGATGAGCAAAGGGACGCCTGGTCAAATGCAGCCGATAGGAAGGCCAAACACAGCAATTATTAAGGAGACGGACTCTGAGGATGACCTGAAGTTCAGTTAATGTTAACTACCTCGGTTCCATAGGAGAACCGCTCCTCAGATCCTCCATTTGTTAGGGAGTTCAAACCAGCACCCACATCATGGAGAATGAACCAACCACTCGCTCTAGTGCAGCCCAGGGACTTGCCCTGTGATAAATGTCAAGAGAAGGTTTGTCATGACTCTTACAAAGCCATAAGCTAAGTAAAGAGTAAAACTCTACACCGTGCTGCCCTCCCCTTTGTAATATGCTCTTCAGCTGTAGCCTCGTGTCTTCACCTCCAGACAGAAACATGAGCGACATATGCTTCCTGTGTCTCAAACAAAAGCAGACAATTAAGAATGGATTCACAGGTCTGTGAGAATTATCAAGTATACACCTCTTGTCCAAATGAACAAAAGGTTAAGGCTTTCACCTGCGCTGCTGCTGCCACAATTGGTGCATTTCCCATTCTACACAGCAAAGATTCAGAATCAGAACCATTTTGAAAAACAGGGGATGTAGAACGTCAAAGAGAAGTTTAAAAATAAAGGCAAGATTCAATGAACTCGACGTACTCTACCAAGTATGGAAGATATGCTTGTGTTCAGCAAGATGCCACCCCTGTTTCTTTTGTCTGTGCACCAGAAGGTAGACACACCTTGGATTTAGTTTTATTGCAAAACAATCCCTCGCTCTGTTTACTATGAAACCTTCTCTTCTCGGAGAATCCTAATGGAAGTATTTGTAGGGTGATGTTTTCATATCAGAGAACTTGTTTGTCTATACACATGGTTTAACCAACGTGTAGCTGTCTCTGACCTACAAAAACAGCGATTTCATATAATTCATCTGTTTTAAGTTGGATGATGTGGTCATTGGAGGGCTGGGGATACAAAATGGTGGATGTATAAAAAATTTATTTTTTTGTTAGTGAGTGTTTTTACTTTGCCTTGTTGAAGTTGTATCACTAAACCACTTCATATGGGGGAAATTAAACCATTTTAGCACTGGGATAAGATAGACCTCCCCACTTGTCTGCATGAGATCCACGATCCCATTGTGTAAGATTGTGCCAAGGAGGTCCAACCACTATCCAAGACAAGGCGACAAGGGCATTCTGCCTTCTGGGCCAGCAGGAAAGCCACATGTGTAACAGGTGAACAAGCTGTCCCAAGAACAATACCAGGCAACTACCTGTCATGCAAAACACTGGGTTTCCAGTTCTCTGTGCTGTAATTCACAACCCTTCAAATGCATCTTGTCCGGACAGGTTTACTAAACAGCTGTGAAACATGTGGATCATGAATCTAGAGGAACGCAAAGAGCAATGGGACCCATCATGCCCTTCTTCCCTATTCCTCTCTCTGCTTTGGAATTGTCATTAGGTTATGCCAACCTTGACTCATTCCAGGAACAAACATTAGATTTTTCTGGCTTTTCCGGTTTGAAAACTAGATGACCTCCGCCCTGGGCCCAGGAACAAAGGACAACAACTTGTTATCAAGAAATTTCCTTTAGTTTCTACTTTCCCTTTTCTAGTTTCACATCATGCAGATCCTTTATGAGTAGTTGCGTGTGTGTGTGTGCGCGCGCGCGCGTGTATGCATGCCTGCGTTCCCTGGAGACGGCGAGAACCTCCAGGAAGCAGATCTTGTGTCTAAGATCCAACCCTCATCCCGCCCCTCCCCCATCCTCACCCCTGGTCCTGTACCCAGTCAGAGCGATGTAATCTTAACCTGTCATCTTTGTTACTCTGAAATCATTCTTGCAGAACGTCGTGTGAAGAAGCTGTGAGTCAGCCTCAGAGGAAGCGAATGCAGAGTATCTACTTTCTTATGCTGCAGCTCCAAAACCCCAAGGCATTTTATATTTGAGCAAAAATATGAGTGTTTGAAGGAGTGCCTTGGCCCAACTTTAATCACTCAGGGTAAGACAGAGTCCAGTTTGAACTGGATTTTCCTTTGTAATCTCTGTGGCGTTCCAAACATTTCTACACATTAGGATTACATCATTTTTTCCCTTCCCCCCCACCTTCAACACAAACAGCCATTATATCCCATTTTCCTGACCTTGAGATTCTCAGTATCAAATTACCCAGCTGGTAATTTCTATCTCGCTCGTTGCTAAGAGATGGAGATGGTGGCAGACCAGACCAATATTCTTGAAGGCTGACTCTCAAGTTGCCATAGGAGTGAAATGAATTGGGCCCCAGTACAAAAGAGCCCAGCATTTGGCAGCCAGGCTGTGTGTGTCTCACAGCTGCAGGGGACAGTTGGTTCAGAGAGCCTGGCTACCATCCATCTCCCCAACAAATCGCTGCCACATTCTCCTGCGCTCTACACAAGGCCCCTCAGCCCAGCCAGGACCTGCCATTTGCATCAGAGAGATCAGTTTGCACTCACACTACCTCTTCTGAATTAAGTTCCATAGCTAAAGACCCTTTTTTATGTCCTGGTACAGCCCCCTTTTAATAATAATAGTAACAGAGAATGTACTTGTAGGAAATGCAAATAAGTTTACGCTTCTCGCTGCCTAGATGTCTGCTCAGAGCACGTATTCCTCTAGCCTTTCGGAGCTGGCTGCTCAGCAGTTGAGGGCTTCCGGGGATGGGATGATCCTCAGCTGCCTACTCCATGACCACATCTTCCCTGAGAGCTCTGCACACCGAGCGGCTGCTCCCCTGGAGATGGTACAAAGCTGGAGGGAGGCACTTCCGGCCTCTACTGTAGCTGCTCTAGGATCCAGTTGCACTGTGGGCTTGATCTGGCTTCAGGACTCTGAAAGACACTCATTCCTCAGCCCCAGCAAAACCTTCAGAATGCAGACGTCAGAACCTCAAAACTGGCTGCCTAAGGGCCTATGGCAAACGTCAAATCTCAAATGTAGCGTTTCTTGTAAGAACAAAAGCTACTAGGTTTTACATATTGAAGAATTATTTTTCAAATTAGCGTTCATAATGTGTTAGCCTAAGTCATAACCCAGGATTCTTTATTTTTTTATTTTTTACATAACGTGGATATTTTATAGCGCGGGATTCTTAACACAATGTAATATCTGCACTTCCAACTAGAGTCCTGTAACAGCATGTCCAGTGTCATACAATGTCAGTAGGATTCTATAAAACAGAGAGGAATGAGAGAGGTAATAAACAGTGAAGACATCTGATGCCCTGGCCGGAGGTGCCTGTGCCAATTAACACTAATTATGCAGAGAAGATGGTTGCCGTAGTGGGAGGCACAGAGTTCCTCCCACTCCGGTTGAACAAGTGGGTGTTGCAGGGCTTACACTAAAAGCAAAGGCAGGTAGGATCCACGCAGAAGACAAGGGACGCTGAACTGTGAAGCAGTCCTAGCTCGTAACTGTGAACCAGGCTTCCTCCACTGACACGGAAGACAAGCCAAAGATGGGTTAGCACGCAATCTGCAGTTTAGAAAGTCTAAGTCCTGCTTCAATGTGTATTGCCGCACACCTTCACCAGCAGATTCCAGGGCCAGTCTTGAGTCAAATCACTTCTGCTTTCTCTAAGCCCTGGGATAAATAGAACAACAGAGATAATGGGATCCACCTAGCTTGTGGAACTGTGTGCTAATTGCAGAGGTAATTCTCAGGACTATGGAGACAATCCATTTATCATAATTTTTGAAGGTTTTAAAAAGAACTGACATTATATTACCTTGGGGTCTTAACTTGAAATGTGTACTAGCCCAAATTTTGGAAAAGGAAAGAATTTTGTAATATGTGAGAACCTGGGTTGTCATAATTGTTCATGTAAAATACTCTCCAAGCTGGCCTCAGTGTGTAAAGAGATTATCTTGCACTTTGAAGTCTGTCCTATTATCTGGAATCATTAGATGATTAACTGTCTTAGGAAATTAGACTAAATTTGGAATGGTATTAAATTATGAACCAATTGCGCATTAGCTAATAAACAAATGGCTGCAAATACTTTGATTTTCATAGTAAACTTGCTAGATTAAAGGTGGAAGAGAGGAGGAGAGCAAGATAAAATTAAGATCCATGGAAACCCATGCTTCGAAGTCTCCTGTTCTAATACCGTATGCCCCAAGTGCTACTTTGCACTTCAGGTGTGAGGACTTAGGCCTCACCTTCTACTGTGAGTTCAAATCGTGACTCTGTCACAGCAAACTTACGATGTTTTTCTTAATGATTGCATGCCCTGAAATTTCACAGCTGCCAGTTGCTCTCAACTTCCTGATTCTGCAGAGATGAAGTTGACAGACAGACAGACAGACAGACAGACAGGAAAGGGTTCTACCTGTTTTGTTCAGCTGCTAGTGTGCATCTCAGCAACCACCATGATACAACGAAATAAGCCATGAGTCAGACAGGGCAGTTATGTAACTTTCTCCAAGAATAAAATACTGTAAATCCAAAATTGCAATGGAAGTCCTTAGTCTTGGTTGACTGATGTTCAATGAGCACAAGGGGAAGAAATTTCTAGAATAGCTCTTCCCAAGGTTTAATATACATCTGAATCTCTGTGGTATCTTAAGTGAGAAGTGTGAATTGACAGGCAGGATGGGATACAGAGACCCCACAACCCTAACACCTGCCAAGGGCTGTCTAAGCTTTAAAGGAACCACTTACAGGTAGTAAAGCTCTGAATGTCAGGCCCAGCAGATGTGTTGTGGCTTTTTCCTCTGGCGGTGAAAAATCTATTGCAGAAGTTATATGAATCCAGCCCTGGACCTAATAGGACATTTTCACTATGGCATGTTATATATAAATATTACAATAATATTCAGGAGAATTAGTGCTTTGCTACTTAAAGATGTTTGTTGTAATGGCAAGAGATGTTAAAGTAAACCAGTAAATCCCACCACCTGTGGGCTATTTGATTGAGAAATGAAGATACTGGCCTTGAAATTAAAATATGTCACATATGCATATTGCTACATATACCGATTCTAACAATTAGGTAATAGAATACATAATCCTTCACTGTGAAAACTGATATAAGACTATGTAAGTTGGAAGCATCCCTGAACAATGCTGGCTGGCAGGTGAGGGTGATAATCTGCTTAGACACATAATTCTCAGCCAGCAAGGCAGGGGAAGGCTTAAAAGCACATTTCTCTATGAACACTAGATGGCGCTGCAGAACAAGTAAATGGCAATTGTTCAGCAACTTTGGTTTTAATCTCTATTACAAAGATGAAACTATCTTGGGTTTATATTAGACTTCTGGACGTGTTCAAAAGCTTACTACTCTAAAATATTATTAATATACTGGTAGTTTAAACATCACATAATCTAGTAATGTTTTCAATGTGTACATGTATGGTTTTAATTCTTCATAAATTACTTAGATAATGTGTCACAAAGTCCCTTAAATACTGTCACACAAAGGAGGCTGTAAAAAAAAAAATCACCATTGGAGATTAAGAGCGGCAGATTAAAAGCATTCAGGGGCCTGCTTCAGAGCAAGCTGATGAACTTTATCAGACAATGCCTAGGGATTATTTCCTGACACAAGATCTCACGGCGGAACAGCAAAGCTGCATTAGTTCTCATGGGAGCCTATGAGTGGGGGAGGATTAATGAAATGGGGGAGGGGGCGTTTAGCAGGTTTGCTAGTGGAATGCATGCTTAATAACTACCAGTGACGTCATCAGAGTTTAAAACAGGCGGTTCTACACAATCCCCTAAGGAGAGTAATTTGGACGAATTCTGCCGTGTGTGTGTGTGTGTGTGTGTGTGTGTGTGTGTGTGTGTGTGTGTGTGTGCATACCACAGCATGTATGAGACCAGAGGACTTTGGGGGAGTTTGTTCTCCCCCTCCACCTTTTTATTTTGTTGTTTTGGTTGTTGTTTTTGTTTTGAGTCAGGACCTTTCCTGATGTTTCTGCCGCTGTTCTGCATATAAGTACCCTTGTCCATTCTTCCTGTCTCCATCCCTATGATGCCACAGAGTGCTGGGATTACAGATGCACACCACCGCATCTGGGTTTCTCTGATTTGGCTTCTAGGAACGGAACCTTGGTCATAAGGCTTGCGAGACAAGCCATCTCCCCAGTCCCCATCCTCCTCTTCTCTTTTATTAAAGACTTATTATTTGATTTACGTGTACATGGATGTCAGTACATGAGTATGCTCTGTCCATGGAGCCCAGAGGCTTTGGATTCTCCTGCTAGAGTTACAAGTTGTGCGTGCTGAGAACCAAACCCAAGTCATCCACAAGGGTAGGACTTTCTCTGAACAGCTGAGCCAGGCCTCCAGCCCTCCCTCCCCATTCCTATTTTATAAGAGCCAATTACAACCAATGGCCTGAGAGCAATATCTAGAAATATGAACGTCGATGAAGTGATGTGAGACTGTTAGAGCCAAGGGTTTTGCCCAACTAGAGTGCAGGGCACTCGGGGACCGGAGGGTCTTTCGAGGTTGTTGTGTTGACGGTAGGCTCTTGACAGGGAGAAAACAGGAGGGGACACACGGGGACACATTTGATACTTGGGAAAGACAGAGATGGGAAGTGGGAAGACGGCTAAGGACACCAAAGGCAGAAAGGACTGCTTCATGCTTCATGTCATGGTGGCATTATAGACGGGTGACAGCAAAGACCCTTAGTCACTGGGCCTAAACCAGTGTTAACATCCCACAACGGCTTACCACCATGGCATCGCTATACAGAGGCTTAAACCTGGATCGGGAGGGTCCCTGCCCATGAGGATCGTCCAGTCTAATGCTGTGCACCTTGAGAGAGGTGATTTAGCCTTCGCTGCCCTGGACAGCATCCCTTGAGGATCCGCTCTGATGGCTTCAGTGTCCTCATCCCCTGCATAGAAAGCGAGGCCTCTAGGGATGAGACTTAAACTGCACCATGTGTATAGCGTATGGGATACTTGGGGCATAAAACCAGCTCTCTGGTTTCATTTCTTCTTGATGTCCTTAGCAATCAAGGCGCCAGGATCTTGCTCCCAGCCATTCTCAGACAGAGAAAACTCATAATCGTGAGTGTTTCTATCTCGGTTCCTGCTCTGCACACACCCAGGGAAAGCTCCCGCTGATGAATTCAGTGCTTTGAAAGGTACATCGGTCATCCTTAGAACAAGAAGGGGAAGAGGGAACGGCGTCCTGAACACGGCACAAAAGTGAAAAGTCACCTCGTGATCGAGGGGGAAGAGCATGGAAAATGGCAACAGGGAAGAAGAAAACCGAAGGTGAGAGGGGGAGATAGGAGCAAAGAAAAAAAAGCAGGGCATTTTAACCCGCAGCGACGGACGGGAGGAGACGCGAGTCCTAGCGTGAGCGGGGGAAGAGTGGGGCTCTGGGTGGAGAGGAACGTTGCTGCTGCCAGACTCACAGCCGGAAACCAGAGCCCTGTGAAGGGCTAGCCAACCAAGGAAGAGGCCCTCTCTGATCTTAAGATAACATGACTAGACAAGCGAGCAGAGCGATAACACACGGCATCTGAGGATGGGCTAGACTCTTGATTCCAACACCCTACTTACAAGCCCTGAGGCAAATGATCACCTTTTTTTTTTTTTTGAGACAGGGTTTCTCTGTAGCTTTGGAGCCTGTCCTGGAACTCACTCCTTTTTTTTTTTTTTTTTTTTTTTTTTTTTTTTTTTTTTTTTTTGGTTTTTCGAGACAGGGTTTCTCTGTGGCTTTGGAGCCTGTCCTGGAACTAGCTCTTGTAGACCAGGCTGGTCTCGAACTCACAGAGATCCGCCTGCCTCTGCCTCCCGAATGCTGGGATTAAAGGCGTGCGCCACCACCGCCCGGCAGGAACTCACTCTTATAGACCAGGCTGGCCTCGAAGTCACAGAGATCTGCCTGCCTCTGCCTCCTGAGTGCTGGGATTAAAGATGTGTGCCCAGCATGGTTTCTCTCTTTTTTTTGGGGGGGGGGGAGGAGGTTCAAAATGATCACCTCTTTAATGTTACTTTTGGGCTATGTTGATGATAATATTCATGCTACAGGTTTCTGAGAAATCTTATATAATTGTTATTTTAAAACCTTTTTATTATGGAAATTTTCAAAGATACAAAACAGGGTAAGAAAGAACAACAAACTTCCACATATCCATCACTGGGTAATAACAGAGGGGCTCTTCAGCCAGTCTCATTTCATCTGAGTTCCTCTGCCTCCAGTTATTAGCAAGCCTATTAGTAAGCAAAGCCCGAACATACTGGTACCTCAGTGAAGACATGAAGATACAAGGCCCTGCTTTGTAAACATCACCCCATGCATCATTCGAGTCCATGCTCCAGGGATTGGCTGCTTCTGGCCTCTATGGGCACCCGCGCTCATGTGCATTGATTTTCTCACACACAAAATTTAAAGGAATAGAAATAAATTCCTTAAAAAGTAACATATAAAGCCACCAAGTGTAGCATAAACAGTACACGCTGATGCTTTCTGTAGAAGCAGTAACCGTTTTCCTGTCCATGAGTTTTACAAAGTCAGATCTATCCTTGCTTTACTGAAGAAGAAACGGATGCACTGAAGTTTAAGTTCCTTCAAGTTTACAGCAAGGCAATGTTACAGCTCTGAGCTCCCATAGGAACATACACACAGATCTTAACCGGAAGCACTCTGTTTGAAGTTAAGTTTTCCTCTGCTTTCAGTTTCTGCTTTTATTTATTTATTTATTTATTTATTTATTTATTTATTATGTGTGTATGCGTGCACACATGTGTGTATCACAGTATGTATAGAAGTTAGAGGACAACTTGTGGGAGTCATTTCCTTCCTCCCATGTATGAGACCCAAGGATCAAACTTACATTATTATTGTCTGCACATGTCATTACCACTGAGCCATTTCTCAACTTTACTTACTTGTATTTGATTTTCTGTCTATCTATCTGTCTGTCTGTCTGTCTACCTATCTGTCAGTCTATCTATCCATCTATCTTTCTATCTGTCTGTCTATCTGTCTATCTATCTGATATCATCTTGCTGTGTAGCATTGTCTGGCCTGGCACTTGCTTGCTATGCAAACCACGCTGGTCCTGAACTTAAAGAAATTCACCTGCTCCTGCCTCCTGAGCACTGGAATTAAAGACATGGGCCACCAGCCCTGACTCCTAGTTCTTTGCTTTTTGGGGGCTGGGGGAAAGGAGAGGAGGATGATGAGGAAGGGAAGGAAGGAGAGCAGGAGGGAAGGAAAGCAGCCTTAAGACTCCTAATGTGAATACAGTCCAGTGGTAGAGGACTCCCCTAAAGCATGCAAATACTGGGATTGATCCCAGGCACCACCAGGAACGGGTCAGGCAGAGGAGGAACATTTCTGAACACTAATATTGCTTTAGGAGCTTTTAAAACGTCATCCTGAATAAGTCAACTGGACATATTTATACTTATTTTCCAGTGATTTTCATTGACAACAATGTACTCTCAACCAGGCAGGGGAAGTGAAGCAGAACTTTTAGTCTCTGGAAAATAACTGTAGCAAAACTGACTGAACCTCTCAATGGCAAAGCAAGCAACTAAGTTGCCACGATGGGAGTTCAGACTCGCCCACTTAGGGAGAGGCGATCTCAAGAGATCTCAGGCAGCAAATGAAGATGGATACTTTTTTTCTCTTTGGCATAATGCCAATCAAGTCCCTGTTAGATCATTAGATCTCATGTCCTCTAAACAGAGATACAAATGTAGACAGAAACACTCTGGAAATGTCATGTTTACCACACATAAAAGGCATGGGATCCAGAGACCAGACCCTCTCTGTGTGGCTTCAGCAGGTATCCGTTAACCCTGAAGCCTAAAAAAAGCAAGTCCAGGGTGTTCGCCACACAGACATTCATCAGTGTGGTTCTACTCCCCCTCCCACATGTGTGGAAGCCTGAAGCTGGCCCCACAATCACAGGAGGCTTGAAGGTGTTCTCATCTCTATCTATTCCGGGGTATTACAGACTGCACTGTGGGAAGGGGTGCTCCTATCAGATTTGATATGTTAAGACCTATTCCAGGGCACTGCAGACTGCACTGGGAGGAAATGCTTCCATCAGATCTATTGGATGAAGAACTTCCAACCCCTCAAAGAAGCTCAATGTGAGCTCCCCCTGCTCCACAGTGGAGCTCGCCAAGCACAGCTCTGGCAGACTCAGAATCCCCATGGCCTAACCAGATGCTGCTAAACATGGCATTACAAGAGGAGCTCCAAGCCCTCCTATCCCCAAGCCATACTGAAGCCCACCCCTTTGAGATAACATTTTCCAAACCACACTCCGTAGATAATAATTTTCTATTAAATACACTAATTCCGGGGTTCTCTTATCTGGTATCCACAGAGAAACTTCCTTGGTGAGCTGTCCCACTATGGTCAACTTTTTTGTTTAAAAGACTGTGCCTGGGGGGGTAAACTGAATTTATTCAAAAACTCTTCTATTTTTCCATTTAAGCCATGAAACTTTAACGCTGCTCAGAGTTCCCTGTGTCCATGACTTCAGCGATGACATAGGTCCAGAAACCAGTGAGAGAAAGCCAACCTGTGACGCTGTACTCAGGATAAATAGTTTCCATTAGGCATGTGAAACTGCTCAAAGCAGTTTGAAAGCTATTATTTATTTGAGTTTCTCAAATTGGAGATCATTCATTATTTTTATATTCAATTATTATTAGTGCATGTTATTCCCCTCTCAGTAAGATAATTATTTGATTTAAATGTTTATAATTATTAGCATTAAAGAATTCCCAAGTCCATTAAGAGTTACTTTGGAAGTCCATGGACATGATCCAATTCTCCAGCTCTGGTCAAGACCAGTCCTGTTTTCCACCCACAGAAAAATCAAAGCACCTAATTTGATACAGGTATTTTGGTCCAGCCATTGAACAAAATGTTTTTAATTAGTATTTTAGCTGACATGGGTCTGACTGGGCACCTTCATACAGATATGTCTTACTTTTCTGCCATGAAAAGACACCATGTCCAAGGCAACTTGTAAAAGCGAGCATTTAATTTGGGGCTCAAAGTTCCCGAGGGTGTTAGAGCTCATGATGTCATACCCAGTGAGGCATTCTGTTGATCTCATCAAATGAATAGTCTTCCGGGAGCCTGGACCTTTCCTCCACTGTTCCTTCACTGGCCGGAGCTTTCTAATTTGATGCAGTCCTGCTTGTCCGTTTGTCCTCATATCTGAGCGATCTGAAAGACCTTGCTTACTCTGTAGCCTAGAGTGTGTTTCCTAATGTCTCACACTTGTTAAGGACTTTGGCTCATTTGGTGCTGATTTTTCCCAGTGAAGCGAGGAGCGAGTTTGTTTTCCAGGGTCCCCAGCATCACTTCTGACGGAGACTGTCTCTTCTCCAGCACAGGTTTGTGTCGCCTTCATTGGAAACCAGATGATGATAGTGGCATGTGTTTGTTCCAGGGTCCTCTACTGTATAATTTCTATTTTGTTTTTGGACTTATAAGTTGAACTGCATTTCTCTGTGGCATAAAGACAATAGTTTTACTTATTCCTTTCTTTTGAAAGATTTGCCATATAAATATGATAGCACCAACAAAATTAAAAGCACCATAGGGCCAATCAGAATTAAAATTAAACTGTACCAAATGTGATCTTTTCATATAAGACACCACAATCATATTCAGACAGATTGCCGGGGTCCTACTGATACCAACACCCCGTACTAAACACAGGCGTGCACTTAACAAATCTTAATCGACTTTACCATTCTCAAATGTATATAGATTTGCCTGTCTTGGCATGTATCTATCATTTAAAACAAAAACCAGGAACAATGAAACAAACAAAACAAGAACCTTTGCCTCTGAAAAAAAAAAAAAACCCTAAGTAAACGTAAAAACAACAACAAAAACGAAACCCTCCTTCTGCCGCTCAACACAACACAGCGCTCTACGTCTGGTGGCCTTCTGCACCAGCCCATTCCCTCTGAGAGAATGGACTGTCAGGAAAGTCGTTTGTGTTTACAATGTATGATAATAAATAATAATGCAAATAACAACTCACTTAAAAGTGACTGTGGAACAGGTTGCAAGTGTTATGCAATTTGAAGATTGGGCAGAAGGGATAGATCCGAACAGATCAAAGGGCGATAACGGGGCAAAGACGACCAGGTCTTATGTACTCCCCTCCCATGTCAACAGCATGCAGGAAGAACAAATTGTGAGGTGACCCAGTTTTGCTTAAGGACAAGAAAAATGATGGAGAGAGCATGTGAACTAGTTTTCAAATTAACTTTTAAGGAGGTGATTTAGGGTTTTGGAACAAGTCATGATTGACGGCTATTGGGTAGTATTTCAGGGGACCCTGTCCTCAAACTGTCTAGTGGCTGAATGTCCCAGGAAGCACTCTGCTTTTGCATAAACAGGGGAAAACAATTTAATGGGAAAGAAGCACTGATACTGGGAAAATAACTCGCCATTCCAATTTTGTAATTATGTGAGCTTTTAAAACTGCATGTGTATGTGCAAACACACACATGTGACAGCATCTGTGTGAAAAGCATAGGAAACCCTGTGGGTGTCATGAATAAAGACAGTCAGGCTTGGCAGTCACTGCCTTTGCTCACAGAGCCATCATACCAACTCTAATTATGTTTTTAAAATCGTATAGAAAAAGATAAATCTGAAATAAAGAGCAAGTTACTAAATTAAATGCCCCCAAAATGTGCTATTTTCATCTTTTCATATCATATAAAAATCAAATTTCTGCTGTGACATATTTCCACTTTGGTCCAGTGGAGCAGACCACTAGTCTGTTCCTTCATTATTTCTATTGCTTATGGGTTAAAAGATCAGCAAGGGCATGGCCAAGAACTGCCGTGCAAATAAAGCCTTGCGCTTCAGGAGCCACGTGCTGCCATAAAAGAAGCTGTTCTCCACCCAGAAAGCTCACAAGCCCATGGTTTCCTGTAGAAAATCAGGTCCCACTTTTGCTTCTCAGCACACGATTCACTGGACAATTCTAAAGTTAAGAGCACTGCTCCTTCCTAGGAGACCCAGCTGTTAAACAAATGGATGTCTAATTTTGGAGAGATTGGTTTCTAGTAGCTACTGGACCTTTAAGAAATGTTCACAACTGGTCAAAAGTGCAGAGAACCAATGTCTCCGTCAGGCTTGGTCCTATATAGGACATCTAGATGGCACCCCCACTTCCCTCAAAGCTAAAGGACCACGGAGGAAGTAGAGTGGGAAGGATGTGAGAGATGGAGGCAGAGGAAGACTGGAGGGAATCTACATCTTCTGAACATAAGACCGCTGCACTCGTGAAGTCACAGTCGCTGTGGCTGCCTACACAAGGTCCGTATAAGGTCAAGCCAGCCGGACGCTCCGACAGAGCAGGAAGGGGCTCATAATGCCCCATCTGTAGGGAACAAGTGGGGTCAAGGGTGAATGTGTGTTGTTGACATGGGCGTAATCACTACAAGGACCCCAAAGGACGTATGTAAGGGGCAAAGCCTTCCCTGAGCAAGGCTCAGAGGGATAGCAAAACCTTCCTCTGGTCCGAATGTGGACGTCGATCATATATACAGAAAATGCCCACCTGAAGCTCTCCCCACCCCCATGCTTATGGCCTGAAGGCTGCTCTGCTACAGTGTAACATGAACAGTCTGGGCCTGCTTGTTTGGGTTTCTGTCCTGCCCGGTACCCCATAGCCGGCAAGCCCCAAAGAAATAACACAGAGATCTCTATAAGCTATAAAGCTGATTGGCCCATTGGCTTTAGCCTCTCACTGGCTAACTCTCACATCTTGATTAACCCATTCTTTTGATCTATTTTAGCCATGTGACTCAGTACCTTTATTCAGTGGAGCAGATCACATCCCGCTGCTTCGGTGGTCTGGGCAGGAGTGGGAGGAATCAACTTCTTCCCAGAATTCTCCTGTTCTCATTACATCATTTCTACTTCCTGTCTAGTTTTCCGGCCTATACTTTCTGCCTGGCCAATCAGCATTTTATTTAAAACATGATTGACAGGTTACAGACAATTCTCCTGCACCACTACAGAGACTGCTGCTTCCACGATCAGCTAAACCTGTCTCCTTGCTCATCCATGCACCACAGACCCCACCTCCCTGCTCAGCCATGCATAATAACCCTTGCCTCCCTTATATGAATCAGCACACTGAGCTTCTGGGTGCTGCGGCTTCTCCATCAAAGAGCACAGACATCCCCATCCCAGCCTTTCTGTGTCCGTGTGTCCTTCTGTGTTTGTTATTTCTTCATCCCTCGCCCCTCCAGTTAGGTCAACCCCTGGACCTGTGTAGGGAGTGGTGCCTACCACTAGCTGAGGCACTACTGACAGATGACGGCTTCTGTGGTAAAGAGGCTCAGTTTTCTTTAGTGGTGTGGCCCCTGGTAGATCAGTCACATGTCAGTGGAAGGCCCCACATCCATGTGTGTTTGAGCAGCACAAATTAGACCACATGGGTTTTTTAAAAAGAAAAAAAAGAGGACACAATTTGGGTTGGGGTGAGGAGTCAGAATGGATATAATGGCTGGCATTACAGAGTGGGGAGCAGGGAACGGATATGAGCAACTACATTGTGCCCATGTATGAAATTTTCAAAGACCAAACAGAAACAGTTATTAAAACAAGACATCTCCGGTGAAAAAACTCGATCCTGAAGGAGGCTGGTAGTCACAGTCACTCAGGAAAGGACTCGGAGGGCCATTCAGACAGAGCTGGGAGGGCCTGGCCATCTGGCAGGTTTTCCAGGCCACCATCACGGTTTCCCCATAACTTGAGGCTGCCTGTTCTCATAGGTTCCCATTTTTAAAGTAAAAACTAAAATTCAGAGATGAGCTGAGCATCCGAGGGCATCGCCAAATAATCCGCTCCCGAGGAACGCTGCATGACTCGCCATTTGTAAGGAGGAGATTAGATTTGGTTTTTGCCCTAGAGAGTTAGTACAAAAAAAAAAAAAAATTCTAGGATTGCCGCAGCAATTTCAAGTGACCGGCAGGAATTTTGTAGCCTGACTTTCAAGTGCCGGGTGAGACTTTCTAAGTCTTTATTCCAAGAATAAACCAAACAAATGTCAGTTATCAAACACAGACTTCACTTTTATGGTCAAGATGACAAGACCGTCTGGCCGCATCCTTCAGAACTGTGGGGTGGATGGAAAGGAGACCCTGGGTGCAGAATAAGAAGGGCTAGGGCTTTAGATTTCACCACGTGCTGCTAATGAGACCTACCTGGTAATTCATCTCAATTCTTTAGGCTCCCCCTTTCTTGTTTGTAGAAAGAACAGGATAATTGGATGATTTGCCACCCCATTTTCTCCCACTGTAATGCCCAAACCAAAGCCACCCCTTCTTTTGGTGTCCCTGAGAAAGTCTCCCTTTATAGTAGCATGCCTGTACCTACAATCACAACGATGACTCTGAAGCCATGGTCTCCATAGGGAGTCTCAAAGGCCATTTTTCTACCCAATCCCCACAGTCATTCTTTTGTGTTCAACCAGATAACAGGATAGTCATGGTTTCAGACTTCTACCCTCATGGCTATCAGACCATATACGGCAGCAGACCTTGATTTTCATTTTTAAAATATTAATATGTTTATATTACTTGTAGCTCATTATAACCTAGTAAGGAACATGGTTAAGCACTCACTCTAGTTACTATTTTAAATTGAAAAGTCCCATGACTTACAGCAAGCCAAAGGAATGTGCTGTCATTTGATATAGTGGCTAAAGGTAGCTTGGTAATATATACCAAAATATGCTAATATATACCAATTCTAATTTTAAACATTTAGAAAAGTATGCAAAGACAAATATGCAAGATAATCACAATTCTTTGCATAACAGGGAAAGTTACACACATATTTTATGTATATACATATATATATATCCATCAGTAGATTAGCAAAATAAGGATTATTCAAGCAGTGGAATACAATGAAGCATGTAAGAACGAAGACCCTAGATGACAGCGTAGAACTAGGCCATGACTTATCCTTGTCTAGGAGCAAAGGTACGGCAAGAGGAGCTAAGATATTAGCCAGTTCTACACAATGAGACTACTCTGCATGTACAGAAATGGTTCTCTGTGTTTCCAGTCCAGGCTCACACTCACTACACTTAAATGTGAGTAGTGTGACTAAGAAACTGAGTTTGTGGTTAGTTTGAGTTCACTTTAATTAAATTCAAACAATCACATGTGGCCAGAGGCTGCCTATTGGATGGGATGGTGAGGTCGACAAAGATGTTTCATGTGTTACTTTATAATCATAAAAATATGTAAAAAAAACCAACATGAACATCGTGAACAACAGAAAATAATTGGCCTTCATCTTAGGACGGCCGGAAGATATTTCATCAATAGCAGCTTTAACAGAGAAGCTGCTGTGCAGGGACCAAGGGCGTGGCTTACGCTCGTGGTTTCCATGCTGTGCATGACTGTGCACCTTGGAAAGTTTCCTAGATGCCAGTCCCCACGCCCACAAACAGACCTGTGCATGCCAAGAAAGCGTCCTTGTCTGTGCTCGCTCTGCAGGAACAGGCCCGAGAGAAAGGCGCACAAAGGGAGGAAACAGAAAGTGGAAGCTGCAGCTCCGAAAGCAGGGTCCCTTCCTGGGAGGGTAATAAATCATTCAACTCCTGCAATGGATTCCTAGGAATTAGGAAGCTTGTGCTTTCTACTTACCGGCTTCGATTCTATCGAAATGGATGAAACAACAGAATACCACATTTTCTCACACAGAGGCCAGCCAACTAACAGCTACTGTGGTTTCAGATCTGTGCAAAGCCAGGGCGGAGGTCGGGGACTGGTCTGTTACAGCGTTTGCCAAGTCTGCTCTGTTGGCAGATACGAAGCCCTTCCCGGGTCAAAAGAGGTTTTCATCACCAGATTATCAGCCGGGTGAGAAAAAATTCACACTATCACCTTCCTCATTTGTGGTTTTCCCAATATGAGTTCTTAGTAACGAGGCACCGAAAATACTTTATTAAAGAGCCAGAAATTAAAGACGCTTTGGACTGGAAGCCTCAGTTACGTAGCCATTGCCTGGCAAACACAAACTCCAAGTTCAATCCCCAGTATCCATCCGGTGGTGTGGGGGGCAAGTATGACAGTGGAAAGGAAGGAAAAGAAGATAAAAGGAAGATAAAAATAAGCTGGAGAAATGGCTCAGTTAAAGGTCTGCTTTACAAGCACGAGGATCTGAGTACGATCCCCAGCCCTTACATACAAATGCCAGGGATAGTGGCACATGCTCACAGTCCCAGTGCTGAGGAGGCTGTACAGGTGCATTGCTGGGGATTCCTGGGGATCACTGGCCAGCCAGTCCACCTGACTCAGCGAGCTCAGAGCCAATGAAAAATGTTGCCTGTGATGAAACGGAATTAAAATAGCAACACTACATTATTTTTAAATGTCAAATTTTGCTCTGAATTCATACCACCAAAATTCCGTTTCCTCTGGCCAAATTCTAGCTCCTACATTTCTGCGAATGATCATGCTAATTTAATACTGCTTATGAATCTATGTTATTATTCTCTGAAATGTGACTTAGAAGTCATGGTCTCCCTGGTATGCCAATGTCATCTGTGGGAAGAGGAGACAGGGAGATGAGAAGATGATGATGTGAGAACTCATTCATTCAAAGGACAGAAAAAGGACCTGCAGTTTTATGCAAAGAAATAGCGGTGCTTACGTGACTCTAAAGAGCTTCAAGTGTGGTGTGAGAAGATTAGAAAACGGTGTAGGAAAACGCTAATGAAGATTCACACAATCAAGACTATCACCCTGGTCCTAAGTCACAGGCAGAGAAGACTATGAGCAGAGAGGACAGAGTCAGGGAGGCCTTCTGATGGAGCTGCAGCCCCAGCGGTGTGACTACTGGCTCAGAGTGCAGTGTGAGGGATGTCTCTGTAAACATACAATGAGGTGGATCTCTCTCTATATGCTGTGAATAAGCTTTAGTACCGCTGGTTAATGAAGAAGCTGATTTTGGCCAATAGCCAGTCAGAATAGAGCCAGGCAGGAAATCCAAGCCAAGACAAAGGGAAAAAAAGAAGGCAGAATCTGGGAGACACCAGCAGCCACCGGTAAGATGCCAGAGCATGGCCGGTAAGCCGCAGGGCGCGTGGCAATACACAGATCATTAGAAACGGGTTAATTTATATGTAGAGCTAGCCAGTAAGAAGCTTGAGCCATCGGCCAAAGAGTTTATAATGAATAGTAAACCTCAGAGTGGTTATTCGGGAACTGGCAGGAGGGAAAGGAACCCTTGGTTACAGTACAATCCATTCTGTAATGTCTTGTCGTTGTCATCATATAAAGAAAAAAATAAACATCTTTAAAATGCCTCTTTGAAATAGGATTCTTTGCGGGCCATCTTTGACTATTCTATAAAAATGTTAATAAAATGTCACATCAAATAAAAGAATTTTGGTCTGATGAAGGATAAACATACCACCATTAAAGCAGAAACCATAAAACTCTATTATATAAACACACAGTAAGTGCATGAATTTATAAATTTTTGTGCTCTAAGCTTTCATAAATTTCTCCTAGAAACCTGCAACATATTCACAGGCTTGCATTTTAAAAGATGTGTTGAATTTTAGAAACACCACATTAAATAAGCTATAAAATATTTATTCTTATTTATGGTCTTGTGAAAGGCAAAAATATATAGCTGCCCTAGCACTGTAAGAGAAGCTAAGCCCAAGGCTTTTGAAAACCTCAGGAAACAAGACAAAACAGATGCCTACCAGCTTTGAGAAGAAAATTAACCACTTTTTCCAAACATATAAAAAAATCTACAATGTAATTTTATGAAAATGGAATAATTGAGACTATTTAGTGAAGCTCTAGACTCTTCATACTTATACCTAACGGGAAGAGATACCCATAGATTGCCAGAAAGCAAAGAGGAGAAAAAAGAGAAGGAAATGCATAGCACACAAAGAATAATGTCTTCCGCATTCATCTGAGCAGAGAGTAAATGTATTTTGACTCATCTACTGTACTGTAAAAGACCACAATGCAATGGATTTACATATTCAGGGATCAACTATCAGAATTCACGTATGGGTAGAGGATGCAGGAAATCTGGGAATCCACAAGGATGTTTAATGAGCTGTTCTTTCCACGACACTGGAAGAGCTGTGTATGCGTGGATACAAACCCTACAGCGGTCTGCAGGAAACACAGCAAAGGAAACCGTCAATGTCCTGTCATATTTTCCTATCTTCTGAAGAAGGCTCTTCTTTAATGATTAAAAAAAAAAAAGATTTACCTCTAAATATTCACAACTTAAAATGGCAAACAGAACTTGGACGGCCAGGACTTCTCCTCCAAGTCACACTCCTGAGGTGCAAAGTGCACAGGAGGCTTATCTAGAACAAAGAAACAAACCCTAACACTCGAATATCCAGGAGTGGGAACTAACTTCAGCTCAGGAAACTTCTCTCAGCCATCACAAGTGCGAGGATATTGATTTGTTTCCAATCAAGAAAATAACCAGAGGAAACTGGTTAGCACTGATTGCTTTCTTCCATCCCATTTCAAAGCCATGCCCTGTATCAAGGGAGGTAAACAGCTGCAAAGAGGAAAAAAAGGTCCTTCCCTGCAGAGAGAGCAGGGAGCGCTCTGCTCATGACGGAGCTACAGCAGATAACTCAAGAGATTATGGGGAAAACCCACAGAAAGACTCACCAGCTGGGCCTGCAAGATGGGTTCGCGAGTGGGCACTTCAAGCTGCCATCTAGAGGTTGCGTAGCATGAGGAGCCCGATGCTTCCACAGTGAGAGAGGATGCTCTAAGGCATGGATTTCTGAAGGGGCCTGGCTTGGTTTGTGAGCAGTTACTGCAAGGGAGAAGGGGAAGGAGCCCCAGGCCAGCAGGGGTCCAGATGTTGAAGACACTGCAGAGGCCATGTCTGTACATCTCTACTTTATGTGGGAAGGAAGTCGGAAGGTGAGAAAGGTACGTCTGTAGTTAAAATGTTTTTAAAAACAACAGTGTACTCTTGAGTGTTTGGAGGAGAAGAAGGACACACGTACAGAAAGAGAACCGTCTTCACTGGTGGTGTTTGGAGAGCTGGGCACAGTGGCAAGCTCTCTTTTGATCCAGTCACTAATGCCTGGCTCTCATCATCTCAGAGACGGATGCCTTCAGCAGGTGCAGCATCAATTTCCTTTGCAGGGGTGAAGGTTTGTGCCGAGTGCATTGACAACACTATTATTGATGGTCACTGCATGGGCTTTGACAGAAAGTCAGTTTCTGAATCAAAAGGGGAAATGTAAGAAGCCCCGCTTTCTCCTCGTGAACTAAGACTCCAGGGGACACAGGTCCATTTCCTCTTCCTCAGGAGAGGAACACACCACTTTTCATGTTGTCGTTTACGCGTTCCTTTTCCACTAAATGATGTATTTGGCAAACATGACTTATTCAAATAATAATGATCAACAGAGGCAGCTTACAGCAAAATGCTTTCTGATAACAGCCATGAACAGATGGGGACTTTCAAATCTGTTCCTCCTCCTCCCATCAACATGTACACAAAGAAAACTCACTCAGGCCTATCAAGAAGAGACAGATGAGGGTGACAAAAGCCAGTTGCCTCCAATTCCCTGCTCACCCCAGGTTGTCAACGGTGTGACAGGCTTTGTGTGTAATGGGTCTTTTTCTCTCCTTTCTCCTTTCAACACCAAGTCCAGCCATTGTCTCTTTCAGCAGCTCACACCTCGCTCCTGTCCTGGTTACTCTGTACGTACCTGTACACTCACACTAAGACAGAGGGCTTTTTAGAAATTTTACACCACATTTGGCCTTTATAGATATTTGTATGACTGTTCTATCAAGCCCAACAGTCCCCTGGGACACTTTAGTCTTCATGGCCTCCCAGAGGTGATGATCATGATAGGTCATCCATTTTAGAGGGCAGGAAAGTGCCCATCTGTGCTTTGGGGGCAAAGTGCTCTTCGTTCGGACCATTTCCCTCTAACAAAGTGGCTCCAGCAGACTGTGTGGGTGGCAGATAACACAGCTTCACAGCTTCCAAAGGAGCCATTTATATGTAACCGTATGGCACAGGTGAGCTGCCTCCTGTCTGGCCCCATGGATGATTTCCACTTCAATCAATAAGAGCGAACAAGCTTTCTTCTTCTCTCTTTAAAAAATTAAGAAGATAATATATAGTTGTATATTCTGACCAAAATGGCTAATTCTGCGTGTGTACACCCTTCTCCACTCTCATCTCTCTTGACTTTATGAGGTGTCCTGGTTAGGGTTACTGCCACTGCCATGAAACACTATGACCAAAAGCAAGTTGGGGAGGAAAGGGTTTATATGGCTTACACTGCCACATCATTGTCCATCACTGAAGGACGTCAGGACAGGAACCCAAACAGGGCAGAAACCTAGAGGCAGGAGCTGATGCAGAGGCCGTGGAGGAGTGCTGCTCACTGGCTTGCTCTACATGGCTTGCTCAGCCTGCTTTCTTATAGAACCCAGGACAACCAGCCCCGGGATGGCCCCACCCACTATGGGAAGGGTCCTCTCCCATCAATCACTAATTAAGAAAATGCCCTACAGCTGGATCTTATGGAGGCATTTTCTTTCTTTTTTTTCAAGAGTATAATTTTATTTTTATTGAGTTCTACATTTTCTCTGCTCCCCTCCCTGCCTCTTCCCTCCCCTTCAACCCTCTCCCAAGGTCCCCATGCTCCCAATGTATGCAGGAGATCTTGTCTTGTTCTACTTCCCATATAGATCCAGGTATGTCTCTCTTAGGGTCCTCATTGTTGTCTAGGTTCTCTGGGATTGTGGTTTGTAGGCTGGTTTTTATTTGCTTTATGTTTAAAAAACCACCTATGAGTGAGTACATGTGATAATTGTCTTTCTGGGTCTGGGTTACCTCACTCAATATAATATTTTCTAGCTCCATGCACTGGAGGCATTTTCTTAATCGAGGTTCCTTCCTTTCAGATGACTCTAGATTGTGTCAAAATGACAAAACCAGCCAGGACAAGTGACCCTTGTCAGTTTGACACACAAACATATCACTGTTAAAAGTCATAACTTTTCCTTTCTTGTTCATCCCAAATCACACATTAACATCAAATCAGAATAGAAAACATTTTATAAAATTTCAAGTCCCACCATCTTTACAATCCAAACACTGCAAAACTTAGTCTCTTTTAAAAAACCTTAAGTACACTGGGCGGTGGTGGCACACACCTTTAATCCCAGCACTCGGAAGGTAGAGGCAGGAGGATCTCTGTGAGCTTGAGGACAGCCTGGTCTACAAGAGTTAGTTTAGAGCCTACAGGACAGGCTACAAAGCTATAGAGAAACCCTGTCTCCCTCTCCCCAAAAAAAGCAAAACAAAACAAACAAACCCTAAGTCACTTCAAAAACCTAGTCTCTTTAAAAATTCTGTATCTCAACTGCGAACTCAAGTAAAATCAAAAACAAGTAATACTTTCTTACTTCAAGAGGGAAGAACCAGAGCACAGTTACAATCTGAACAAAGCAAAACAAAACTCTAATATAAATAACTCAACATTCAATTATCTGGGCTTCAGTCACCCTCTTTTAGGCTCCCCTAAAGGGCTTGGGCTCCTTCTCCGGCTCCGCCCTCTGCAGCACACACAGATTGACTTCTAAAATCATCCAACCCCACTCCACGCCTACTACTCTTCTTGGTAGCCATGGTACTGGCATCTCCAAATGGCTTGGGTCTTCTCCTGCGACTGCTCACACTTTCACCAAAAGCCTCTCCTAGCTTCTCTTCAGGGTCTTCAGCCCTGACACACAGTGCCAAGCTCAGCTGCTCTTCATGACCCCTTCATGCCTTCAGAACCAATAGCACCTGGGTGATGCTTACAGCACGAAGTTCAGTTACGAGCAGGAGGTACACCTTGGCTGCCTCCAGAACATGGCTTCTGCGAGCCGACTCGGAGGAAACACTTCCCAGAAGACTTCATCTCAGTGATGCTGATTTCTGAATCACCACTGATTTCTCAGCTCTAGTTAACCAGCATCAGTTGTCCAACTAACTCAGAATTTCACTTCAGTGGAACCAGGCTCTTGTTAATTGTGGCTGACACTTCAGCTCCAGCTGACCCAGACACAACGGATTCTTAACTCAAATGCCCAAGTAGTCTTTGCTTCCCTCTGCAACTTCACAAGCCAGGCTTCCATTGTCTGCATTCTTATCTTCCAAGTTACCACAGTCTACTGAGCTCTCAACACTCAATGGCTTTTCCAGCCTAAAGTTCCAAAGTCCTTCCACAGTCCTCCCCAATACAGCACGGTCATGTCTGCCACAGCAGCACCCCACTCCTGGTACCAGCTTTGTCTCAGCTTTTTGGCTTACACTTCCACATTGATGTCCATCACTGAAGGAAGTCAGAACAGGAATTTCTACAGGGCAGGAACCTGGAGGCAGGAGCTGATGCAGAGGCCATGGAGGGCTTACTGGCTCATTCCTCATGGCTTGCCTCAGCCTGCTTTCTTATAGCACCCGGGACCACCAGCTCAGGGATGGCACCACCCACAATGGGAAGGTCCCTCCCACATTAATCACTAATCAAGAAAATGCCCTACATCTGGGTCTTATGGAGGCACTTTCTCCATTGTGGTTCCCCCTTCCGATGACTCTGGTTCACGTCAAGTTGACAGAGGATAAGCCAGCATAACAGATCACCTACAAAACTGAAAAGTTCAAATGAGTTATCTGGGGGTCATTTCTCCTTGAAACCATGACCTGAAATCCACAACTCTGCTGTTGGGAGACGGAAGGAAGCACAAAAAGACAGAAACTCTCTTCTCAGAACAATTCAAAGGCCATTAGCGCTGGCTGTGCACTGAAATCACGCATCTCTGTGAAAATGTATGCCATGGTAACAGCCATGGTAACAACCATGTTCTGAGACAGCTGATCTGCAGCATGGCCGGGACAGCAACGTTTAAAGCTTCCTGGACATTCCTGAATATTCTACTATGCATCTGAAACCAAAAAGGCTTCCACGTGCTGTTCCTAGAAGGCAATGCAGTGTTCAACATTTCTCCTTGAATGTTCATCTCCAGTTCCAGCCAGCCACCTCCTAATGAGGATAGCAAGAAATCGCATGTTAGCAGAATTTTAGTTTAATTCCAGCAGCTGATCCCTTCCCTTGAACTATGAACTTTCAAAGAGCATAGACTGGACAAAGCAGTGGCAAACGTGGAGTAGAAGGAAGAAAGCATCTTCCTTACTCAAGGTGGCAACTCAGGGAGATGCTAGCACTTCGTTTATACCCCGACTTCAAGCTGTTCATCCTCCTATCTATGATAAATTAAAGTACCATTGATCTCATGGGTGAGCCTCATCATAGCCGTTCAGCTAAAGCGTCCAGTACAGGAGAACCAGGCGCACACATTCACGGCCATTCTGCCTCTTACACCTCGGCATGTAAAGGGTGGGGGCCAGCACACTAACATAGAAAGACTGTTGGGCTCCACACTGGAAAAGCACATGAGACAGCCAAAGTGACTCACTCGTCTTCCTATTTCCTTAGAGCGGATTCTTGTGAGGAATAACAGCCCAGAACTCCTGATACATATTAAGAATTCTGTGACTATTACTGAACCCAAAGCTCTCTAGGTGAGGAATGGGTTGATTCATAGCCTATCTTAGATGGGCATCCCTGCAAACATCTCCTCCTTTAGCCCATACAAATAGATGGCTGCTGTTGCTCAGTAATAATTGAGCCAACATTAGACAGGAACAACTCCCAAAACACTTCCTTAATTAAACTAAGGCCATTTTTTTTAGACTTTCCTCCTTGGTCTCGGTTTCAAATGTCTCGATGATATCATTTTCTTTAAATGATGTTTTAATGATTTCTTTCCAGTTTTGTACTCTGTGATACTCCTCATTTTCAATATTCCTTTTTGCAATTAAAAGCACATAGTTCAACCATCTGGTAGTCTTCTAGGGCCGCCAGATGATTAACACTTCCATTCTGAGTTCTAAATGCGCCATGTAACTAAGGTTTATACACAAGCATCTCCATAGCAATACGTATCCAAACCCAATGATGTCTCCCATGTTCCATTAAAGATTTATTTTTATTTTATATGTATGAAAGTTGTGCCTAAATATATGTATGTGCACCATGTATATGCCTGGTTCCCAGAGAGACCAGAAGAGGGTATTGGATCACCTGGAACTGGACTTATAGACCATCATGAGTTGCCATGTAGATGTTAGAAACAGAACCCCAGTCCTCTGCAAGGGCAGCAAGTGCTCTTAACCACTGAGTCATCTCTCTTGCCCCACCTTGCCCAAGTCTTAACCAAAAATGTTACATGTATTTCAAAAACGTGCTGTGTCTGAGACTTAGATCATTTCTCCAAGTCAGACTAAAGATATGGTCATCAGCCAGTAGCCCCCAAGTGTGCACTTAGCACTTAACCGGTCTTCCAGCAGCCGCTGTGGATTGAGGAGGGGCAGGGGCAAGATCACTCAATAAACTAAGATGGATTTTCCCACAAGGCCTTCCAAGTACCAACACCCTTCACCTCTGCCCTCTGTACGCCAGGGACTGAACCCAAGGCTTTGTGCATGCCAGGCAAGCAACTACCTTGAGCAGCCTCCAGTCCATTGTCATTTCTGTCCTTAAGGGAAAAAAAAAAATTACTCTGTGACAAAATCTGCTAAGTCGTACAAACGATCCACAAACTCACTATACAGCACATGCTTCCTGGCAAATGACATCGGATATTATCACATGGCCTGTGCACTAATCATCGTGGAAACTTTCTACTAATTAACAAGATGAAGCCACAGTCCTGCGAGCATGGCAGTCCATGCCTGCAACTGAAGGAGCTGGGAAAGGGGGGGGGGCAAGATCATCCTCGCTGCCTAAAGCATTTAAAGCAGCCTGACCACCACAGACTCTATCTCCCAAAGAAATTTTTTTTTTAAAAAATGAATGAATAAACTTTAGGTCAAAGCAGCTATCTTCCAGTAATCAGCCAAAATGACAAACACTAAGGATAGTGTCCATTCCCTTGATCTCTATACTACTACCCTTTTGTGGATTCTCTTTTATGTGGCCACAGGAACAACTCCATGTTTCCTAGAAGAAAACATGTTCTGCATATTCCTGGAGTCCATATGGTGAGGTCTAGCTACTCTGAAGCTGGCACCTTGTCGCTGTGCCCTTGAGGCTGTGCCCTTGCATAGAAGGAAAGTGCCCAGTGGAGCCTCTATTGAAAGGTTGACAATCTCACTCAGGAGGGTGGTGCCTGCATGACTACTGTCCCTCTAACATGGCACTTCTTAAAGAATGCCACAGGTGAATTTGGGGGAGAGGCATTCAAACCCTGCAATACAGCCATCAAAAAGAGATTCTACATTGGGGAAATCTGAGCTTGGGTAAAATAAAACTTCTTAATTTTCATCTCTGTCAATCAAGTCCTATTCCTATTTCAAACTCATGGGACATGAAATATACCTTTGATGGTGGTAATTTAATGAACAGTCCATTAAGATTTAACCCCAGAACAAAGGTCATAATGCACATAATGCACACACACATAAACAGTACCAGATTGAGTTTATATCTTCTAAAATTCTAGCTTATATAAAAATATTGAAGTAATTTGAGATTGGTCTAGATCAGTGACTATTAAGCCATTACAGCACTGGCTCAGAAAAAGACATGAATTTACACCATGACCAAGCATGTGTACATGTATATATTTATAACCGAGCTGTACAAAACAGCGTCATGTTTACAATTCTCCTCTACCTCATTTTTTAAGTTATCTCACTGAATCTGCTCCACAGCCTGCGAAATGGACTGACATTTTTGTTCTGGAAAAAATAATGGTTGAAAAGTCAAAAAGGAAAATGTCTATTTCCTCAGGAAAAAAAAAATTCTCTTCCATCTCCTTTAAGATCTGCTGTGTTAATTCAGAGGCGTGGGAACTAAATGCTTCAGACCTTAGAGTGAGGTCCTGTGGCTGTCAAGGTCAGGATCCTCCAGACCTCCAGCTATTTCTGCTAGTAGTTCGGTTCACCCAGAACTGCGTAGTATGTCAAGAATTTGAGAGGAGGGAAAGTTTTAGAAGCACTCGGTAATCACCCTTGTCTGTTGATTTCTATCATAGACAGTGGACCCTGGACTCCACAGCTGCCGCCTTTGGGCCATTGCTGCCATCTTGATCAAAGCTCTTGTTATGTTTCTATCTCAGCAAAAAGAGACTCCTCTTCCCTCTGCACCTCAGCCATTCAGGAAGTCACCTGAACCATTCACTCAGCCTCTTTCCCTCACTCGTTAACGCCCACGCTGCTCTGTCCCAGGGCTGGGAATCCTCCAAGCCATTACCCACCACATCTCTTCCTCTCTGTCCTACTGAAATATCTCGTGGCCCTATGATGGCCATGAAGTCTCTCCTAGGAGCCCCTCACCCCTAGATTTCCACCCCCTTCAGATCATCAGGCACATCTGTACAAACTCCAGCTGTGGAGAGGATATAGAAGCCTTTTCCCAGCAACCTCCAGACCCCATGTGAGCTAGTGGGTGTCTGGATTAACTCCCAGATGCCACAGACCTCACAGACAGTCAGAGCATCTTGTAAACAGAGATTGTATCCAGGGTTCTGACTTTGAAAACCAAAGATGCAGACACAAATCATGAGTGGTGGTGGTTTAAAGGAGAATTTAAAGTCAGGAATTGATTCCAGCTAAGTCGCTTCCAGAGTTCTGTTTACTTAGACACACATCGCTTATTCCAGCTAGTCCAAGCCTTGCCTCGTCCCTGCTATGGTATCTTTGGGAATATAAATAGCATCATTCCTGAGAAGGGGCCTACTTGGCCTGTTTAGGACTTAAATGTGTGCATGCAGCCGCTAGGCATGGTTTAAGGTATTTGGTCCACTTTTCTAGAGCAGCACAATTTCCAAACCTGGGGTGGGTGGGGCAAGTTTCTAAAACTGGTTCAGCTGCTTCTCATACTTCTTACTAGGGATAATCTGGAAAGTAGAAAGTAAAATATGCAAGTTGTGTGTTCAGTTTTAAAAACAATGGAGAAGGGATTTAGTATAAGTCAGTTTTCCTTGAGGTTAGTTATTTTTTGTTTTTTTTTTTTATTTTGTTTTGTTTTTTTTCACTTGCAGTAACTGTCATACCCCTGTGGAAACTTTCTAATAAAGATTAGCTCAATCTGGAGTTTACAGTCAAATATCCCCTAAGGATTTGGAAATAAGGGAAGTGAGAGTGGAGTGTGGTTTGAATAAGAATGGCCCTCGTAGGGACATAGATTTGAAAGCTTGGTCAATAGGGAAATGACCACTAGTTGAGAGGGATTGGGTGTGGCCTTGCTGGAGGAAGTGTATCATCAGGGGTGGAGTTTGGGGTTTGGGATTCAAGCCAGACCCAGTCTGTCTCTCTCTCTCTGTCTCTCTGTCTCTCTCTCTGTCTCTCTCTCTCTCTCTCTCTCTCTCTCTCTCTCTTTCTCCTGCCTGCAGAGGTGGATATAGAACTCTCACCTACTTCTCCAGTACCAGTTTGCCTTGCCATGATGACAATGGATTAAATCTCTGAACTAAGCCAGCCCCAATGAAGTGTTTTCCTTTATAAGAGTTGCCTTGGTCACAGTGTCTCTTCACAGCAACAGGACACTGACTAAGACAAGTGGTGTCTGAGAGAGAAACTTTAAGGCAAGCATAGTGACCACAGACAAAGTCACCTTTAGAGAATGAGAGTCAGGCTGAGGATGTTCTGATACCACAGGGGCAGGGGGAGGGGGAGGAGCAGGGGCAGGGGGAGGGGCAGGGGAAGGGGAAGGGGGAGGGGTAAGGGGAGGAAGTGAGGGTGAGAGTAAAAGATTTGAACATTTATTTTGTGTGTATGCGTGTGTTCATATGTGTGCGCATGTCCCTGTGAATGCACATGGAGTCCAACCTTGGTATTGTCCCTCTCTAGCCTTCCACCTTATTGTGGAGGCAGGGTCTCTAACAAGGCCCTGGAGCTCACAGAGGAGGCTAGGCTGACTGACAGTTTTTAAAATGTCTACATTAATATAATGGCAGAGAAGACCATGTTAAAATGACTTAAAACAAACACTGTCAAGGCAGTGCGAGGTTCATAGACAATGAGATGTTCCCTTCACCAAGCACAGAACAGGCCTCGCTTCCTTGTCCCCAACCTCTGCCCCACCCTCTCCCAGTGAGTGGATGTCAGAGCTTGGCTGTGCCTTTGGCTAACAGCTTGATGAGGATCCAGAGTCAGCACTCAACAAGGGGGAAAGAATCTTTAGGCAAAATGAATAAGGAAGCCGGGCGATGGTGGCGCACGCCTTTAATCCCAGCACTCGGGAGGCAGAGGCAGGCGGATCTCTGTGAGTTCGAGACCAGCCTGGTCTACAAGAGCTAGTTCCAGGACAGGCTCTAAAGCTGCAGAGAAACCCTGTCTCGAAAAAAAAAAAATGAATAAGAAAAACTATGAGGCAAGAACTAGCTTGACATTTCTCTGGGGCTTTTGGTGTATCTGGAGTTTAAAGATGGTGTGGGAGGTCCTTCTGTCTGTGTGTTGCTTTTATTGGTTAATGAATAAAGAAACTGCTTTGAGCTTATGGCAGGGAAGAACAGAACTAAGCGGGGAAAGCTAGGCTGTGTGCTGGGAGAAAGAAGGGCAGAGTCAGAGGGACACCATGGAGCTGCCACCAGAGTGAGACATGCCAAAAATTTAGCTGGTAAGCCACAACCATGTGGTGATACACAGATTACTAGAAATGAGATAAATTAAGATATAAGAGTTAGCCAATAAGAAGTTAGAGCTAATGGGCCAAGCAGTGATTTAAATAATATGGTTTTCTCTGTGATTATTTTGGGTCTAAGCTAGCCGGGCAGCCAGGAGACCTCCTCCAACATAAAGATAAGGGTAAAGTGGGAAGCATCATGCCAGAGACTCAAGTAGTAATGAGTCAAAGGAAGAGATCTGAAGCAAGAGAATGGCATATCCTGATGGACATCTTTTTAGAAAGTAGCTGCCAAGTGGGAAATAAGCTGCAAGGTGGTGAAGATAAGAGGAAGACAGGTTAGTTAAGAGGCTGTCAGTACCGAGGCAAGCAAGGGCGTGCCATGGTGTGCTGGCGCAGAAATGGTAGCAGCGACTGAACTAAGGGTTCATCTGGGGAATGGGTTCCCTGTTGATAGAGAGAAGCATATGGGTAGAAAGTCTTGCTTTTGCTTTGCAGAAATGGTCCCTTACCATTACTGGGACAATTAAGGGAGGATTAAGAGTGATTGAGCGGACATCTCCAACTTGAGATGCCTGCTAAGATACTAACAGAGAAGCTGGGTAAGAAGCAGGGTTTTGTAACATTAGGAACGCATTGGAATAGATACGCAAGTGCTGTGAAATAATCCTTCTGTATGCTGTATAAATCACACTGTGATTGGATTAGTAAAGAAGCTGACCGGCCAATATCTGGACAGGATAAAGTTAGGTGGGAGAACCAGACTAAGGACACTGGGAAGAAGAACAGAGTCAGAGGTGTTGCCAGCAAGACAGGGGGAGGAAATGGGAGGTGCAATATAAAAGAGAGGTAATGTCATGTGGCAAAATGTAGGTTAATATAAATGGGTTAATTTAAGTTTTAAGAGCTAGTTAGTAATAAGGCTGAGCTATTGGCCGAGCATTTATAATTAATATTGTGTCTCTGTGTCAGTTATTTGGGACCTGGCAAGTGGAAAAAATAAAAGCCTGCCTACAAACAACATTGGAATTTCTCTGTACCCAGGTGGTCTTTAAGGTCATAGGTCATCCTCCGGCCACGAGGATGGCTTTTCACTGCAAACTAATAAATTGAGTAACGAACCAAAGCAGTGAATGTGGAGCTGGGACAACTTAGCCAAGTTGGATCTGTCCCTCTGCTTTGCCACAAGTCTCATCTGGGAGCTGCTTTACAAGGTTGTCCTCATAAATTTCTACGAAGACACCGTGCTAAGATGCCTTTGTTATTTTGAATTAGTGCAGAATGCAGAAAGATAACATATTTTAAAATTTAAATGCATCAAAATTTCACTGGAAAAAGAAACATTATATAATCAAGGGGGAAATGGTCTAAGCATATTGAGATTTAAAAGTAAGTCCTTTGTATAGGTGGCTGTGGAGGCCACACACACTGACTAGAACTTGCTGACATTGGGCTCAATGGGGAAGGACTCCATTGTCACACTTGAAACTTGAAAACACTACAGAGAATTTAGTTAAGTGACTTCATGAACCAAGTACCCAGAAAAATGCTAACAAAACTCCTAGAATAAAATGAAGGTTGACAATTCCAGCTCATCGCTGAACAGTCATTGGCTGGTATCATATGCCCACTGTGCTGACCTTACATCTCCTGCAGTTCTTTTCTCAGCAGAGAAAATAAAGCACCCCCTGGGATAGAGCAGAGACAGAAAAGAGAAGGCTTCTGATGAAAGTGTCATGCGTGAGGAAAGCACATGTCCCTAGGGACGATTCTTCAAACGCTATATACAACTATACATTCACGGCACAAAAATATACATTCCTGAGTTGAAATTTGAGCTTCCATGTGTATATTATTGGTCTAGTTAAATGAAGTTGATGACAAATCAGCATTTTAAGACCATTTAAACATTAATAGTGCTTTTAACTGTCTTCTAAAGGTATGTCCATCCCCTCCCATTCGCTGCTAGCATTTACCACCTTCCCATGCAAATGCAAAGGATTTAAGAGGTAACAGTTGACTTTCCTTACAAACTCAATCCTGCATTAACTTACAGAAGCCACACACTGGCTCAGCGCTGGAGAAAGCACGGTAAAGGAGTGTCCCAAATTCCAGTTTACTCTGACCCCAAGATGGCCAGGGACTATTCCTCCGAATAAACTACACCTGGGACTCAGTCATAGTGCTCCCTATTACCACAGGAGGACACTAGCAAGGGCTAGCATCTCGCTGAGATGGCTTCCAGTCATGCCCCTGCCATCTTGGTGACGTCTTCCCATGAAACTGTGGAAAGCAGGAGAAAGACCCCAGGCCTGTGCCACCAGCGGGGAGCAGCTACCAACGCCAATATGGTTCTCCTGCTTGTACTCGTTCACTCTCTCACATGCTACCCTCTCTGCCTTTCCTCCTTCCTCCCTCCTGCCTTCTTGCCTGTCGTTCTCCTTCCCCACCTGTCTTAACACTGATGAAGCAATCTGGTGTCTGGTCAGGTTTTGTAAGTATGACACAATCCAGAGTTAAGTGAATTAATGTAGGATCCAGCCGTGACAAGTTCACTAGAGGCCTGAGTCTCAGTAGTTTACCCTGAGGCAATAACTGGTTCCCATAAAGACCACAAACTGAAACTACTACCCAGGCACCATCCAGAAACAGACCAAAGGAAATTCCTAATGTTCCAACCATTGAAGATAGGATCACCTGCCAACACACACCCGTCGCTTTTCACCAGGACACCCCTAGACAAATGTCAGCCAATCAACACCCCACACCCTGTTAATATAACTTTTCTGGATTTTGCCTTTAAATAATGCCCTCTAGAAGGGCGAGGTACCTCCTCTTGCTGCTGCTGCACCAGTAGCTTTGACAAGGTCCCTGCCGGCTTGTATTGTGCACACAATAAACCTTGCTTTTGCATTTCAGCGAGCCGGTCTCCCTGGTGGTTTTTTGAGGTCCCTTCAGACTGGGCACAACAGGAAGAGGGCATCACAATTGAGAAAATACCTCCAAAAGATCCGGCTATAGGCAAACCTGCAGGGCATTTTCTTAATTACTAGCGAGCACCCAGCCTATTGTGGGTGGTACCATCTCTGGGCTGGTGGTCCTGGGTTCTTTAAGAAAGCAGGCTGAACAGGTCATGAGGAGCAAGCCAGCGAGCAGCATTCCTCTTGCTCAGCTCCTGCCTCCAGGTTCTTGCCTTGAGTTCTTGTCCAGACTTCCTTCACTGACAGACCTGACCCTTTCCTCTCCGTGGTGCCCTTGGTCCCAGTGCTTTATCACAACAGTAGGAATCCAGCTGAGGCTTCTATCACAGGATCTGGGGCACCAATCTGAAAAGGCTCAGCCAGATCCACTCTAAACACTGAGCCGTACACCTTTTGTCTATGGTGGTTAGACCTGTAAATCATTTCAGAATGCAGAGCTAAGAATGTGTTTATGTCACGTAAGATGAGCCAGCTTAGGTAAAAGAATCTTCCTCAGAACCCCATCTAATGTGAAGTTTATATAATGCCTGTATGCAGGGTAGAAGTCACAGACTATATTTTTGGAGCTCTGGTTTAATTTTTTCTTTTTTCTTTTTTTTTTGGTTTTTCGAGACAGGGTTTCTCTGCAGCTTTCTGTCAGAGCCTGTCCTGGAACTAGCTCTTGTAGACCAGGCTGGCCTCGAACTCACAGAGATCCGCCTGCCTCTGCCTCCCGAGTGCTGGGATTAAAGGCGTGCGCCACCACCGCCCGGCTGTTTTTTTTTCTTTTTTCTTTTTTTTTTGGTTTTTCGAGGCTCTGGTTTAATTGTAGTCTCACTAGCACCTCCAATTCTCTGTGACCCTTTCCCGAGTCTCCAGAAGCCACAGACATTTCCCAAATGTCTAACATTAGATGGGTTACTATAAAAAGCTCCTTTCTCCTACGTGATGCGGTGTCTTTGGATGGAAGATCACTCAACAAGGAGAACATTGTTCTTCCCACTGGGGTAGAAACCACTGCTGGCTTCAAAGACAGCATCGGCTTCGGCCAAAGGTACCAATCACATGACCTGCTCACCATCCCAGCTTGATGCTCTACCACAGGAGCCTTCATTACGCCTGTCGTCGTCTTTTATATGATCCTTTCATTTCCCACAACTGATTTCTGTGAAGTTGAACAAAAACGCCCCATCCCTTCCCTTGTATCTATGTTCTATCCTCGAAGGCCAGTTTTGCTCTACATAACTGGCATATGTAGTAAAATTAGAAGAAAAATCATCTGAGTTTACTATCAAGAATAACGACTTCAAATCTGTTCCTCTATTTTCCCCTTTGACTCTTCCTCATTGGCAGTCACAGAACTAAGACTTAAGATACCCAGGGCCTTTTTCAGTTTCTTTCCAGAGAACCTGCCTTACCTTGAGCTGAACTAGATGCACGTCAACATGCTTGCTGTCTGCGTCCTGCTGAACCGAGTAGGTTAGGTCACGGACCCTCTCTGAGGTCATCCGGAGCCAGGTCTCAATCTCAGGCAAGTGTAGGACGATCTTCCAGTCAGCTGCTGTGTGCAGTGGGGGTGGCTTTCCGTACTGCGGCTCAGCATCTTTGTCCTTCATGGCCTCTTCTCCCTCTCCTTCTTCCTGCTCCACAGTAGGGGTCATGTTGATGGCCATGGGCGAGGCATCAGTGGCCATGGGATCCGGGTCCTGTGACCTCAGTGGGGAAAGTGTCACGCTCATGGTTAACATGGAGAAATCTAAGCCTTACTTCTTTCCAAAACAGCTGAAAGGCAAAAGGAAATAAGAAAGCAAAGTCAGACTAGATTGCCAAATAAAGCAACGATACTTCACAGAAGAAACGGGGTTTCTAAATAAAGCTAGATTGCTAAATTAAGAAACCATTGCTCATAACAAAAACAGAAAGAGATGTTTGATTTTCTACATTATAGCCCCAAGACCCAGCATGTAACATAAAACCACAGTGGTAGCATCTCCCCAAATACCCATTTCCCCTCATTCCTTAGTAACAAAATGCTAAGATTCAGCTGTGACTATTGCTGCCCAGAATTTAAGAATCACAGCCCCCATTTCCTTTGTAGCTAACTGTGGCTCTCCCTGTAGCCGAGTTCTAGCCAATGAGCAGCAAGTGGAATAGGTGTGTAGAAATTCTGAAAACTGTTTTGAGGGACTGCCTGAATCAGAAGATGCCACCTTCCTGCCCTTCTGCTTTCCCCTGTTGTTCTGGTGAATGCAGTGGCCTCCATGGCTGGATTTCTAGCTCCAAATCAGGCCAGGAGATGCTCTGGGTGCTCCTCAGAGAGGACATGGAGCACAGGGTCCAGTGGGTACCAAAAGCTACTATACCAGCATTATTGACATGTGAGAGAAAAATATTTCAGTTTTGTTGAAACAATGGTTAATAGGGCCTTTCCTAACGTATACATCCAAACATCATTTTGACTAAAGCCAACATATTCAATACATGAATAATTAGAGGGGGTATTCTAATTACAAAACACACTGTGCTGGTCTCAGTGTTCATTTTGAAGATTAGGTAGGAGCCGGGCAGTGATGGGGCACGCCTTTAATCCCAGCACTTGGGAGGCAGAGGCAGGCAGATCTCTGTGAGTTCGAGACCAGCCTGGTCTACAAGAGCTAGCTCCAGGACAGGCTCTAAAGCTGCAGAGAAACCCTGTCTCGAAAAACCAAAAGAAAAAAAGATTAGGTAGGTACACAGATACATAGATGATAAATACATAGATGTAGTAATTCCAAAGTGTTAGTTTCTCGAAAAATAGATTATACCAAATAGGTCTAAGTCTACTTAATGGTGATTAATGAATGTTAAGCCCTTGCTACATTAATATGAATTGTAGGTGTAAATAAACTGTTCTGGCACCTCCTAGTAAAAGGTTACCAGAGGCGAGAATAACATGCTGAGCTGATGCAGAGGCCATGGAAGTGTGCTGCTTATTGGCTAGCTCCTCACGGCTTGCTCAACATGCTTTCTTATAGAGCCTAGGACCAGCAGCCCAGAGGGCAGCGCTGTCCAAAGGCTATGAGCTTTCCCACATTAATCAAGAAAAAGACTTGTCTACAGGCCAACCTGGTGGGATCATTTTTTTCAATTGAGGTTCTGTCTTCCCACATGATTCTAGCTCGTTTCAAGTTGACAAAAAACAACCAACATATTAACCAAAGCAAAGTTATTCCTACCAACCAATATAGATGGGAAATAAATCCAGACAGCTCCCAGTTTGACCAACGACATGTAACTGTCCACCGTCTAACAGGAAAGAGCATGGAGAGTCACTAGACCTGCTGGATTGACAGAGTGCTTAAGAGTAATCAAGTCCTGTGTTCTTTAAGTGCCCTTCCAGTGCTCCCTCCTCTCTCCACTTTCCCTCCCCCCTCTCTGTAGTAAAGCCCCCCAAGGCAGCACAGACTGGCTCTGAAATTCTTATTACCTTGCCTCCGGCACCCAGTGGCTGGGATGATTGACAGTTACCAAGTCTGGCTCCCCTTTCCTAACTTCTCCAGCATCTAAATTTTGAGTTAAGCTTATCAGTGACTTTTCTGAAGCAAAGTTATTTGCAAAAAGCAAACTAAAGTCATAAAGTTGGTTGGCCCCCCCGTGGTGCTTGCCTCCTTAGACAGATGGTTTTTGGGTTAACTCAGCAGCTTTCTCTGCCTGGGTACAGGAGAGAGAAATATACTCCTCATACTTTTAACCATCCTTGTGTTCAATTTTTAAAATAATAGTGATACCAGACTTGGATAATTTTTTATAAAAGCCCTCAAAGATAATAACATTTCACTGAAGGAAGACTGAGCTACCCCAGCATGTCACAAGCCACACCTCAGCCTCGTACGGGCTGGCATTCTGACTTTCTGAAACATCTAAAATATTAATCAGTTCTCTGCTTTCTAAGGGGCCAATATCAAATCTCAATCTCAGAAAAGGAACCTGATAGCAAAGGTTAATCAAGCTTGCTTATTCAAGAGCACAGAACTGCTTAGAAACTGAGAACACCCTGATGTTACAGCAATTGTCTAAGAAACTAGACTGAGCCAAAGGAGTGCTAAGAGTCAGACGGTGGGCATGGCACTGCCTCAGACATGCACATAGCCACCCATTGGCCCAAGGGTTGTGTGTAACTAATGGGCAGCATCTATTGACTGCCAGGTTTTTGTTTTGTTTTTTGAGACAGGGTTTCTCTATGTAGCCCTAACTGTTCTGAACTCACTCTCTGTAGATCCTGCTGACCTCAAACTCAAAGATCCACCTGCCTCTCTGTCTGCCCAGTTTGTGAGATTCCTAAACCATGTGATACACACCATACTTTAGACTAGAGAGTGAATTAAGGAATCAGCTCATCCACATGTTAAAGAATTCTTGACATGTCATCCAAAAGTCCACAGATGCTGTCATGTGGAGTCACGTCATCCATACGTCCACAGATGCTGTCATGTGGAGTCACGTCATCCACACGTCCACAGATGCTGTCATGTGGAGTCACGTCATCCACACGTCCACAGATGCTGTCATATGGAGTCACGTCATCCACACATCCACAGATGCTGTCATGTGGAGTCACGTCATCCACACGTCCACATGTAAATCAGCACCAAGAAAGATAAATTATAAAGCGTAGTGGTGTTGCTAATTCTTCCCAGCAGAACAAACATGACCAGGACGCCCCTCTCTCGGAATCTTCTACTTGAGAGTAGCAGCACAGATGTGGGGTTATGTGTGCAGAGGGACAGGAAAACTCGACAGAAAGGCGTCTGGGGGACAGAACGTGCATTTCACAGGAGGAGAGGGCAGGAGACCTGAAAGTCAAACTTCAAAGCAAGATTTTCCTGCGACAAATGTCCAACTAATCAGACTGCAAGCAAGGACATTCTTGTGTGACCCAGAGGACGTAGACAAAGCATTGTTTTACTGAGCTCACACTTGGGTTTGTGTCATTTGCTTTCCTTTACATATACTTCTGACACTGAGAACAAATATTTGCGTCACATGCTTAGCAAGCTTGAGAAGCAGCGTAAATGAATTAATTGCATACTGTCCTGGGAGACAATTGCTATGCCCATTTGATTTCTGATTCAAACGGTTCACATCGCAGTATAGCACCGTGGAGATGGCTACACTCAGTGGTTTTCACAAAAATCCCATCGGATGTAAAGGGTAAATGTGTGCCATAATTCAAGGAAACAGCTTCAGCTATGCGGGGACTGTGGTAATGATTTCATGGGGAATTTCCTGCCCTCGTTGTTACTCATTCCTGCTTTTGAAACAAATTAATTACTCCACTTAAATGAACTAGTAGAAGAGCCGGCACAGGCCTCCACTTCTATACGCTGCAAGCTCTACGCTGTTCCCTTATGAGTCATTTCATAAAGGAAAATATGCCATCTAGTCGTAAAGATATCAGAAGAGAAAGAACCACTAGACAGCGGCGCGTGACAGTGCACGAGAAAGCATTAGGCCAAGTGCATACAGGTACCCACCGGAGTCGGACAGAGGACTCATCAGTCAGTGTTTGAAATCCAAGGGCTCCCCTTCTCTCCCATTATCAAATGCTTGTCTGTGGTCACCTTCCCAGCATTAGAGATAATACCCTCCTTATCCCTGCGCCTGTTAAAAATAGCACCCACCCAGCCCTCCCTTTCCGCACACCTAAAGAACAGGCAATGCAAAGAACAAAGGCAGAAAGAGCTGGCAGCCCTAACTCTTCCTTAGATTGTGAGAGAGGTTTCCCTGCCTCACTCTACTCACCATCCTGTGGGAACAGAAGAAAACACACCCCAGACGGCTAAGGATGTGTACCAGGCTCTCTCTAGCCGTCCAGAAGTTTCGGGTTGGAACCTGAGGTTACCAGAATGCATTTGACTTGAAGAAACAGATGTGTTTAAGGAGGACCACCTTCTTAGGACATATCAAAAGGCAAAGAGAACCCAGCTGCAAAGCCCTCAACACTACCCATCTCTCTCCTGTAATTTACCGTCTTAAAGAAGCAGAATCTAGAGTTGTACTCACTGCAGATGCTTTCGCTCCTAATGGCTCCTTCCTCCTCGCTCCACCCGCTTGTGGCCAGTCAAGAGGAAGGCCAGTGTCAGCTGCTCCAAGCCAGCCTTGCTCCAAGCCACTCAGGCAGCGCTCGGGTACCGCTAGTGGTCTAACTCTCAAGTGAGGGCTGCGCACTGGCCCTATTTGGAAGCTAATGTATACATTACAGACTGCAGTTGCGGGCAGGCCTTTTACAAACACGCAGTGAAAGTGAGAAGTGAGAAAAAGAGAGTTGCCAAGACAGGGATGCCGAAGGAGATGAGTGCCCGGCCCGGTGGACAGAGCACTTCTAGCTACCGTTTGAACCAGTGCAATATTCCCCGCAAACCAAGGGCCACCTAAGGCAGATAAATCAGAGTAGAGTGCTCACTGTCAAAGCCTGAATGGACGTGCACGTTCCCTCTTCCCTTAAGAAGCTGTTTCTTTCATGTAAACATCCCATGATGTCATGTAAACCAACTCTAAGTCTTAACACAGCCTTCCTTACTCTGCTTGCTCAATGGGACTAATTTTAGCCACGCTAACAGATCTGCATGTTACATTTTACAAAATAGAGGTAGAGGCAATCGTTAGGCGTAAATCCATCAGTTCCAACTTCACAGAGTGTCTCTTTACTCCACTTTAATTTCCTCCTTCTCTATTCTAATAACCACTCATCTTGGAGCCTTTTCATACTGACATTTGGAAATAAAATCTTCTGGACTGCTTCAATTTGTGTCTCATGATCTGATTGCATAAGGAAAAAGAAATGAACCCAAGAAGTACACCCTATACCTGAGTCCAGCACGGCAGGATTAGCTCTGCCAGGAAAACACAGGAGTTTGTCAACAGAGCGCTTAACTAAATGACACCACCTACCTAGATGAATGAGGTCCTAATCCCTCTCCTGGATTTAACTCCTGCTACCTCTCTGGCTCTTGTATGGTCCTCAGATAGGAAACAAATGACTTTAAGTCAAAGAGCTGCTGCTAACTCGAAAGTTAAGTTTGAACTTGAAGAAGAAAGAGGAAGTGGCTTTGGCTGCAAAGAAAATCTCCAGAATCGTGACCTGTGCCTCTTTCTGTGCCTTCCAGGACTCCTGAGAGCGATGCTGTTCTAAGCTTCCTCCTGCAGTAACAGCCGGCTCAGAGTGGTGGCGCTGTTCTAACCTCGTCCTGCAGTAACAGCCGGCTCAGAGTGGTGGCGCTGTTCTAACCTCGTCCTGCAGTAACAGCCGGCTCCGAGTGGTGGCGCTGTTCTAACCTCGTCCTGCAGTAACAGCCGGCTCCGAGTGAAGCATTCCCAGTGCACCTGGGGAGGGAACATGTTGACTGGCGACCCGGGACAGACCTCCACAATATAAAGGATTGTCTTGGATTTATCAGTCTTTCCCTCTTCTCTGGCTTTGATGTCCTCCCTCGCAGATACAGACATCAGTTACTCACTCAGGTACCATGGATGCAATTGGGGTGCTTCCCCACCCAAGCCTCTAACTCCCTTCTCCTGACATGGCATCTTCCATCAGCAATGCTGTGCTTCATAAATCGATTCCCTTCCTCAATCCCTCCTCCCTAACTTTCTGAGGCATGGATACCCAGCCTGACCAGCTTAGTCATCACGGTTCATGTTTTCTTCCTTCTAGGATAGATCAGTTCCTGTTACAGAGATTCGTTTGACTGCTGAAGAAGTCAGCCACAAAACACCCACAATCGTCAGATGTACATGGGACACAATAACATGGAATGCTCATTTCTTTTAGTTCCATCCCAAGCTGACAGAGTCACCTGTAAGCGATGGGCAGCCCCCTTTCTCCTGATTGAGAAAGGCTGGATTTGTAAAACACTCATTTTTAAGACAAGCATGGTAACAGGCAGATATCTGGTCTACCTAATGAGTACTAGTCCAGCCAGGGCTACGTCCATACCCTGTCTCAAAAATACAAAGTAAAACACCAGTATTTGTGACTTGATAGTTGATGCTATTAATCCAAATAAAATGATTTAAGATTTATTTCGCATCAGTTGACACCACTGAGAATCAACTCCATGTAAAACATATGGTTATATGACTCATATTTAGCCTCAAAAATTACAATTTCACAGGGACAATCTCTGTGTCCTTATCTCCCACCCCAGGACTACATGGGCACGAAATAGTCAACTATACACAGCAAAGTAAAAGGCCCCAAGAGAATGACGTTAATCACTGGGCAGTAGAAGGGCAAGAAGCACCATTTTCTGGAGAAGGTGAAATTGAGAGGGGCTTATCAAAAACTGAGCTTGATTTAGAGAGGAAAAGACAGAAGGAGGGTGAAGGGATTTGAGGAAGAGTGGGGAGCAGGTTAACAAAAACACTCCTAGATCATGAAGTAAAGGAATTGAGCAGGGAACTGTTGAGAGAACTGAGAAATCGGTGCAGCCTAGAAACAGGCTACAAGAGAAACCGCCACCTCATCCTGAGGACTCTGAATGCTGTATACTGGGAGGTTTGCAATGAATTGCACAGCTTGCAGACACCAGAGAAGGTGGTTTATAAAGAGAAACCGATAACACGATACCAAGCAAACAGGTGGACCCTTGTTTACCAAGAAAAGGAAATGGAAAATAAAAATTAGGAGAATCAAAATTCCTTTTTCTAGGCAAAGTCTTCATCAACCCAGGATATAACCTTAAAGCTTCTGTCCTGCAGAGAGAGAGGGAGAGATAGAGAGAGGGAGAGAGGGACGGGGTGGGGAGAGGAGACTGGCTATATCAGAGTGATTAAGGGGACTCTGTGTTCTGTCCTACCTACTCCATTAAATATAAAAAGAACTCTCCATTTTTAGTTCTCCATTAGTATTGGTTCACAATCATAATACCACAGACTCAAAGTGGAAAAATTCTAAGCACCATTTTATGTAATTATTTTACTTTTTTCTTGTTCTAAAATTTCATTCAAATTAATTTTAAAGTAATACATATTAATTCAAACATTGCAAAAATAGAAGCATTGAGTGAAACGATCCTCCTTTTGTCCCCATGTTCTCGACGCCTGACAAAGAAGCTATGCCGGTCCCTCATCATCTCAGAATGTAAAGTCAGAGAGAAGGAACCAAGACAGCAGAGCCATCTTTGAGCATTCTGAATTCTAAATTAGTCATCTGTATTAGTGCAACAACTCCTTAGAGTTTGCTAACTCAGTGAACAGGCCCCAGATAGTAGTGAGTGCTCTACAAAAGGTTGCTAAGGAAATGTCTAGGTAGTGACAGCCCATTGAATAGAGATACCTGATTTTGCTCCCTCCTAAAAACCTAAAATCACTACAGAAAGGGGAGCTTTTTCTGGTAAGGAAACGTCAAGAATAAGAGGGAAAACAATATCTTAAAAGCTACAAATTAGATAAACAAGTAATAAATGGCTTTCATAACTGACAAAAGCTAAATCCTAAACCAGTAATTCAATAAAGAGGCAACCTGACTTTTTCTTCAAGTGTTTTGGAACTGGCAGACCTCAACACCTCTGCAGATGGATAGAGGAGATCACTGTACCCAAAAGAGGTCTGGTGCTTGTCCAAGATCCTGGGAGGAAATCTCTAAACCCGTGGGGTTTTCTAAGTAAGAGGGATGACTTAAGGCCACCGGGATCCTTCCATCCTGTCTTATAGTTTGTGCTAATGGGGTGACTCAGAATGGAGCCTGACAGACAACTCAACCAGCCCTATAATTAAAGGGTGAAGGCTTTGGGGAAACCTTCTTGGACAATGATTTAACCTATCATGACTCTGCCATGAAGCCCCAATAAAAAATCAGGGACCTCAAAGCTTAAGGGAGCTTCCCAAGTTGGCAGCACTCCATGTATACCGTCAGATATTGGCTGCAGAAGGGCAAGGCATCCCCAAGGACCTGAAGGTTTTGCACTAGTCCCAGATTCTAGGAAATAGGCTCTGAGTTGAAGATAGATAGAAGTATGTAAAAGTATGTATGGCTTTGGAGTTCTTTGTCTCTATCCGTGTGTGTGCATGCACATGTATGTGGGTGTGTATTTATTTGTTCATGTCTGTGTAGGCGTGTATATGTACATGTGTAAGCATACATATGGAGGTCAGAGGTCAGTGTCGGGTATTTTTTATCAACTGCTTTCCACCTTGTTTTGTTTTAACACAGTCTCTCATACCACTTACAGTGCAATGATTTGTCTAGATTGCTAAATGGCCTGACCAGCAAGCCTTTCGGGCCCTCCTGTCTCCACCTCCCCAGTGCTGGGATTACAAGTATAAACTGCTGTGCCCAGTTCTCTATGCAAATGAGATGGATCTGGACTCAGGGCCTCATGTTTGTGTGGTAAATCGACTGAAGGAGCTGTCTCCCAATCTCTGGATTTCTTAACATGGACATTAATACAAAACAACTATTTTTCTTAAGAAGGAAAAATAAGTCCTGCCTATTAGTAGATAAATAGCCAACAAGTACATGAATAAATAATTCATCTAACTAAGCACCAGTGAAACTCAAATCGAGACTATGAGAAACTACCTTACTCCAATAGGATGGCAAAATTAACACAATTTGGCAGGAATATAGAGAATGAAGAACTCTTATAGAATGATGGGGTAATACAACCAGTACAGCACACGGAAGACAGTAGAGACTGCTCTACGGTTGAAAATGGAACTGCTGTGTAATCTACCAATTGCACTACTGAGTATAGTACCAAAAAGAGATGAAACAATTACGTCAAACACATACTTGCTTCCATAAGTTTATTTTAACCTAATCCACAATTACTGCATGGACGGGCTCTGTGGGAGCCTTCTCAGCTTGGTCGATCACCTTCCTGGACCTGGGGGGAGTTGGGAGGACCTTGGTCTTAGCATAGAGTGGGGAACCCTGATGGCTCCTTGGCCTTGAGAGGGAGGGAGGGGAGGTGTGGGTGGAGGGGAGGGGAGGGAAGGGGGAGGAGGAGGGGAGGGAAGGGGGAGGAGGAGGGGAGGGAGGGGGGAGGAGGAGGGAAGGAGATGGAAATTTTTAAATATAAAAGAAATAAACCATGAGAAAAAAATAAATAAATAAATAAATAAATAAATAAAATAAAATATGGAAACAATCCAAATGCCTTTCAATGGATGGGTAGGTAAAGATTATGTGGTGTATATAAAAAATGAGATGATATTCAGCCATAAAAAAGAATGACATTCTGTCACCTATACACATACAGAAAGAACCAGAGGGCATCATGTTAACTAAATTAAGCCAGATAAAGAAAAACTAAATTCCACTCATTTGTGGAAACAAATATACCAGTCTCGAAGAAGAATAGACAGGAATAGTGGTCACTAGTGATTTGGAAGGTCAGAGAGTGAAGAGACAGAACAAAACCTCACAAGGTCACCAAAGCCCAGAATGGAGCAACTCCTTCTATGTCTCAGCATTGTAGAGCACCTATTGGTTAAAATGATCTAGGACAGATTTTAAAATAAGGGTAGAATATAAAATTCCCAGTAAATAAAAATGATTAACAAAAGAGACAGGAATGCTTATTATCCTCCTTGATTATTACACATTGTATACATGTGTTAAGTTTCCATACTATACTCAATAAAGATGTATACATTATTATGTATACATAATATTATGTCTTTAACAGAGAGAGAGAGAGAGAGAGAGAGAGAGAGAGAGAGAGAATATTAGGAAATACGTTCTACTAAAACAAAAGAGGAAACCAAGAACCAGGAGATTCAGAAGCAGTAATAATTCTACAAAGTGATGGGGAAGGGGGCTTGCAGACTGCCAGGTGAACGCCGGGTACAGATGGTGTATGGTTTGAATGTAACACTTGATACCCTGCTGATGGCACTATTTGGAGAGGTTGTACAACTGTTAAGAAGTGAATTCCAGGAAAGGGCACTGAGATGGTATAGCCTGGTCTCACTTTTTATCTAGCATCTACTTCCTGGTCACCCCACACTGCTGTTACCACAGCCCCAAGTACTTCCAGCTGCCTTGACCCTCCCCCCATGATGTAATATCCTTAAACTGTGGACCAAATAGAGTTTTCTTCTTTTAAGTGGCCTTTTTGACCGGTAGCTGGTCCTGGTAACAAGAAGAGTAGCTAAGGCAGAAGACTCCATGAGAACTGAAACAGGCCAGCAACTCCTGTAAGAGAACTCCAAGAATTCACGGAGGGAAAAGCTGATGGGAGCGACATCCTGGAAGAGATTTAATCCTAGAGGACTGGGGATCCAGCTGATGATAAACATACAGAAAACCAAGCGAGTAATATCTACAAACTTCAAAAACAAAAGAGTTGTACTAGGTAGAATTAGGCTCCAGTAAGCCCAAATCATTGATATGAAATTTGCATTTTGTGGATCGTAACCATCACCATTGAATGACACAGCTATGTCTGTGTGGGAAGTGGAGATTGGTAGATCTCCATGGCTTGCTCACCAGCCAAGCCAGCCTCCTTGGGGAGCCACACATCAGTGAGAAACTGTCTCAAAACACAGGATGAACAGCCTTGGGAAATGATACTCTTGAGCCTCTACGTGTTCATGCATGCACACATATGGCATGCATACACGCACACACACACACATGCATGCATTTATACACACAAAATTGTGATTACCTGCTTGTTGGTTTCCTGTCTGTTCAGCAGCTCAGTCCCAAAATAATCACACAGAAACCATGTTATTTAAATCACTGTTTAGCCCATAAACTCTAGCTTGTTATTGGCTAACTCTTACATATTTACTTAGCCCATCTCCATTAATTTGTGTATTGTCACGTGACTGTGGCTTACCAGGTAAAGTTCTGTCTGGTGTTTGTCCCCAGCAGGGGCTGCATGGCTTCTTTCTGACTCTGCTTTCTTCCTCCCAGCATTTAGTTTAGTCCCATCCCCCCCCCTCCACCTAGCTAAATTCTGCCTTGCTATAGGCTCAAGCCAGCTCTCTTTGTTAATCACAGCATACGGGGGGAAATCCCACATCACCTGCTCCTAATGCCCCATACTTTTAAATACAAAATGTTTACTTCAACTCAATTCAATAATAAGGCTGCATTCATTTCACTCAAATAATCTAAGAAAGGACTCCCTAACCAAGAAGCTATCTCCAATTGGCAACCACTTGCAAAAGAAAAATTGGTTTTCTTCAATGGAGTCTCACTAGAGATACAAACCATACTTAAGGGCAGGCCTCGTGCCCAGCAGTAGATAGTCAACACAAAATGAACTCAACGGTGTATTGGAAGATTCGTTTCATTTTTGAACTTTTTATTTTTAACCTAAATGGCCTTTTGTTTTCTTATATAGTTTTGATTCTGTTTTTTTTGTGGGGAGTGAGTGTGTGTGTGTGTGTGTGTGTGTGTGTGTGTGTGCGCGCGCGCGCGCACGCGCATGTGCGTGCGTGCATGCTTGCTTTTCCTCTTAGTTTTAATTTTTACTTTTCATTGAGGTTTCTTTCATTTGCCTGCCTGTTTTCTAAAGAGAGGGAAAGACAGTGTAAAGTTTGGATGGGTGGGATGTGTGGGGAGGATCTGGGAGGAGATGAGGAGGGGAGATCATGATTAGACTATATGGTATAAAAAAATTACAACTAAAAATATTTTTTAGAAAAAAAGGAAAAAGGAAGGGAAAAAGAGAGACCTGCCTCCTACACATTAAGCCTGGTGTGACAATGAGAGACACAGGTGGGGAAGTGGGCCAGCTGAGTGCAGAGTTTGTCCTAACAAGCGCACACATCGTAAGGTGGGTAACTCTTAACTCTGAAGACGGCTGAATCAGGCTACAAAATTAAATGATGAATTAAGCCAAATCGTTCCACAGATATGGCATTTGCCTTGTGCTGCCCAGGCTGCAAGGCTGAGAGCGCCTCAGATCAGTACCACACCGTTCTCCCGGAAGCAGAGCACTGCCAGGAGGACAGGCTCTCAGAGACTGGGCTTTCCAAACTCATTTTTCCCATCTGCAATGTCTTCACTGTAACTTCCCAGACACGCAAATCAGGCTTCTTAGACATCATGGATGCAACCTGAAAATTATCATGGAAGATACCCAGCTCCTAGTAGCCAGAGGTCTTATGTGAGCAGGAGCTCTCTTCTCTGTTTCTTATTGCAGAAGGGATTTCCACAGCCTGTGACTGTGCCTGCTTTTCCAGAACCATTTCAGTAAGACAGAGTTCACTTGTTCCAAGTATCTTATAGTGGCTTTGCTCTAAATATGTCAAGACAAGCATTTCAACCTAGTCAGGCATCTAAATCAAAAGTCGGTGTCTGATTCAATCAGACTGTCTCCAAAATGAATTGATATTTTGGAAAATATCCATAGAACAAATAAGGATCTTATTATACAACAGAGCTGCAAAGAAAAACACCACACATATACTTAATAGGGGGTAGACAGCACAAGCTCATGAGTGCTGTGTTTATGTTGGAAGACAACTAAAGCATGAGGCATGGACTAGAGTTCAGCATAATTCCTCATTGGATTGTTTCTTAATAAGTTATTTATTCCATTGTTTGGTAAAAACTACTAGTCATAACAGGACTGCTGAGTAGGGGCTAATGACTTCAAACCTCTACAGGGAACCTAGTAGGTCATACCTCCACCTTAGAAAACTATAATTTGGTTTCTACCAGACACTTTGACAGCTCCCCCATGCAACAAAGGCAACACAAGATGCAGATTTAGAATTTAGGGCTTCTCTAAGTGTCAGGAACATAAAAGGACAATGCGGGATGCTATCCAAAGCCAACTCATAGTCTCTCACCTATGTCACCAACACGCTACCGTCTGAAAGCAAGGACGTCAGATTCCATCGCTTACCGCCACCCAAGCCGAGCCGCAGAGAGAGAGAGAGAGGAGGAACCGCAGTTTCCACAAGGGGCCCCAATCTGAGCTGCTCACTTACTGTGCCACTCGGCTAAGCCTGCGGTCACACCCCCACCGAGGAGAGCAGCTCACTGGCATCCAGCAGCGGCTTGGCGCCGTGGAGGATGACTGTGCACTAAGCAGCACGCTTTAATTTTTCATGTCTTTCCTTCGTCGGCAATAGCTTCTCATCATCGATGCGGCTCTCGGAAACAACAGGTCCCTCTCAGTAACCTCTAACTGTGCCTTTTCAGTTCGTGCCCCACAGCCATATCTATCACATGACACCACCACTTTCGCTCTTGCTTAGTCACTGGCAGCCACAAAAGGATCTCAGATGAAGTCTGCTCGCCGCGGCTTCTGGTCACTGCACACTTTGCTGTGACCCCACTGTTGCTAATCGTTATGTGTGATTCAGACACTGACATGGTCACTGAAGGTCCTTTGAGATTCTTCAGCAAGAAACGCTATTTTCCATGCCCGAAAATGGAAATGAGTGATAAAAAAAATATTCCAATAGTCAGCGGTCTCCGTTTAAAAAAGAACATTCGGAGGAGGTCTTTAAAAAGCTGGTTCTATAGGTTTTATTTTGTTCTTTTAACGTATAATACAACACATGTAACCGGAAGACTATAGTTTTCCCCTTTTCATGTAAAAATTGGTGTGAATTTTTTTGAAATTAGAATATATTTGCATCATTTCCTCTTCCCTCCTCTTCAGTTCTTCCCATGTACCATGCCTGACTCTCAAATTCACTACCTTTTTCTTTAATTGTAGGTGTGTGTGTGTGTGTTTCTCAATATATAGATGCAACCTACACATTCCATATAATGTTATTTATGTGTATATGATTTCAGGACTGACCACTTGGCTTTAAATCACCAGTTAGGGTTTCCTCCTTGGGGAAGACTATTTCTCCAGCATTCCTTAGTTGCCTGGAATTCTTTGTCTAGAGTTGGGACCCTCACAGATGTCCCCCTTCCTTGTTAGCATGTCTAATGGTAGTGTCCCTTTTCAAGCGTTGTTTAGACAGCCGTGTTGATGAGGCTTCTTGGCAACAGCTTCTCCGACATTTCTGGGAGATGCAGTCTCACAGAAACCCTCCTGTTCTTCTGACTCCTCTTCCTCTATGACCCCTGAAACGTCAATGCAGGAATTGTGTTGTAGATATATCAGCTGGGGATGACATCACAGAATCACCTACTCTACTTGCGTGTATTGGTTGTGGTTTTCTGGAACGGTCTCCATCTGTTGCAAAGACATTTATTTCACGATGGTAAAATAGACCACTTCTCTGTGGTTGTAAGGACAAATATTTAGAATGTAGCTATGGATGATGCTGGTTGAGTAACGTGGCAGTTGTAGGTTCTTCTCTAAGAACCATTGCTTTACCAGCCAGAGGTAGTAGGGTAGGTTTCCAGTACCAGGCACGAGCTGTGGGTTACTGCCAATATGTGAGTGCCACTACTGCACCCTTGGCGATATCATGCCATGCTGGTTGTTACTGTGGACCATAGTTGTCATAGCTGGGTAGGATGATTGGCTGCTTCCTCTCTGCGTTGGTTTGGAAGAAAATAGTTCCCAAAGGGAGTGGCACTAGTGGGAGGTGTGGCCTTGTTGGAGAAGGCGTGGTCTTATTGAAGGAAGTGTGCCACTGAGGAGATGGGCTTTGAGGTCTAATATATGTTCAAGCCCCACCGAGTGAAATAGTCTACTTCCTGTTGCCTGCGTATTAACAGACAGCAGCTCCTTCTCCAGCACCATGTCTGCCTGCTCTCCGCTGTGCTTCCCACCATGATGATAATGGACTAAACCTCTGAACTGTAAACCTCCACTTCAGTGGAAATGTTTTCCTTTATAAGCATTGCCGTGGTCATGGTGTCTCTTCACAGCAATAGAAACTCCAGGACACTCCCTGAGAGGCTGGCACGGTGCCTCTGGTACCATGAAAGTTAAACTTCAGGAAGAAGACTTTGGGGTTAGATCCAGCTCAGATCCCTCAAATCCTGTGTCCAAAGCGTATGGTGTCTTCAGCAACAGGATCTTACTTCCATGCTCTGGGAGGCAACCAAGAGCAACAGGCATAGTTCGTGTTTATGATATGAAATATTTTAAAGAAGCAAATTAGTCAGATTTATAAGGAAGCAGGGGAATATGCTGGCTGACAGTTTTACACGTGTCACCGTGTAAGGGAAGGAGATTATTGACTTCTTCAGGGTTGTGAGTCAACATGAGCTCATCCTCACCCTCAGTTGTAAGTTCAGTTGCCTCTCAACTGAATCCAAAGGCAAACCGGTTGGAGAGCCGCTGAGCTCCAGCTGAAAGAGCAAGTCAATTTCCCAAACAATGCTTTAAAGGAGAACATACTTACCCCTTAACAAATTTCTATATGATTTGCATTTAATTTTGCTACAATGTAGCAAGATGGATGCATATTTAAATACAACTTTATTATTATTTTTATTTTTTTTTTTGGTTTTTCGAGACAGTGTTTCTCTGTGGCTTTGGAGCCTGTCCTGGAACTAGCTCTTGTAGACCAGGCTGGTCTCGAACTCACAGAGATCCGCCTGCCTCTGCCTCCCGAGTGCTGGGATTAAAGGCGTGCGCCACCACTGCCCGGCTAAATACAACTTTATTATTACAGCATCTTAGTGTTCAGGAAGAACAATGTCCTGAGCTCAGATTATGAAGCAGTCACTTGAATCAGACAGCATTGGGTTTTATTATTTTTTTGGGGGGGGGGGACTGATAAAGAAAAATAGGCAAACAGGGCTTAATAAAAAACCAAAACATTTGTCACAAAATAAATACCAGTATCAACACAGTAAACAGCAAGTGGTTTGATGGAAGAAAAAACATCAATAAGTCATGTGTCTGATAAGGGATCAATAAATAGAATATACACAAAACTTTCAAGATGCAGCAACAAAAAACAAACAACCCACCCAATGCATAAAATGAGCAAAGATCTTAAATATATATTTCTCCATAGAAGAGATACAAATGGCTGATAAACACATGAAGCCTTAGTAAGCATCAGTAGCCACGAGGGAAATGACAGTCAAAGGCAGAAGAGATTATCCCACAAGCAAACGAAACAAACAAGCAAATGAAAGCGTGGTTGTTGACCGAGGGGTTCTGTCCCCTCTAGTCCCACAGCCATTTGGCCCCAAAGAAACACACAGAGGCCTACATTAATCATAAACTGGTTGGCCTATTAGCTCGGGCTTCTTATTAGTTAATTCTTACATCTTACATTAGCCCATTATTCTTGTCTGTGTTAGTCACATGGCTTGGTACCTTTCATCAGCGAGGCATTCTCATCTTGCTTTCTCTCTTTGTCTGGATGATGACTGCAAACTGTCTTTCATCTTCCCAGAATTCTCTTGTTCTCGTTGCCCCGCCTCTATTTCCTGCCTGGTCGTCCCACCTATACTTCCTGCCTGACTACTGACCAATCAGCATTTTATTAAAATACAAGTGACAGGGTACAGACCATTGTCCCTCAGCATGTGGTGGCAAGGGTGTGGAAATATGGGAATCTTTAAGTAAGTTAAAAGTATGAAGAAACACAGCCCTGTAGAAAACAGTGTGGTGGTACTGGGAAAAATTCAAAAATAGAATCACAAGTCAGAAAAAAAAATCCCTTTTGGATACAGAGCAGAAAAGGAATTGAGAACATGATCAAAAAGAGAAAATTGTAAGATGTTCATGTTCAGTGACAGCAGTGTTCACAGCAGCTAAAACATGAAAACAGCAATCAGCAGGTGCGTGGGCAAACACAATCAAAAAGTAAGTACATAAATGGAATATATTCAGGCTTAAGTGGGAAAGGTGTTTTGACACAAGGTGAATGAACCTCGGAGACAGTACACTAAGTGAAACAAGCCAATCACAAAAAGACAAATACTGTACATGATTCTACTGACATAGCCAAAATCACAAGGACAGGCAGTAAATGGTGGTGGTTAGGGGCTGAAGGGAAGATGAAGTAGGAGTAACTGGTAAAGCTTCACAAGATGAGGAGTAAGGGGATGGCTGCTGGCGATGGCTGCACAATATTATGAATTATTTCATGCCTCTGAATGATTCATTTAAAAATGATTCTTGAAAATAAATGCTTAAAAAGCATAAAGTCCACAAAAATCCTTTGAGTTAATTTTAATTTTAAAAATTAAAAAAGAAAAAATATATCTTTTACACATATGAAATTTTCAACAAATATGTGTGTGTATGTTGTCTGTGTGATTCTTATGGTATGTTCATGTTATGTGTATCTTAAAGAAAATGTTTGAATAGAGAAGAACTAAGTCATAAAACAGAGAGAGTGTCCTATGTTGTGAAAGTGTTACAGAAAGATCAAACTCCATAGATCTAAACTTTCAGCTAAATTAATATAGGGACTCATACTGATACATGAGTTAATTTCAAACACAGATCAGAATACAAGCTATAAAACATGTAATCAAAAGTCTTCAGATATTGTGATGGTTGTATTAGTTGTCAACGAGACAGGACGTAGGATACCTGGGGGCAGGGCTCTTGCCATCCCTGGAAGGGATTGTCTTGAGTAGGTTGTCTGAGGTAGGAAAAGCCATCTTAACTGTGGGAATCACCATTTCCTGGGCAGGGATCCTGAAATACGTAAGGGACCACAGGTAACATGGTCAGGCTAGCACCATTGCTCTCTGTACCTAACGGTTGATTTGCTGTGAACAGCTGAGCCAAGCCCCTGACGCCTTGGCCTCTCTGACTTGACTATAACTGTGAGCAGGAACAAATCCTCTCTTCTGAGTCGCTTCCAGCGGAGTATTTTTTCACAGAAACAGGAAAAGAAACAGATAGTGACAAAGAAAATTCCAAATCCTCCCTGAGCACTGGCTCCATTTCAGCATCTCTCCATACAGAGAAAGCCCTGGAAGAATGGTCGCAGTGCCATAGAAGCCCTGTAGGATGACGTCATCCAGGAGCTGCTGCGTGCCTCTCCCTGAAAGGCGTGAGATCTTCCAACATGGGGACTAACCCAGCTTCCTGGGTTTTGATTTTTTTCTAGGATTGCCAATTATATCCGAGTCCTTGAAATAATGGAGACATTTATCTAAAATCTCATCTGGGATGAATCCTCTTCTGAGTTACTTCTGGTCACGGCGTTTTATCACAGCAGCAGAAAACACATTAGGACATAAGCTAAATCTGAGTCGTTTACCACCACTACAGTCCCCTAGGACAAAACTAAACAGCCATGTCTGCCCAGGAGTTTCAAATGGGTCATATTTTCCTTCTCAACTTCAAATATTTCTTTATATTTTGTATTGCCTTACAAATACTCTCTCAAAAATATTATTCTCAAATAATAAGAACAACATATGTTAATAATCCTTTCATGATAGAAATGTCTACTCTGGGATAGGGTTAGCTCCCCCATCAAAATGCAGACAAGCAGAGCATTCCACAAAATTTCCTAAGGTGAGCTCTGCCAGTCAGGAGGACGGGGAGTCCTCAGAAAGGATGGCCATCCATCTACACAGAGAAGAGTAACTAGAGCATCGCTTCCTTGAAATGATATCACTTTCTTGAAAGGATAGATTTCATTCCTCTTTATGGTTGAATAAAATGCATGCACGCACACACCTCCATGATTCAATACCATAATATTTATGGGTATTCAGGCATCTCTATTGCACGCTGCTTTGGGGATGTATACCCATGAGTGAGACAGCTGGATCATGTGGTATTCTAGTTTTAGTTTTTAGAGAAGCCTCTGTATCAGGACTAATTCACATTTTATTAACAGTGTCTAAGATTTGCCTTTTCTTCACGTCCATGGTGGCATTTTTTGTTTTTATAAAATCCATTCTAACTGGGGTGATGTAGAATCTCACATCATAGTTCTATTTGTACTTCTCCAATGGCAAAAGTTACATTGGCTGTTTAAAATTTGATCATTTATATTTCTTTCAAGAAATGTCTATTTAGAGCACTTGCCACCAACCCTGGCAACCGGAATACAATCTGACATCCACATGGTTGAAACAGTAAATGGGTACATTTACATTCTTCATTAACTTGGAGAAAATGTTTTGTTTCTCCACATAGTGTGCTGTTGGCCATGGGATGATTGTACACGAATTTTACAATGCAGAGTGATGATCTTCCTATGCCTGATTCAGAGCTTTTATTATGAAAAGGAGCTAAGTTTCATTAAAAGTTTTTTCTGTATATGTTATAATCGTCTTTGACTCTATAAGCTGCTATTGACTTGTATCTGTTGACGTGCCCTTACACCCCTGGAATAAAGCCTGCTTTATCATGGGGCATGGCTGTTTTGCTGTGATGCTGAATCTGATGTGTGCTGTAGTGTGCTGAGGATTTCTGCATCTCTGTCCAGTAGTGTTAATGGATCTGTAGATGCGGTGGAGGTACTGTCAGTGGTAATAGAAATAACCTTGCCAGATATCTTGTAGTAGAGGAAGGCAGACTTCAGAGTTTTAGTTTCAAAGGTTGCCTTTCAATTTTGTGAAATAGTTTGAAAAACATCTGAATTCTCTTTAGAAGTTGGTAAAATTCACCAGCAAAACCATCCCATCCTGGGCTGATTGGAAGACTTGCTACAGGTTAACATCGTCCTTGCTACCTGTCTACTTGGGTTTTTATAGCCTCTTAGTTCATATATAGATCCATAACTGTGCAGATATTTTCTAGATTTTTTCCAAAGTATTTGCATACTGTTCAAAATTGATCTGGCCCAGGTCAGTAATACAAGGCTTCCCTAGTACCCATTTGTTCTCATTTTGTCAATTCTCTTTGGATTATTTTATTTATTGCTCATTTCTGAGAGCAAATTTATTTGAATTTAAGAATTTAAGTTATTAAAGTATTAAGTATAGTACTCAATACTTAAGCTATTAAGAATAACATTCTTATTGTTTGAAGTATGTTCTATTAAAAAGTATAAAATGGACACCCTCTTGACTAACATACAAAATGTAGCTGAAGGTAAGTGTGGTTTACCCTAAACTTGAGGGTTTTGCCAGCCTATGCTTACTGGATGTTTACATTTTACCTCCCATATTATGTTAATGAACAACCTATTTTATCCAACAACGTAATTTATCAACCTTGACACTGTTAAAATTTGGGTTAAATAATTCTTTGTTTTGAGGAGCATTGTAGAGTGCTCAGCTGCTGTGGTCTCTACTCCAAGCAATGCCGTCCCACACCACACACACACACACACACACACCCATTATGATCAGAAGTGTCTCTAGGTATTTCTCAATGTTCCCTGGGAGAGAAAATCCCTCCTGGCTAAGGACTCCAGCTTCACTCAGAAGGCTGAGGCAGAAGTAGGCAGGTCTTGTGAGTTCAAGGCCAGTCTGTTCTGCATAAGTTCTAGGACAGGCAGGACAAGGTAGAGAGACCTTGTCTCACAACAAACAAAATCTTAAAGAACATAGTATAAATTTAAAAGTATCTTAAAATAACTAAAAAGCCAAAAACAAAATAACTATTAATGTAGTGTATCTATGAAGAATTGGGCCAACTTTCTTGTAAAATTTAAATATTTGCTTTTTATCATTGCTTTCATAATAATCTTCTAAAACTTTTCCACATAAACAAGAGCGAGTGAGCAGCTGACATTCTGAAAACATGGAATTTTATTCCCTTTTTTACTATCTGTTGCCTTGGACTGTTAGAGGAGAACAGGCTCAATATGCGGAGTACGTTTGGCATGAAAGAAGAATCTTTTTAGAGGAATCCATTTCAAAGCGGAAAGGAACTTCTGAAGCTCACACACATGCACACACACGCGCGCAAACATTGCCTATTCTCCTTGGGAATTTCTCTTTGAACCCTTCTCTCTGCCTGCTGTTCTAAAGCCTAAGTGATTAATGATGCTAACTGTGAAATCATCTTTCTTTAGATTTCTAGCACTTAGATATACAATATACAATATCCTTTAGTCCTGTGCAGGAGCTAGCATGGAGCATGTAACTCGATGTGAGGTCTACCTTGAAGAAAAGTGGTATGTTTCTATCAACAGTTACAGAGACTGGTTCCTGGAGGCCAGAGTCACTCTCCATATACTAGCCATGAAAGGGAGGGAGAGCAGTGATGTGAGCATCTGCTCTCCTGACTCCACTTTTTCTTCCCCCATGGAAGCCCTTTTAGATATTTGGGTCCCCAAAGATGGTTTTATTTATGCAGACAATAGCTCCACCTGTCCTCAAGAGCCAGCCCTTGAAGAAACTTGGTTTTCTCCCAACAGCTGGCTTCTGAGCATTGGCTTTCAAGCACTGAGCAGACGGACTTGGGTGCATTTAACAACCAAGGGAAGGAATCGCTGATTCTGGCAAAGTTTCTAGTATTTTTTTTTTTAAGAAAATAGTTTAATTGTAGATCATTCTGGAATATGAAGAGATTCTTTAACTACCAAGCTACAATTACAATCTTACCCTAGATGAAATTCTTACCCAAAAAACATCCTGTTTATTACTCTAAATGCTGAAGACTATTTAGCAAAAAGATTCTTTCATCTTAAACCGATTTCTTTCTTTTGATGCCTGTTCAAGGCTCTAGACCAATTCAAGTCCATCAACTAATGCTTAACAGACAAACGCTACACTAGCGGCTTCTGCAAAACAATGTTAACATTAGAATGCTCCTTACGTTTTTTATTGTATCTTTCAACAGACTTTTATTCTTTTCCCCTCCTTCCCTGCTCATTTCCACTTGCACAATCCTGGCTTCTAGCCAGTCAGTCTTGAGGAAAACTCTGCTCAGCCACCCCTACCAGTGCTCCCCATGGTGTGACAGTCATTTTTCTTCAGGCTGTGACAGCTTCTGTCTTCTTCTATATTGCAGTGTTTCAGAGAAATAGGGCCAATAATTTGTGCAGATAATAGGAAAATTTCTGTACACACACACACACACTGCCCCTCTCGAGAGAAAGCTCAATTTGGTACTTTTCTATGCACCATTCAGCAGGGAGGCCATGTGGAAAGCTGGAGAGTTTTGGTGCCAGGGTTCCTGCTTTACAATAAGATCCAATGTTTCATTCGGATTCAGCCTCCTACTATTTGGTTGCTCCAGTTTTATGTCTCCCAACACACAATCTTGGGGGTTTTGCCATTGTGTATGTGGACATGCGTTGTGCTAGAAGCTGGCAAAGACAAACGGGCTCTATGCCATTGTTTCCTGGAGTATTTGTTAGGGAGGTTTAACATCTAAAAACTATCAGTTTTTACAAACTCATTAGGAAGGGTGGCAAGAATGGTAGAAATATCAGAAAGAAGAACACAGGAAACAGAGAAAACAGAGAGGATCTCCAGCCTTACCAGCGTGCGTTAATTGCCTGTTTTAGGAGCTCTGCAAACAAGCCAGCACTTCTGTCCAGATCAGCCTCGCTGGGTGCCTGGCCAGGTGTATTCACCCTCCCTTAGTTCTCCTTGCTCTGCAGAAGCTGAGCTTCTTTCTGTGCCTATTTGGAGAGTTCCTCGGACATCGCTGAGCCACAGAGCTGATGCTGCCCAGGCCTGAGAACAGCGGGGCTAAATCGTTTGTTTAACTCTCTGAACATAAACTTGGCACGAGGGGAAGTTACCAAGCAACTGCATTTCTGACATAAAGCCTTTTAACAGCCTTTTCCATAGAAAGTTTTTTACTGAAAGTTCCCAGAACAAATTCATTCCTAGTCTGGTAAAGCAAAAAGAAGGAAACAGAAGCGGCCAAGGTGACGGCGGGCGAGACAGAGAAAGCCAAAGGGGGGGGGGGGGGGGGGTGGGCAGGAAAAACAGGAAGACCCAGAAATGGGGCCTCCAGTGAGGGGTGCCGGCACCTAGAGGGAGCATCAGAGAAGGACAGTGCACGCTGATCCCAGCATGGCATTTGCTGCAAAACCTCAGACTTGGTTCTCATTTACTGTGCAGAATTATATGGAGTTTCTCTCGGGTATAGTCCCTCACGATCACCTCAGGAATATTTCTGTCGCATGGTCAGGAGAGGAGGAGGCTAATGGGCTTGGCAGTTTCATGGGATGGACAAGACATAACTTGGAAAAAAACTCAACATCCCGGGCAAACCCCCCCCCCAGCTTTGTGTCTGTCGTGCATACAATGAAAGTATTGTTTGTGGAGAATTTTAAAATAACAATAAATCAGTGAAAACCCAACTTGTCCTTCCATTGACACCACAGCTAAAACTCGAAAGCCCAGAATTGCTGGGATTTTAGTTCATACATCAACTCCAGCTACACAGAGCATGGCCCCGCCCTCCTCTCTTTCAATTTACTTCTTAAAACATTGTATTCTGCACAGGAGTCAGTTCAGACAGCCTCCAGTTCCACCGTCAATCCTGACACTTGTGTGACTTGGCAACAGGATCCACTCTAGGGTCCCCGATGGGCTAAAGTCCGTCCTTCCTCAGAGCGTCCAGAATTGGGTTTAAACAGTAGTTGGTGAACACAACACAGAACAAGAGCTCGGCCAATTGTGTTGTTGTGCATGGGCACTTGGAATTCGAAGTTCATGTTTAAAATTTAAAACTGTGGTACCCGGTGCAAGCCGTAAAGTATAACTTTTGCTTGGCAAATGCAAAATTGGAGGTTAAATGTGGCATATTTCCCTGGAAATAAAGTTACTGCTGGAGTTTAATCTTTATAAAGTCTTGGGCTATTTTTTGCTACCAGATTTAAAGATGAGCCAAGAGAACAATTACCACAACTGACTATACATGCGATTATGACAGAGAGTATAAGCAGGAGGAAGCAGGCTTTTAAATGACCTGTCCTAAACCAGCAGTGTGGTTCAGAGATCAAGGTGTCTGCCACCAAGCCTGACAGCCCGAGCAACCCCTGGAACCCACAGTGGGAGGCGGGGACTTAACCTCACAAATTGTCCACTGACCGCATGCACAGTGTGGCATGCACATCCCTAGACATGTGTGTGCACGCACATGCACACACACACACACATACACAATCACTAAATGAATAGCATGAACTAGGTATGGGTATGGAGATTCATGGCCTGTAGCACCTCGGCACAGCCTCCTCTGACTTGTGACTCTATAGACACTGGATCCCCCATGCCTGTACCAGAGCTGACAAAGGAGAAAGGTGGGGGCAAGGCTGCCACCTCTCCCTCCAGACAGCCTGGTTTGACATCCTCTGGCTTTGCCCACAGTCCACCATTCCAGCTGAAACGTTCTTCCATGTTCTTCCTTTCCCTCTTTGCTCTAAATTATGCTAATGAAGTAGAGTTAGAAAAGACCAAATATTAGATACTGGCTTATTGATTTATTTAGTGACTAACTTAAAGCACTGCTTGTCCTGCCGAGCTTGACTTCACTTGCTGTCTGAAGCAGGGTGAGCTGGAGAAGTAGCTGGAACAATGGATCATGCCCTTAACCTGCTGACTGCCACAGACGTTTCTGGAAACTCTTGCTTGCCCGACTCGCCTTGCAATTTTAGATACAAAGTGAGACTACCAACTGGACCCAGAATCAGAGCCTTCAAGGAGCTGTCTTAGCTCCGGTCACCAGTGACGCCTCTTTTCTCCTCCTATGGTGTCAGGGTGATTATTCTACAAAGACCCCATGACAACTGCTTCCTTCTGACCAGTTCAGCCCCAGGGGCTCAAAGAACATTCCCTTACACCGTGCAAGTCTCGGGATCCTTCAATATTCTTTATGTTTTGCTTATGTCCTTCCCATGTTTTATAAGTACTTTAGAGAGGGACTCTAAAGATCACCCAGGTTTTTTGCACCATTTGATTCTGAGATCCTCTATACACGTACACACACATATACACATACACACACAGCGAGCGAGACAGCGAGTTCTTAAATCCAATTTACATCATATGGAAAAATCCTTTCCTATGTCCATTCGAAGTCCGCAGGCACTTTGTCCCTGTGGAGCACCTTATTATGAGTTATTATTACTTCCTTGAGTAAGTGTGGGACAATATCATAGGACAGGCATTTAAATAAATCTGCTGCAGCACAGCCTCTAAAATCCACCCTTCCTTCTTAAATCCTTGCCAGTCCAATCAGGAAAATAAAATTTGAAAGCTGCCTCATTTAACACAAGCCCTCCCCTCTCCAAGGGCACGAGTATTTTTCTGCTTCTTGCCATAGCGGAGTTTAAAAGCCCGCCAGCCAAACCACCTCTATAGACTAAACTCAGACGTTCCGAGATTAATCAAAACTTTTGGTCATTTTTTTAGAGGCTGAATCTTGAAGCTAATGGAAAGAATTAATTCCAGGCAGTATGAACTTCATCCACCCCAATCCCCTGTATGTCACTATCTTTCTCCATGGCAACTATCTCTCCAATGTGACTCAAAGACTATATTAAAATTTTTAAATAAAAGGTATTTGTTATTACTATTTTAAAATGTAAGGCACATTCATTGAAATTCAAAGAATCTTGCTCTCCTGACCTTATATTTAAAATGACCTGAATGTCTTCATAGTGTGAGAACTTGGCCTCTGACTGCCAACCAAAGTCAACCAAGAAAACAAAGAAGGAAATCACGTAATCTTCTACAAACAATTTATCAGTCTGACCTGCCCCTGACGTGGTGGCACAAAAGAGAACTCAGGGGCAAATAGGATGCAGACGATACAATTACCATGACTAATCTATATTCATGAAAACAGGAGCTACAGTTGAACAAAACAAAAGCAATAGCAATAATAGCTAATATCCATGCTCACTGTGTGTGCTAGGCAGTGATAAGGGGTTTTTACGCTTTGATTTATCTATTTCTTAGAACAGTGCCAAGAGTTGGATCCCTATTGCAATCCTCAATTTACAAGTAAAGAGACTAGATTCAGAATGTAAGGGCTTTGCCCAAGGTGGCACAGCTAGCAACTGTCATACAAGCACACACTGTCTGGCTCTGGCTCTGCTTTTCCTGCCACCACAAGGCCATTGCTGGACCTTGTGAATACAGCATGTTTAATGGTGTACAATACAATCAGCTTAATCATAGTGCTTGAATTCCACCTAATATCGATGTCTTTCATGATAACAGAACTGAAAATATACAAAAATACACAAATACTGACATAGTATTTGTGAGGTCAGGACAGCAGCACCAACAACTTGGGAAACTGTATTATCAGGGTAAAGTCGATTAATAATCCATCTCATTAATTCTGAGTATTTGGAAGGGAATCAAGAATCCCCTCATGAGCTGGCTGACCGTCTCCACACCTCTCCTCAGGAAAGACTGCCTCTACATTCAATTTGTGGAGCTTACAGAAACTCTGATACTTATCCTCAAGCTTGATCCTAGGTGAGGAAACACTTACCCGGATGAGATTTGGAGTCTACGGTGCTGTATATGTCATGGGGGAAATTATCCAAATCAACTAATATTTATTCAACACCTGCTACAAATAAAACCACTGTGGAGAGTTAAAAATAGATTCTACATCTTGATTCATGTTGGTCCCAGCCTTCGATGATCTGTATAATCAAGTATATTAAATAAAGAACAGACCATTAAGGAGGTGGCTCCGTGGGTAAAGCGTTTGCCACCCGGGCTTGGGGACCTGAGTTCTACTTGTCCCTAACCCCAGGTAACAGCTGGATGTGATAGCACACATCTGTAATCTCGGCACTCCCACAGAAAGATGGGGAGGTAGAAGTGACCAGAGGCTTTGGGGCCAGCTGTAGGAAGCAGAAAGTGTAGTGATATTCATTTGTATTTTAATAAATAAAGCCTGCCTGAAGTCCAGAGAGTAGAACAGCCGCACTGATCTCCTTAAAGACAAGGCAGTAGTGGCACACACCTTTAATCCCCAGTAATCACACTAGTTTGCCAAAGAAACCAGGTGGTAGTGGGGTGCACACCTTTAATCCCATCACTAGGGAGGAATATAAAACGGGAGGAGACAGCTCAGACACAGTCTCATTGTGAGATTCCTGGAGGCAGGATCGCCATTTTGGACTGAGGTAGAGGTAAGAGCCAGCAGCTGACTGCTTTGTTTTGCTGACCTTCAGGTTGAACTCCAATTTCTGTCTGTATTTTTTTTTAATCATGCTGCAAAGGAAAAGAAGGCAAGGATTGGTATCTACATGTCTTCTGACAATTCATACACACAAACACACGTAAACAAAGAGTAGAGGGTTCGAATTCTCTAAATGCTCAGAAGAAAAATTAGTGAGTTGTCAGGCAAGGTTTCAAAATAGGATTTAAAAGAGAAATTGGCCTAAAGGAATGAATATGATTAAAATGTAGGCTGGCAGTAGTGGCGCATACCTTTAATCCCAGCACTCAGGAGGTAGAGGCAGGCGGATCTCTGAGAGTTCGAGGCCAGCCTGGTCTACAAGAGCTAGTTCCAGGATAGGCTCCAAAGCTACAGAGAAACCCTGTCTCTAAAACAAACAAAATGTAGTAAGGACAGTTTATATCAAGAAATGATAGAATCCTTCATTTTCACATTCACCTGAGCTTTAGAGCTGAAAATCTTAACTCTAAAGCTTTATGTGAGGCTACAGATGAAGCATAGTTGGTAAAGTACTTGCTTAAAGCATGCACATGGTCCTGGGCTTAATCCCCAGCACTGAATAAATCAATATGGTGGCACATGCCTGAAATCCCAGCACTCAAGAGGCAAGAGGATTAGAAACTCAGTGTATTAGAATACACAGTGAGTTGGAGGCCAGCCTGGGCTACATGAGACTAAAACACAAATGAAACTGTAAGTTAACTATAATTATTAAGAACCTTATTCCTTATTAGAGAGCCATGTTCATGCCACACACGTACCAATCTGCTCAATTCAACCCAGGGATCTGCAGGGAGAATGCCATGTAACCAGAAGGCCCTGTCCATCATCCCTCTCAGAAACCAACTAGAATGAAGACAACATTGTTGACCTCGATGAGGATGGGTACCTGTCAGTAGAAATTGGCTTGAGGCTACTAACTCATTTCCCTATGACCAGAGAAGTCAATGCACAGAAATCCATTTTGATTCCAAGGTGGATTTGCATCTCCTTAGAATCCCATGGACTTCCACCCATTCAGCTGAACTGCCAAAAACCCTTGATGTTCTGAGTAAAAAAGGGTGTCCAATTGGGGATTTAAAAAAGAAAAAGGAGGAGGAGGTTGTAAAAAAAAGTCTCTGTTCACTTCTCAGACTCCATGTGGAGATACTGAGCTGGTTCAGGTCCCTAGAGAGAAAGCACCCTTTCCAGTTTCCTTTCGGTGCTGGTCATGATTCACGATTTGGGGATTTACGCCGTGAAGCCTTAATTCCTGCTGCAACTCTTCCCAACAGAAGCACAGCACAGGAGGACAGGGCGCATTTGAGATTCTGATAGAAGCAGTGTCGACTTGACTGGGGGGTTCTGCAAATCAGAATTAAAATCTGAAGGGAGATAGATTAAGTTACTAATTAATTATGGTTTCCCAAAACAACCAGCACTGTGTGACAAATATGAGGGAGAAGCCAGCCAGGAAAGCTGTCATCATGTGCATTCGACTAGAATTGGAACCCATGTCTCACAGGTACAAATGAGATGCAGGTTTAGCGCGGTTGTCTCCTCTCAAGGGATTCCAAATTCTGAAGTGTTACAGCATATTCCCCGGGGCTGGGAAAGGCCGGGGATGGAGAAGAGAAAAATGTCAATGGAAATTAGAAGTTCAAAAAAAGTGAAGGAAAAATTGAGTGAAATAAACGAGTGTTATAGGTACCTACAGCCAGGGACAGAGCCAGGAACAAGATTGAATACTTTAATGACATTGAAAATGTTTAGGTCGCAGATAACAAAGTCTTGAATTGTATATAACATTTTTTTCTATTTATATAGTACTTCATACCATGAAATAACCTGATATGGCAGAGCCTAGCCAAAGAGCATCTGGTAGGATTCCAATTCTACAGCCCCAGGGTTCTCTGGGCTTTGCTTTCATCATCAGGAAGAAGGCAGAATGCTTGTGGAGGTCCTAGCATCGCATTAAAATATGACAATATCTAGAGGAGAACCAGAACTTCATCCTCTGTTCTTTCCAGGAACTGAGGAAGCCTTTCTCAGAAGCCCAGAGCAGACTTAGCCCTCATTCCTCTTCTGGCTTATTTCTACCACATGGTCATCCATAACACTAACCACAATGGAAGACCCATGATTACCACGACAGCTTCCAAATGTGGCCCTCAGACCATCAACATCCACTGAGACTCACCGAGAATCTCTTGAGGTGATGATCAGCAATCTTCGTTTTCACAATATTTTCAGGAAATTCAGAAACACCTGAGTTTGTAAATTATAGGTGTGCATTAGAGTGGAATAAATTTTAGATCCTCAACCACAATGATAAGGTTACTGATCAAGAAACTAGCAACCAAGACACACCATAACCATTAAGATGACCAAAAGTCAGCACATTAAATGAACAGTTTGGTGCTTGTCCTTCATTTTTTAAAATTTCTTTCTGAGACTAGCTACATATCCTGAAATATTCCTGCTACCAAACACCTGAACGTGGATCGGCTTTAACTCAAGTAGCTACTTCCTCAGTTCAAAGTCCTGAAAATTCTGCATAAAATATAATCAATGATCTTTGTAAATACATAACCAAACTCTCAGGAATTAAATCCCCAAAGGAGTAATACCAGAAACAAAATTTCAAAACAGCTACCCAAAGTTCTGTTAATCTTGAAGTCATCACCAGTGTCAGTAACAAAGGACTTTGTATATAAATGATTTTTAATTATTTACTTTACATATTGGCCAGTTTCCCTTCTTGATCTCCTAGTTCCCACCCCCATTCCACTTCTCCATCTCTGTTCAGGGAAGGACAGGCCTTCCATGGGTATCAACAAAACATGGCATATCAAGTTGCAGTAAGACTAAGCACCATCCCCTCCCCATGTATTAAGGCTGGGCAAGGTGACCTAGTATAAGAAGTAGGGTCTCAAAGGCCAGTAAGAGTCAGAGACAGACCCTGCTGTCACTGTTTGGAGTCCTCCAAGAGAACCAAGCTACACATCTGTAACTTATATGCAGCATGCCTAGGTCAGTCCCATGCAGGCTCCCTGGTTGTCGGTCCAATCTCTGTGAGGCCTATGATCGCAAGTTAGTTGATTCTGGGGGTTTTCTTGTGGTGTCCGTGACCCCTCCAAGTCTCACAATCCTTTCTCCCACTCTTCTGCAGGATGTCCCCAGCCTAATATTTGGCTGTTTCCATCGGTTGCTGATAAAGCCTCTGATGACAAGTGGGAGAGGCACCAGTCTATGAGTAGAGCAGACCTTATTTAGGCATATTGGAAGAAACAACTGGAAAGGAGTCACATTTCAGGGTCAGGTAAGGGAATCTCCCAGCAATCTACAAGGATGACCCAGCTCAGACTCCTAGCAAATATATATAGCCTAGCACATATATAGTCTGAAATGGCCATCTCCTGTGACCAGGCAAGTCTTCAAGTGGAGGAAGCAGGAATCCAACCCAGCCACATAACCCTTGACCTACAGTCTGCCCTGCCTATTATATGTGCTGGGGGGGGGGGGGAGGATAAAGGTGACCTAGAAATTGAGGGAGTGACCAGCCAAAGCCTAAAACCCACGCCAGGAGAGTAAGCCCATCCCTGATCCTGCTTGGAGCACCCAGGACCCACAGGCAGGATGACCCAGAAGAGCTAGGATAGAACCAAACACGATTGGAGGAAGAAAAACAAAAGACCAGAAACACCAAGATTCTTTTTTTTTTTTTTTTTTTTTTTTTTTTTTTTTTTTTTTGGTTTTTTGAGACAGGGTTTCTCTGTGGCTTTAGAGCCTGTCCTGGAACTAGCTCTTGTAGACCAGGCTGGTCTCGAACTCACAGAGATCCGCCTGCCTCTGCCTCCCGAGTGCTGGGATTAAAGGCGTGCGCCACCATCGCCCGGCTAACACCAAGATTCTTAAACTGAGCCAGAACTATCGAGGTCTACTCTAAGATCAGGTAGACTGGGAACAAAATCCACTCATAAGAAGCAGCAGCAAGAACCTTCTCTTAATCAGCGGTGGGGTGGGGATTTGGGATAACACCCATGGGAAATCATAGCACAAGCCTGCCTTCCTTTGTGGGTGTCTGAGGCAGGGTCTAAGCTCCCTACACAGGCAGGCAAGCAGAGAAAACATAAGAACTCCTCTTCAGTGTTACCGCTTACATCCACGCTGAGGAAAAGCAGGGTGGGTCCTATAAAGACCCATCACACGTCAGTGAGAGAACAGCCTGAGTCGGAACACAGGCTACAGAATCCAGGCAAAGCTGAAGCTTCTCCCAGTAGTCTGGGAAGAATCTTATAATATCGCTATAGGAAGGGAGCCTCCAGAGCGCCCGCCTTGGGTGGAATGTGAATTCTGCCCCTAACATGACACAAAGATTTATCCCCATTCTTTGCTACAGATGGGAAGACAACGGGCGACTGGACAGTTAGGTGCTGAGTGAAGCTCTTATTTAACAGTGTGGGAAGAATGTTGGATGAAATCTTTGTGCATTTCCTTGCTTTGCAGTCTCTTCACGTTTTATCATCCAGCTCACCAGTTAGATTTTATTTCACGACACTGTCTAACATTTCTGAGTTTAGGGTAGATATGTAATCTACAAAAAAATGCCACCAGTTTGTACCATATCAAAATATGATTCCAGTATTAGAAAAGTGTCACTGAAAACAGGCAATAGTTTGGCAATTACTGAACCTTGAAATAGACCTGAGGACGAGGTTTGGGTAGCTGAAAATCAAAATGCTATGTCAACCATGCCCGTCTCCATCTCAATCCACTCCTAAGAGAAGCGCCACTCCTTCCGACTCCGGGCATTTCCAGGAGGAGTGACTCTCTTCCTTAAACCTGATGGCATTAGAAAGACAGAGTAGCTCTGAAGTCAGTCCTCTCCTGACCTCCCCTCTGGGGAACTGACGCCTGGGTTAAGAGGGAAGTCAGAATGAGGAGCTGGAGTTGTACTTTCTGGTCAGTGTGGGAAAACAGCTGAAGAGAAAACGTAGAAAAGGAAAGATCTGGGCTCAGAGTCTCAGTGACTCTAGACCATGGTCAGCTGTGTCAACCTTTTTCTCTTGGGCCACCAACCAGCTCACAAATCATGACGTAGAGACTTCTTATTGGTTTTGAAAGCTCAGCCTTAGCTTTGCTCTTTTCTGGCTAGCTCTTTTAACTTAAATTAACCTGTTTCTCTTTATCTACCTGTTGCCTCAGGGCTTTTTACCTTCTTTCCATATATCTTACTTTCACTGCTTCTCATGTCTGCCAGCTGGTGGGGTGTCTGACTTTGGGCTCCAGGGGTCACCCTTGTTCTCTCCTCCTCTTTTTCTTGTTTCTTCTTTCTTTTTTGAGCCTAGAGGTATCCTCCTATTTATCCTCTCTGCTTGCCCCACCTATCTTTTCTGCTGCCTAGGTATTGGCCGTTCAGCTCTTTATTAGACCAATCAGGTGTCTTAGGCAGGCAAGGTGAAACAAACGCAACCCATCTTTACGTAATTAAACAAGTGCAGCATAAACAAAAGTAACACACCTTTACACAGTTAAATATTCTGCCGCATAAATAAATGTAACACACCTTTACACAGTTAAATATTCTGCCGCATAAACAAAAGTAACACACCTTTACACAGTTAAAGTAATATTCTGCCGCATAAACAAAAGTAACACACCTTTACACAGTTAAATATTCTGCCGCATAAACAAAAGTAACACACCTTTACACAGTTAAATATTCTGCCACATAAATAAATGTAACACACCTTTACACAGTTAAATATTCTGCCGCATAAACAAAAGTAACACACCTTTACATAGTTAAAGTAATATCCTGCCGCATAAACAAAAGTAACACACCTTTACACAGTTAAATATTCTGCCACATAAACAAAAGTCACACACCTTTACATAGTTAAAGTAATATCCTGCCGCATAAACAAAAGTAATACACCTTTACACAGTTAAAGTAATATTCTGCCGCATAAACAAAAGTAACACACCTTTACACAGTTAAAGTAATATTCTGCCGCATAAACAAAAGTAACACACCTTTACACAGTTAAATATTCTGCCACATAAACAAGTCACACACCTTTACATAGTTAAAGTAATATCCTGCCGCATAAACAAAAGTAACACACCTTTACACAGTTAAAGTAATATCCTGCCGCATAAACAAAAGTAACACACCTTTACACAGTTAAAGTAATATTCTGCCGCATAAATAAAAGTAACACACCTTTACACAGTTAAAGTAATATTCTGCCGCATAAACAAAAGTAACACACCTTTACACAGTTAAATATTCTGCCGCATAAACAAAAGTCACACACCTTTACATAGTTAAAGTAATATTCTGCCGCATAAACAAATGTAACACATCTTTGCCTAGTTAAAATAACTAGTCAGATGACTAGTCTACAACAGTCAGCTGACTCCATTGCTTTTTTTAGGTCTGTGGCAAAACTGACACAGCACAGCAAAAAATGCAAGGCAGATGAAAACTGCTTGGGCAGAAAGAGCAAGGAGGGGGTCCAGGAACGAGATACCCCATAAAGGCATACCCCAGCACCACTCCACTCTCCACCAAGGCCCTACCTTCTAATACCCCCATTGGATGATGAGCTCATCAATAAACAAATCTACTGATGAAGTCAGTGACCTCGCAATGGGTCATTTCTCTTCCCCATTCTCAGGGGACCAAGTCTTCAACACAGCAGCCTTTACAACCATGTCCTAACCCAAACACAGCAGAGATCCCTTAGGCCAGAGAGAAGTCATCACACTTGCAGATTCCTTGCATTTAGAGACAGCTCGCTGTATCTGGGACTACTGTTTGCTGTGTGGAAAGGAAACACAGAAGCACTCATTGTCGTTGTATATAAATACCAATTATGCATCTTATTTAAGAAACAGTTGTTTGTCTGAAAGTAAACTAGATAAAGGAGAGGAGGCTCTCTTCCCCTGAAAAGTGATAGCTTGTTTTTTAAATAAAACATGTGTGGTCTCCTTGATTACAAACTTGGAATTGATGGTGGAGAGAGGGGACTCTGGAAGGCAAATTAACTTTGCCAAGCCTGAGCATCGGCAGAGATTTCTGTATCCACTGCTTACGAGAAAAAACAGGGAGTAGCCACAATGACAGTTTTCCTACTCACAATTCTAGGGCTCCAAAGAGGACCTCGGCGCTGTATTTTTCTTAGCAGAAATGCTGCTGGAGATTTTTAGCAATGAGGTAACTGTTGTTTTTATAATTGTCATCCTGGACTAGAATCGGCACACCTATAGTCTACCTGCCGTTACCTTAAAGGTCTAACCACAGAAGCCCAACAGACAGCATTCCCCATATGCTGACTTAAGCAGTGTTACTGAGCAAACCTGCTAATGCCAAGGGCCAAGGACAGCAGCACACATACCCCTCCCTCGTGGTTAAACAGTTCATTCGAAAAGAAAATTGAAAGGTATCTTGATAGAGTCCCACCATGTGTTCTCACCCTCTGTTCAAGGTGCTGTGATAAAATGTCCAGACAAAAACAGCTTCTCTAACTAAAGCTAGAACCAAATTTAGGGTACATCTACATTTTTTCAGTTGACTAGGTCGGGAACTAAAGGCCATTACAGCAAGAACAGACTCTTGTATCAAACAAACATGATGGCCATTCAGGAATAGCTGTCAATCTATGCAAATGTATTTGTAGAAAAGAAAAAAAAGGAAAGATAATGTTTATGTGATATAAACATAAATTTCTTCAAAACCCCTACAATTTCAGTATGTGGAGACCGAGGAGGAAGGTCATGAGCTGGAGACTAACCCAAGTTATATCCATTGAGACACTCTAGCAGAAAAATATTTAACACCAGGTGACCTTGATGGAGCCTGACTATCTGCTGTGGGCATCAGAAAAAATTTTGTCGTATCTAGAATAATAATAGCTAATAAGAGAACTAAATTTGTCCTTAAATCTCTCTGCTGCGATCTTTGTTCTTCATTTTCTTTTTAAAATGTTATAACATTTTATTATTTATTTATGTGCATGTGTGTGGGCACAGGTGACACCACACACAAAGGTAACAAGCAGTGGGAGTCAGTTTTCTCTTCCCACGGTGTGGGTCCTGGGATTAAACACAGGTCCTCAGGCTTGGAGGGCAATGTCTGTCCCCGCTGTGCCATCTCTCAGGCCCCCTGAATTTTAATTTTCCACTTTTCCTACCAAACAGTGCAGTGGTACAAAGGGACCTAGGACACTTTTCCTCTAACTCTCTGAGATGTTAACACCTTCTATATCCATGTTTGATGGAGGACTCTCATTTGTTAATAAAGAAACTGCCTTGGCTTTTTGATAGGGCAGGATTTAGATATTAAATGTAATATCACAGATATCATATATTATATATACTATATATAGTACCACATATATATATGTGTGATTAAGAAATTAAGATATATATACATATATACATATATATATATATATATATATATAAAATTAAGAAAATGACCAGAGAAGAATGACTGTTTCACGGATTGCTGAGATTGGACCTACAGTAAATAAGGTGGGGATGAAGGACCATTTGTTCACTGTTTGAGTCACCATGGAATGATCAGGGGAGGAGATTCCCCCTTCGAGTAGCCTCGGTGTGCACAGAGGAGTTGGGAATTCAATATCTTCACTTCCACACAGAGCAGAGAAGGAAACGCCGGGCCTTTCCCTCACTGATGATCCTGTCTCCCTAGAAACAAATGCCAGCACATAACTGGCTCAGCAGCCTTGTGTAAAACCAAACGACATAGCCAGGCAGGAATGGAGGGAAGAACACACAGAGTGCCAGGCAATCTCACTAAGCTACACTGTGCGTCTCTCCAAACCACCCTCCCTCTGCAGTAATAGTTCACCCTATTCTAAGGAATGAGGAAATTATCACTTAGAAAAGCACCCTGATTTCCCTTGTGTAGAATTAGTGCATATTACACAATGCCGCGTGGACTTAGACCTACATCTAATTCTGAGACTCACACCCTTGTCTTTCACGGGACTAAAACCTTGCTGACATCGCCGTGGCCATTTCTGATGTTCTCGTGGCACTGTGTTTCCCTCATCCTCTCTTCCTGCTGCACTCACTAGTACGCCAAACCTAAGTATTTCACACCTCCTCAAACACTTTCTCCTGGTTAGGGCTCCACGGGCACTGGACTGTTTCACAATAAAACGCCATGAAACAGTTAAAGGTGTAGCTATTTCCTGCTATAAAAGGACACGTGACAGAATGCCCTGCTTCTCACTGGCAAGTGCCAGCACTAAGGCGGGGCTTCGTGCCACAGCTCGTCAGTTCTCCCGAGCTCACTCGCTCATTCTTGGTCCTCACCACCTAGTTAGTCTTGAGAACGCGAGCACCCAGATTCCTGCCTTGGCTGGTGATTTCTTGAAAGGAGCTATGCAAGGAAGAAGACAACGAAATGCTAAACGAAGTGTTAGCATGCCAAGAAAAAAATATTAATACTGTCTATTTCAAATGCTATGTCCCCTGAAAATATCTTTGAACAATAAATTTGACTTTAGGCAAAGAAAAGTTAAGAACAATTACTATCATCAACCTTGCACTATGGAAGGCTTTAAAGGAAGTTTAAGCAAAAGATAAATAATACAAAATAGAAATGTAGATCTACAGGAGACATGAAAAGCATTAAAAAATAAAATTATGTGGAATACAGTTGTTGCTCAGAATTCATGAAGAATTGGTTAAGGATCTCTACCAAATGCAAAATACCATGGATTCTCAAGTCTCTTCAATGGAATAGTGTTGTCTTTGTATGTACTTTACAAGCTCGTGTGTGTTTGTGTGTGTGTGTGTGTGTGTGTGTGTGTGTGTGTGTGTAATTTTTTCATTTAATTATGTGTAGTGTGGTGGGGATTATTCACGTGAGTGCAGTTCCCGAAGGAGGCCAGAAGAGGGTGTCAGATCCCCTGGAACTGGAGTTACAGTTAGTTATGAGCTCCCCAATGTGGATGCTGGAAACTGAACCCAGGTCCTGTGGAAGAACAGTACATGACCTCACCGTCTGAAGCATCTCTCCTGCTTACCTCCTGTATAACTGAAATAATGTAAATGCTATATTAATAGTCATTATGTTGTACTGTTTGGAAAATAATGACAAGAAAGAAGTCTGTATGTGTTTAGTACACATGTGTTTTTCCCCCAAACACTCCAGTGTAAAGTTAGCTAAAACTACAAATAATAATTATGTAAACAATGTAAGTCTACTGTTATATGAGAAATTTGTCATTAAAATATCCTTAGGAGAAAAACTGACTACTTAAAGAGCAATATATTTTGAGATTACACCACACATAAAAATAAAACATAAAAAAATCACAAAGACTAAGAGAAAATGATTTGAAATTTGTTTGATTTTCACATTATATTTCAATCTTACATTATATAAATTACGTGAATATAAATATAATGTTATCTATATATCCTGTAAACAGAGCAAGGAAGTAGCAGAGTAATCATATAAGAGATAAAGTGGATAAAATATTAGTGCTCAATGCTACATACTACTTAAATACTAGATATTCTACTCAAAAGAAATTAGACAAATGAACAGATAGTAGCTAGCTAAAACAAATAGAAAACCACTTGGGAAGCTAAACCCAATTACAATAAATATGAAGTAACTGAGCATTCCAATTAAAAGGCAAAGATTTTCACAATTAGAAAATAAGACCCAACTACATGCTGTCTTTAGGACACTCTTTAAATACAAAAACACAGATAGAGAGAAAGAATCATTATATAAAGATAAAAACATTAGAGGTTGTCCCTGCCTTTCAGATTCCTGGATTCAGTAAAAGTAATTTCAATTTTAAGTAAAAGAGATTATAATGCAAAATGTATAGTATTAAAATATTTGTGTATATATACTATTCATGTATGTCTGTAAAATGTCCATAAACAGATTACATTTTCGGTCTGAATTGTTAGCAAATTTCCCCTTACGAACCACCGTTTTGTTCCCAATGACATCTCCAACAGCTTTCTGTGAGTAAGTTGCTACCCTGCCATGGATTCACCCCGCCTCGGCTCGGCTGCACGTACCCGGCAGGCAGCACTGGAAAGGCCGTGCAATGGATTTCCAGCCTCCCCAGCATGCCTTCTGCAGCTCTCCTCTAGCACCTCCATGAAGACGCCTCGTACTCCTCGGCTCTGTTTCTTTCCTCTCCAGACAACTTAAAACCCTACTAGCAGCCATGTCTGTCTATCATTCCCCTCGTCACAAGAGGTGACAACCACTGTGTTTTCCCCTGCAGGCTAATGACCAACAGTCTGTTCCCAGCAGAGATCAGTGTCTTTCTAACTGGACTCCTTGTAAAGCCACAAGATGTCAGTGTCCCCAGAGCGAGCTGTGCTGACTCGCTTTCATTATCGACCCCATGTGTGGAAGAGGGATTTGCCACTACACGGCCAAAGGCCGCATGCTGTCAACCAAGGACTGAGGCCTTGACAAAGACTGAGACTTCGCACCTGCTTGGGCTCCAGTTCCTGGTCCAACCCCAACTCCAGCCCAGGCTCTCAAAGGAGTGCAGACTCCATGATAACCCATAGTTAAGGCTTCTGTCTGCCATATAAAGGCTTCTATCTGCCAAAGTCTGGTATGACCCTACCCTCCACATTGTCTGCAAATGACTGTTTTTATATTTTAGTAAAGGAAGTTCTGTTCCTAACCAGGAGGCAGTAGAGGACATTACTAGTGATATTAGTACACAATTAGCGCCACTGCGTATTATTTGTCTGTTTCTTTAAATTAACATTTAAAACCTAAGGCCCTTCGCAGGCAGTAGCTATGCTGTTTAAACAAGTTCACAGTAAAGCAGACGGTCCTGGGTCACTTCAGGCTCCAAGGAAACAGTTGTAGGTCATGTAGCCAAGACACAGAGAAATGGGCCCTTATACATCGGTGCCTAAACAAAGTTTATTTCCTCGGGAGGGAACACGAGCTATAATAGAAAAAAAAAAAAACTGTCTCATAGAAGTTGAAATGAAATAAACGAAATAGGGAAATGAGGCAAGGGACAGTGGAAGGCAGGAGAATAGCAAATGGCCAATTAAATTATAACCAGGAGAGGTAAATCCTGGTGTCCCGGAGATATGGGAAAGGACAAACACAACAAAGGCAGGCATAAACCAGGCCTGTCAATCAAAACAGAGACCAGCCTGCACTATGCCATGCCCCTTAAAAACTGCCCTGTGATAAAATACAGAGCAAAAGGAACTTGGAGAAGAAAGGATGACTTTTGCTGAAAGACTACTGCAGTCCACAGAGGGAGGCTAAGGTGTGAGCCTGGAGGCAGGAACTGAAGCAAAGGCCATGGAGGATCCCGTGTGCTCCCTCAAACATACAGGCTAACCTAATGAAGACAACTCCTCGACTGGGGTTCCGTCTTCCCTACAGAGTCTAGTTCATGTCATTGACAAAAGCAGACTAGCGCATCATCCAAACCCTTCCTTCTCCTAAATTCCATGACAGAAAGCCCCAAATATCTGGGGCCCTTAAGAACCATCACTCATGCGGCCTGCAATCACGCTGAACCGTGTATTTCTGACCTGTAATTTCCCTTGGGCTTTTAGCAAGTTTCCTCACCACTTTATAAATCTATGTGAATCTTTGTTTTAATTCCTTGAGCAAGAGGTCAAGAACCCGGTCCTTAAACATGGATGCTTCTTGTGTTTCGATTAAGCAATCTTTTAGAATTTGCAAGTTTTAAGCAAAAATGACAATCTTCATAAAGTAGGAACTGCTAATCAGACCAGTGTGGTCAAAAGAAAGAGGGAAAGGATTCTCTTTTTATGACCATTTGACTGGACTCTGAGTTCCACAACTTGAATTAGAGTCGGTGTTCAAATAAATATGGTTTGTTTCCTTTTTCTTTTACCTCCATTCCCCCAAATCAGAGCTTACTCTTTTAATATTATTAAAGAAGCCATAGTAACATTTTAAAGTTTGGAGTTTCTTATAGCCCCTCTCCCTTCAATAAACGTCTTCTGTCTAAATAACGGCTGTTGCTACTGCCCCCCTCCACCTAGGTGGGTTCCTAGGCCCACCTTTCTCTGGAGGGTGTCATGAAGACTCCAGGGGATGTCCTGATGCAAGAGAAGGCAAGGCAAGACCAGTGCGGCACCCTAACAGGTGAAGCACGAAGCAAGATGGAGCTACAGGCCAGGCCAAATTTAGATTCCCTGCCTGTTGCCTGTTGTCACCGGTGCCAGTCAGATCAAAGGCTGGAGATCCATAAAACTCCCATTAATTTTACAGGCCATCATTACCACAAACGAGGTCAATTTTTACAATTGTAGGTTTCACCGTAAGCATTACCCACGTTTCTTCGTGCATCCTAGCCTGCCTAGCTCTAATCCCTCCCCGTTCCCACACATACAAGCCAGACATGTTTGCAGAGCTTCAGCTTCCTTGGCACTTGGTCAGTGACAGTCATGCTCCCTGAGACCAGAGCGAGCGACAATGAGCTTACTTTGTTCTCCCTGGTTCAGGAAGCTCATTGAGAGGTGGGGCTGGATTATCCCAAAACCTGCCCAGCCAGTTCCTATTAAACCAGTTCATCAGAGACACTGTAAGAGCACAGGGAATGGAGCCTGAGGCCAGGAAACCAAGGTTCTTTGCCATGTATTTTCTACTTAAATGAATCATTTCACACATTTAAAATTCGGTGGAAGTCTGATGTCACATTCCTCGGCCCACTGTGTGGAACTCCTGGGCAGCTGGTACAGGCTACCCCCTTGCTCCCTGGCTCCTGTCTTTAAACTGCAGCTACAAACCCGCAGCAATAAAGCTAGGGTTTCCAGGCCTTATTCTCCAGTCTCCCATGAAAATTTATCTTGTGAACAAAATAAATCCAAATCCTTTGCCAGCGAGGGCAAAACAAAACACAGAGCCTTACCCTGGAGATTCCACCTACCACTCCGGGATGAAGAGAACTAGCCTTGCAGAGAAAACAGGCCCTTTCCCAACTATTCCCTACTATTTTAGCTATCTGGGAAAAAAAAAAATCAGGTAAGACATTTGTGAGAGTGTTTCCATCAAATAATTGCTCTCACTTATAAATTCTCTCTTCCCCAGTCATTTGAAGCAAACACATCCTAGCCTAAAAAGAAGTCCCTGTTTTGGGTCACTCTAAAGGCCTGATAATAGTAGGGACAGATACATTAGACCCGTTCGAGAATCTTTCTGTGTGGAGCCAAGTGCCTCCAGGGCGTGAGGACAATCAGTAAACAATGTGCTCTGGGGATGGGTAAGCCAGCTGGGCATCACCAAGGGGCACTAGTCCTCCACTGCTTCCCTCTCTTCCAGGCATGAGCTCCCACTGACTTCAAAGCAGGCTTTAAAAATGGATTAAAGCAAAGACCATATATTGACTTCAAAGGAAGAGCAGCACAGAGGCTCTCTCGTGGGAGAGGGGACAGAGGTGGGAATTCTGCTCCTCTTAGTCAGCCACGCCTAATGGATTCCACCAGCAACCACACACATTCAGCTAGAAGTGCATTATCCTCCTTCAACACTGCTTTATGATGGCCATAGTAATAGTTATTCATTCTAGGAAACATTAATATCTGTTCTAAGTACTGCAATATTATTACCACGATGTTACATGCTACCTCTCCTTACTTGACAGTAAAAGTTTGTCATGCCAGGAAAAGAATACTTTTTATTGTGTGCCATAATGTCACTGTGGAAAATAATAAAAGAATAAAAGGATTATTCTTGATAAAACATAATGTTTATTTGTTATCTGCAGTCGAATATGCCTATCAGAACTTTCACTACCAAATACAGTTTCTCTGTTCGTTTGTTTGTTGTCTGAGACAGACTCACATTATAGCCCAGACAGCCTTGAAATTGCTATGCAAGTAAAGATGGCCTTGAACCTCTGTCCCCCTGCCTCCACTTGAATGCTGAGATTACCAACACGGGCTACTATGTACAGTGCTGGGGTCAAACAGAAGGTTTCGGGCACACTAGTCAAGCACACTTACAGTTGAGCTATATTTAAGTAATGAAATATAATAAATTTTCAACTTTAAATTCAAATGTCTGCTATGCCTGTTGTCTCTATGATTATCAGTATATCCTCAGCGCCACTTCAACACAGATTCAAATAACTGAGTTTTCGTGACATTAGAGACTCTGAAAACAAAGTACACTCCAAATGAGATTGGTCTTCTCCATAAAAACCTTCAGACTCATTCTAAAACAATAATTATGACTAATTAGGGGGCTCTTAAACAAGTATAGAAACTTAATAAAACTCCTACCAAGCCCTCTTACCTCATAAGGCCTCTAATGTTCTGCTCCAAATGGAAAGGCTCAGGGGTTTTCTGGAGATTATCACACCCACCTAACACCTGCTTGCACTGGTATCCGGCTAGATCCCCCCCGCCCTCTCCCTCTCTGTGTCTGTCTCTCTCTTCCTTCCCCCTCTCTCTCATGAGTGCGTACACACACGCAAACACACACACACACGTAAAAACACACATGCACACACACGCACATGCCTGCGCACACAAACACACACACGTACACACATAGACTCACACATGCACACACATGCACTTTTTATGGCATAATCATACATGAAGTCAAACCATATTATCCAGAACACAGAACAGGGGAAGGCACAGAATGCTGTCTCCTCCCCACAGTTGAAAGCAGAGCTGAACGTGTCACACAGCTAAAATGAAGAAAGATCAGACAATGTCACACATGATTAAATGCCACACGGGCTCTCACCAATGAACGAAAGCCACACATGGGACTGCCACCTCTATTAAGTCAGAATAATGAGGAGAAAGTATTGTGTTAAGATGAAAGAAAGACTCAAAAGGTCGAGGCAGATACAAAATCCAAGCCTAACTTCAAATTATAAGACAACGTCAGAACGTAGGAAAAAAATTTCAAAACACAAAACCATGTGGCCATCCTCACATTGCTCCTCCCCTAACACAAACGCACACATACAACCCAACTGTAAGTAACCCTAAAACCACAGTCTCTTGATCCTCAAACTTTATCTGGGTCAGAGTACCAATTTTCATTCACAATTAGAACCGTGTTAGTTAGTTGCATTAATATCATTTAGCTTAATTTAAACACTAATTTCCTTTGTGTTTTATATATTTTACTCGTCTGTTCAACAGACACTAACTGGAAAGTTATTATAGGGGAGGCAGAGCAGCTGGGCCTGCAGAGGAACTCACACACAGCCTATGATCTCCAGCCACAGGACTGGTGGACAGCATGCGGAAGCCTGTTACAAGCAGAGGGAGGTGTCTTCTGGAGCCATTGAGAGTAAGGCACGGGTAACCTTGTAATGTTTCAGAACCCTAGTCCTGAGGGCTGTTTATAGAATTGTCTAGACAAAGGGATGAATGGAAGGGAGGGGGTACCCAAGTTCAAACAGATTCTAATAAGTTTGGAAAACACTTGCTAAACCAAGCTGGGACAAGCACTGTATCGTAGAGCTTCTCACTATTTCTCGCGCTCTAGTCTTAAGTGGCAAATTCCAAGAAAGAAGTAATGCATCTCTCTCAGACATTTGACCAAGGGCCACTCTGCTTTAGACCGCAAAGCCTCTCATGAAGCCAGTGATTTACAGAATACTTTAGAAAGCTCTAGCAGGCTTTGAGCTTGTGTTGAAGATACTGGGATGTTTGCGTTTATGGGAAAGAAGATACACCAAGTACAGCCAGGAACTCTTGCCTCCCTGCAACGTGAGTTCTAAACCAACCTAAGCTACATAGCAAGCTTTTTATCTCAAAACAAACAACCGAAGGTAAGATTGAAAGGTAGGGTACTGCCAGATCATCAAAGGCTGTGCCCTACTACTGACTCTTCCCCTCTGGAAATGCCTTCTCTCGCAACCCTGGTAAGACAAGTTTGAATGACTAGCTCAAAACTGGCTTTACCGCTTATTGACTGCAAGATCTTCTTGAAATTATTTGACTTTTTCGTTCTCTTATTTTTTATCTATAAAATAGGGTTGTTCTAAGGAATCAATGAGTCTATAAATCTAAACTTAAATTATGATGGCAGACATTAATTATCAGTCTACCTGCTTTTAATTTTTAAGTTAACAATGAGGTATTAGATGTCATTCTGCTATTTTTGAACAAAGTGTTTTCATAATCTCCCTACCAACTCTGCCACCACCCCACCACCCTTGATTCCCCCACCCTGCCCCCACCCTAGAACATTCCACACCTATCTATTTGAAGCCTGGCTTCTTCTCCCACTTGAATGCTCCTTTCTGCCTCGATCATTGCAAAGCTCTACCTTCTCTTCAGATTCCTTAAAAGCATACTTTCCTAAGGCTTTCTCTATCCCTGTTTCTCTGCTGATTTCACAAGCTCTCCTCGGTGAGTGATTCCATTTCCTCAGCATGACACAGGCCATGTCTACAAGCTTAGTCCTGATATTTCTCCAAGGTACGACAGAGTCTTTCCAAATGCGACCTGAAAATACCCACCTGAAATGCAACACTTCCGAGACTGTTCTCAGCACCTTCTCCTCCTAACCTCCCTGCCCACCGCACCATGTATCTCATGACCACGCACACAGTTGTGCGGGCCAGAGAGCCTGGAATTGGTTTTCATCGTTAAAACTCTGCCAACTCCGAGCTGCCCTCCACTATTTCCCTGCCCACACTTACTTCGTCACCTTGGTTGGTTCTCTTTCTGGACTGTCTCCTTGATGACCACACCTGTTCACTCCTGCTGCAAGATAAGTACTCCCAAATTCCCACTTACAAAGTCGGCTTCTAATTTGTCTCCTTCTAACTGACCCACAGCATTGTGACGTTTCTTCTTAACACTGGTAGATAAAAATATACACTTACGGCTCGGGAGTCAGAGGCAGGCAAATCTCTGTGAGTTCAAGGCCAGCCTGGTCTACAAGAGGTAGTTCCAGGACAGGCTCGAAAGCTCCGAGAAACCCTGTCTCGGGAAAAAAAAAAATTATACATTTATGGAATGCCATGTGATGCTTTGATATGGGCTTTCATTGTGCAATGTTCAAATAATGGTAGCATACCCATCTCCTCAAGTGTTTATTCGTTATTTTTTTGGTGAAAATATTCAAAATATTCTAGCTTTTGAAAATATATACAGTACATTGTCTTTCTCTGCAGTCACTCAGTCATGCAACAGAGTGCAAAACTCCCTTCCCTTCTGTAGCACAACCTGACACCCACCCATAACTTACGCTTCCCCTCTTCTACTCTCCCCAGCCTTAGGGAGACACCACAGCACCCTCCACTCCTGCTATCTTCTTTTGCAGATCCCACACGAGAGAGAACATACAGCGTTTGTCTTTCTGTGCTTGACTTATCTCATTTAACCTGTGACTAGGCTCTACCGGTGTTGTCAAAAATGTCAGGATTTCATTGTTTCTGTGCCTGGATAGTAGTCTCATGTGTGTATATGTGCCCCATCTTTCATTGACATTGCTCCCATGTTTTGGTTATTATGAACAGTACTATAATAAATATGGGAATGCACATGTCTCTCCAACAAAATGAGACAATCCCCTTTGGATATACACCCAAGAGTGAGGTTGGTAGACCATATGGCTGCTCTATTTTTAATTTTTTCTTGGGAATTACCATAATGTTTTCTATACTGGCTGCAGAAATTTGCATTCCTGCAAACAATGTACAATGTTTTATTTTTCCTCACATTCTCGCAAACAGTTGCTATGCTCTGTCTTTGAAAAGAACTTTTTTGTTTTAGATTAACATGTGCCAGCTTCACATACTAATAGAATTCAGGGTCACATTACAATATATTCCTATAACTTGCACTGAACCAATGCAGCCTGTCTGTACCCACTCCTCCTTCCTTCTCCCGTCATTTTGATAACAGACATTGTAACGAAAGGGAAGTGATACATCATTGTTTTACATACAGTTCCCTAAGGATTGGTAATATTAAACAACTTTTCATGCTCGTGTTATCCATTTTTATTCCTTTCTTTGATGTAGAAGTGTTTCTGTCTATCTGCTGTTTCATTGGTTAATTAATAAAGAAACTGCTTGGCCTGATAGGTTAGAACATAGGTGGGTGGAGTAGACAGAACAGGATGCTGGGAGTGAGGGAGATGCCTCAGGCAATTGTCATGCCTCTCCTCTCTGGGTTAGTCGCCATGAAGCCAGCCACCAGGTCAGACATGCTGAATCTTTCCCCCTTCTTCACAGCCTGCTGGTCACTCCTTCATCAATCTAGCCTCCTGAAGATCAAATGCATTCTTCTGAATGGCGAGTCTGTCTCTATACAGGTAGAAATGGGTCACTGTGTGTCCCCCTGTCATAGCACAATGTTAGGCATAAAGTTAACATTTAATAACCATATATGGAAAGGTGAGGAACAGGAAAGATAAAGGGAGAAGAGAGAGAAGAAAGGGGAGAGAATTAAAAAGAGAAAGTCATAGATAGGAGTGGAAAGAGAACCAGTCTGTACATCACGCAGATGAGGAAATTTCCCGTTAAATCAGAGCAACGACTTGCCCAAGGCACCTTCACAGCACTCAGCTGGGTCTCTGACCCCAGGCTCAGCCTTATTGACTTGACACAGTCGAAGCATCCTTCTGCCTCTTTCTGACTCGGTTTTATCAGTTTGACCCTCAGAAAACGATACAGAAGATCACATCTGTTTCATGAAGCCTTCTTCACCTATTTCAACCCACCATCACCTTCCAGTCTACTAAGAACAATGGTTAAAAGATCATTTTAATATCTAAAGAAACACAAATAGGGGTTTTCATAGGTTTATTTACTTATTTTTTAGAAAAGACTTTCAGATGAATTTTTAACACATGAAAATTCTCTTTTAAAACCCACGTAAATTTCTTAGAGACTGAGGCTCAGATATCTCCCTTGTGGTGTCTGTTGGGCCATACAAAACAAGAATGGTTATGATTTAGTTATTATTCCTATTTCTGGCACTCTCTTCCCACAATCTCCTATATTCCCTTTCTATGTCTCAATATTAATATTTAAGCTATCATATATCTTCCCTCCACAGAAATCAAATGGAATGAATGTAAACAAGGTGAATTGTTGACTTGGTTTTACACCTTCTGAAATGGGTTGAAGCTAAACCAGAAGTCGCGATGAGTCACTCTCTTTGCCTGACACAGGAAAGAAGGGACAGTTATGAAAGAGAAACAAAGAGTGAGACAGGTTCTGCCAATACTGAAACCATCCCTAGTCTTTGTGTGCCAGCCAATCTAGAAAACACAAGCTCTAAGCAGAGATCTAACACTTACTCACACTGATGGCCTTTATAAGAGCAATCTGGTTTAGCCTTGGGAGAACTACTCACCCTTCAGTTGCTTCCAGTGAAGCAGAAGAATGTATTCCAGTTAGTGGTCTCCCTATTCCATTTCACCGGCCCTAACAGAGCCACTGGTCTCCTCCCTAATCAATCAATACGTTATTTATAGTTGAGCCTCTAGGCTGTGCAATTGGAGCCATTGCAGGGCTCTGTTACCAGCTACACATTAGGAACAAGAGTTCCAGTTTGTAGGGAATCAAACTCAGCCTTTATTGGGGGGCACATGGAATAATGAAGCCTTTAAACAGTTTGGTGAATTTAGCATAAGTGTTTTTAAGAACCCAAGCCACCAAATAATAGTCCTATTTCTACATGATGTAAAGCAATGGCACTGAGAGACCTAGAAAGCCTCTTCTAACTGTGGGAAACTAAAGTCACCCTCCTGAGTGCATCAGTTTGTGACCTGAGCTGATTTGTCCACTGTCCGGCAATGTTTTACCAGCTACCCACTGGACAGACGGTAGACACTTCTGAACCGTGAAACCTGCCCTACAGGTACAGTACATTGTATGCATTGGGCCCACAGTGGAAGGAAGCAAACCAGCTTAGAGACCACAGTCATGCAACAGCCTGGCAGAGCTGCCCGGTCATAGGGAGTAAGGCTGAAGGCAACTTACGCATTTCGTTTTGCTTTGCAGTTTTAAATCATGGAGAACAATATATAGAATTGTTACTGATGTTTGAAGCAGGCCAACAGTGCAAGAATGAAGTCAGTGTTTTAAACAGGTTATCCTCGCCTTTGCCTGTCTGAAAAAAAGATGATTTTTCAGCTTCGCTGAATAAACATGGCATGTGGTAACAATAAGGCAGCTCTTGAAAGAAAGAGGACGGTATTCCCCGGATTAAGGACAGTCACTGGGAGAAGGTTGCGCCAGGCTAAGGTCCCCACTGCTGTTTCTCCCCAGGTTTACTGGAGAAACAGTTCCGAGAATGTGACTGCTGTGCACACCTATCTGGATTTTTATCAAGCATTTTACCCTGCTGATGGACAGATAAAAGTACAGTGGGGATCCTAAGGACCCATCTGCAGTTGCTGGTTAGTGTGGCCTCGTGAATCTGAAACGAGGTTTCTGGGCCTCCTGCCTTCACTGTTTCTTGTCTAGTTTAGACAGCAGGTCACTCCCTTTAAGTCATTCTCAGATCCATCCACCCTCTCGCACTTCTCCGCACAATCTATTAACACTCTGGGCTGTTTTCCTCTAGGTTCCTGCAAGGATCAGTCGCCACATCTAGTCTCTAAGGACTGTTCTCAGCAGTTTAAGAATATTTGGTTTTCCCTTTGTTAAAGTTCCTCACGATGTGGATTTTATATCTACCTATGAGCAGCATGACCTGAACCACATTACTAAACCTTGATCTTAAAAGTGATTTTCTCCTGCCTTTAAAAGCCAAATTTCTCTGGCATGGCACTTGAACTTCTTAATAACCATAGCCAGGCAACTTCCATGAGGCAACGGTTTGGGGATAATGCGGTTTTTGTTTTTGTTTTCTTCACATGGGCTATTTTGTTAGCTGACATATCCCTAGGGCTCAAAACTGTTTACAATACATAGTTGATGCTCAGATGTATGTTGCTAGCCCAGCAAGATGGCTCAGTGGGTAAGACACTTGCCACCAAGGCCGATGACTTGAATTCAATTCCCAAGAACTCCACGGTGGAAGGAGAGAAGGGACTCCTCTCTCAAGGCTGTCATCTGATGGTGGGACACACGGCCACACACACACGCACACAATGTGTGCTGGATGATCAACCCACAACCAGGACACCACCTCCCTCTTCCCCTGCCCCTCTACCTTCGCCCTTTCAGTCCGCAACTCAGTTTCCTTTTCAGAACAAGGTCCATAGCGGTATCCTTCCTTTCGCGCGGTGCGCGTCCCTCTGCTGCCCCGCCCTTCTGCCTCTCTCATCCTAATTTCCCTCAGGACCCAGCTTTAGAATCTTTTCCTCTGAGAGCCCTTCCTCAACCCTCTGTCTAGGAAAGGCCCTCCCGATGCTTGCTCACAGCAGCCTGCTCTTCCCGAAGTTCCCTCAGGCCTCACCAGGCTTCAGCAGCGGCTGGATCTCCCCATTTCCTTCCCCACCAAGTCGACTGTGCTGTGACCACACTTAGCCCTACGCTCGGCACCCGCTCGCCCAGCACACTGTCCATCCTGGACTCCATATATGCTCTCGGATTGCACATAAAATGTCACGGTCTCTAAAGCCGAATAGAGAGATGAAATGGAAAGATAGCCCCGCCTTCCTCTGTGGTGGATCGTGCTGAGTTCTGGACACTCAGTGTTAATGTGAACACATCCCCCTCCGGCCCAGAGAAAAGCAATCAGTAGGTTAAGAGTACCAACCAAAAAACTGAACTAGTTCATCCTAGAAAAGAGAGAAGAATGCAGGGTGGCATGGAAGATAGGAGAACTCTTAGATTGTCTGCAAGAATATTAAACATGCATGTGCAAGGGTTTGGTTGAATGAATGGAAGGAAATTGAGGATAACAGCTACGGGCTTTTATAGTCAAAGTTATCTGAAAATAAGCCTACTGTCTGTGGAGCACTGAGTGCCCTGTCTCCAGAGGCGTTCACCATGGACCAGATTACAAGTTGATGAGGTGTAGGTGGGCGTGGCCATTCTTAGCAGTAAACAACAGAAGAAAAGTTGGAAGGATTCAAGTATCTAAATAGCTCAGTCAGATGAGAGAGGAAATCCAAAAATGGCCCCAGTGCATATTTCACTGAGCTAGCGGAAACTCATCCTTCACCTCCTCACCCCCTCTACCCCTACAAACCCCATGACAACCTGCTCTCCTTGTCCTGCAGACTAGAGGGCTGAAGTAGGACGATTAAGACAAGGTCCGTGGCAGGAAAATTAAAATACAGAAACGCATCTAATGGCAATGCGTTTATATTTAAAAACACAGCAAAAGTAATAAAGTGATATTGGAATCAATTGTTAACCTTCTATTTAAAAAAAGCAGAAATATATCCACTTTAATATCAGGTGAAGAAAGATCTGATTTTGTTTTTCAAACCAAATAATATCTACTAATTCACAAACTTAGCTCCTTATCAATTTAATAACTAAAATTTTGACAAGGAAGCAAACTAAAAACCCCATGAACATAAATAAACACTTCCAATAACTTTATACTCCTTCTTTTAAAAGTCTTATATTTATTATGTCTATGAGTGTTTTGCTTACATGTACCACATACGTGCCTGCTCTTCACAGACTCCAGAAGAGTGTACCAGATGCCCTGGGACTGGAGCTATGGATGGTTGTGAGCCACTGTGTGGGTTCTGGGGATTGAACCTGGATCCTTTGCAGGAGTCTCTAACCACTGAGCCATCTCCCCAGCCCTTTCACATATGGTCAAGCCCCACTTCGGGAGGCTGCATGCAGGGGGTCTGATGTAAACCAATAAGATTCTAGGTGACAAACAGTGATCTGGGCTTTGTAGTCTGTTGTTTTGTTCTTCCTTCAGGAAGGAAGGACAGTCTCAGCTACCAAGTCTGAAGATGTATTTCAGCCTTTTATTCAGCAGAGTTTTCCAAGGGGAATGGGACCTCTGTTCCCAGGAATAATCTAAAATTCCTTCTGAATAATTCATGGTCTGACTCAAAGCAGCCCACTATAGACAACTCTCTGATGCCTCTAGAGTACCAGTACTTCCCTCTAGTGTACCCAAGTACTTCCCTCTAGTGTATCTGGGTACTTCCCTCTAGTGTACCCTGGGTACTTCCCTCTAGTGTATCCGGGTACTTCCCTCTAGTGTACCCTGGGTACTTCCCTCTAGTGTATCCGGGTACTTCCCTCTAGTGTATCTGGGTACTTCCCTCTAGTGTACCCTGGGTACTTCCCTCTAGTGTACCCAGGTACTTCCCTCTAGTGTACCCAGGTACTTCCCTCTAGTGTATCCGGGTACTTCCCTCTAGTGTATCTGGGTACTTCGCTCTAGTGTACCCAAGTACTTCCCTCTAGTGTACCCTGGGTACTTCCCTCTAGTGTACCCAAGTACTTCCCTCTAGTGTACCCAGGTACTTCCCTCTAGTGTACCCAGGTACTTCCCTCTAGTGTATCCTGGGTACTTCCCTCTAGTGTACCCAGGTACTTCCCTCTAGTGTACCCAGGTACTTCCCTCTAGTGTACCCAGGTACTTCCCTCTAGTGTATCCTGGGTACTTCCCTCTAGTGTGCCTGGGTATTTCTTTCCCCTCAGTCTCTTGTGAGCTGTGCTGTGATTTTTGTCCCTAGGATACAACTGTGACACCTTGAATTTAATAACTATCACATTTGCCATACAGTCTAAACATACACAAAATGTGTTTTACAGCTTCGATGGCCACTTTCGACTGTCAGTCCCAACACACACACACACACACACACACACACACACATATACACACACACCATTTTCTAATCCAAATATGGAGAAAACCTTTTTACTTTCTAATTAGAAAACACAGCGATTGATGAAATACACAATGCCAGTTAAAGTCAACGTTCTACAATTTAGGGGGCTGAGTCTTGAGGACAGATTGCCTTGCTTCCACAGTAAGTTTCTTAAAGCCTTTGCACTGTGGTCAGCGAGCATCTGCAGAGGACCAAAGCTTTGCAATGGCCCTGCCATGGTTGCCAGCACTCACAGGGAGGAAGAAGAGGCGGTCATTAATTAGTCTGATAACGCCCATAAAGAATTAACCTCGAAGATCCACAGCATCAGATGTAGTTCATGAGCCACTTTCTCAGTAAAGGAGAAGCTAGCAGTGAGTAAAATCATGAAATCTGTCAATCAGGCATTGAACCACTTTCTATGGGCAAGGATAGGGCAGGCAGGGAGGGCACGGCACATGAACAGGCCACTTTTCATGAAGACAGCACAGAAGGGTGGAGAAAGAGACAAAACGATGGGGAGGCCAAAATCAAGGGACTGCTTTTTGATGCGAATGACTTTGCTTGGTGTTTTTTGTTTGTTTGGAGAGATTTTTGAGAGTGGTTACTGTTGCTGAAGATTCCTGTACATTGTATAAAATGTCTCACACCAGCAGAGAGCGCTGCAGAAGCTTAGTAAAGCCAGGTCCATACACAAAAAACCTCTAAAAAGATACCAGTATGCTTTAAAATGTAAATAGGTTTTTAAAAGAAAAGAAAATGGGAATAGACAGGTGTAGAAAAAAATAGTTTATAAATAAGAAAAAGTCTTTAAGCAGGGTGATGGTGGCACATGCCTTTAATCCCAGCATTTGGAAGGCAGAGGCAGGAGGATCTCTATGAGTTCGAGGCCAGCCTGGTCTACAAGAGCTAGTTCTAGGACAAGATCCAAAGATACAGAGAAAACCTGTCTCAGCAAAATAAAAAAAGAAGGAAAGAATGAATGGAAGGAAGGAAGGAAGGAAGGAAGAAAGTCTCTGAAGAAAAAATAAAACAATATAAAAAGAATGCTCCAAAGCCACAGAGAAACCCTGTCTCGAAAAACCAAAAAAAAAAAAAAAGAATAAGCCTCATAAAATGGAACCAACCTGTATATTTTTTAAATGTCTTAACTTCAAAATAGAAGTTAAAAATAAATTATGTTGGGGAAGAATTTATGCTTTCATTTCCATAGAAAATGAAAAGCTTGGGATTCATCCAAAGTTGATAGAGACCAGATTTGACTGGGGAGGACCCTTTGAAAATCCTGGCTACATACATAAAGAAAAAAACCTAAAAAGCCTATAAGACAGGATAGATAGATAGATAGATAGATAGATAGATAGATAGATAGATAGATACACAATAGACACACACACACACACACATAGCCTGCTCAAACATAAAACAAAAAATCATCTTTAACTGACTTGTGCACACTGCACATCCCATATTTGTGTTAATGCAGATCATGTATGTTACCTTGGAAAGTTTGTGTATTTTCAGAAAAAGGGGACCGGTCACCCATGAAAATGGGTGGCCCAGATAATCCAGCCCCTCAGAGCATCTCTGCTGCAGTTTCTTCAGAGTTCTACATCCAGAGCAGCTTCAAGGCTGCCTGCTGAGATGGTCCAGACTCACAGACCACCAGCAGATTTCAGGTAACCCTTACATTTTCCCTGCACACCAAGACTGGACACCCACTAGATCTCCTAGGACTTGAACAATATCCTAATTTTCTCAGGATCCCCCAAAGATGCTGTGCTCCCAGACAACAGGAAACAGTCTAGAGAACACAACACCCACATTCCCAATAGATGGACTGGGTGGGTTTTGTTGTTTGGTGGGTTATAGATGTTTGTCATGGTTTAGGGGGATTGGTTACAGGTTACTATTTGTCATCATCAGAAAAACAATTGAACAAAGATTAGATTCAAGGATCTCTTTCTAAAAGTAAAAAGGGGGGTATAATATAGAAATGATAGAATAAAGGTGTATATTGTTGAGTCTACTTTTGAGCAACCATTTGTCTCAAATATTTTACATTGGCATGGAATTTTATATATTGATACAAATTTAATTTTTTTGGAATTTTGTAATAATTTTGTATTATATGTTTCTCTTTCTTGTTTAAGGTATTGTGCCCGTGCCTCTCATTTTACAATGTAATGTGAATTTCTAGTCCTTAAAAGTTATTACTACAAACTATTCAGAATAATAAAAAATGCAAGTTAGTAGCCAGTCACCTATAACAATCAAACTTGTAGTCACATCAGTTATGTTTTCAAGGTCAGAGATAAATTTTAGAGAGACAGGCAATCTTCAAACACTTCAGAAATATACAGAATATGGCATTTAAGATGTTTTAAAAGGATAAGGCTTTTTATGACAATGAGACAGGTCTGCTCCTGGCAGCACCAATCTACTTCAGAGATGATGATGGGCATTGAAGAACCTCCATATGGCGTTTGCCTTCTTTGTGGCAAAATTAGCTGCTGGGCAAGAAACTTCCCTTGCTTCAACTGTTGACAGTACACTACTCAAACTGGACAAGCAGGACACAAAAGAAAGTGAATGCTAAACTTTGCCAAGACAAGGTGGGATAGTCCTTCAAAATTCCTACTTCACAGAAAGGTCTGTCAGATATGCTAGGCCTGTAGGCCAAAGATGGATGCACCAACATTACAGAGGAAATTTGGGTGACTGTCCAGGCAGCTAGCTGTCTTTGTCATTTCAATAGATTTGGAAGTTGCTTGCTCTGCACTTCCTGTTTACTTAGCTAACATATCCTTCTTGTGTCTCTGATGGAGTTAAAGATGAGATATTTATACTTACAGTTTTCTTTGCTAGCAGATTCAAAACAGAAACTCATAACAGAAGTATAAAATTAAGTTTGAGAGACATGAAAGCTCAAATTGCTTATCTACAAAAATGTTTTAAGGTCTAAAAAGGATAGTTTTAAGATGGTAATTCAAGCTATGATAGAAATGGTTTAGGTATAAAACTTTAAATTCATCAAGGTAAGATAGATAATAGAGTATTTTTTCCAAATATGTCAAATACAAATGGACTGGACATTGTGAATGTAATTCTTACCTGATAATGCTTTTATCATTTATAGTTTTATTAAAGTTAAAACCTTTCATTTTTATTTTGAAAAAAATGGGGGAAATGTTGCAGGATATTCCTGTATACTGTGTAAAAATGTATTTCTGTGATTGGTGTAATAAAAAGCTGAATGGCCAATAGCTAGGCATGAGGTATAGGTGGGACTTCAGAGAGAGCTCTGGGAAGAAGAAAGGTGGAATCACCATTCAGAAGCAAAGGAAGCATGACGTGTAGAAGATGCAGTAACAAACTATGAGTTACATGGCAACACATAAATTAATAGATATGGGATAATTATGAGATCTAGTTAGAAACAAGTCTAAGCTACTAGCCAAGCTTTCATAAGTAATAACAAGTCTCCATGTGGTTATTTGGGAGCTGGCTGGCAGGACAGAGGAAGACTTGTCTACAGGCTACAACCGAAGGAGAAGGACCAGGGAAGATGAGATGTTTGAAGCTGGCATAGAGAAGGTTTGCCCAGAGGTTAGGAAGCCCAGGAAGTTAGGAGGGGTCAGTTAGCTGAAGCAAAGGCAAAGATACCTTTTCCCCAAGAATGGAGGAAATAGTAAGTAACAAATAACATGAAATAGGCTTGGGGTAGCTGGGAAGTGAAGGATTCTCACCTTATAATCAATGGGGACTTGATAAAGTAGAGAGTGTGACCATCTCTTGGAAGAAGTTAGTTAAACAAAGAAGAATGGATTTCAGATAAAAATTTGGGCTGGAAGTTGGAAAGATGGGGACAGGCTGGGAGGCCTGTCTGGTGATCCAGATACCCCAATAGCAGTACCAACATGAGACTGAAAGTTCCCTAGGTGTTAACAGAAGCTGGAGGAGGATGCCCACAGGTGAAAGGGATTAGGATTGTGCCAAGAGGTTAACTGGTCATATGAGACAGGCATTACATGGTCAGGTCCAAAGGAAGGCTTAATGGGTTTTGAAGTTGTCCTTGGTGACAGGTTCCCCTGAGAGACCACGAAAGGGAGAGAGCTAGTTCCACCAAAAAGATACCCCTGTGCACTGTGGAAAACTCCTGTCTACGGAAACTCTCTCCTTAGTCTCCTATAAAGTAATAGTTAGATGAGTAACTTCCTGTCTTGAGGTGACTCACTAGACCCAGTTACTGCCGATGTGTATCTTACAAAATCAAGAGAAAGATAAGAGCAACTCCGGAAGCAATTAGGGAACATGGCATGGTGGCTTCATATGGAGCAGACCCAAGTCAGATGGTGAGGACGTCCTGGTAAGGATAGATGTGAGCCTGCCTCCGCCCTTGAGCTAACTTGGGCACAAAGATTAGCTTCCTCCTGCCTATAGAGCCAGTCTAGAACTTAGAGCATTTGTAAATGGATTGATCCCTGTGTCCATTACTTTTTATAACTGTCTCATTACTTTATGAATTAAATACCTGACGATTCCAGAGTCAAAGCATGTTGGGGAACCTGAATGGACCAACTACATACAAAAGAAACCAAAACATTCTAAGTACAACCCTGTCATGGCTGACATGATTCTGTTTATTGTCAACATCTAGAAAAGTGATCATCTCACCAACTGTGATAAATGATTCAAAGAGCCCCCTCTTCACATTTTTGGGGGGATTGAAAGTCTTAGTTCCTTTGAAATAGCTACAATTTACTGGGAGTTGGCAAAGTACAGGGATGCGAAATGGAAGGGAGAGGGAGAAGATGATCTAAATAAATGTTTTTCAAATGCTTGGGAAATACCTCCAGTGTAAAAGAGCAAAAGAAATTACAGCTCTTTATTAGGCAATAAAATGCACAGTTACTCACTTCCCTTAAACTCTCTCCTTTCTGTGGATGGAAGGGGACAATAGTGGACAGATACCACAGATATAGCTACAAATCGACCAGCAGCAACCATAGTTCCCAGTGTACTCAGACCTTGTAAGATCCCTGGTTGTGTTCTTGTGAGAGAAAGTTCTATATCAACTTCTGGAAGCCCAGGGAGAACGGAAAGGAACTGGCTTTAATCTCTGCATTAACTCAGTTCTCCAAGAATCTTGTCTTGTTTATCGTTCCTTTTCTCACACAGAAGAATAATCTGGATTCGTCGTCTCTGCCTCTCCACCCAGGGAAACAGTCACTTCCCTTTACACTCAACTTTTGAGGTTTCATTTGGTTTTGTTTTTCTTCTCTCACTCAGACTAGAGACACAAGGATTAGCAAGAAAGACAGTGCCCTACCCTAACCCTGCTCACAGGCTCACAGGGAAGATGGAGGCTGCCTCTGCAGTACCTTCTCTGTCAGTGCATGTGTGTGGTGTGTGTGTGTGCACGCGCGTGTGTCTGTGTCTCTCTGTGTGTCCTTTTCTATGGAATTCTCACAGCCTCCTTGCCTCCTTAGGACCCACACAATTCACTTTTCCAACCAAGCGTTGCTCCTCTGTGAGCTCCTCCTCTACTTCCCATGAGGACTTGCAAGCTTGTTTCCCAGCGTCCCCCAGCCATCAGTGTATAAGTGGCCCGTCAGCGGTCAGGGTCTTATTAATTGTTGAGTTTGTTTTCATCTGTCTTCTCACCAGAGCAACAAATTCTACAACAGAGGAAAGCATGTTTGTCTATCTATTTGTTTGCTTGCTTTTTCTGTAGTTCCAGTGCCCAAAATAACACTGCCGCTACTATTGGTTTAACAAGTGTGTGCTATCTGGTCTACGTCTCAGATAAAGACTCCGTCCGTTAATGTGATCACACTACAGCTATCACGGCCATCTCGGTTTCGTCCTGACCTCTTACCCTATTCTGGCAATGTCTGAAATACCGACTTTCTCTTCTCTCCGACTCCACACCACAGCCTCAGCTCAGCCTGTGTCTTTTCTCTCTCGACCTGTCACGTGCTCATCAATTTTCGTCCTCTCCTCACTGACTAATCTTTCAAACTAATGGAGAAGTGACTCTCTAAAGCGCAGTCCTGATTGTGTGGCTTCCGCATTCAGTAAGATAAAAATCTTAACTCCTAGCCGCAGGTCTGCATCATTTCTTCAGCCCACAGCCTCTCTGTCTGCCTGATGCAGCAAATGTCTATTTATTCACCCTCCCCAAGTCACAAACACCACATTTGTTCATACTTCCCTGTTCACATTCCCTGTTTGCCCTACCAGAACGTCACCATGAAGCCGCTCCCTCTCCTCCCAAACACATAAACCTGCACAGCACATAGGTGCCTGCCCCTCGTCCTGGTCCTTGCAAATCCTTAGTTAGGGCGGGAGCTTTTTCCAAATGTCAGCGTTATGCTGAAGCTTTCCTCAAGCTTGGCAGAATTCACTCATTTCCTTCACATGGTACCCATGTTATTTTGGTTTAATACACCAAATTTTAAGTGCCTCTAGAAGGTCATACACCCATTGGCATCTATGGCATAATCTTATTCGTCCATCTAATGAGCACAAATTATACAGTGCTGACAGAAGAGGCTCCAACTGGACAATTTCAGCAGTGTTGAAGATGAACATCAAGTCTCATGTCCAAAACATTCCAAAGAGAAGACATAAACACTTAACCTGGATGCGAGGGTCCTTGCTGGTCCACAAGCAGAAAAACAGACCAGTGAATCCCTCAAGGGTGCTTGTTTTCTTGAATAATTCTCACAGCATTACTGTGCTCCTGTAGCAAGTCAATCAATGTACTGGGGGTTTTTGGATCTAATAGCCAAGCAATCAATTCATCTTCATAACAGCCTGTAAGTTAGACAAATCATTCTCATTTCAGGGTTGAAGGAAAAGCAGCTCAGGAAAAGGCTTGCCCAGACTCCTATAGCCCAAGAGCACCCCACCGACACAAGAAGCCTGCTGAGAAGGGGACAGGAGTTTTCTCTAGGTGTGGAAGCAAAACACACTCCACTTCTTCTGGTGAACGTGTAATAAATGCATGCACAGAAACAAATGGTTTCCCCTCTAGCACAGGAGAGGTCTGTCTCTACTGAGATTAAGCCCTTGAAAGTGTAAAGCAACTTTACCCCAAACCAGCAAGAATCTGATCCTTCTCCCAGGGGAAGCTGGAAATAAGGCCCTGCAGGTGGGAGAAGGATCCAGGCCACAAGGAAGAAAATTCTGATCAGTTTCTCACATGGAATAACATATAGATGGCCTGCCAGGAAGGGCCCAGTGATCCTTTAGTTGCTGCGTTTGAACTAATTACCACTTGGCTATTGCTCCCTTCTCTGCAGAGCTGGCCTCACTGACCTCCTGGCCTGAGTTTGTCACCTCCTCTTTCCTCCCCTCATCCTCTGCCATTTACAGCTGAGCTTAACCTGGATTTTCTCATCCCACCAGCTTCCTCCCCTAGAGATTAGAGCTGACACTGTGTGTTCCTGGTCTAGAATTATCTCCCCCAGCTTCTCAAAAACATAGAGCTAATAGGCAAAGGTGAGACAATGGGGACAGTGTAATAAGCAACCGTAGCATTAGATGCTAATCCAACTATAAAATAAATACATGTGCATTCATTAAGTGAGTGATATAAAAAAGGAGCCAATATTCCTTACATGAAAATGTAATTAGTAAAGGTAACTGAAAAGAGGAAATTAAAAATCACTATTATAATACCACAGTGATAACTGTTTCAAGAAAAACTAATGAAAACTGTGATCAATAGAGACAAAAGTTTTAAGACAAATAACATGGGTGCATAACCCCAGAAATAGTCCCTTCCAGATTACCAATGATTTTCCAGTATTTTAACAATGCCCATCCAAGGTGATGCAGCCCTTGACTGGCCTGTGCCAGGCCACAAGTGTCCTCTCTATACTGTAGGAAAAATTCAATTTATGCGTGCCAAACATCCTTTGATAGATCTCCCTCCAAGAGATGAACTCAATCTGCCGCCTTTTGAAAGCCAACTAAACTGAACGACTTACTTCTAAGGAATGACCATGAAAGAGACAGAAAATAGCAACTTTACTGTCTAACCCTAAGTGAGCCATGTGTTCTGAGTTAAATCCCCAGTAACAGGCTGCATGGACATCGTGAACCTTCCACTATGATGCCATGAGAAATGCACTCCTGTGATGTTTTTCCCAAATCAATAACCTCTGCCAGTTCTGGAGCAAATACCAGACAGTCTCAAATTCAGAAATGCGCATCTTGCCGCTAGTCTCTAAAAGTATTACCGTCATAAAAGTCTATGAAATATAGAGAAATCATCACACGCTAGAAGACAGTGAGGTCATATGAAAACTGAATTCAATACAGGAAACTGGTTTGTAAATCATTACAGAAAAGGAACACTAATGGAAACTCTAGGAAATGCTGAAAAGTCTATAATTAACAGTAATGCATCAATATACTGTGGTTACGTTAAATTTTTAATTAAAATTTTTCTTTATTCTTGAGTGTTTCATAATGCATACAATGAAATATGGTCATGACCATACCTACCCACCCCCATTTCCCTCTCCAACTCCCCCGTGTGCCCTCAGAAACGTCCTTTGCCAACTTTACATCCTTTGGGGGGGTATAAACCACTAAGTCAAATTAGTGCTTCCCATATGAGCATGGGTTTGGACTATCCACTGGGGTACGGACACCTTCCAGTGGGAACATCTGCAAAAGAGACTGTCTCCTCCCCCCAAGGGTTATCAAACACCAATAGCTTTCAGTAAGGGGTAGGAATTGGAAACCACATCCCCATCTAGGCTAGAATTCTGACTGGCTTGACCTTGGGTAGATATTATGCAGGTTATATTGGATTCTAACATGAGAGGAAGCTGAATGAAGGAGACAGACAGACAAGCAGAAGAGAGATGTGAATATATTCTCTATTATCTTCACAATTTATATGCAAATAAAAATATTTTAAAATAAATTTAAAATAAAATACTTTAACACTTTAACAGTTCTTTTTCTTTTTCTTTGATGCATTCTGTAGTTTGTATATTTAAAATGAGCATGTTTCCCCAAAAAATATCAGAGACTTTCTCATTTTTTTAAAGACTGCCTTCTTAGAGAAGTCTCTTCTCAGGAAAGTAAATAGTGCTTTATTGTTGAACCTCTTCAGGGTTTCCTCTTCCTAAACTCCACTGAAGCATTCGGGGGCGGGGTGTGTTCTATTCTGTTTGTATTTGGAATGTGTGTCTCTTTTTGGCAGCTCTACAAAGGCAAAATCCTTTCAATCCCATCCACATTTGGAACCTAATGTTCACCAGCTGAGTTATTGTTGGAAAAGAGGGCCCCATCCAGCCAAGGCTAGACCCTGAGCCAACCCTGGTTAGGAGACCAGCCTGCCAGCTGCTGTTCCTCCAGATCTCCTCTGCACCTGGGACCTCAGCAGGTATCTGCCCAGTAGAAACTTCGAGCAGAGCTCTGAAGCCAAGCAGTCCCAGGATGATTTATATACATCTTTACCAACCCTGCTCACCACTGAAAATACAGCCTGTATTTTGCCGGCAAGTACTCAGTGGGAGTCTCGGGCTGGTCCAGGCATCTTTCCATCTGCCTATATCCCACAGTTTTCTTCCTTCCTGCTGCTCCTTGGGGAATCCCTCACACCTACACTTAGGAGCCTGAAGCGCCTAAGTTAACAAGTTCATCTACAGCTGGTATTTGTTTCATTCACCTCCCAGCTTTATGAAATCTGGGCTTTCCTCTAACCTTGAGATTTACTCCAGAATATGACTGGTGTAAACTTCTCTTGTCTCCCTGTATTCCTAGACCTCACCCAATACACAGGTCAGAGATCAAAGTAAGAGGGGAATATAAAAGAAACAAAATATACCCAAATTCTTTTGGACCCCAAACATCATTCTTGGTAAGAAAACAAACAAAGGTTCATTTTGAACCAGGAGACAAAAGTTCCCGGCATCCTGTTGAATATCAACCCCAGGATTGATGCAACACAGGGCGTCTGGATCCCATATAGATGAAGTTTAAGATGTGGAAGTTTAAGATCAAATCCTGGCTGTTTGGTGTACTTATAAACTTTGTACTTGGAAATCTGTCCCAGAGCTGCAGAATAGGACATGGAGAGCTTCTTTAGGATAATCTCCCGTGGAAACACAGCTAATGCACTTGGTGCTTTTGAACCCTGGAGGCTACGGTGCTCTTAGGTGCCTGGTGTTGATGCTGCAGGAAACACCTGTCCAGATGTGGCTTTGGGCCACCTGGTTGTGCTGAAAGTCAGCTCCTCCAAGTCTTTTACTAAAGCACGGCCGGTATTCTTGTTTAATGTGCAAAGCTTTACCTCCTTTCATAAAATAACTGATTGGCCACAAAGCTACAGATCAGGAGAGGTGCAAGTAGAGCCCTTGGCTGCGCTGGCCGGGCTGTGCACTACACAAAACCATAGATTTGCATGATGATCAGTAGAGTCTCCCAGAAGAGAGCAAGAATACGGGTAGCGTGAATTCGAATTGGTTTTAGTAATAAAAACCTCGAGTCAGATATAGGGGTAAATGCTGAAAGATCAGAGAAGCAGAACAGCCAGCCACTAGAGTTCTTACCTCTACCAAATCCTCAGACCGAAAAGAGTATCCTGTCTCTACAAGTTCTCAGACTGAATACTCAGACTAACCCTGAGCTCCTGTCTCCCTCTGCCTTAAATTCCTCTCTCGGCCCAACCATATCTCTCCCAGTCTCCATCCCCCCCTACTGATGGGATTAAAGGTGTGAGCCACCACCACTGGGCTCTGTCTCTATTTTAGACTGATTCAATCTTGTGTAGCCCAGGGTAAGCTTGAACTTTTAACAGAGGTGTCTGACTCTGTCTCCTGAGTGCTGGGATTAAAGGTGTGTGCCACCACTGCCTGGCCTCTATGGCTAGCTAGTGTGGTTAGTCCCACATTCTGATCTTCAGGCAAGCTTTATTTGTTAAGGAATGAACAAAAAATAACCACACACCTGTATCATTCTAACCGATCAGTCTACCAGAGCAGTTCCTAAAGATAGTAGTGAAGGGTTTTGAGGAAGGAAGGTCTTTTCTTAATTTCTATCACAGTATCATATGGACTAGAAGCTGCCATGCCTCATTTTCCACTGTAAGGTTGTTTCCCGTTCACTATTCAGTGATTTTATATTTTTTAAATGTTATTAAACCAAAATCTTATTATGTAGCCCAGGGTGGACTCGAACTTATAATCTTCCGGTTGCATGCTGGAATTACAATTACAAATGTGTATCACCAAGCCTGATCTTCTAGTCTATGACTTCATGTATATCATCCCACAGTAGGGACCCACAAATATTCCTAAACAATTGACCATTTCCCTTAGAGTTTCTGCAAATATAACTGCAGTTGGGATAAACATTTACCAATCTGGAATAATAGCAATAATATGCAAACTAATTAAACTAATAGTCAAACTAAAACAGTACATAAAAATGTCAGTTTCTTCAAGCCTGCACACCAGTTTTAAAGAGTGTGCCACTTCAGTCTTCCTGAGCTCCAGCAGCTCCTTGACCTGGTTTCTTCAGCAGAGAAGCCCAATTATGTTACACAGCAATGCTAAAATGCTGCCCTCGATTTATAATGGGAGAGATTAATTTGTTCTCATCTTCTAAAATGAATTAATTTGCATTAGTTGCATAGTAGTGATTTTTCAGTAATATTAAATGTGTCAACAAATATTTCTTGGAAATAATGACTATTTAATAGTCCCTATCATTTAGGAGTTAAGGCATAAATAAATAGAATGCAAGATTTTGCATCAAGAACTTTACACTTTAAAGGACAAAGTGTGTGTGTGTGTGTGTGTGTGTGTGTGTATACATGCAATTCAATGTAGCATGATCCTCACTAGAAGCATATGTTAGGTTCAAACATGAAAAGACAGAGGGAGGGAGGGAGGGAGGGAGGGAGGGAGGGAAGGAAAAGAGGAAGGAAGCGAGTCAACGATTATAAGTGAAGCATCAAGAGCTTTCCTAGGAGGAAGCACCTTGGTCCAGTCTTGAGAGACGTGTGAGAGTTAGCTGGTGGATAAAATACTAATGTATGTGAAGCCTGTGTGGAGATTCAGGGCCTGAAAAGTCAAAAGCCATGCAGGAAGGAACCCGTGTGCATACCGTCTACATGAGTTCTCTCAGCGAAGGGCACAGAGAATGGAGGATTCAGGAAAGAAGGCGCTGGAAGGTAGAGGCTGTGCTGTTGCCTCTGGGTGGCTTCTCATAACATGCAAAGATCTCTAGTTCAACTTGCAGCCAATCAGCAACCACCGAATGTCTGGGGGCGGGGGGAGTCTGCTCAGATCTGGAGCAGAAGGGCTTTTCAGAATGGTCATCCCAAGAGCTCCGTGGGAGCTGTACAGAAGAGGACCACAAAGGAGTTAGCCACGGGACAGACAGACCATGAGAAACCCCTACGAGAAAGATGTGTAAGTAACTGTCTGAAGACATTCAGGGCCTGGTCTCTGGCATCCAGGCTGAGGATGAAGCTGAGTCCTGGGCATGTGGACAGCAATATTAAACACTGGCACAGGTGACAGCCTCGTGAGGTGTAGGCAGAGACAATGTCATGGAGCTCTTGGACTCCTAATGGCGTCGTGGATAGAACTCAGAAGGTCACAGAACTTAAGTGTGAGAGAAATTACAACCTCGTGTTCACTAACTGAAATGTGCCCCAGTAATTTCAATTATAAAGAAAAAGAACATACCCAGAAGTATTTTTTTTTTTTTTTTTTTTTTTTTTTTTTTTTTGGTTTTTCGAGACAGGGTTTCTCTGTGGCTTTGGAGCCTGTCCTGGAACTAGCTCTTGTAGACCAGGCTGGTCTCGAACTCACAGAGATCCGCCTGCCTCTGCCTCCCGAGTGCTGGGATTAAAGGCGTGCGCCACCACCGCCCGGCTCATACCCAGAAGTATTAGCAAGGCATTTGATCACCAGAATAAACCATGTTACAGTTCTTAAGTGTATCCTGAGAACACATTTATCCTAATTACTGCTTAAAATTGTAGGAGTTGTCAGACCTAACACTGGATCTTGTTATTTAGTGTATTAATTTAAGAAAGAAAAAGAGAAAGAGAAATAAGGAAGGAAGGAGGAAGGAAGGAAGGAAGGAAGGAAGGAAGGAAGGAAGGAAGGAAGGAGGAAGGAAGGAAGAAGGAAAGAAGGAAGGAAGGAAGGAAGGAAGGAAGGAAGGAAGGAAGGAAGGAACAAGCGAACAAGGCGTGGTACTAACACCCATAACTCCGCACTTGAGGGTGGAGGTAGAAAGACAGACCATTTGGGGCCAGGCTGGGTTCCATAGCAAGATCCTGTCTCAAAACCAAACAAACAAGTTATAGCAACAAAAATCAAATCAACTGAACATATTTCAGCCAGGACTCAAGCCTGTAATCTCAGCTCTTAGTAGCCTGAGGTAGGAAGACTGCAGTGAGTTTGAGGTTAGCGTGGGCTACGTTATGAGTTCCAGGCCATTCTGCGCTCAGACTCTGTCTAAAAACTACAATACAGAATTAAAATAACAACAACAAAGATTTTCGTCGCTGTATCACAATTTTCAGAAGTGTTTTTACAGCTGCATCTCACCATCGTCCCGTGTATTCTGTTTGATGCCTTTAGAAATGTTATCCAGAAAAGAAACTGGTGGTTTTTCCTCTTGCTGGAGGGTCTGTGGTACAACTCAAAAAACCCAGATCAGTGTGAGAAGAAAACATCGGAAAACTTGGGGCTCAGAGAAACCAGGCGAAGAAGAGAGAGCCAGGGCAGTGCCACGGCAGAAGCGAGGAGAGCAGAGATGTGTGAGGACAGACCCGCAGTGACCCACAAAGACGGGAACGCCTCCTTTAACTTACCAGTTAAGGCGAAAATCAGTCAGTTCTCTGTAAGCAGCAGAGCTAACAGATGCAAAACAAACACAGGCTGAAAGAAAATGAAGCAGGCCAGACCCCAGGGAAAGAATGAAAGCAGTCCATAGAAAAGACAAGAAAAGAATCTTCGGAGAAGGAATGAACAGGTAGCTGGAAGTCTGCCCCTCGGCGTCACTCCGCAGACTTTTTGGCTTGGCCTGACTTTGGGCTTGTGTTCATCGCAGTTATCCTGAACTGAACTGACAGTTGCATGAAGATCCACAAACGAAGAAGGCTGTTCCCTGAGATATAAACGGACACCAGGACAGCAAAGGATATTGGGCAAGTCAAATCCAATGCCCGCTTCGCAATCTCTCCGGTAGCGTCAGTGAGGGCAGTCTCCATGTACCCGGATCCCAACCACTCCTGTGTGGGAGCCAGCTTAAGAGCCTGGCACCCTGCTCTGCCAGAAAGCACGCTGTCAGAAGGGAGAACCGGGAAGACAATATCAAATCAGACTCCGGAGCGGGCTATGGTTGTTTCTGAGAAGAAATCCGGGCATATTTCCAGAGAGGAAGGAATCAAAGCAAGAGGAAAGATTCAAGATGTAGATGAGCCTTCAGGAAATAGGCTCGATCTGAGCAGAAATTAGTTACTATTCCCACTTTCCGTGCCAGGCACTCACAGCATCCAACATCACGCTAAACACCTGCATCACTTGTTAGCATGGGAAGGACCAAGCAACTCTCTCCATTCCACACACAGTGCAATTAAAAACCAGCAGATTTTAAGCAAACTGTCTAAGGACACAGAGCCACAGTGGAAGAGCCCTATTGGAGCAATGTTTTGCCTCTTTGCATAAGGCCCAGCAGTGAAGAGCAGTGGTCCAAACTGTTGGTTTGTACCAGAGGGATGAGGTCTGAGCTGCGGAAGAGGTTTCTATTGCAATTCACCTACATTGTTTTGTACAGGGACGTGTCAGTCACTAGTTGAGAATGGGAATGAGAACAGCAGAGCTCTGGCCCCCAAAGTCCTTCAAGTTTGTGCAGGGGCCCATGCCCACAGCTGAGTAACTCTTCTTTAAAAAGTATATATTCTTATAAATTGTATATTCTTGGATTTCATACACACATCCAATGAACCAAGATCATATATCCCCACCCGATCCTGTGAACTCTTTATAGCTGCTACAACTGAGCTACAGAGAAGGGGGAGGAGGGGTGAAGGAATTCCAGGAGCGAGTCCTGAGCAGTATAAACAAGCCACATTCAGGTCCCAGATCCAACTGTGTTGAGAATGGCAATAAAGAAAACAGGCCAATGTGCTGGCTCACGCCTGTAGTCCCAGCTCTCAGGAGGATGAGACAGGAGACTCATAATGTAGTACATGTAGTACAGCCAGCCTGTACTACACAGTGAGTTTGAGATCTAGGCTACAAAGTGAGGCCATGTCCCAAAACATCAGGGAAGAAAGAAAGTAAACAAAACCTGCAGTTATTCCAATTCATGATGTCTGTGACTCTTAGATGAGATAAACAAAAGTTCCAATTCCCATCCTACCCAAGCCAGAAGTAATGTTATTAAATACATTTCTTTTCCACCAGCAACCACCTAAGCTAGGACCCATCTGCAAAGTCAGATACCATTAGCTATTGACAATTTTCTACTTCTGTTTTTCCAAATCATTAATATGTTTCTTCTCTTTGCTTCTTAAGATTATACTGTTACCAAATACTATTTTAGGGCACCAAAGATAATAATATTGTATAAGGAAATAGGAATTTAGAAATTCTAAAAGATTATTTTAGACTTCTAGTCTGGAAAAAGAAATTAAAATATTCAATATGTATAAAGTAGTCATCTAAAAGTCTTAAAATAAAGGTGCAGACTTGAGAGTTCATGCCTCTGTGGAAGCAATACTTCTTGCCCTCTGTCTTGAAATCAGCTCTATGACACACTGGTTAGTAGACAAGAAGGAAGTCATAGGACAGAACAAAAATAAAGATTTATTTTGTTCGTGTACTTTCCAACTACGGGTTTGCACATCGCAGGAACTGTCTGGGGGCATGCATGCCAAATTGCTGCTATTTGCCCATGACATTGGAAGGCAGTGACTGCCCTTTCTACTCAGAGAAGAAAATGTTTAGTTTTGATTTTCTGTACTATTCTGCTGTTTTGATGTAAACCCATATCACTTTTTATTAATCCATTCATTTAATAAAAATTTTATTTTTAGAATTTTTTTATTCGTAGAAAAACTTTCAAGATAGTACAAATCCCCACAAAACGCCTGGCTGTGTGTCTTCCATGATTAACGTAGCATGTTACCAACACGCATGTATAAAATCCATGAAGGTGATCTCAGACTCTAGACTCCAGCTGAGTGTACCTCACTGTGCTTTGCTGTCTTCTCTCCTTAGTCTCTTGTTATCATTAGACTTCTCTTATTTTTTCATGACCTTGACAAACTTAAGGAATATAGGCTATTTATTGGGTAGAATATTCTGTCTCGATTGTTCTGATGTTTTCTTGCGGTTAGAATGGCCTGAGATGGAGGAGTGTGTATGTGTTACTTTCATTGTTAATAAAGAAAACTGCCTTGGCCCTTTAAGAGACAGAAAATTAGGTAGGTGGAGTAGACAGAACAGAATTGTGGGAACAAGGAAGTAGAGTTGGGGAGACGCTTCAGGCATTCGCCATAGTGAGTCTCCATGCTGCTCCTCTCCAAGATGGACGCAGGTTAAGATCTCTCCTGGTAAGCCACACCTCGTGGTGCTACCCGGATTACTAAATATGGGTTAAAGCAAGATATGAGTATTAGCCAATAAGAGGCTGAAACTATGGGCCAGGCAGTGTTTTAAAAGAATACAGTTTCCGTGTAATTATTTCGGGTGTAAAGCTAGCGGTTGCCGGGTGGCGGGACACGGCCCCGCCGCTTCACACTACAGGCCTGGAGAGGAGTATGGTGACCCACACTTGTAGTTCCGACACTTGAGAGGTAGAAGCAAGAGGATCAACAGCTGGCTACATAGTAAGTTTGATACCAACCTGGAGTATGCGAAAACCTATCTAAAAAAAAAACTCTGATTATAGATTTGGAGAAAATAATAAAATAAAAACGATCACATCATACTATTGATACAGAATAGTCACACTTAACTAGTGACATTAATTGGTGTGTTTGGTTAAGATTGTGTTTGTAGATTGCTCCGTCGGAAAGTTACTATTTTCCCATTTCCTTACCCTGTTCCTTGAAAACAAGAACTCTAAATCTGTACACACATCAAGGCTTGATGCTGTGGCCAGAGCCTAACCCGTCCCAGAGTAGGTTAATTTTTTCCTTATGAAGATGGGAGCGCTAATGTACATAATTTGGAATTATTCTGTAATGAAGCTTAGTCTCTACTATTTTATGTATTCAATCACTTTTTCTAATAGAGTACACTCGTGTATTAATTTATTCCTAAGTTATAACTCACTATACTGGCCATTAGATTTGGGCAGTAGAAACCCTTAGTAAGGCTTCTTTTAGTTTACTAACCCCTCTGAAATGGCCATCCTTTCGCTTTGCTTTGTGTTTTCAATGTTTCCTTTTTCACTTCACTATAAAATGGTTATGTTTATCTTGAATTTTTCTTTATACTGGCTCTGTAATTAGCCATTTCTCCAAAATGCTTTTAATCATTTATTGAAGAATTATATAAAGAATCCACAATCTAGGTAGTATATCACTTCAACTAGCTTTTTAACTTAGGTGTTGAGGCTAATGAGTGTGTATGTGGCCTCTCTTGACTTGGAACCTAACACATATAACCACTCAGCAGTTAGGAGTCTTTATTGTTGGAACTGCTGCTGTTACACACACTTGTAATAAATCTTTATGTTTCAAATCCTCATCCAAAATGGCATCCGACTGGCCACAGCATCAAGCCTTGATGTGGCTCCAGGTATTTCTGTATTTCTGAGGCTGAAGACCACACAAACCTAAGAAACTGAAATTCCTCCATCCCTAGCTCAGGAGCCTGCACTCACTGGCCGTAAGATACTTTTCATTTTTCCCAAGCTTCAAAACCAAAAGACTTCTGTGGGAAAGTTCTTCTCCGATTTTATAATCTTTAAGCCAAAATGAGACATATTTGGAGAGTACTAAAAAACAAAATTAAAAAATAAGCACTCACACATATAAGTCAAATTCACATAAGATCCATTAAAAATAAATAAAATGAAATTAATAAAAAAAGGATCCAGACAGTGCAGTTTTGAATTTTTGCCCAAAATAGTTATTGCTTTTAAATAATGAAATGTCATCTTTGGGGAATGGATACTGTCTTGCAGATATGTAAAACCACACTCAAATAAGTCCTATTCTGTGAAACACAATGTCACTGTCCTTAAAGGCAATGGACCACAGATAGATGAGCCTTTCATGAGTTAAAATAGAAAGGAAGAGTCGTAAGAGGGTGGCTTGAAATGGCTCTCTATCTCAAACATCCTGGTTGTGAATGTGGCTGCCAGAATCTTCTAGAACAAGATGCGATGTGAGTCTGGAGGATCTTGGGACCAATGTCCGGGGGCTGAGTGAAGCTCACGAGAGCACGTACAGCTTTCCAAGGATTGTCTAGACTCTGTCAGGTGGCTGGGGGAAGACACTGGAAAACCCGCCCTAGTCTGTGCTGGAGGTCTCAGAAGCAGAAGGCTTCATATGAATGTCTCACAATTTTCCTTCAGGAAAGAATTATCAGAACCTAGGCAAGCAGAGCCACCTTTAGGGAATTTAAGTAAGACCTCACAGTTCCAGTAGGAATTGTCCATCTTCTGGGGGAAAGAGGCAGAAGAAACCACGTCGGCCTAAGACGCAGAATCAATACTTTCAAATAAAATCTCAGGTCTTTATTTTCTTGGGCTGTGCCTTGCGTCTGCTACAGCATGCGTGGACATTAGAGGGCAGCCTGCGAGAGTTGGTTCTCTCCTACCATGCGGGTTCAGAGGTTCTAGGTTGATCTAATGATGACTTAACACAAGCACCTTTACCCACTGAGTCATCTCGCCACCTCAGATTTCTTGATTTTTAATGTTCAAATATTAATATTAACTAAACTTTGGAATTCGTTGCCATGACAACAATGGGTAGACTGTTTGAGTTCTAGGAGATCTGCCCTAGAAGTAGGTGCAAGACAAATGTGTTGATATCATGAGGATGAGAGTAATTTTACCTATGTCAGATTTTTATCCATCTTTTATCAGAACAGAGACAGGGAAAGAATCATAAAGCTCAATGTCTCTAATCTGGTAAGAGGTGGGCAAGAAACTTAACCTGGTTTGATACAATCTTTAATTTACTTTAAGATAACTTGACATCATGTGATACATGTGCCAATTAAATAGTTTCACTTTAAGGCCAACAATCTAATAATTAGAATGGCTTTTATTTGTTGAAATTACATGTATCTATACAGGTTAGCTAAAACAGACTAACAACCTTCATAAGAACAGAGGAATAGAGTTCTCTGAAGTCGTAAGTGGCGGCGCCTTTTAGTGACTCTTTGCCTCTCTCTGTCTCTGAACATTGGTTTATAAGTCCTGACGCCATGACGTTACCTGAAGGATGCAAACCCTACTGCAAGGAAACCTGTGAGCATAGAGTTGGAACACCTAAAAGAAAATCTGACAGGCATGGTGGCTAAGGCCTCTAATCCTGATAGTTGAGAGGCTAGAGCAGCGGATTGCTCTGAGCTCAAGGCTGTAGGGATCCTATATTTAGAAAGAGAAAAAACAATAGACCTGAGATCTCGGCAAGCCTACCGAGCAGGTGGTATGGAATATGCAGTGCCTGCCTTGCTAATGAGTGCGGGTCTCCTAGATAAATACCTCTGTGGATGACAGCCTGTAATCTGAGGCTCCTGCCCATTAAGCCTGGGATAAAGGCAATGGAAGGAAAACTGCCTCAAATTTGGGGAGTGGCCATGCTTTCCAAAAATACCCCGAAAACTGTGCGCTATCAAATTGGCTCACAGGCATTCTCAACTCCAATTCTTCATGACCCGTGAGTTCTTGTGAAGTTAAATGTAATTTTTTTTCCCAGCAAGTTTGTGCCCTGAAGATGTATGCACCACCTCTGTGCCTGCCTAGATACTCAATAGCATGTCTAAAGCCGCAAGGCTAATTGTACTGACGTATACAATATGCTAGAGATACTGGGCTGCATCAGAGAATAAAGGCATACTTCTAAATGTGGGTGTTCCCTTGACAATATCATGAGCTTTAACTTTGATTTGTAATTATTCACTGGGCTCTATTTTTTTATAAAAACATTTTCAATGGTTTCATAATCTTTCTGACTTTCCTACTACTGTTTTGCTATGTGTGTTGTGCACAACCATGGTCGCTAGGCAGATGCCCAGTTGATGCATGCTGAACTTGATTGCTCTTCTATGAAGGACCTACACAGACTGCCTTGTCTTATAATTCTCCACGCATCCGGACAGTTCCTGAAACACTACACCCAGGGTGAGGACAACAGTGGACAGGTGGATCATGGGACATTGCCCAAAGAACGCAGGCATTGAGGCCAGCTCTTAGAACAGCCTCCGGGCTCTATGAGCAGCAGAGAAGATCCTGAACACCCAAGAGCTAGTTAGACTGCACCTCAGTTCCACACAGGGCCGCCTGTGAGTGCACTTGCGCCGGATTCCTTGCAGAACAAGAACACTCAGACTTGTCACCAGTAGTCCCAGCTGTTGGAGAGACGGTACACATGTTTACACGCGTGGTGTGAATAAGCAGCAACATATAATAGAAGAAGTATGGCTTTATAAATTCGTAAGTTAGGACAGAGTTTGAAGCATGAGCCAAGGCTTTAAAGGGGACCTGGGGCTTGTGCGGGATGACGCAAAGCTGCATCCATCAGCGGAACTCCTATGTGCCTCCCCCACTCTTTACCTTGTTAAGTGCGTAATGCGGTTTCCTGCCTAGTTGGCAGGAAGAGGAGAGGCTGGTACAGTCGTCTGACCACTGATGACCCGCAGGTCTGGGACTGAAACAGAAACTGTTCTAAAATGAGGACGAGGCAGCAGCAGGCTATAAATAGTCTCCACTGATCACTGTTGGGCACTTCCTGTACGCCCCTCCCCGATCCCACACTGTCCACACTTATAAACACTGTCTCCAAGCTTCACAATATTTGGCAAATCAGTTACTATAAAGAAAAGCAGGCCCTAGGAAGGCAGGGAGGCAGCTAGCAGGTGGGTGTACTAACCCCGAAAGTTGAGCTCATCAGCGTCCCATCGACTTTCTTTAAGGGAGCCTGTCTTCTGGATCCTCAAAGAGGAATGAAAGTTGCTGCTTTGCTCTATTGTGAACATTGCTGGAGACTATGACATGCCCCCCCCTTGGAGTTAGGGGGTAGTGACTAACCCTGACCAGATAAATTTGTACTTCAAAACATAAGATGTAACAAGTCATGTCAGCTACAATCTCCTGTTTAGTACAGTTCCACTCAGTGCTCACATTGCCTATTTTCACCCTCTTCTGTAACACAGTGCACTAGCCACACTGGGTCCTGAAGCTGTGCTGGCCACACATTATGGCCGAGCTGGGAAAGGTTCAGAGGTTTCTAGACAGATCACGGAGACAGGAGAGACTCCCATGAGATACTAGCTAATTGTACTTGGTCTGCGCTTCAGACAAAGGAAAGGCAAGAGATGGGCAAGCACAACCTAGCCACTCCACACTTGAAAAACATGTATTATCCTAAACTCAACCTCATTAGATCTTCACCAGGGGTCAGGGGAAGGCAGAGCAGGGACAGATGCTGGAAATGACCCCTAATACCTTCCTGCAGAGTCAGGGACTGGGGACAATGCTGTCTTCCAGATAGGAAATTCAGAACAAATAGGTTTAGAATAGAGATAGCATTGAGGTATACACAACAGCCATGTCTGAAAAATTCAGAAAATTAGAGAAGTATCTGACCCCAGGAAAAATTAACAGAGGCTAGACATCTGAATCCATGAGTAAAAATTTAACCTTAGTAAGATATTTTAGCACAATTTTTGTAGAACAAAACTCGAAAATTATTTGTTATAAATGCACGAACTTCATAGTATTAATGGACTTTTATTTCAAAAATAAAAAAAATTAAAGGAGGAATATTAAGCAAATTTTGAGATGCCAGATAAATTGTGACCTCTGCTCCTACTATAGTCACCTGAGGGTGACTCAAAAAGACGCCTTCTCATTCCCCTCAGAGACGTCTTCAAGAGCACCTTGTCGGACTGTGTTCGTGCTAATGGGTGTGACTCTAAAGTCATGCTAAAGGAAACACTCTTCCCAGGAACCTGCCCTCTCTGACAGCATCTTCTCTCCAGTCTGCGGTGTGCCACTTGTTCGACAGCTAGGCAGTTACAGAGCGTGGCTGAGACGTTCTGTGGTGGTTGCTAGTGACGGCGTCATAGCCTCCTATCCAGGGTCAACATATGTCAGGTGCCACTCCGTGAGCTGGGAACATTACCAAAAGGCTTGCAAGGCAGGATTTAAACCATCTCCACTTGTCAAATGAGAATGCTGAAGCCTGGTGGATCAGAGGAACCAGAAACCCACAGCAGACCAGCCTGCACCAAGGCCCTTGAATGCTGTGCATTGCTTCACTTGCTCCTTGAGGACTGGTTTTCATCGCTGACATATAAAAACAGTAAAAAAAAAAAAAAAAAAAAAAACAAAACAAAAACCAAAGCTAATATTTTATGATAACAAATGATTTTATTGAACCACATAAAGTCAATAATTATTTGGCCATTTGACCACAAAAATGGAAATCCCATATGGTTCAAACTAATAAAAGCAGTCACTCACATTTTATATAGATGTCTTCGGCAACAGTATGAATTTCTTAAGAGATACCATACCCAATAGGCAGGGCAAAAGGAGCCAAATATTTTATCCCAGTCACTAACTGAATGTATGTGTTGTGGCTAAAAAAGACAGAGTGAATGAATCCACAATGGGCGGCTGGGGAGGGGGGCTACTGTGAATGAAAACCATTGGTTGTTTTAAATGAAACCTTATGTGTTAACTGTGAGCTGGCAACTGTGAACTGCTGGGGATTCAAGCCAGAGACACACACAAATACAAGAAAAGACATATAAACACAATTGCCTAAATATTTGTTACAAAAGCTTAAATGTTGAAATCCTAAGCCCCAAAGCAATAATATTAACAAGTGGAGCCAATGCGTAGCTCATTCAGATCCCAATGAATGGGACTGGCGCCCGCCCACATAAGGGAAGCCCAAGGGAAAACCAGGGTTCCCTCTTATGAGCAGTTACTCTCACCGAGGCTGCAGTACCTTGATCTTGGAGAGCGACCTCCACAACTGTGATGACTGAGTTTCTGTGATAAGCTGCCCATGGCGGCCAGTAAACAACAGTTTACTGGATTAAGACAATACATTTAACCGTTTTCATCTACATGAGAACAACAAACACACTTACAATATTGGAGAATGCTATTGAAAGTCAGAAGGTCGAGCAACTAAAAGGTACAGAGAACCCTGCGAGTGAGATATAAAATATTGAAGGAAATAGGAAATAACTCACTCAGATTTAGCCCTTTTGTGGCAGACCGTGTTTTACTAGGAAGGAAGCCAAGGTTTGGGGAAACTACCCTAACGGGCACTAGAGCTCAGCTTCCTCACTCCACCAAGGGCTCCCTGATGATTCTGCCTTCCCGAGCACTGTGTGAGCACGGTGTAGCATCCTTGAACACTGCAACTGGCCATGCCACGTGCTGCAGAGGTAAGAAAACTCTCAGGTGGCATGATCGCTTCTCTCATAGCATGAGAATGATGAAAGGCAGACTTAAAATTTACTAATGTAAGCTTAAGTTTTGCTTACAGTCATAAGATTAAAAAAAAAACACTGTGAGCTTCCAATTTTGTTCTTCAGAGTGCTTTTCTAATGGCTGTGGATAGTCTGTTTTCTGAGAAAGGAAAGCTTTCTACAAATAGTTTGCTGTTAAAATGGGTTAAATTTCAAGAGAAAATAAAACCACCTCTTCTTAAAGAAATACTTGAGAAGTGTGGCATGTAAAGCAGGCCTTTCAAATATCTACTCCTACACGAGAGTCCACCTCCAACCGAAAGTGAGTAGAGAAGCAGCCGCCTTGACGAGTGGCTTCATTTTAAGACTTTTTTTCCGGCGAACAACTCCAGCACTGTGCTCCTCTGCTCTTCTGTCCTCACGGAGCGGTCCCACTCGGTTTCATGAGGGTGTTGTACACAGGGAAGGACAGCTGCCTCCCACAGCTTACCGCTCTCCCTACTGGGTGCATATATCCAACACTCTTTCAATCCTCGCCAATCAAACCATCAAGCATGTTTTTAGTGCAGGATTCATAAATGTAGTGGGGAGCAAGGGCTGCATTCCCACCGGCCCGCTCCCGGCCTCCTGGCTCCTGCACTGCTAGCTTTACACCCAAAATAACAACACACAAATTGTATTCTTTTAAATACCGCCTGGCCCATTATTTTCAGCCTCTTACTCACATCTTGACTAACCCATATCTAATAATCTGTGTAACACCATGAGCGGTGTCTTACCGGGAAATATTCAGCACTTCTGACCTGGCAGCTGGCTTCATTGCATCTCTCTCCCTGAGAGATACGGCGGCGGTCTCTCTCACTTAGGAGAAGTGTGGCATCTGACTGAGCCATCTACCTCACTTCCTTCTTCCTGTTCTGTCTACTCCACCCACCTAAGGGCGGACCTATTAAATGGGCCAGGCAGTTTCTTTATTAGCCAATGAGAATCCTCCATCACATAAAGGTGAATTAATGACTCTGTTCCTTTTATTATTGTTTTCATTGAACTCTATATTTTTCTCCACTTCCCTCCCTTCCTCTCCCTCCCCTTCTAGCCTCTCCCATGGTCCCCATACTCCAAATTTACTCAGGAGATCTTGTCTTTTTCTACTTCCCATGTAGATTAGATCCATGTATGTCTCTCTTAGGATCCTCATTGTCTAGGTTCTCTGGGATTGTGAATTATAGGCTGTTTTTTTCTTTGCCTTATGTCTAAAAACCACTTATGAGTGAGTACATGTGATATTTGTCTTTCTGGGTCTGGGTTACCTCACTCAAAATGATGTTTTCTAGATCCATCCATTTGCTCGCAAATTTCAAGATGTCATTATTTTTTTCTGCTGTGTAGTACTCCATTGTGTAAATGTACCACATTTTCCTTATCCATTCTTCGGTCAAGGGGCATTTAGGTTGTTTCCAGGTTCTGGCTATGACGAACAATGCTGCTATGAACATAGTTGAGCACATGTCTTTGTGGTACAGTTGAGCATCCTTTGGGTATATACCCAAAAGTGGTATTGCTTGGTCTTGAAGTAGGCTGTTTCCTAATTTTCTGAGAAATCGCTATACTGATATCCAAAGCGGCTGTACCAGTTTGCACTCTGTCTTTTTACTACCTGTGTGTATGCACCCGCATGAGTTTATATGCACCATGTATGTTCAGGACCTGTCTGTCTTTTTACTACCTGTGTGGATGCACCTGCATGAGTTTATATGTACCATGTATGTTCAGGACCTCTCTGAGGCCCATGGGAGCATTTGATCCCCTGCAACTTGGGCTCCAGGTGACTGTGAGCCACCACCCCCTGAGCCATCTCTCCTCCCCTTCAATGTACCTATCAAATGAGCCACAGAGCCCCAGCTCCCTTGCTGGAGCCCCATAGAGAAGACATCGCTGCTGCTCCAACACTATTTCTTGCTCCTTCATGACAAATAAGTCAAAATGATATTAACCAAAACATAGAGGTCAGGATGACCAAGCAAAACCCAAAACATAGAGGCCAGGATGACCAAGCAAAACCTGACAGGGTGAAATGCATCTTTATTTGAGAGGGTTGTAGTATTGTTTTCTTGAGATGGTTATAGTGTTGTTATCTTGAGATGGTTATAGTATTGTTTTCTTGAGATGGTTATAGTGTTGTTATCTTGAGATGGTTATAGTATTATTTCCTAGAGATAGTTATAGTATTGGTTTCTGGAGATGGTTATAGTATTATTTCCTAGAGATAGTTATAGTATTGTTTTCTTGAGATGGTTATAGTGTTGTTATCTTGAGATGGCTATAGTATTGGTTTCTGGAGATGGTTATAGTATTATTTCCTAGAGATAGTTATAGTATTGGTTTCTGGAGATGGTTATAGTGTTGTTATCTTGAGATGGTTATAGTATTGTTTTCTTGAGATGGTTATAGTGTTGTTATCTTGAGATGGTTATAGTATTGGTTTCTGGAGATGGTTATAGTATTATTTCCTAGAGATGTTATAGTATTGGTTTCTGGAGATGGTTATAGTATTATTTCCTAGAGATGTTATAGTATTGGTTTCTGGAGATGGTTAAAGTATTATTTCCTAGAGATAGTTATAGTATTGGTTTCTGGAGATGGTTATAGTATTATTTCCTAGAGATAGTTATAGTATTGGTTTCTGGAGATGGTTATAGTATTATTTCCTAGAGATAGTTATAGTATTGGTTTCTGGAGATGGTTATAGTATTGCTTCCTTGGTCCTCACTTTCTCAACTCCATTCCTTTTCAGTTTTATTTAAAACATGTACGTTTAAAGCTCTAATTACTGGGACTGAGGCTATAGCCAAGTGGTAGAATGCTCCCCTGGTACATGTGAGACCCTACGTTTGATTCCCAGGACAACAAAAATTAAACAACAGCGGCAACAAAACCTTGCTTACATTCCATGCTCAAAAAAGTTTAGACTTTTCAAAAAAAAAATCTGATTATCAATTACTTTTATTTACCGCTAAATTCCTGTCTCAGTGTATGAGTCTGATCCTTGATTAGTTCTGAGAACACCATGACTGTTCCATGGTTGTTTTTATTTGCTTTTGTTTTCTACCTCTCTTTTCTGGAGCATCCGCCCTGCTGAAGCAGGTATTTATAGAATTTTAAAGCTACCTCTCCAAGCCAGTGTTGAAGAAATATGCATCTCTGTGACTTGCTATGCCTGCCACCTTCTCAACCTTACTCCCCTACCTTTATCTTTAGATAAAAATAGCAGCAGCCGACTTTTATTAACCACAGTTGCCACACCTGTGTTTATTTTACAGCTGGTCTGCTATCACGTGTGACCCTCTAGTAACCGTAGGAGACAGGCCCGCCTACAGGAGTGATTAAGATTCTTCTTAAAGGGACAGTCTCCCAATTCACAGACACAAGAAGACAGGGCAGTATCTGAACCGATAAAAAAAAAGTGCAATGCCAGCGGGCACAGCCGAGGAGCTGCAGCGGCAATGTCGGTGCTGTGGGGACCATTGCTATGCTGATATAAAAGGGGTTGAGGGTGGCACAGCCTGGAGGCTGCTAACAGGACCTGCCGGGTCCAGCTTGGAAATGCCCTAACCCTGACAGGCCTGTGGGTGTGGTGTCAACTGAGCACCAAGGACTGAGGAAGCCGAGAGGATGCCAGATGATTTTGCGTGAGCCAGTGAGGGAAGGCAATGGGTTGGTAAAAAGGCGTTAACATCAACAAGTCAAATAAAGGAAGATGGTCGGGCAGCCACGGGCATGCTGGCGTCACTTCATCATGCATGTGCCCGCTTCATCTCAGGTGTCAGAACAAGGGAAGACAGCATCAGGACTGTCTGCGAGCATGGCCCAGACAATGACACAGCGTTGACTCTGGGACAAGCTCTCCAGGGAACATACATGTGTGCTTTGTGGTTGTCCTGCGTTTTTCCCTTTATTAGACGGGTGGGCATTTGATGCATCTGTTCATCGCTGACTACTGGTGAAATTATCTGAATTAAGCTGCTTTTATGGCTTGTACAATGGTAACCATGGTAAATATCAAGACTGTTATGGTGTGAAGTTCTTGGGGCTCAGTCCTTGAAGAGAACTCTACCCCTCCAAAAGAGAGAAAATTCCCTTTGTAGCTCCCTTTGGCTTCTATTTATTCACATACTCCAAAAACAAAAAAAAAAAAGCAGAGAAAAGTTATCACTTTTCAAGGTACCATCATTCATGAGCCATCTCTAGGTACCATCTCTAGGTACCATCTCTAGGTACCATCTCTATGGCATTGCAGGAAAACTATGCAAACCTACAGACTCCCAGATGAACGCTGCTCTTTCTCGTTGTCATGACGAGTAAGAATGCTCCCCTATCATGAGGCCCAGGGCCAATCACCAGAGTCTCATTACCACAAATAGTAACGGGATCTGGACTATGGTATATTAGCAAGGCAGAGCTGAGAAAGGCTCATTCTATTGACTGTAATTCCCTTTTTAATTAAAAAAAATATGAACTCTGCCTGCAGTAATACAACCTCAAATCATAGGTCCCTGGCCTCCCGAGGAGAAGGATGAAGATGATGGGCAAAGAGAGGGAGGGGGGCATAAATATGGCATATTTATCCCAGCCGGCATAAATATGTTGTGTAATTAGTTAAATGAGAATTAAAGAAGATGAGGAAAGGGATCAGGTAGGAAACAAAGGGTACAAGAATTGGGGTAAGCATTGAACCAATAGGATGGTTAATTAGCTTGCTTTGCAGACAGGATTTGATTTCTCCCCTGAAAGCAATGGTGGTGGCACAGAAACCTGGCCTCCCAAACATCAGCTGTAGTGTAATTCGTCCCCAATGGCCTGTAAAAGCAAGGCCACTGAGTTGCCAAGCACACTGTTAGTTTTCTATAGAGTAAGGGGTGTGTGTGTGGGAGGGGGGGGGGGTCTTTTGGTCTGAGTTATTTTAATAACAGTGGTCTCTTAGCTTTAAAGTTCTAAAATTTTATCTGGACTGTCTCAGAGCTAGGGTAGAAGAGAGCCTCAAACCCAAATGCCCACAGGGCTCAAGCAGCAGCGAATGGCACATCAAAGAGTCTGCAAAGAACTGACCGCAGCCTTTAGAGAATAGCAGGAAACGAAAATGCAGGTTTCCCCTAGGCAGATGTCATTAAGTTCCAAGATCACAACAGCGAAGTATTAAGCTGTGTGTGCATTTGTCTAACCACACAGGTTATGACATAAGCTGCAAGCCAGGTTCAGGGCAGACACCAGGCAGTTTGAGAATTTGTTCTGAAAGTCCGACATTCTTTCCCTAGTTGTCATTGTGACTCAAGCGTACCGTTGCAAGATGGCTGCAAGAATCTGGGGCATGCTTTATAGCCGGGATCAGAGGAAAGTACAGCTGGTGGAATATAAGAGAAAAAAATCTCGTTTATATCCTCACCAAGTCTTAACCCAAATCAAGGATTCAGATTCCAACAGACACATGCTTCTGGAGAAGAAACCTTATGCTCCATTAATTTAGAATACCTAACAGTCAAGTCCAAAGTCCTATAGAAAGTGATACTCCAACGAAAAAATGTTTTCAGTTACCAACAAAAATGCAAGAGCTCTCAATCTTAAGTGGTTTTTGTTTTGTTTTTCTGCTTTGAGAAAACCAAGCTGGACACATAAATGTTGCTATGGTTTTAATCTGGAATATTCCCAAAGGTTCTTGGTTTAAGCACTTGATACCCAACTGCTGTCACTGTTTGGGGTGGTGAGACACGGGCATGTCTTTGATGCTTACTCTTGCCTCTGCTTCCAATCCAGCGCTCTCCTTTCTGATCCACCAAGATGGGAGGAACTGCCTCCTCAAGCTGCTGCCACCATAAATGTACTCAATCCTGTGCCACGACATCCCTGTCCCGGGAGACTCCGCCCTCTGAGTCCATGAGCCTAAATCAACCCCTGCTTTGGAGAAGCATTGTGACATGCAATGACATGACACGAGAAAGCAACGCAGACAAGTGCAGCCCTCGAAATGCTCGTGCAAACGCCTAGCTCTAAGTAGATTAATGAAGATGCTTGTTTGGAATCCTTCTCATTTGAACGGATATGTGTACGGTGTGCTAGTATAAACACACAAGGCTGGGGCCTTGCATGCACACAGCTCCACTGGCGTCTGCCTTCCCAGAATGCTATCTGTACCTACAACCCTGCCCAGGAAGGGAGTTTGCCAGGGAGAGAACTATTGCACTAGAATCTTTAGCATCTCTCCTTACCTGATGTGCCTTATACATTCCTCATGTTCACAAGTCAGCTTTGTCAGCTGAGACAGAAATACACTTTCTGAATTATTTTGCCATTATGTTTCTCAGAGTAGCTTATACCAAAATGACAATATTGGCCTTTTGACACCTAGCAGGGTTCTAATCCATCCCAAGGAGGAAAAACTGGCTATTATTCAATGTAGTGTGTTCATCTCCAGAAATGACCCATGCACGAACAGCTAACTATACAGCTGTAGAGATTTCGATATTAGCACATGGAATCAACGTAAACAGAAGCATTTTTCTTCAGTACCCAGGTGAAAGGAATCACCCTAGCGATGGCACCAGCTTATTGCCATCTCCCTCTAGAATATGCCGTGTGTAGAAGCTCCGCCTGTTTCCTAATCAACTTCTCAACCCTCACGCAGAAAAAAAAAAAAACCTTGGGCCTCCTTGGAGCAGTCCAGGACAAAGGCTAACTTCTTCCCAGAACCTAGAAAAGGCTAATGCACCCAGTGGAATAATATGTCTAAGTATTCACCCTTCCAGAATCAATAGCAGCGTGCTGTCAGTGTGTGCATTAGCCTATACAAAGAACGGCCCCTAGAGCCCTGTAATGACGCTGGGAGTGGAGAGCTAGGAATGGGCAAGATGATGCAGAGATGACTGGATTGCTCTCCTCGAGCACGAGGCTTCCTGGATGTTGCACAAGACTGGGATTCTTGGACCAGACCCCTCAGCACTCAGTTTCAGCCGCTGATACACCCAGCCAATGAACGTCCTTTTTATTTCTTGTCTCAAGAGGTAAATTCATATTAGACCTTCTAGCCTGTGAGAAAAGTTTTGCTTTTATTCTTTGCCTGGTATTACCAGCAAATGCAAATATCTTATGATTAGCAGAACATTACAGATACAGCTAAGGCGGGTACCATGAACTTGAACCGCTAAGGACTCAGATAAGACGCACTTTCAGGGAGACTCTGCCATGCCCACTCCCATCCATGTAGCATTCCCGATGCTCAGACCCAGCTAAAATGGCATTGCCCCACAAGGGAAGTGGCAAAGGCCTGAGCATCAATTCTGCTCCACTTTACACAGCGATGGTCAGAGCAATTACTCACGCCTGACCAAGATTCACGCTCTCCTTTAAACGGGCCTGAGTGTAGTAAAGGCTCCATTCCGCCTGTAAAATCTGATCTCGCAGTCAGAATTAGGAGGGGTAGGGGATGAGCAATAAAGTAGAAAGGACTAAGGCGATTCAGGTGTTGTAAGACCAGAGAGGAGCTGTGGCGAGCACGCAGGCTTGCCAGCCAGGAGGCACTGGCTTGGAATCTTAGTCCAGTTGTTCACAAGGCATGTGACTTTAGCCAGATGTCTAACCTAAGAACTGATTTGGTAAAATATGAATACCAGCGCCCAAGCTTGCGAAATGAGACTGTTTCTTCCTACCTCATAAAGTCATCTTAAGACAAAACAAGCTAATACGGAAAGCTTGCTCCAGTAAAACTGATATAATGAGCTGAATAAATATTATAGTTGTTAATATGATTTTTATTTTTATTAGGCCCACTATGGCCTAGTTATCTAGGAAGAATTAAATCCATCATAATTTTGCAATTCATGAGCAAAATCCGTAACCAATAGCCTAGATGAGGTTAACTGCTCGTCAGACTTAGCACAGTCTAAACTTGGCCACACAGTCAACATTGTTTTGATGAGATTCCAGTCATTATGCACAACGAAACACTTGAAACTCTAGAAAATTTCACTGAGACACCAATAAATCCAGCCATGGAACAATTTCTCTCCACACACACACACACACATACACACACACACACACACACCGCCCCTTGGGGATATATTAAAGCTACAGCAACTGAAATAGCCTTAGCTAGTAATTAAGACGCAGCTAAACAGAGTGCAGCCCCGGCTGTGGCCCTCTAAGACACAGAACACCCGGGTGACAGCTCCGGCTACTAGGGCTTTGTTCTCCTGGAGCGAAAGGCATGAAGACGTAAAGTTGGGGAAGTGTCGCTGCACACTGTGGGGGATGGGAGGAGGGTGACAGGCTTGTCTGCGCAGGGCGGATGTTCCACTAGCAACTGCGCGGCAGCCCACACCCGCCAGGGCCCTTCCCCACCCTAAGAGCATGACTTCACTTTTCTGACACTGCCCTTAAGGAATCTGGCCCCTGTGACTTCCAGTAATTGTATGCATCACACATGATGAAGCAGCTGAAAGCAGTGTCAGAAAGAAGAGATAAGAATTAAGGCCAGAGAAGCCCCATGAAGCGCCGTGAGCTATTTATCGCTCCCAGCAATTCACATTACCAGACAAGTCTTTTCTCATTCCTTGTCATTGAAAGGCACACTTCAGAGGGATTCTGATGGGTGCTGGGCACGGGGTCCAGACTTGTACTTTAGCCACCAGGCACACTCTCCCTTCCCCCATTGCCGTCTTGCTCCTCCCTTTCACCTTAGAGCTTCTGGCTTGGCTGTGCTCACACCCAGCAGTCCCAGCAGAGCTTGCAGCTCACACTATGCCTCAAAAAAAAAAAAAAAAAAAAAAAAAAAAAGCAGGCAGTGAACGTCCATGCTCCTAAGTGCTTGAGAAAAAAGCCAGGCTGAGTTGACCTCTTCCCTCCCATTTAGCTGCATGCCAGCCATGTACCCTTAAAGGACTTGGGAGCAGTGTGTGTGTGGTATGGGATAAACAAACTAATTAAAACCCAAGCTCTCCCACTCAAGCTAGTGCCTAATAGGGCTGATATGCTCAACTCCACAGGAAAAAAACAAAAGCAATCCAAGCTGTTCCTGCTTCTTAGGATTTATCTGTTACAGGCTCCATCAACAATCTAAGCTAAACATAAGGGAACTCGAGGGTGCTGTTCTTTGCAGTAAGACCATATGTGTGGGAACTATCAACAGGACTGCCCTGACACCGAGGACCACTCCCTAACTGTAAGGAGGCAGACCCATCAACTGCGCTGACATGTGTCTTCTTTCTCTCCCCTAGCAGCAATCAGTCGGTCCATTTCATTCCCCAAAACAAAAGGCAAATACACCGTTCCCTACTAGCCTCTTGGACTTTCCTTTAGAAAAAAAAAAAAAGAAGAAGTTTAAAGACAAGCTCTGGATTAAATGTAAACAATGCCTGTTTATCCAGAGTTTCAGAATTGAGGTGATGTTATGAGTGCAGAGGTTTGCCTTCCTAACGAGTACTGAGACACCCTGACATTTATCCATCACATCAGTTTGGCTCTAAAGTTAAGCAAGAGACGGCAGAGCCACTGGTCCCTCCAGAGTGTCTCGCCTGGTTATCTTTGACTATAGCTGCCGCAGAGAGATCTGCTCCTCTCCCATTACAAACCAGCCTGCAAACAGCTCCCGCTATAGCCTCCTAACTATGGAGGACATGAAGACATCCCGTGCAAATCAAAAGACATAAATAATTTCATTTGGTTTCAATCTTTATGCTTTTGATAAATTCTTTCTTGAACATGCGAGAGAATGCCTTTCAGATGAGGGTTATGTCAAACGCTTATTCAGCGTTCATTCCTTGCTGGGAAGAACCTGAAACCCAATGGAGGTAAATCCTGAATCCCATTCTGCAAGTCACTAAATATTTCATAAATCACAGAGGCAAATGGGACCAATTAGCCCTGCCCCATAAAAAAGAAACATATCTTTACAATGCTACAATACCATGGACTATACATTTGAGAGCTTATATGGGCGTTTGCGATAGAAAATTATCCTGCGATTATTTTTTTTATTCCATGAGAACACGAAATATAACAGGCAGAGCTAGAGTAAGAAATCTTTACACTTTGATTCTTACATGACGCTTGCAGGCCTTTGTCTTAACACAGCAGCCTGAAAACAGAATTAAGCAAAACAACCCCTCTTTCTCCGGTCCATTTTAAACAGACAACATCCCCCCCTTCTCTTTGCCGTAGCAGACGCCGCCGCCAACCAGCCAACAAAACAGCCATGTAATTAAGGCTCGGACATTTAACACTCACCATCTCCTGCTCCCGCCGTCTTCTTTTGATGTTTACAGCACATCTGTAGGATGCAATACTAGGAGATGCCTTGTTTGACCTGCTGCATGATGCTGTGACATCAGTTCAGATGATGCAGCTCATTATGGGAAAGGCTGCTGTTGCTATGGCAACCGGGATGTGCTAGGAATCCTTGCTGCATTTCCAGTGGAGCCTGAGACAATACGGAAGCTCTGTAAGAAACAGACAATATGCAAAATTCAGTCCAAAGGAAGAGGGTTTCTCATTGGGCTAAAATCTGTTAAGTTCAAAAAGGATTTTCCTAGAAGAATTTTGGAAGAAAATATTAAATTACCTCTTTATTTGCTGCTATAGATTTAGAGACTAAAGGTGGGAGTGGACTGTAGGATCGGGACTGAGAAAATACAAACTCATATTCATGTTTCCCTATCAGACAATCTGAACATTTCTTCTCTCTGGCTAGGGACAATACCTCTTTAAAAGTTACTGAAAGGAGTTCTAGCTCCTGTTCAAAAACCAAAAGAACAAAGCAGGGAGTGAAAAATAAAAGAATATTAAATATAATAAACAGCTAACCAAGTGAATCTGAGTCTTGAGAGCACAGACTAATAATTCTCCAAACATGGGCCAAGCCTCAGTAGCTAAGTCTACCCTGATGATGGGCCCTGATGGACAGCAACCCACAGGACTTGCCACAGCAAGAACTCAGCTGCCACCTAACCTTCAGGGGCACTGGGAAGGGGTCCTATTCCAGGGACCCTTCCCTTGTCCAGCAGAGAACTCCTCGCAGTCACAGCCAAAATGCAAGTGTCTTTGGGGTTAAATCCAGAACAAGTGCAAGACCTGTAGAAATCTCTGGTCACGGCCACTCCCAACGCTGGGATTTGTTGTTCTCTCCAGGCAGGAAGGCTGCCTACCACAGAGATTACTACCTCCCCTCCCCCACTGGGCACATTAAAACAAGACTCAAGAAGGGATTAGTCCAGTTAGTCAAAGAAAGGGGAGTCCAAAGTAGTCGCTTATTTCCACTCTGAAGCATAAACAAGCATCGTGTTGTGACACCGAGGAGAACTCAGAGTGGACCAGCAGCCCAGCTCTCGCATGGTTAATACTTGCAGGCCACTGACAGACAGACAGACACAAACTGACCTACATCCGTTCTATCTTTACAACTCTGAGGAAAAACAATGTTCTGAAAACCCAATAGATAATGAGACACTTCTACTGCACACTCCTCACTGAGATTTTAAACGACCCTGTTAATCAGAATCACGGAGGGTGGGGCTAGGGTGTCAGCCTCTCTGTAAAGGCGACCTGATAAAATGTAGGAGGGGTGCCAAGATCCTAGCAGAGTGCACCACCAACCTTGCACAGAGCAGCCCTGCCCCGAGTGTGGAGCCATGACCATTCTTGCTTTCCCTAATCAGAAACAAGGAAGGGGAAAGCAAGAGGAGACACCGTCTAGGCGCTCAGCAGTCGGCAAAGCAGGGATCCCTTATCTTAGGTCACATGGTACACACACACACACCCACCCACACACACACACACACACACACTGGGAAATTAGCATTGAGTCCCTGCAGAGACAAGAGCACTGACCTACCGGTCAACAAATCCACCTGGGATGCTACTCCCTCCTAGAATTCTGTGTACTGTGGCCCAATCTAGTAATATCTCCTGGGCTCAGGAGTTTCCTCAGGAGTTGGCTATTATTATTATTATTATTATTATTATTATTATTATTAATTTTGATGATACAGAACAAAGCTCGACTGCCTTCACTGGTGTGGGTGGAGGAGATAAGAGGCCCAGAGTCAAGACTCTTGGGCCCTTACCACAGTTACTAACCCTGCCTGCCAGAGAGTACTATGGGCCTCTCTCTGGACTCTTGGGCCTCCACAAGAAAATGTGTGAAAGCCATGGAGCTAGAACCAGATTCGCCTTCCCAGAGATGAAATCCCAAGGCCCCATAAAGAGGAGAGGACAGGTCAACAAATGGACAGGTAAAAGATAATGACATTTTACCCAGTTATAAGGAGAATGAAATTATGTCATTTGCAGGAAAATGAGCAGAAGTACAGATCATGACGCTAAGCAAAATAAACAAGCCAAAGATAGACAAAGTCACATTTTTTGTTCACAGAATATATATAAATATATAAATATATCACATACATATTATATAACTATATTATATATAATAACTTCCATGATGTTTATATCATATGTAAATATATCATGCATATGATATACAAATATATCATATTGTGATATATAAATATACTGATATATCATACATATGATATGTATGTTATATTTCATACCTGAATACATTTTCTGTCCATAGTTCCCTTTGCCAGGTTCCAGGAATGACAGGAAAGAATGGATAGAACAATAAATCTGACACCCGGTCAGGTTTTTAACATTGTGGACTAGCTGAACCACAGCTCACAAGTCGACCCAGTTGGCTGAAAATGGTGGCCATTTATAGTAGAAGCAAGCTATAAACCCTGTCCTTGCTTTGTGACTGGACCTACGGTAGTTCACTCTGGACTTCTCCGTGTCCTTTGCTCTGCTGCTTACCTGCTAGGGTTGTTTTTGAAGATTACACGCTACAATGTATCTAACGGTGCCTCAGTATCTAACGGTGTCTCAGGCAGTGCTCAACTGCTGTGAAGAGACACCATGACATGGAAGCTCTCATAAAAGAAAGGATTTAACTGAGACTTGCTAACGGTTTCAGAGGTTTATCCCATCATCACGACAGGGAGCATGGGAGCACATAGGCAGACAAGCCGCTGGAAAAATGACTCAGAGTTCTGCATCCGGGTCCACAAGCAGCCCTGTTGTGGGATAATCTCTTTGTACACAGTGTACTTTGTACACTGTGAAGATGTGTCTGTTTTACCTCAACTCCTAAGGCACCTTCCGAGTGGTTTAATAAAGAGCTAAACGTCCAATAGCTAGGCAAGAAAGGATAGGCAGGACTTCTGGGGAGATGGAGGAACTCGGGAAGAATCTGAGAGGTGGGGATTCACCAGCCAGACATTGAGGAAGTGGGATGCGCGGTACTGAGCAGAGGTAGAGTCACATGACAGAATGTAACTTAATATAAACAGGTTAATGTAAGTTTTAAGAGCTACCTGGGAACAAGCCTAAGCTAAGGCCAAGCTTCCATTCTTAATAAAAAAGTCTCTGTGTTATTATTCAGGAACTGTTGATCCAAAGAAAGACCCACAACACAGTAGGAAGAGAGAAAAACACTGCCCCTGGCGTAGGCTTTTGTAACCTCAAAGACCACCAGCCATAACACACTTCCTCAAACAAGGCCACATCTACTCAGGTAAGCACACACTCCTAATCTCTCTCAAATAGTGCCATTCCCTGATAACCAAGCATTCAAATACGTGAGCCCATGGAGGCCATTCTTATGCAAACTCCCACATTCTACTCTTAGGTCCCATATGCTTATAGCCATATCATAATGTAAAAAATGCATTCAGTCCAACTTTAAAGCTCCCCATAATTTTTCAGTCTCAAGACTGCTTCTAAGTCTTCAAAGTCTAAAGTCTCTTCTGAGACTCAAGGAAAGTTCTTAACCATAACCTCTTTAAAATTTTTAAATTAAAATATACAACTTCCAACATACAATGGGATAGAATACACACTGTCATTCCAAAGGGAGGAAAGGGAACACAGTCAGGAAATTCTGGACCGAAACAAGACCACATTCAGCCAGGCAGACTCTATAAACTCTGTATCTCTGTGTCTGATGTCTGAGTGCTCTTCAGATCTCCAACTCCTTTCGGTTTTGTTGACTACCAACAAGCTTCTCTCCTTTGGTGCTGGTTCTGCACCCTGTCTTCCATGTTCCTACTAGGATGACCCATTAAGCCCATCTTAACACATTCAACTACTTTCCTAACCAAAGTCCCAGTGTCCATCACGAGGCAGCAGAGTCAGATCTGTCACAGTAATGCCCAACTCCTTGGTACCAACTTCTGTCTCAGTCAGGGTTCTGTTGCTGTGAAGAGATACCAAGACCACACAAGACAACTCAAATAAAAGAAAGCATTTAATTGGAACTTACAGTTTCAGAGGTTTAGTCTATTATCAGGGGAGAGAGCATGGTGGCACTCAGGCAGACATGTTGGTGGAGAAGTCACTGAGAGTTCTACATCTGGATCCACAGACAGCAGGAAGAGAGAAACACTTGGCCAGGCTTGGGCTTTTGAAACCCCCAAACCCATCCCTAGTGACACTTCCTCCGATAAGGCCATACCTCCTAATCCCACTAAAGTAGTGCTATTCTCTGATGACCAAGCATTCAAGCAATATATAAGCTTGCAGGGAGCCATTCGTATTAAAACTACCATGTCATATTGGAAGCCAGAAACACCAGACTTCGTTTATGTCACCATTAACAACACTCTTGCAGCATTAGTGGAGGTTCCTTAGCACTCAGATTCCAAGCTCTAGAATCAAATGGTTGGGAAACAGACAACGAAAGCCTGAACAGTTACCAAAGACAACATCTGCTACAGAAGAGATCAAGTGCAGATTACCTGGGGTGCATGCTCTTTGTAGGGGACAACAAAGGTTCTTGACAGAGGAGGAGGGAAAAAGAACCATTAGGGGATCAGTAGGACAGATTGCGGGGACAGCTCACGAATACCAGCATTTTCCTATGTTCCAGATACACCCCTAGTGCCATCACCTACAGGGAGCCCCTGAGACTGGTTCTAACCAACGGAATGGGACCTAAGTATTACCTTAGATGGTGATTAGAAGCAAATGGACCTTCTATTTTCCTTCCCTGGCTAGTTGGATACATAGAACCCAGTGGATCTCTGAAGTCCTGAGAGCAATGGAACCACACTGTGAGTGTCCCTGTGTCTTGGGGGACTACACAGGAAAGAGGCACCTTCTTCCAACCTTTCACGGACTTTCACTGGGAAGCAATGAGCAGGAAATAAGCCATCTTTATGGTTAATCTTGACTGCCAATTTGACTTAACTGCATTACTACTTCCTGTCTCCTGTCTACAGTCCTCCAAACCTCTATGGTTAATTTGGTCAGCTAGTGGCTAGCTCTGCCCTCTGAATCCAAGCAAGCTTTATTTGTCAGAACATAATCAAAATATCATACATTTCCCTCTTTTTGCCTAAATAAAAAAATAAAGGTTTTTAACTCACATAGTAAAACTTATCCAATATGTACAATAACTATATACAAATATAAACAAGTAAGGATTACAAAAACAATGTCCAGTTCATTTGCATTTGGCAAATTCAGAGAAAATGCTCCATTATCTATCTTATTTTGGTGAGTCCAAAGTTCTGTACCTAAATCACATTCCCCTGTGTTCTAGACACAGTCCAAAAATATTCTCTCAACTTTATATACTTTATACCTTTATGTACCTATATACAATCAAAAATATCACACAGCACACATATAAGACAGAACCAAAATAACAACAGATTGTTGAACTAAAACTTTAAAAACAAGAAGGGATTAGAGTGCTATATTTCAAGTACTGAAAGGGAACAATAATAAATTGTAATAGTAATGACCTCCACAAAGGAGCTGGATAGATGTCTCAGTCAGTGTACTGCTCTTCCAGAAGGACTGAGTTCAAATCTCAGCATTCACATCAGCCCACAACCATATGTAAACCAAGCTCCAGAGCATGTGCCGCCATTGCCTGGCTGTAAAAACTCTTAATAAACTATTTGTAAACTAAGTTCAAAAATATCTGTAAACACATCAAAATGTAAATGTGTGTAATTTGTAATTTTATAAAAATATTTGTAAACACATCAAAATGTAAATGTGTAATGTATAAACATACCAAAAATATTTTATCTACCATTGTTGTCTCAGTTGCTTATATTGCTGTCCTAAGACATTATAGCCAGGGCAACTTATACAATAACATATTTAATTTAGGGTCCGTAGCTCCAGAAGGTTAGCATTCATGCCCATCATGGTTGAGAGCATAGGAGCAGGTGGTCAGCCACAGTGCTGGAGCAGAAGCTGACAGCTTACATTTCGATCCATAAGCACAAGTCAATGAGAGCTAACTTGGAGTGGTATGGGCTTTTAAACCTCAAAGCCTACCCCTAGTGACATATGTCCTCCAACAAGGCCACACCTCTTAATCCTTTCCAAACAGTTCCACCAACTGGGAACCAAGTATCAAATATATGAGCCTATCAAGGCCATTCTTACTCAAACTAGCAACAAACTGTAACATGTTACTGGCACTGACGATTTTACTCACAGCATAAGATGCCTAGTTGGGGCATTGTTTTCCCTGTTACTTTATGACTTAATTTATAGCCTCTCTATATATGTATATATTTTAGGAAGCTTCTATGGTAGTAGGTTTCCACGTGGTTTTTCAAATGACCTTTTGTGCTACATGTCCCTCTCATGGTCCCTTCTTCATACTTTCCTCCCATCCCCCCTTCTCTCTTTAATACCCTAATTTCCCCTTTATCTCTCCATACCTCTATATTCTCTTACCCACATGGGACAATGACTCAGGAAACTACACCAAAGTGAGCTAGAACCAGAGGCAGGAAGGGGGCGCTATACAATGATGTCTCCTGGGCATGGCATAGCCGTTGCACGAAAACAAAGTCAATGCTCCAGCCTGAATGTAAGAAGGGATCATGGAACTAAGGAATTATTGGTGACTGATGGCTGCTGGAGGACAGAGCCATTTTTTTTGGAAGTGTGGCCATTGGTTGGTTGCTCATACCCTGATGGATGGCCCCACAGTCATATGCACACAGCATCACTAATTAGACTCTGTGGAGTATACCAAAAAAAGAGAAAAATGTTTGTTAGTGATAAGAGAGTGTGCTGGAGGAGCCCAGAGGGAGGGGGAGGAGAGAGCTGAGGCTATGAATAAGACACACTGTAAGCACAAGCAAAATTGTCATGAATAAATGAAAATATTCTAGAAAAAAGATTGAGAAATCAAAATAAGCAATTGGCATATAATTAATTGAGCTAGTTTGCTACACCGTGTAAAGTACATGTGAGTGAATATATGAATATACATGAATATCGTTATAAACACTTTGTAAACAGGAACTTTTGATATTCTCTGCTAAGGGTGACATGTCTGTACTGCCCTCACTTTCCTTCATCTTTAAACATGCACAAAACGAAGAAGAATGTGCAAGATGATGCCAGGGAGGAGAAGTGAGTCTCCCGAAGGGTTCAGTCTGAGGGGAGCCACTCCATGTTAGTTTATGGAAAGGAGAGAACACTGGTCTTCGGATGGAGATAAAAACACTGAATTTCCATCTGGAGTCCTAGAAACAGGCTCTTCTCCTCCTCTCTTCACCATGTCTCTGTGGTGGTTGAAAGGAAAAGGTCCCGGCAGGCTCATATATCTAATACTTGATCTCCAGTTAGTGAAACTGTTTGGGAAGGATTAGGGGGTGTGACCTTGTTGGAAGAGCTGAGTCATGGTGAGAGGGGCCTTGAGGTTTCAGTTAGCTCACTCTGCCTCATGCTTTACATCAGTATCTAATCTCCTGGATTCTGCTCCAGGATCATGCCTGCCTGCCGCCACGCCTCCTGCCGTGATGGCATGGACGCTCACCCTCTAGAACCATGGGTCCCAAATTAAACATTTTCTTTTATAAATTGTCTGGGTCATGGTGTCTTAGACAATACAAAAGTAACTAACACAGCTCTCCCCTTAACTGCAAACTGTCTTAAACATATACTTTATGTTGCTAAACTACTAACGAAGCACATACAAGGAAGTAAAGGACACAATATCCAAATTTTAAAAAATCAAATATTTACTATTGAAAAATGTATGACCACTTTGGTTACAGTGTATCTGCATGCAGCGCATTAGTAATATAACAGTTCTTGTTGCCATGTTTGTATGTCCATGTGTAACATGGACTTATCTCAGTGCAATGCCCTACGCCTAAAAATGCGGGTGCTGCTGTTATAGCTCAAGCGTGCTCAGTGCTGTATGAGAGCACACCCCTGGGCTTTGCTATAAGTGATCATATGTTTATATGGTAGTGACAGTGCAGAGGTCTTTGCCCCCATGCCGTCGTGCAGGGCTCTGCTAGTACATTCCCGTGCAGTGAAGTTTCTAAACATAAATGCAGGTTTGAAAAGAAGACAGTTAACAAAGAGCCACCCACCGTGCCTAAGAATAAGATATATATATATAGAGAGAGAGAAATGTTGCAGCTATAAGAAGACATTAGAACACTCATCCAAATAGATGTACACAAAATTTGGCTCAGTCAACAAAGATCACCAAGATAACAGCACACTATGGAGTAACGTTCCTGACGGACTGAAAGTGGTTAAGATACGCCAGGAAAACCCTCACTTACCACCTCTTATTAACGTGAGGGTGAGAGACAGCAACCTGTCCTTGGAACAAACGAATCAGATACCTCTTCTGCACAGGCCTGACGAGCTCTCCATAATGCAGCACTTCAGTGTCTGTCCTGAACAATAGGAAGCCAGAGGTCGTAGGCAACTTTCCATCTGGCTGTAGCCCAAGAAGAGAAGCAGCTTTTCTCAGAGCAGCTTGAGCCGTCAGCCCGGGGAAGAGAAGCTGTGGACCTTCTCCTGCTGCGCTGTGGATAAAGAGCTGTGTCGCCAAGAGCAGTGGCTCAGAAGGTCCATGGAGCGAAATTTGTCGTCTCTAGCTCCTCATCACGTCATCGAGGTCTTGAAACTTCCCTTGTCCCTCCCAGGAACAGATTTCCTGATTCCAGATTCCTGATCTTGCCAAGTTCACTGTTTGTCAGGACTGGACCTGAGCTGAGGAATGGAAAAGTACGAACTCTCGTGACATCAAACTTTTGTTTATTCCAAATACCCATCAGCTGGCTGACCGTGAGCCAGGATAACTCTAGAAAGCAATGATGTCAGGTGGCAGTTTCGAGACAGTTGTCTCACAGACGGCTCTTTATTGGTGCCAAAGGCGCCCCTCATACCCTTTTGGTCCCACAGTCAGATCGTGGCAGGTCAGGGCAGGTAAAGAAACCTAACAGAAGCCAAGGCAATACTGGGTACGAAGGGCAAAGCTAGGAGGCCCGGAACCACAAACACCGCTAGTTACTTCAGCTGTGAGGTCCGGAATTACTAACAGGCAATGTTAGTCATGAGGCAAACGATGCTATGACCGAATATCTGACAGGAACACTTCCAGAAGGAACGGCTGACAGTTTCAGAGGCATCCCCCGCTTTGTGGCCGGAAGAGAGTACCAAGGCAGAGGAGTTCATAGCACGGCAGCCAGGAAGGACAAAAAAAGAAACAAGGTGTTATCAGGGTAAGGTCCAATCCCAAGGAGTCTACCTCCAAAAATTCTCAGAGTCAGAAAAGATCTGGCATTTTTCCAAAGTCCAAATCCAAAATATATAATATCAAAATTAGCATTACATAGAACGGCAAGTTCTAATGGCAGAGAATGTGTGTCCCACATCCCACATTCCAAAAGGGAGGGCTATTAAGAACGGCAGGGCAGCAATGGAAGAAAGCAAGACCAAACCCCAGCAGTACTAGCGCTAAATCCTACAGTTCCTCGTCACGGGGCACGTGGTGCCTTGACTCCTGCAGTCTTGACGATTGCAGCTGGCAGGCTCTTCTTCAGGCTAGCTCCACTCTCTGCTTGACTTCCCTCAGCAAATGTCCCATGTTCCTGGCGCTTCCAACATCCTGGAATCTCCACTGCCACTTCTCCTCCAAGTCTAAGTTTCGACCTTCACTCTGACTGCGCCATGCATTGCCAGATTCGCGGGCTTTGCTTCGAAGTCTGGGTGCACACTTGATCCATTTCTATTGCTGCTGCCCCTGCCAGAGAGAGTGACTCCAGCTTCTTCAGTCCCTTATCAGGGACTTGCACCACTGATTCCCCTCAACTCCCTTCCTCGGCCTTGGATCAGGACTTAATCTTTGGTGCCCCCAAGACTTCCAACTTCCGACAGAAGAGATGCTCAGTTCTCTGCCTTTCTGACTAACAGATGGCCCTTGATGAACTTTCCAGACCCCAATACTGTAAGCCTGTTAATAAATATCTTTCTATAATTTTATATAATGTAATTATATAATGATAGACATCCTGCTTCTTTGGAGAACTGTAATGCAGTGACAGCCCTAAAATGGGTCTAGCAGCAATCCAACAAGCGTTTTCTAAACTCAGAAGTCAGGTGCAAACATTATTTGATATCTTTGTTCCTTTTGCTGAAAGAGTAATATTCACGTTCAGCCATTTGAAAAAATAAATTTTAATCTTATTTATCATTTTAAGGTTCTAATAATGTAAATGGTTTCCTCATTGAATGCTGGAGCATACTTTAGTTGTGTTAAGTATATTCCATAGAAATTCTAGACCGATCAATTAATGGAAAGAGGGAAAAAAATCTTTTAAAAAGTGTCTTTCCTTCAAGAGATGGTATTTCCTGCTACTGAAAAAAATCTTAGGATAGCCCAACACACTGATATTTTGCTAAGTCTATTAATATCCAAGGCTATCCCAAGCAATAAGGAATCAGTTCTCTTCTTTTTAACTCATTTATGTTTTACTTTGTTTAGATACGTGTGTGCCTGAGTAAGATATTGTGACATGCACAAGACCTGGGCGAGATTACTCTTTGCAGCTGGACTTCCCTATCTCTGAACTGCTTGTGACTGGAGTGACAGGCCAAATCCTTATCCTAAAGCTGCCAAAAATACATTTTTGTGTATAAAAGAGAAAGAAACAGGAACGATATTTGGAATATGCTCTCTTTGTTTTCAAGGCTCCTTTTATGTCATTTAATTATAATTAAGGAGCTGATTTCTCGGAGACTAGAAAGATGGATCAGCAATAAGGGCACTTACTGTTCTTGCAGAGGCCTGAGTTTAATTCCTAGCACCCACACCAGGGACTCATAATTGTGTGTTAACTCCCAGGGGACCTGATGCTCCCCTTCTAGCCTCCTTGGGCATGGGCATCTGGGCTCATTGATGCACACACATACTCTCAGGCACACACACATCTAAACTATTGCCTGGAATAGCCTTGGACATAAATAGACTCATGCTCCAGTAGATGGTCCCACATCCATGATCATCTAGGCAGCATGAAGCGGACCCAATGGATTTTAAATATTTGTCTTTAAGAGTAAACAAAGGGCTGAGGAGTTGACTTAAGGAGTTAAGAGCAACAGTTATTCTTCCAAAGAACCCAGGTTTGGTTCCTAGCATCCGTGTGGCTGCTCACAACTGTCTACAACTCCAATTTCAGGAGATATGATGCCCTCTTCTGGGCTCTGTAGTCAGTGCACACACACACACACACACACACACACACACACAGAGTATATATATATGCATGCAAAACACCCACACATAAAATTATATATGTTTATTTTTAAAAAGACAGAGGAGCTGGAGAGATGGCTCAGTCAATAAGAAGCACTTGCTGCTCTTCCAGGGGACTCAAGTCCTGTTCCCAACACCCACATCAGGAGGCTGACCACTGTAACACCAGCTCCAGGGCATCGGATCTCTCCTCCACAGATACCTACACTCGTGTACACACACACACATATGCAGACACACCCCTACACACAGTTAAAGATAGTAAACATCAGTCTTAAAAATAAAAATTTAAAAAGAACACATTATATTGGGAGGAGGATGTGTTGGCAAGGATAGGGAAGGAATTCTATGCATGCATGAAATTCTCAAACATCAAAAACAGATATTGTGTTATGTGATATGATACTAGTGGTGGCACTTTCCTAAAGGGAATTCCCTCAAGGGCTGGAATATTTCTCTCCTTAAAGATGTGGGGACTAGAATTATCTTTGAGGTCAATGGAGCCTGGTTGGTTTTTTTAAAAATAGATTTGGAGAACATCTACTAATTTCTCTTGGGGAAAAAATGTGAGAAAAATCTAAGAAAAGATGTTCAAATTTAAAACATAAGCATTTATTTTGGTTAGAGGTAATTTTCATTTTGCAATGAATTTAAGTGGTGTGTGTGTGTGTGTGTGTGTGTGTGTGTAACATGTGCATGTACATTTGGGTGTGTACCATGAGGCAGAGCCCTGTCTCATGGAACATGGAGTATATAAAGTCAGCTAGACTAACTGGCTATTAAATTCCATGTTCTCCTTGTCTCCTCCTCCCTAGTGTGGGATTACAGGCACACATCACCACACTCAGCTAGTAAATTCCATGTTCTGCTTGTCTCCTCCTCCCCAGTGTGGGGTTACAGACACACACTGCCATACTCAACTTTCTCACTCAACTTTTCTCTCTCTTTTTTTTTTTTTTTTTTTTTTTTTTGGTTCTTGGGGATCCAAACTCGGGTTTCTGTGCTTAAGTGGCAAGTACTGAATCACCTCCGTAGCTCTTGGGTAGTTTTTAGAGACTTTTTCTGTTTTTGGAAGGGGGACTATGGATTGAGTAGTCACAGTCTCTAGATGGGACAGACAAGGAAACAAGCAGGATTTGAAAAGGGCAATCTTAGAAGGTAAGTAGAGGAACTTCCTCTGTCTGGGCCTTGTGCAGGAGACATGCTTAGATTTTTATTAGTGGGCATAGCCAAGTCCCGCCCAGGATTATCCACTGGCCTCTGCCACACAGAAACCTACATAGAACTAAACAGACTGGCACCAGGGCAGTTCCTAGATCTAGATCTACAGACACTGAAGGCAGCCACACTGTGGCCCTCTCCGCTAAAGTCCATTGTTGAAGCCCTAGTCCTGATATTTGGAGATAAGACCTATAAAAATGATAACTGAGACCAATGACGTTGTAAGAGTGTGACTCAAAGCAAACACTGCTGGTGTTATTAGAGAGAGAGAGAGAGAGAGAGAGAGAGAGAGAGAGAGAGAGAGATCATGTCCTTTTTGACATCCAAGAACACAACGGATGTGAAGTCAAGGACCTGAAAGTCTTTTTGACTTAATTAATGAAATTAATTTTGGATTTTCTAGCCCCTAAAACTCAAAGAATATAAATTTCTATTGTTTTAAGTCATCTAGTCATTGGTGTTTTGTTATAGCGGCCCAAAAGACTGAAAATTTGCTTTACTAAGAATATACCTTATTGTAATCCTCAGAGACAATTCAAGTAACATTAAACCTAAGACGTACAGTGAACTTCAGTGTGACACTCTAGAAGCCTCTTATCTCTCTCTAGCACCCAGTTTCAACACTTCGAAGGAATCTACAATTTCTTCTGGGAAGAGGAATATAAAATTTTCCTTGGGGAAGAAAAAGCACCCTTTCCCTTTCTCTAGTCTTATGGTTTTAATGGAACTAAACCCACATGTGCAGGAGATCTCTGGTTAAGTGGAAATGATAGCACATTCCATTGCTGTGGCCACACTGTGGTCTCAGAATGGCATATAACCTAACCACAGTCAAGGAAATGTGTTTACTCTTTCTCTGGGATTGTTAGTGCAAGGATGAAGCCACAAGTCTAATGGCCAGATGAAGTAAACAGAGGCAGAGCTCATTGGTGGTCTCTGAATTGAACTGTACTAACTCGGCCTGATTGTTTATTTTCATACAAACCAATAAATTCCCATCTTGCCTAAGGTACTTGGAGATGGTTTTTCTAACACTTGTAATTTAAAGAGTGTAGAGAGCATGGGATTTGATTGTACTGTCTTCCACTTTCTTCCAAGATGGGTTTCCTGCCTTAGAACTCTTGGCTGAGACCTCTCTGGTAGGCTCTACGGTCATCTTTCCAGTCATGCATATCATGAAAGGGTGATACAGAGCATCCTATAATTGAGGGGTACATCTTATGACCTTCCCTCCCTGCTCTTGTTTCCTATGGCATGATGGCAAATGTTCAATATGAGTTAAGCAAATCCCAGCACTTGAAACTCAAGAATTACTGCTGCAATAACATACATCAGTCTTTTTTGTCTCCTGCCACTATTTGGTTGTCATAGCTACTCAAAACAAAGAAACAGGTACTTCAGGCCCAGATGGAATTACAGAAACAGAGAGCACAGACCCTGAGGGCAGACAGGAGGTTGCAGTTCCTCCCATTCCTTGGAGATGAAGGCTTTCCCTCCAGTTCTCCACCACACATTTCTAGCTCTTACCCTTTTCCCTCTGGTTATGGGGTTCCATGCATAAGACTGGGTCGCCTCAAAATTCATACATTGAAACCCTAACCCCCCAAATAACTGTATTTGGAGTCAGAAACCATGAGAAGTCAACAAAGATTAAGGAATAAAGTAAGGGTAGAGCCCCAACCTAATGGGACTGTGAGTCTTGTAAAAGAGAGAGAGAGAGACTCTGGGACCATGGGAACACAGTGAGAAGTCATAAAGAGGCTCCCTCACCAGAAGCCAAAATGGCCCCCAGGGGCTCACATATTTAAATGCGTGGTCATGGGGAGCGGCACTACTTGAGAGGAATGGGGAGGTGTGGCCTTGTTGAAGGAATTGGTGGCCGGGGAGACTGTGATCATATTACCTGATACCTCTTCACCATCTGGTGCCTAAGTTAATTGTTGTATAAGAAAAATCTTTGCGGCCTAGGCCCATGGCCTATCACAAGCCCTCTGAAAGTGTGAACCATTGCTAGTAGCAAATCTGGGCTCAGCTAAAATAGTATAACAAAATATACTTGGTCTTCAAGACTAATATATTAAAAATAGGAACAATGATGGATATAAATTTTTGATTTCCTCTTATGAGTCGAACGCTTCATACACTTCATCTCTAGCATTAGCAAAGCAGCCTCTGTTGCTCACTTTAATTCTTTCCTCTCTGCTGTCACTAAATGTCAGAGAAGAAACCTTTAAAATGACAGGCTTTTTGTTTGTTTTTGTTTTTGTTTTTTTTAGCTTACGGTTTAAGTACAGGCCATTGTGGCAGGAAAGACATACCAAGAACATCTTTCTCACATCTGTATGGATCGGAGAGCAGAGAATGCAGATGTTTTCCCCTTTTTCCTTTTTCCTTCAGTCCTGGACTCCAGCTCATGGGGCCGCGCTGTTCACGTTCAAGGCAGCGGACAGCCTTCTCCATTAAACCCCTCCGCAAACCCCCTTACAGACACGCCCACATATGCACCTCGTTAACCGCCTGTCTGCTTCTTAGCAATCAAACTGGATCAAAATTCAGCATCGCATGTTTTTTTAAAAAATGATTTCTTTAAAGGGTAAGCTAGCTATAAGGTGATGGTAGAGGTTAGAGTCCGTCTTTGCCAGGTTCTTTCCGTCCAGTCTTTCCAAACCAGTCTGTTCCCTTCTAGTCCCGAATTTCACCCTCACTTTTGACATAGAGTGGGCTCCAGCCTGAGTGCTGGAAACTCAGGTTCTGAAGTTAGGCACTCTGGAGTCAAAGGACGGCTCTGTCATTTGTCGCGTGGAGCACGTTAGACACTTGACTTAACCTGGGCCTCAGCTCTTCCACACTGTGAAGTGAACTGGATGACAGTAACACTTCGTCTTGATGACTAGTGAGCTCACACCCAGAAAGCACCTGGCACACAGCTTCTCCGAATGATGTATCAGCTCCTGTTATCCTCGTTGATGGTTGATAAAAACCAAGGCAACCTAGGGAAAGAACCGGGACAACCAATCAAGTTTCGTGTTTCCCAGTCATTTTTCTACTGAGTCATATAGTCATACGCCACTTAATGGTGGAGATACATTCCGAAAAATACATTGGTGAGTGATTTCATTGCTCAAGTGTCACAGAATATATGTACGCAAGACCGGATGCTACGGCCTCCTACCTATTTAAACTATGGAGTATGTAGATATAGCATGACCTTGCTTATAGGGTCATGGTACAGAGAGTAACAGGAGACAAATTAAGCACAGGTGAAAATAATGTGACAATAATTATAATACAACACAAGTGTATGTGGCTGCTTCTGGGTAAGCACAGCTCCTGGAGCAGAGTTATAGAAAATGGTTTTTGGTAAGTTGGAGTATATGCTGAAACAACTGCAAAAACACAGTGTAATAAATATATAGCCCAGCAATAGAGTCATTTCTTCTATGGACTATGTGTAATCAAGTGTGCTTTGTTCTCATTCTACAGCAAGCATGGTGGATTTTACACACTAACATTATCACAAGGCTTAGAGTCCCTGCAGCTACAGAAACACCGGGACTTCTAGGGCTTCTCTGCTAAGACAAAGTTCTGCACAGTTCTATGCGCTTGGATAGTCTCCATGCCAAGCCCCTCACACTAGTACCTGAGTGCCTAGGCGTCAAAGGAGCTCTGTTCCTGCACACTGCCCCTCTTCTTCGCATCCCTTCAGCCTCATTCCATATAAAAAGGCGATTTCAGCTCCTTCTGGCCCAGGGGCAGCCTCCACAGTCAACAGCACCCCAGGGGCCAGTGAGATAGCTCAGCAGGTAAAGGCACTAGCAGCCATCAAGAGTGAGTACCTACATTTGACCCCCAGTACCAAGATGATGGAAGGAGAGAGCCGACTCCAAGTTATCTCTGAGCTTCACACGCACACTGTGACACACACACTTTACACACAGACAGACGGATGAAATGTAATCGACTTTTCAAAGAAAGATACTGCAGGACAGAGCCTTTGCTTCCTGCCTGGCTGAGTCTGCATATACTGCTGTCATAGAAATGCCATTTGCTCCACTTTTATTTTTCTTATCAAATGGTATTTTCTGTACCAGTTTTTTTTTTTTCTTTTTGGCCATCAACTCCCTAATTACAACACGGAGATTTATTATTAGTTTTGAATAATAAGCGAGCTTAGGCTACCTCTTTTAACTTAACCTGTTTCTCTTTATCTACCTCATGCCTCGGGGCTTCTTACTTTTCTTTCCTTCTGTGTCTCTTATTTCCCTGCTTTTTGCTTCTGCTGGCTGGCAGCCGCCTCACTTCTTGCCTGGGGCATGTCCTTCATTCTCTCCTCTCTTGCTCCCTTTTCTCTAGTCAAGCCTAGATTTCTTCCATTTATTCTCTCTGCCTGACAACCCCACCTATCCCTCTCCTGCCTAGCTACTGGCCATACGGCTTTTTTATTTTTATTTTTTTTTTGTTTATTTTTTTTTGTTGTTGTTGTTGTTGTTTTTCGAGACAGAGTTTCTCTGTGGCTTTGGAGCCTGTCCTGGAACTAGCTCTTGTAGACCAGGCAGGCCTCGAACTCACAGAGATCCGTCTGCCTCTGCCTCCCGAGTGCTGGGATTAAAGGCGTGTGCCACCACCGCCCGGCATACAGCTTTTTATTAAACCAATCAAGTGCCGTAGGAAGGCAAGGCGAGCCATCTTTATATAATTAAACACACATCCTTACATCATTAAGCAAATGCAGCATAAACAAAAGTAACACACCTTTACACAGTTAAAGTAATTTTCTGACACATAAATAAATGTCACACATCTTTGACTAGTTAAAATAATATGCCACAGCCATTTGCTTTTTAAAGTTATTTATTTTTTTTAAAAAATCCCTATTATAAACAATTTGCAAATAAAAAACACCTAGTAAAATTGGTTTTGTTTTGTTTTTTGAGACAGGGTTTCTCTGTGTAGTTTTGGTGTCTGTCCTGGGACTAGCTCTTAAAGACCAGGTTAGCCTCAAACTCTCAGAGATCCAGCTGCCTCTGCCTCCTGACTGCTGGGATTAAAGGTGTGCACCACCACCACCCAGCTTCACAAAGTGAAATTAACCAGACCCAATTCTATACATCCCAGTGAACTTCCACACAGTTAGAACAAACTTTCTGAAGCTCTGGGGATTCATAATGGATTTTGACCTTTCACTTTTAAATATAATGTTATGCACTTACATGCCACAGGAAAAAAAATCCATGTTAGAGTTTCAACTAGAAAAGCGACAAGCCTTCTATCCTTTCAGGACTAATGCCTGTTATCTGCATTTATTCCTTTCTCATCACCTGATATTTACCCTTTATTTTTCTCCTCTCTATATGTTATATTATGTCCACATGTACATTTGTTTACATACATATACACATACACTATATGTTATGATCCATATGAAGAAGAGAATAACTGTTTTTTCTTCTGAGATTGCGTGTCCTTGCTTAATATTATACATTCTAAATCCATCCATTTCCTTGCAAGCTTTTTATTTCACCTCTTTTATATATAGCCGAATAGTAAGTATTCCATGCTATATATGCACCAGATTTTCCTTATCCACTCCTCTGTTAATGGACAGCTAGGCTGGCTCCACTTCCTTGCTCTCATGAATAGGGCAATGCTAAACATGCAGATAGAAACATCTCTATGGTGGAGTATGGAGTTCTCTGGGGCTAAACGATGTTTTCATTTTGTTTTGCCACTAATTCTTGGTGAGGTTCTGAACAAACCCACCACAGGTAAAAATCCTCCTGGTAAGAATCCTTGCCCACCCAACACTGATTACTATAGCCCTGATAATGAAAACCAGTGCTCCCTCACACCCGTCTCCTGCGGCTCGTGGGCCAAAACAGTAGTCCTCGAGCTAAATCGTTTAAACAAGAAGCAATTGAGGATTGATGGAACTATTATTTTCCCTCTCTAACCAAGCCTCTAACACACTTTTACATAAAAGATGGAGCTTGAAGATCCGAATTTCATGCCAAATCTTGCTCCCCCATATGGCAGAAGGGCTGTTGCCACACAGGACAGCTGCTAAACTCTGGTTCAATCTGACATGGAGCACTTGCTGCCCAGAGGGTGTCAGCTCTGAGGTGTTCAGGCCTCCATCTCTCCCCTGCCTGCCTGCCTATTAGGCTTGGGAGCAGGCAGGCAAGCAGGCGTGCAGCACGATCGCCCTGCGTCTCCAGGATCCCCGAGGGCAGCCCCTCCTCAGGGTGGAGCGTCTGTCATCTGGCTCCCAGGCATCTGCTTTTAAGCAGGTTTTTGTTGAGGGGTGAGACGGTGCCAGTATTGTAGTGTTTCCCCTCCCTGGGGACTTTTATAGTAAATGATGAGGGCAGATGAAGCCAGCGAAGGCCTGAATCGTTCTTGGCTAAAATGGGTTGTTTGGAGCCAGATCTCAAACCTCAGACACTAGAGCGCTCCCTCAGTGTTCAAGTACGAGAGGAGAGGCTGAGCTGTCTTTTAGAGTTCATATCCTTGCCCCCTTACACACGCATCCTCTCTCCATGCACACATTCACAGTCTGCAATCTCCAGTTGGCCTAATTTCCTTCCCATTTGCTCTCTCCCTGTCCTTGTAGTTATGTCGAAACATCCCATCCTTCAAACTCAGGGTTGACAAAAGCCAATGTTTTCAACCATCTCGGGACAGGTTCACCAATACTACAGCCAAAAATGTTCTTTCTCCCCTTTGCTCCAGAAAGGGCTGGAGCTAGAGACACTGGCCGACTGGCAAACGTAAAAGTAAAAATCTGGGTGGGAATGAGATTATTCAAAAAATAAACCAAGAAAGAGAGAGAACGGAGAGAGAAGGAAGCCAGAGAAGAGGGCTACAAGGTGGGAGATATGCCCATTAATTAAGCATCTGCTGTGAACCAAACCTTATAAGATGACTCCAGGTATGTTTAATCCCCATAACAGCCCCATAACAGAGACACCCTCCATCCAAGAAGGTAACCTGCCTGGTATTACATCATCACTACTAAGTATGACCCCAGACCTAGGTTCACAGTTCATTGTTCAACACCTCTCTTTTAAATACATTGCTCTGCCTCCCTAAAATATAAATGGCTGAGCCCAGTCTCTAAGAAACGGATGTAATTAAGGATATGCTGCACTTTCACGTTAGAAGACGCTGGGCAATGGGCTTGGGGAACCTATTCTGCCGTTGCAGCTCTTCTCCGATACCAAATTTGTTTCTGAATAAACAGACTTTAAAAAGGAATGCAGCTGCGTTTCACATGGTGCACAGCCTGGATTAGGGATCACTGAAGTGGTGGACTGAGGGCCGAGGGACTCAAGGAGCAACGAGCAGACTCAATAGGATTTACCCACTGCCCTTTGGCCTCAGATGCTAATAAGCCCAGAAAGTCCTTCTCACTAAAATGAAATATTTTTAAAACTGCTGCCGGTCTTAAGATATTTCCAAGAAAAAAAAATCCGCTAATGGGACTACTTTAAGCATTGTATCAAAAATTGCAATTATTCTTAAGGTCACACATGTATAATCTTATCTCTGGGGTTTATGCTCAGGGCTTCCATTCCTATTATGAGCCCTAAATAAAGTATTTTAAGTCTCTTAGACAATGCTATGGCTTGCATGTACATGTTATCCCAAGAGTCAGTGATAGCATTACAGATGGGCTGGGTCGCTAGAGGGATAGGTAAGAGTGGGGCCGAGCTTTCTAACGGCTGCTATCATTTTCTACGACATTCTGCACAAACTCTTCCAGCTGGAATCCCTGACACTCAAGGCTTCTGTCCGTGTGGGATCTTATTTTCCGGTTCCATTCGTTGGCTTCTCCTAGAGGATCGGAACGTTGGGTCTGGAAGGCACCTTAGGAGTGATTTAATAAGTGCATACCCGACCCCCAACCATTGCGTTGAGACTGAAGAAAGTTGCTTTAATTTGCCTTTAGTCTTGCTAAGTGAAAAGTCGATGATGTTGTCCTTGAGATTAATAGCACACTAGCACGAACAGCCTCGGAGGGCTGCGCTATAAATATTTCACAGCGTGGCAACGCAGGGGGCGGGGCAACTTACCTGAAAGAGTTATGATGCTATGAACTAGTTTTCTCCCGGAGTGGAGACCTCACCACATGGAATATTAATATTTCCAGCATTTTCTGTTACTGAAAGGAGTTAAAGAATACAGAAAGTACCTCTGAACTTTATCGTAAAGTAGATCATTTTAATACGGTATTAGAAGAACCTGTTCTAGGAATTCCCAAATCTCCATGGCTTAGCACATTAACGTATTTCTTACCCAAATCAAAGATCAATGAACATTATCCAAAAGACTACTCGCGACTATTCAGTCCCCAGATCGCTCCATCTGTAACTGTGACCTGCTTTGGGCCTTTGGGTCTTCCGTTCAGAAATGGAGCAGGGTGGGGATTCTCCATGGGAAGTTTCTACAGGTCCGGCCCATGGGGCTTCTCCGTGGGACGTTTCCACAGGTTCGGTCCAGGGCAAGGGGCATCTCCCACTCACATTCAACTCCCCAGTCCAGCACCAGGCAGCTCCTAGGAAGAGGTGCGCGATAATGAAGACCAGGGCAGCGTAGACTGGGGTCCAGCTGTGTGCCCGTGAATGCCAACACACAGACGCGAGTGTGTCAGCAGCTCTGCCAGGTACAGAAAGTTCTTGACTTAAAAACACCAAGTCCAGGCTATTTATCTAAGTTCGGATTCTATGGCATAACTTATCACATTGAAATACAGAATCACGCTGCTTGAATAAGCCATTGCGCGTGCGTGCACACACACGTTTTTTTTAAAAAAATGGCTTTATAATGATACAGAAAAATCACTGAAATTAAGCAATCGAGACGAGCAAATTTTGCTTATTAAATAATCAAAGTCAAAAAATGTACTATAAGGTAAAGAAAGTTGAATGATTAGGCCTCATTCAGAGAAAAGTATCTTCAAATACACTTTGGCCTTTCCTGCCCTCCCCCCATCTCTTTTAATGTCAGTACAATCACCCTGAGTGGAGTTCAGTGAATCGGACCATAGAACTACACAGCTCAACTCTGTTCCACCTTTGACACGCTCTGGAGCTGGGAGGCATAAGGGGCCTTTCCAGCAGAATCTCCTCTCTTCTGTGGGCAGCGTGACTCTGCTGCCATAGTGCTGCCATCAAACAAGAACCCGATGCCCGCATTCTTGTGTGATTAACTGCCCTGACTCGCTCTGCCATGCCACCTTCCCATTAATAAGGTCTTTGTTCTCTGTCGTATCTCCTTCTTTGGGAATCGCTTGAGTCTTCCCTACTATGGAGGGCTTCAGGGCTACCGGAAGAGCAGCAAAAAGCAGTTCTTTTTCATAATCCAAACACCTAGGAGCAGAGAACGGTTGCCAGGAAGGTGTTTCTCCCCCAAATAAAGTCATTGGCCCTGGTGATCACTAAGATCGCAGGTCTGGGATTATCCCTAATAAGGGCCCAGGGTAGGAGCGCCTCCCTCCCAGCACACCCCACCCTGCAGAATAAAGCCTCTCCATTCCTTGTGTTTCCTAATGATTACCCAAAGCACAATGGGTAGGAAAGACCGGGAGGGGAAGCAAGGGAGAGGGGAGGCCAGCCAGCAGGTCAGCCTGGAAGCAGCCAGCAGAGAGGCTGGCAGGCCCTGAGCCTGCTGTCTTCCAACAAGGGGGTTTTACTGACCTAACCAGAATGACACATGAGAAGGCAGCAGCTGTGGCTGGAGCCAACCTCCTAAAGCCTTCTTAGCTAATGAACTGGAAGAACCCAGAGGGAGTCAGGAAAGAATGAGTCCCCGGGGACGTGCGGGAAGGGCTCGCCATCCATGAATTTTCCATTTTTAATTAGGCTTGATGGTTTGGTAACGATAATACTCTTTGGGGAGAATATGGCCAATGTGGTCTTCAGCAGCTCCTCTGGATAATGGACTCAATACTCCCTTTGCTCATGCTGCCTGACATCTTTTGATAGAGCCAAAGAAAAAAACAATATTTTAAGTATATTTATTATAAAAGGAATATTCTATAATTATTAAAAATCAAAACATTTAAGGTATAAAATAAAAAATGTACCCTATATACATCCCTTATAACACTTGTTTTATTTGGCTCATTTTTAGATACTCAAAACCACTTACATGAGCTATTTATACATATATGTAGATATTTAAGACAAAATGGCTAAAAAGTATATATTAAATTATATACTTTTACAACTTGTGTTTTAATTATTATTTTTACTTGATAAATATACTTCATTTACTCTGATAGCTAGCATGTGTTCTAAGCATGTGTTTATTTAACCAGACATGTATTTACTAGTATCATTACATACTACTTAAACTATGTTAGTAAAATAAAATTCCTGGCAGAAGGATTACTAGACCAAGAGATTATATATTAGTATGTATTTATGTTCTATTTTAATGGGCATTTCTAAATTATGATTTTATGTTTTGTTAATTATAAGTATGCTTCCAAGACAAGTCTAGGGCAAGTTACTTGAATGATATGACCATTAAAGAAAATAAAGCCATGAGAAGAATTCTTCACTGTATGAATTTCAAAATCCAGACATGTGGCTAAGGAAACAGCTGGATAACCAAGAGAATCCATCCAAAATAAACAAAGCATAAATGTCTATATGAGCATACAAAGTTGTAAATTATTTTATATTTAATTTCATATTCTGGAAATTATTTTAAAATTCTATAATATTTAATTCTTTGAAAGTAAAAAACTTATTTCTTATGTTTTTATTTTAAAAAGAAGTACTAGGTAGCTTATAAACCAGAAATGGGAGGCAGAGAGATGGGGGCCTGGGAAGTGACTCAGTTGGTAAAATGCCTGCTTCGCATGTATGAGGGCCAGTATGCAAGACCCACATGTTACCAGGGTGGAGCCAGGCATGGCAGCACATGCCTGCGACACCAGCACTTGGCTTATGAGACAGATGGCTCTCTGAAGCTCTTTGGCCAGTCAGCCAAGTCAATGACCTTCAGAGACCCTGTCTCAGAAAGGGAAAAAAAGGGGAAGAGTGACAGAAGCCAACACCTCTAGCCACACATGTGCACACGCTAGCTCATATATGCACTTGAGCACATGCTCACAAACTCATATATGCACACACATATGCATGCACATGTGTACATGCACACGCTAGTTCATGCATGACATACATGTATGTATGCATGTGCACATGCTATCTCGCATATACACCACAGATGCATGCACATGTGCATATACCACACACACATGCATGTACATATGCGCATGCACCCACAAGCTCATATACACTAACAAACAAACAAGATAAAACTAAGAGATAGGACTAAATCTATAAGGAAAGAAGACAACTCCACTGCCACCATCTCATGGCATGATAAGGAATGAGGACAGTACTTAGCCCAACACACTTTCTTTGTGTGGGGGTTGATAGATGTCCCTGGCCTGGGCCCTGAATACGGATGTCAGGGATGGTTCTGTCTTTACGCTATCACAGATGGAGGAAAGAACTGAAGAGAGCTGACCCAAGTTGCTGCTTCTTAAAATCACAATTCTGTAGCTCACAGAAAATCGGCTCTTTGCCTCCCTAACCTTCCTCAGCAATGGGGAACGCTGTAGGACTGTTAAAACATTATGTGTATGGTTCCTGTCACTGAAGGCAAAGAAACAAGTCTGGGAAGTGGTGCATAAATCACCCACGTCTCAGCAAAGCAAAGGAGAAGGAAGCAAAAAAAAAACAACCCAACAAAAACTGGAAATAATGGCTGTCAACCAGCCCTTTCTTCCTCTCTATTCTGATGCCAGAAATGAAGTCTTGAAGTACTTAATGTGTGCGCATTACCTACTCTGATGTTAGATTTATAATCTAGTGTGCTGAAAAGCTCACATGGTCCAGCAGAACCATGCCTGACAACCTTAGGTCAAACCCCAAAACCCATGTGACTCCACAAACAAGCTATGGCAAACATGCATGTGTACACATATGAACAAATAATTGAACTAATGTAATTAATTTTAGGCTCAAATGTAAGGAAGAAATTTTAAAAGTGGCTTAGAATCCAAGTTCATCAGTTATTGGAATCTAAGCAAGATTCAACTGACTATAAAGAAAGATCAGAGACAGCAAAAATCTGAACAAGTTCGTCTGTCTGTGGTGCATTCAGGAAGGTCAGTTTCACAACCCTGTAACAAAACACCCAAGGCAAATCAAGCTAAAAACAAAAGGGGAGGGAGGAAGGGAGGGAGGGAGGGAGGGAGGGAGGGAGGGAGGGAGGGAGGGAGGGAGGGAGGGAGGGAGGGAGGGTTCTTTTAGTTCAGAGTTTTGCAGTTTCCAGCCCCTGGTTACTTGGCCCAGTTGCTCTCAGGCCTGTAAGGAGACAATGAACACACCATGGTGAAAACACATAGCAGGGAAAATGTGTTCAGATCACGGCAGCCAGGAAGCAAAGAGAAAAAGGAAGTGGCCAGGACCTAACATAATCTTCAAAGGTATGTCTCCCAGTGATCAGTTTTCTCCCATTAGACCCCACCTATACATATACAGGCATATGTGTGCATATGTATGCACATATGTATATGAAGGCATTTGTTACAAGGACTGGTCTTCAAGTCGCTGTCCTATGGAGATATATACTTATTTTTCTCAAATATTTCTCAAATATAAGTCGCAGATCACCAGAGAAGACTCACAACATCAACCTCTGGCATCCACACACATGTGCACAAACACAAACACACACCACACAAACCAACACATAAAAAATAAACATCCCCTCTTAATTAGGTCATGACCAGTCCCCTACATTGGGGCAACAGCGGAAGATAAAATACATCCGAAAGATTTTTCCTACAATATGATGCAACTGTCTGAGGTCCACTGGCCCTGTGAGAGCCTGCACCTGCCCAGCCCTAGAAGAGAAATCGCCTTTCTTGATTTTATAATTGTAATTATACATATTTACAAGGCACCATGTGACATTTCAGTACCTGGATACAATATGTAGAGATGAGATCAGCGAAGTTGGCATATCAATGACCTCAGACATTTATTATTGCTGAGAACGCTCACAATTCTCTCTAGTAACGGCTTTGAGATATTTTGTTCTTTCCAGTCATATTTATCCTTCTGTGCAAAAGAACATTAGAAGTTATTCCATCCTGTCTCCATGTTCATCCCTCCCCGCCCTTCCCCTCAGGCTCTGGTAACCAATATTGTCTTCTCTACCTGTTCGAGACCAGTTTTTAAGTGAACACATGCAGTATTATTTTTCTGCACCTGGCCTATTATATTCCGGTTCCATCCCTATCCGAAAACTGGCATAACTCATTCTTTAAGGACTACCCATGTTTCACTGCATGCACATACATGATCACATATTGTGTGTCATTTTTTTTTAGATATTCACATGTTAATCGACAACTAGGTTGACTGCACAGCTGTGCTGCTGCTTAGGTGCCGCAATAAACAGCAAGTGTCTCTTCCACGCATTTACTTTCGACCAGACACCCAGTAGAGACACTGCTGGGGCAGACTACAAAATACGATTTCCATGTTTTTTGAGGAAACTTCAGTTGTCTTCCAGAGTGGGTGATGGATTATCTTACATTCCCCTCAAGAAGCAGATCATGAACAGCCCCAAGGCAATCACAGTTACTAATTCATTGACTGTCTGACAGTGACTTAGAGAGGAATGGGCATGTGCTGTGGTTCTGGAAAGAAAAACAGTACTAAAGAGGCATAAGGAAAAATTCCCCTCTTCTTTAGAGAACCCAAAGAAAAACAGCCCCGATTGCTAGACTTTATATATTGTTGATGGAAGACATGATACCTGGAATCCTTATGTCAGGCAGTATAATTTCCCTAAAGATATCCTCATCCTAATCATCAGGATCTACAAATATAATATATTAGGTAGGAGGATTAAGAGTTGTGTCAGTGGGTAAGAGAGCTATCTGTGCAAGCACGGGGACCTGGGTTCAAATCTCTAGCACCCAAGTAAGAAGCCAGACTTATAACTACCAGTATTGAGGGAAGTGGAGACAGAAGAATCACTGAGACTTGGCGGTTGCCAACATAGCTCCAGATTCAGTAAGAGATCCTGTCTCCAGGGAACAGGGCAGAAAGAGACGGTGCAGGACTAATGTGGGATTCCCCTCTGTATGCTGTGATTACCATTGATTAACAGAGAAACTGCTTTGGGCCTATAGCAGGGCAGAACGGAGGGAGGCAGGGAAAACTAAATTAAATGCTGGAGGAAGAAGGCGGAGTCAGGAGACACATGTAGCCCCACCAGAGACAGACACCGGGCAGAACCTTGCCTGCAAGCCACAGCCACGTGGCGATACACAGATTAGTAGAAATGGGTTAAAATAAGATGTAAGAGCTAGACAATAAGAAGCTAAAGCTAAGGGGCCAAACAGTGATTTAATTAATATAGTTTCTGTGTGGTTATTTCACGGCTGAGCAGGCAGGAACAAACATGCTGACTCATACACACATGACAGTCAGTACATGCACGCACCCCGTATATCCATATTTAGCCATCCAAAGTGTATGTTAGGTCACAAAGAAAATGGGAATCAAGGTTGGAAATACAATGGTTGTTGTGAACTATGTGACTCTCAAGCAGAAAGATTACCTTGGTTTATTCAGGAAAGCCTGACATAACCACAAGTTTCTTAAAGGGAGGAGGTGGTGAGATGACTCAGGGTAAAGATGCTTGTCATCCAGCCCAACAACCTGAGTTTAATCCCCAGAACCCACATGGTGGAAGAGAGAAGCAACCCCAGTAAGTTGTTCTCTGACCTCCATATATATATATGCCAAGGGGTGGGAGAGAGAGAGAGAGAGAGAGAGAGAGAGAGAGACAGAGAGAGACAGAGAGAGACAGAGAGAGACAGAGAGAGAGAGAGAGAGAGAGGGAAAGCATATTTTTAAAATTGGGCTTATTTGTTATGTGTATGAGTGTTTGCATATATGTGCATGTACATGTGTGTAGATATACATAGACATGTATGTATAGGTACATATGCATATTTATGTATATGTGTGTATGATGCCTAAGGAATGACACCAAAAGCTGAACTGTGACCTCCATGTGTACCTGCACATACCTGGGTACCCTCCCTCCCCCTGAATCACACACAAAGAAATAGTAGAGAAGGGGCCAGCGGAGACAGATCAGCTCGGTGTCTTAAAGGGTCTCATTCAATCTCCACAAGGATCTGTGGCTAGACAGCATCCACTTGCCGTGCAGGGGACAAACAGCAGAGAGAATGGAGCAGCTATGCCGAGGTTCAGCGGAGAACGAAGCAACAGGACATGACACACCTCGCGCTCCACATTCCACAGAGGCCTGGGGTTAGCGTGAGTCGCCCCTGTATCATCAACACCATTCTTTCCTTAGCTGGTACTTTTGTAGTACTGAAGATTGAAACCTGCCCATGCTAGACGAGCACGACACCACTGAGCATGCTCCAACCGCCCTTCGCCCATCTCACCTGCAGGCTGCTGCCCACTTAAAAACAAACACGTACAGTTACAGCACCTGCGGTGGCTCTGTGACAGGGCAGTGTGGCTGAACGACACCGCTTTCCTGTGGATTTCAGTGAAGGCTGGACACGAACTCTTGCCCACGGGAGATCTACTGTGCAGGAATGATGTGGACAGCGTTTGTTGCTCAGGACAGACTGCAGTGACAACTTGCTCTGCTTCTTATAAGATTTGCCTTCAGCTGCTCCATTTCCTGTGTCAAACGTGCCTCGTTGAGAGAGGAAGAATTCTAAGAGCTACTTTTATCCACATACCGTTTCAGCCAGGGGCTGCGAGGCTTCGCCGCCCAACCACCTGGAATCATTATCACCTGGAATCGTTTTGCTTATCTGCCATTGAGTATACTAGCTTTGGTCCAGACACAGTCTGATCCCCAGCTGCCTTCCCCATAGCCTTATTAATAATCCTGGACACCCTTCCGTCTTTTAGAAATAGGTTCACTGCATTGAGCAAGAATGGAATGAGACTAAACATCTTAATGTACATCCCCTTCCCTTGTTTATTTAAGCAGCTATTTCTGAAGATAAGGACAGACAAAAAGAAAGACTTTAACCAAAAAAATGGAAACATCAGTTAGTTTGACTTGGTAGTAAAAAGGGCCCCAAGGTAAATAACAATCTGTTTGACTACTCTTGTGAGCTCGGGCCACCATGCCAACTTCTCTCGTCATCTCCTCCATGTGACAAACATTCCTCCATCCTTTTCTCTTCCCTTCTCAGAAACGTGAATCATGAGGTTACAGAGAATGCCAGACTTGTTCCAGCCTCATCTTCTCACACTGCCATCTGCCTGGCACAAGCAGACACTCGATCATAGTTTTGCTTTTGTTGCATAAGCTTGTACAAGGCTGCTTTGCCTTGGGAAATCCTAACCAGCCCTGGAAGTTTGCAGCACAGCCAGCATCTCCGAGTCGATGCTGCAAATACATTACAGCCATGGTCTTGCGACACCTGAGAGTAAGAGCCAGAAGAAAGAGAGGGAACATGGTGGTGGCGTCTTATCAAGCCCACAGTTCCGACTCAAACTCTACGGGCTGTTGTTGAGAGGACCCAGCTCCTGTTCCTATTGCCCACATGATGGCTCACAGCCATCTAAAAAGGGAATTCCAAGAGTCCCAATGTCTTCTTCCAGCCTCTGGGGTGCCAGGCACCCACATGGCACACAGGCAGCCAAACACTCATACACACCAAATAAAAATAAATAAACCTGTTCAGAAAGGAACTACAAACAATTGAACACTTTTAAAGCCGGCCACATTAGTCATGTCAGTGACCAAAAACTGTGATTCCTGCGTGGAGTGGGGAAAGGAGCGATCATTTTGAGGTTAAGAACAGATTTCAATGCTGGAGGAAGGAGAGGAGAATGTAAGATCATTTAGGAGCTGGATAAACAGCTAAGCAATTAGAACTCTTCCAGAGAGCCCGGGTTCAGTTTCCGACACCCCCACGGCAGTTCACAATGGCTGTAACTCCAGTTCCTGGGGATCTTATGTCTTCTTCCGGCCTTGCTGGGAGAGCAGACACGCACACAGTACACAGAAATGCATGCAGGCAAAAAAACTCATGCACATAGAATGAAAATATTTGTTAATTTTAAAAGAATGTTATTACATTAAATAATACTCACCTTTTAAAGCCAAAAGCATCACCATTAACTCGTATTGTATTTTTACTTTAGAATTTTTCCTATATATGTCAAATTTGGTCAAATGAAATAATGGTCAAATGAAAGCAGTGAGCACCAATAGTGCCCAGGTACTGTGGCTTCTAAAATACTTCAGGCTTTCTGGAGACATGGTGAGCCTGCTACGAAGAAGAAAGTTGTCAAAAACTACTAAGGCTGCACCCATAGCACTCAGAAGCCAACTTGAGCATTCCAACAGAGCAAAAAAGGAAAATGGAAATCCTGGTAATGCTTGTATCTACAATGGCTGCAGTGGATTAGAATATATTAAATGTGTTTAGACATGTACGTTCATAGCAATCTCACAAGAAAGCATTGGTTGGCTGGATGTGGTAACCATCCCAGACCTGGGAAGCAGTGAGTTCGAGGCCAGCCTGAGCTACAGAGTGAATTCTAGTCTAGCCTGAGGTACAAACATACTAAAAAATACAGACAAAGCCAAGTGATGCTGGCACATGCCTTCAGTTCCAGAACTCAGGAGGCAGAGGCAAGCAGATCTCTGTGTGAGTTTGAGGCCAGCCTGGTCTACAGAGTGAATTCCAAGACAGCCAGAGCTACACAGAGAAACCCTGTCTTGAAAAAAAAATACAAACAAGCAAGCAAACAAAAAAGTGTTGAGCCTCACAAGACCTTGTAGGTACTACTGACTAGTTTTACGTTGGTGAGCAGAGGGAGGAATCAAGCATCTGCCCACCTTCCCTTTAGGAACTGTACCTCAGAGAGAGGGCAATAACTGAGGGGAAGCGTTCCTTCAGCTGGAAATACTGCAGCTAATACAGAAAGAAGTGAAAACACAACACCCTCCTCTAGAATGCCTTAGGAATCAACAGGCCTAGGAAATAATCATTAGCAGCGGCAACATCCTTAAAAGGGAGAAGACCCTGCACCGTGGGAAGTACCCAGTCTGATCTGCCACTAAATTTACCTATCAATTTATACCAAAAAAAAAATTGCTAATACCACGGAAATGCAGCAAGCAAAAATCCAGGTGTGAGACATTCCACAAGGAGACGACAACTATCAACCTGCAAAGGGAAGGGAGATGGGGCGGAGCTATAGACCTGGAGGACCTTAAGAAAGGCAGTCTCAATAGTAAACCTTAGTTAGACCCTGACTACACCAAACACTTAGGAAAGCACGTGATCGTGGGATATTAGATGACACTGAATATGACCGTTATCGGGTTTGGTTTGCTTTGGTTTGACTTGAACCTAGGGTCTCTTGCATGCTAAGCAAGCGCCCTACCTCTGAGCTACATCCTTAACCATTTCTAACGTTGTCTTCTGAAATGGGATCCAAGGCTAGCCTAGAGTTTACTCTGAAACAAGCCTTAAGTTGAATATCCTCATGTTTCTCTCTCCCAAGGGTCTGGATTTATATTACCTGCACCACTGTTAGGCCTGGCTTTTATGTTTTAATTATTGTTAATAATTACACATTTTAGGTAAAATAGGTATTCTGATAAAATGTTATAAAAATAACTTCAGTATTTAGTTGCCTATCAAGCATAATAGTAGCTTGTGGTTATGTTTATTTAAAGGAAAGCTTACTTTTTATTATGATAATCTCTAAAAATAAAATAAGTATCCAAGAGTTTCTTCAAAATAATTATGAGGAACAGAGGAGAGAAATAATGGGGCAGGATCTAAATGAAACAATTTTTCTGTTGGCTGAGAATTCTTGAAGCTCGATGTTATGAGAAGATTTGTTAAAATATTCTTTTTATTGTTTGAAACATGTAGTGTGTAGAGCGCCTTTGGCTGTCTTGATTTGATATTGGCAGTACTGAGATCTGTAAGGTTTTGTGTGTGTGTGTGTTCCGCACTCTCCTGAGCACACGCCTGCATGGAACAGTATCACCCAGTAATTCTGTGCTAAGAAGCTTGAGGAGCAGCACATTTTACATCCCACCAGAGAGGAGAGACCCCAGCGGCTCTCCATCCTCACCTGACCCATTACTGCCTCTCGCATCCCAGTCTCCCCAGTAAGCTGCGGAGCAGAATGTCTAGGTGGTCATATTTGCATGATCTTCTTCCTCCTTCTCTTCACACAAGATCTTTTGCTACATAGACCAGCATGGTGTTAAACTAGCAATCCTCTGGCTCAACTTCCTGGGTACAAGGATTATGGTGTGTGCCACCATGCCTAGCTGTAAAGATAACTGTTTAATATTTAAGAAATTTTTTTGAACATTTGTTGCTCAAAGAAAGAAGAGATCCTTTGAAATGAGAATAAAGTGTATTATGCTTCAAAAAGAAAAAAAGTCAAGCCAGTTTTCAACAAGAATAAGCCCTGTAAAGAAAGAAAATGTGTTTTTGTGTGTGTCTGGTTATTAATTTGACACCGAAGAAGTGTACTGAGTGAAAACTATTCTATCCAAGAACTGCTTTCAGGAAAATGGTGTCAGAATAAGCTTTAACTCCTAAACCTCACAACAAAAAAGGAGGTACTTGGTCAGTCCAGGCAGGGAGGACAGTGCCAGTGAGTGCAGGGAGGGGGGACAGCGCTGGTCAGTGCAGGGAGGGGACAGTGCTGGTCAGTGTAGGGAGGGGGACAGCACTGGTCAGTGCAGGGAGGGAAACAGCACTGGTCAGTGCAGGGAGGGACAGCACTGATCAGTGCAGAGAGGGAGGCAGCAATTGTGCTTTGAAGCAATTCGTATTAATGTGGCCTGCAGGGTCTGAGACTGACCCCGTTCCAGCCCTCACTTTGAGCTCAGGAGAACATCCTTAAACGTCAGCAGCATCTTGGTGTGCCAAAAGATGGGGAAAGGCCTAAGAAAACATTCAAGTAAACTTTTGGAGAAGCCTATGAGATTTAGCAGGAAAAAAAAGTTCTTTAATTCACACAAATTAGTGGAACAAAAACAAATAACACTATGTCACTATGTCACTAAGCTTTGACATGTTGAACATGGTACTTAACAATGTAACATGAAATAAGCTATTTATTGACCCTCTCTGCAAGTAGGACCAGACTGGTAAATCAGATTTCAGGGGTGACTGTGTGTGTCTGTGTGTGTGTGTGTGTGTGTGTGTGTGTGTGTGTGTGTACTTTTTTTTCGAGAAAGGGATTCTCTGTGTAACAGTCCTGTCTGCCCTAGAGCTCACTCCATAGACCAGGCTGACCTCGAACTCACAGAGTTTTTCTTTAACAATACATAAACAGCGGGGTGGTGAAGGCACACACCTTTAATCCCAGCACTCAGGAGGCAGAAGCAAGAGGATCTCTGTAAATACGAGGCCAACCTGGTCTACAAGATCTAGTTCCAAGACAGACTCCAAAGCTACAGAGAAACCCTGTCTCGAAAAATCAAAAATAAATAAATAAAATAAAATAAAAGAGTTTGGAGTGGTCTATCATGAAGTCTGGGGGAGATTTAACACCGTCTTCTGGCCTCTGCAGCAACCACACAGACACACAAACACACATACTCTTTAAAAAATTAAAATTAAAAATTTAAAGTTTCTATAACTAATCCAAGGTGAGGGAGTCCTTCTATGTCCACCTTGTTCAAGAGAGGAACTGTGGCTTCCAATTATATTGTGATTATGTGTGCCTTCCCCGAGATCAAGAGAGCAGAAGAGCTGTCCCCTCTCCCCTTGTATTCCTCAGGAGGGAGGGCCCTGCACCTTGCCTGGGCAAAACAACAGAGCTGGCCCCTTGGGGGACCTGAATCTGAGGGCTGAGAGCAGGAGAGCTGGCCCCACCCCTTGCTGTAGGCTACGCTGTGTGAGCTAGAGCTAGCCACTAGCCTAGGCAGTGCTGGAGAGCTCATCTGGGTAGTGACCATAAGGGAAAACTAGCCACCAACCAACCCAGCTACCACCCAGGCCCAGAGCCAGGCCTATGAGTTGACCCACCCCAGCATCCACCAAATCTATAAACTGTTGGAGCATGTGAAGGGGATAAATCTACAGATCCAAGATAGCAGGATCTCCATGACACAGGAAACAGAAGGATATGGGAGAGGAGCCCCAGTGAGAGCCCAGTATGGGTGCTGGAGCAGAAAGACAGGCTGATGACTCAGAGCAATGAGCACAGACAAGTAGAGATGAATGCACTACAGGGTAAACTGGGATGCAGTGGGCCTCCGGATGCCACAGAAGGATTCTTCCTCTTTTCTATTTATTTTGTTTTGTTGAACTTTTCATTTTTCTTTTAAATTTAGTTTTGATTTAGGGAAGGGGGCAGTTGTAAGGGCAGAGTGCAGATGCAAGGAGACAGGACAATAAATAGGATCGGAATGCATCATGTGAAATCCACGAAGAATCAATAAAAGTTTTTTTTTTTTAAAAAAAAGAAAAAAATACAGAGCAATTTTTACAGACATTAAGGGCAACATTGAATAAATGGGACCTCCTGAAGCTGAGCAGCTTCTGTAAAGCAAAGGACACTGTCACTAAGACAAAAAGGCAGCCTACTGACTGGGAAAAGATCTTCACCAACCCCACAACAGACAAAGGTCTGATCTCCAAAATATATAAGGAACTCAAGAGACTAGACTTTAAAATGCTAATGAACCCAATTAAAAAATGGGGCACTGAACTGAACAGAGAATTCTCAACAGAAGAAGTTCGAATGGCCAAAAGACACTTAAGGGCATGCTCAACCTCCTTAGCAATCAGGGAAATGCAAATCAAAACAACGTTAAGATACCATCTTACACCTGTCAGAATGGCTAAAATCAAAAACACCAATGATAGCCTTTGCTGGAGAGGATGTGGAGTAAGGGGTACACTCATCCATTGCTGGTGGGAATGCAAACTTGTGCAACCGCTTTGGAAAGCAGTGTGGAGGTTTCTCAGGAAATTTGGGATCCACCTACCCCAGGACCCAGCAATCCCACTCTTGGGAATTTACCCAAGAGATACCCAATCATATTACAAAAGCATCTGTTCAACTATGTTTATAGCAGCATTATTTGTAATAGCCAGAACCTGGAAACAACCTAGATGCCCTTCAGTGGAAGAATGGTTGAAGAAAGTGTGGAATATATACATGCTAGAATACTACTCAGCGGTAAAAAACAATGACATCTTGAATTTTGCATGCAAATGGAGGGAAATAGAAAACACCATCCTGAGTGAGGTAACCCAGGCCCAAAAAGATGAACATGGGATGTACTCACTCATAATTGGGTTCTAGCCATAAATAAAGGACATCGAGCCTATAATTCGTAAAAATCCTAGAGAAGCTATATAAGAAGGTGAACCCAAAGAAAAACATATAGTTATCCTCCTGGATACTGGAAGTAAACAAGATTGCCGGACAAAAAATGGGAACATAGGGGTGGGGGGGGAAGGGGGGGGGGGGGGATGGGGCGAGAAAAGTGTGAAGTGGAGGATGGGAAGAGCTTGGGGGAATAGGATGGTTGGGATATAGGAAGGGTGGATATGGGAACAAGGAATTATATATCTTACTTAAGGGAGCCATTCTAGGGTTGGCAGAGGCTTGACTCTAGAGGGGTTCCCAGGTGTCCAGGAAGATGCCCCCAGCTAGGTCCTTGGGCAGCTGAGGAGAGGGTGCCAGAAATGTCCAGATCCTATTGCCATACTCATGAATATCTTGCATATCACCATAGAACCTTCACCTGGCATTGGATGGAGAAAATGACAGAGCCCCACATAGGAGCACCGGACTGAGCTCCCAAAGTTCTGATGAGGAGCGGATGGAGAGAGATCATGAGAAAGAAAGTCAGAACCATGAGGGATGCGTTCACCCACTGAGACGGCAGGACAGAACTAATGGGAGACCACCAAGTCCACTTGGAATGGGACTGATGGAACATGCGACCAAATCGGACTCTCTGAGGGTGGCTGATGGTAGAGTCTGACCGAGGAGCCAAGGACAATGGCGATGGGCTTGGTCTCTACGACATGGACGGGCTCTGTGTGAGCCTTGTCAGTTTGGTTGCTCACCTTCCTGGACCTGGGGGGAGTTGGGAGGACCTTGGACTCAACATAGGGTAGAGAACCCTGATGGCTGTTTGGCCTCAAGAGGGAGGGAGTGGGGGTGTGGATGGAGGGGAGGGGAGGGAAGAGGGAGGAGGAGGGGAGGAGATGGCAATTTTTAATAAAAAATAAATAAACTGGAAAAAAATTATAGTCATTGCACCAGCTTCTGACAAATCCATTTTACTTCTAGGCTACTTTCAGGAAAGTTTATAAATAAAACATGACGCTTAGAGAGCAGGTTATCCTTATCATCCACAGTAGGATATATAAAGAGGCATTCACCGTGAACAGAAAGGGAAGGAGTGGGAAAATAGAAATGCACACTTTCCCTGAGACACCACGCAACACTTCTAAGTTACATCAAAGAATGCTGAGAAGAACGTTTTAATTCAAGCAAAGAAAACTAATTCAATACAAAATACAACATGGATCCGCTTTAAAGATTTATTTTTATGTGTAATTGTGCGTCTGAGCCTGGGTTTGCGCATGCGTGTGCAATGCCAACAGGGGCCAGAAGAGGGCGTCAGATCCCCTGAAGCTGAGGTTACAGGCCGCTGTGAACTGCCCAATGCAGGCACTAAGAACCAAACTCAGGGCCTCTGGACGAACAGTACATTCTCTTAACCACTGAGACATTGCTCTAGGCCCTGGATCCACTTTTTAAAATATTCTCTTTTGATAGATCATAAATAGAAATTTTCAAATTAAAACCCCAGCTAATACTTAACAAAACAAAGACCTGTTTTCTTACCGCTGCGGGCGCGCGATCAGGTGTCACCTCGTTTGTCCTTGTTGTTGCTGCGTTCACTAACCTTGGCTGCAGCCTGGGGCGGGGGGGGGGGGGGGGGGGGGGCTTCTTTTGCCAGCAGCATTCTTTTATTTACAAGTTTCCGTGAAATTTTCCCGTAGATAATTATAACTAGAAGCTTGCATGACTGCACTTTTTCATTAATAGAAACGTCTGCCTTGGAGAAAGTTTATCATCGTTTTCCAGAGGCCCCTTCTCATCCGAAGCCTGCACTCTTTGGTGAGAGACAAGGCAGGGAAGGTACAGCTTCAGCAGCTCTCAATACGATACACCAACTTCACGTCAAAGAAAGTCTGTCGGCACCAAATGACAGCAGACAAATGTCCATGGCTCTGTCACTGCTCACGTGCCTCCCTTCCCTACCTCCACCTAACCAGGGAGGGGACGTAAAGGTGGGGAAGGGTTCAAAGGAAATGTCAGTGGCGCTGTTTCCTTACCTCCTTCCTGGAGACCTTGAGTCCTTAAACAAGCAGGGCAAATGTGATTCCCTTTTGATCTCGTACATGATATGAAATGTTTTCTTATTTATCCTGGGGAAAATAAAGATTTGTCTCTTCTGGGTATAAGATTCAAACAAGATATTAAATTGCCCCAGAGTCTTGCAGTAACTGGGGCCATACTGATCAGAGTGGCCTGTGTTGCCTATGGTGATAACCCAGCTTGGAGCTGCTGCTGAGGGCCGTGTCTGGGTCCATGTTCCTCCTGCAGTTGGGGTCTGTGATGATGTCCATGGCCCATGTTGCCACAGGAGGTCATAGGACCATGTTTGTTGCCTTACTGAGCTGGCCCCGCCCCTCACTGGCCCTGGGATAGTAGGCCCTGCCCCTCACTGGCCACCTCAGCAGGAGAGCTGGCCCTACCTCCCCATGGGAAAGCTCCCACACACTCAGGAGAGACAGTCCTATCCCTCACCATGGGCACAGAGCTGGCCCTGATGGCCTGTGTCTAGAACTGGCTCTGCCCCTTGCCAGTTCTAAGGTTAAGAGGGTTAAGAGTCTGGTCCTGCGGAAGAAGAACCACAAGACACCCATGACCCGGGTCAACAGCAGAATATTCAAGAGGCATTTTGACGAGGGTCCAAAGATGACGGTGTGCCAGAGGCCAGAGGCCAGAGGCCTTGACCCAGACCAGTGACTCAGAGCAATGAAGATTTTTGGGTGGGGCCGACTGGACAAAAGGGTGTACACAGCGCAGCTCCCAATGCCACTAGGATGAACAAAGAGGTGTTGGAAAGATGGAAGAGTAACGTGGTCTTTTGTTTGTTTGTTTTTAACTGATTTTGGGGAGTTGGGGAGATGCTGTAGGGATGGGGGAGGATATAAAGGGACTGGGAGGTAAGCAGAATTGGGGTGTATGATATGAAATTCCCAAAGAATCAATAAAGAATTATGTTATAAAAAAGTTTTTAAACAAATATATTAAATTGTAAGATACTTATTATATACTACCAGGTTATGAGTTTAATATTTTATTCAGTTTTCTACCTCGGCAAGTCCATTTCTTTACCTGGCAAATTTTAACCACCTTCTAGAACAAAGCACTGTTTGACTCCTTGGAGAGAGATGAAAATAAAAATTCCTTCCTACCATCTGCGTTCTAATAAAGGGAGACAAATGATCAGAAATAAGTGCAATAATTCATAGCCAATGTTAGGTGTTAAGTGCTATGGGAAAAATAATGCAACTGGGAATAATAGGAATATTATTTTTTCCAATAATGGGAAGCCAATATCTACCACGGGGGGGGGGCAATCAATTGTACAGTGGGGGGCGACTTTGATTTGAAAGAGAGAAGTCAGGATGGACTTCCTTACAGGGTAAGAGCTAAACAGACACCAGGAGAGTGTGAGAGAATGAGCCAGTGGGCCCTGGGGGAGGGCATGGAGAGAAACCGCTCAGGGGAAGGCTCTTATGTGGGAACCTGGCTGGCCTGGACGCTAAAGGTGAGCACCCAAACCAGGCTGGGCAGAGGCGGGAGGAAGCCTTTATGAAGACTGCTTTTTAAAACAGAAATAGTCTGGCTTTACGGTGAAAAGGAATGCAGTCTGACTCAGACAAGGAAAACCACTTCTGCGGCTCTATTAGAAGAGCCTGGGTCAGGGACTCACACGGAAGAAGATCTTGTGGTAATAATAGTGGGAGACGGCATCTCTAACTGGTCCTTGGAGCTCCTGTAACGGAACACCACGGCCTGGGATTAGAGCAACAGAACTTTGTAATCTCATCGTTCTGGATGTTAAAAGTTTAAATATCAAGGTATTGGCAGGGCCATGCCCTCCCTTCTGTTTCGGTCCTGTCTCCTCGCTGCTGGCACTTACAAGCATCCCCTGGCTTGGAGACGGCCATCTTCTCCCTGCGTCTCTAACAGTGAAGGTGGTGAGAGCCCATGCCAGAGAGGACTTCAAAGTTTGGCCACAAGTTGTCTTGACCCATTTGAAAGTGAGGGATCTTTAAAAATGAATTGTGATCCTATGATTTTTTTTTTTGTCCCATGTAATAGGAAACGTAGCCACTAATAAGGGACAACAAACTGTGAGGTGCCGTTCAGGCCTCCCTGCTTTGGGGTGTGTTGTTACCTGGTGGTATCCAATAGATTGCACGCTCAGGCTCTAAGGCAGCATTCAGACCAAGACAGTGGTCTCGCTGAACTGCTCTCAGCCAAGACCTGGCTACCACAGGAGAACAAGGGCACTTCCAGCGGCTCTCTCTACGCTCTCTCCTATTTGCCAGGTAAGATTTCCTCAGAGCTGCAGTCAGTCCGTGTTTCTCCACACCCTTTCCACAAGTATCAGCAGACGTGTGATGGATGGATTCCATGCCTGCCCTTCCTCCCTTCCTCCTATCTCCATCCGTAGGACTTGAACAGGCACACTTGCAGCTGGAGCACTCGGAGAAGGCAGTCAGCAAGAAGGGATGTTTAGGCTGCATCATCTGCCTGCTCGTCTAGCAAAAGAGGATCCCGTTCCAAGTGGTTTTAGGTCATGAATAGTCCCTGGCACAAGGTAGGGACCGGCTGCCCAAGTTTTTACCGGCACTGATGCGGGAACCTGTCCTATTAGAGAGCACTCTCTTACTATTCAGACAAGGGATAGCGAGCATAAAGGGCATCTGGGATGGCTGGTCATCACTGTGACACTGTCCTCACAAGAATAGCAAAGCACCTGAGAATACAGGCTAACAAAAAGTACCACAATTGAAAGGCCCTTTTGGTAATTTATAAAGAGGCTCTTATTGCCCATAGTGGAAAAGGAGACACTGGGCTTGCCCTATAAATACTTATTGTTGTTGTTAAGTGTAGTGTATGCAATATACATATTTTTTGTTCGTGTGTGTGTGCACGTGCGTGCACGTGTACAAGCCACGGTCACAGCATTTGTCTTCCTTTATCACTACCAACCTTTATTTTTTGACACACGGATTCTCACTGATCCTGGAGCTGGCCCAATGTTTAGGCTGACTGGCAGTAAGCCCAGAGGTGCCCCGTCTCTACCTCCCTGGTGCTGGGGTCTCAGGTGTGCACCATCCAAGGGTTACAGGTGTCCACCATCCACACTTGTTTCTTTTACATAGGGATCTGAACTCAGGTCCTCATGGTTGCCTGACAAGCACTTTGTTAACTAAGCCATCCCAGTACACCCAGAAAGCATTTACATACTTAGCCATTTAAATATTTTATAAAAGACTTAGTCTAGCAAACCTTGGAACCCACGTGGGGCATCTGGATTAATGTCCCTCATCACTGTGATATCCGCAGACTCACGTGAGCATACAGAAGTAGCCCACCACTGCCTACCTGGGGCTAGCCTCTTCCCCACACAGGAAGATTAGTCAGAATCTTCTAGGCTACGAGGCAGACATGCCACCTTTAGGTGTTGCCCCACGCTGATCCCTGCCAAGCTGATAACTAGGGATAAATTCCAGTGCAATCTGTGGTAACATGTTAGCACTGACGGGAGAAGATGAAATTACACCCCAAAGAGCCGTGGAGATCCACACACGTGTCCCTCTGCAGCTGGGTTCTGAGGGGGCCTGGTCAAGGAGGATGGAACACAAGACCCATATGAAGAGTACAATGTCTTGGAGATGCAGAATTTAACATCCAAGGAAGGACCACAAGGATCCAGTGAGCTTGCTAAAGTTCTACCAATCTGCTTGCTTGTTGACGCCTAAAAAGTTCACAACTGATGCTCGGAAAAGTGGACATGCTTAAATACTACCATGGGAAGGAGCTCCAGGTGTCTGGCCATAACCGCTGCACCTTACACACCCTGCCCAGCAGCTGCGCCTCTTCCCAGACCTCTAGTAAATGAACGATAACATGTCCTAGCGAAGATCTCCTGATAAACATTTTGCTTACTTGTGCTGCAGGCACCTGTGTTTCTGCATTAGCATTCCCAGGACCTCATTTAGAAAGTTTTAGGGTCCATAGGTGACAAAAGTCTGTCACAGTGGAACATGTCACTGTGGGACATCCCTAATGAATGCTTCCATCCTCTTGGTATGATAGGACTGCGTCGTGAACTGGAACTAAGAACGAGAGGGAGAGAGGAGGCAATTTGAAAAGCAAATGTGAACAGTTGTTTAATCAAAACAGATAAACAACAATTAGTTTCCTCTGTGTCTTCTTCAACTACCTTGCCTATGAGGAATTTTCGATCTTATATGAATATACAGTAGAGATTGTTCATCTAAGACCTGCCCCATGGACTCTAGAAACAATATGACTTCAGCAACCTCAAGACTGCTGGAGAAAAGCTTCCTAGAAGACAAACAAGCTGCCACCCAATAGTATAGATCATGAGTTCCCTCTTTTCCTGGCCTCCGTTTGCATTGTGAAGTCTCGAGGGGCATCAAGTTAGTGTAATGATACTTGTTGATATATAGCCATAAGAAGTTCTAAAAGTAGGGGTGTGTGTGTGTGTGTGTGTGTGTGTGTGTGTGTGTGTGTGTGTGTGTGTTCATATCATGCCCAGTTGTAAGAGGGGGCGGTATTCACTACTGTCATACAGTCTACCTTGTCAGCAGTATGCATAGTCTGGAGAGTCATTGAAATCATAACCCTTCCTCCCTCAAGAGCTAGCAAAGGTAATATGAAAAAATAGTCATAATCCTTAACCTAAACTTCTATATAGTTGAGCCTATGACTACAGTACAGCCCCCAGTGTCAATCCAATCCCACAGAAACATCTGTATATTCCCCAGCAGAGGGTACCCATAATGATCCTGCTCAATTTCAACCACATTTGGTCACTCCTGTCCTGTGTGCCTTTTGTTTTCGCAAGTGCTGTGGATGTGGCTGCTGGGAGGATGTCATATCTCTAAGCCGTTCCCCAGTCCTGGTCTGTTCATCCGGTAGCCGATGCTTACCTGAGTACCATATGTATGTGTTAAGTGCAGTTGCCCTCATTCCCCAGAGACAAGAGATCACCAACTACGTCCATGGCCCTGGTCAGACTCAAATGTGTACACAGTAAACGTTTCAAGTTTAGGGCTTTTCTGTATCTGGCCCCACCAGTATTGTAGAATGTTTGATACACGAAAAGATAATCCTCTGGTTTACATATCTGTTGCCTGTAAATCTGTCAACAGACTTAAATTCTTCCTCAGTGGCTGTTTCCAGTTTGGGGAGAGATCAAAAGTACCACCTGTTGCCAGGGGCCTGGGCTGAGCAGGTGATGAGTCACACACAGCTCATCTACTTAACTCTCCTACCTGTCAGCCATAAGCGATGGTACCCGATCTCAGGAAAGGGGAGAGACAGCATTATAATGAACATCTGAGGCCAGATGTTTAAAATAACCAGCTTTATTCCATTCTCCGCATGAAGGAAGCTTCTCTGATTGATGGCCTTGAGAACAGAGCCCCATGTGGTTTGGTGTGCTTCCAAATTCCACACTGCCTTTGTACTAGGAGAGCTGGGGGATGATGCAATATAGAGACCACAGCGGGTCATTATGGGGAGGGGGCGGAAGAGAAAAGAGAGGGAGGGAGAGAGAGGAGAGAGAGAGAGGAAGAGAGAGAGGAGGGAGAGGGAGAGGGAGAGGAGGGGGATCTATATTGTTGATGCATGTTTGGGTTGACGATTTTCTCTTCCCATCGAATCTTTGATTTCTTATCTCTCACCCCCTCTCTCTCTCTATAGGCTCATCGATCTAGAAGAGAGATGTCCCTTCGTACACATCACATAACCTAAATGGCATGCCTCCATCAGATTCCTCCTGCAAGAGCCAGGAGAAGAGGAAACGGGAGGAGTGGGGCTCTGAAAGCAGGAGAATTAGAATAGAGTCCTCTAGACTCAACTGAGCACAGCTCCTATGTCCTCTCAGAGATTGAAGCAGCAAGCACAGGGCCCACACTGGTCTGCACCAAGTCATCTATCTGTTTGGCTGATACCTCTTAGAAACCTATTTTTTTCTAGAGAGACAGAAAGGGGGTGGATCTGAATGGGAGGGAAGGGGAGGGGAAACTGGAGGAGTAGAGGGAGGAGAAACTATGATCAGCATATATTTTATGATCAAAGAATCTATTTTCAATAAAGGTGGTAATATTATATATAAGAAATAAAATAATAGGGTTTAGAGAAAAGTCTCTCTGGCTCCCAGCTTTACTTTAGTCGCCTGTAGTTCTCTGCATAGGGTTGAGACCCATGGGCTTTTCCCTCTCCAGTTTGTAGTGTTTGGTGGTGTCCTTCTTGTTCATGTCCCGTTTGGGTGGTTATGTTGGTGAGACTTACAGCCATAACTCCCAACACAGGATGTACTTTGACCATATTCCCCACCCCCACCCTTCTAAAATCCCGTAAGCACTTGTCATAGTCTGTCATGATGAGTAGACGAGACATTTGAATTTCTGAAATTTTCAAAGAAGTCGTGGTCTAGGTAAAGCCTGTGAGATGAGGTCTATACATTGAGAGAATGTGCCAGAAGCTTGCGCATCTGAGAAGAAAGAAAAGGAGAAAACGTGAATGCTGTTCTCCTTCTGAGAGAGAGAGAGACATTCAAATATCTCCCTTTAGAGGGATTTTTTTCACAAACAGGGTTGAGAATATACATGTTCTGTAAGACCATCCCTTCCAGATAATTCATAATCAACAAAATTAGATCGCTACTATGCTTCAAACAGAACCAGTCCAAAATGTACCCCTTTTTTAGGATATATAATTTCGTGTTATAAGCCTCTGGCCTAAAAGAGAAGGGACAGTTTTCTAACCACTAACTAGGAAGTCTGGAAGGTAGTCCCGGAGACTTCCTTTGCCTGGCAGCAGGTACTGTTAGCGTTTATTTGGTTGGCTGATTTGTTTCCTTATTTATTTGTTTTAAGCTTTCTGCAGCTGTCCTTGAACTCAATCCAGCCCGCCTCAGCCTCTCCCGCGAGGCCTGAAAGGGGCGGCTGTTGGTAGAATTGTCTTCTGTGGAGTTTGTGTGTCCTGGAACGCCAAGAGAGGACAGTCCAGGCCAGACTCGCTTGTCTTTTCTGAGACACAGCCAACCCCTAGTGACAACCTGATTTGCGCAGCCAAAAAGTTTTAGTTTTGATCTTTTGTAAAAAAAGTTGAGACTTTGCCCAAGTCAGCAGAAAAGGGAAGAGGCCATGGTGAGAACACAGCCTCGGGCGTGATGTCTGCCTACACGCTGGGCAGGCTTGTTCGCTTCGAGTCTTTCTGCTTGCCTGCCTAGGCAGTGGACAATCATTGAGCTCCTATTTACTGCACATGTATATAGAAAGCATATTCGTCTACTGTGTCATGTGATCCCAAGCCATCTTAGCGAAGGGTCTTACAGGTGGCAGATGATCCTGAGTTATAGAGCAAGACCTTTTGGCCTTTCTAGGGCTCTTTCCTGGGATCGCAAAATGAGCTTGGCTCTCCCAGGGTTGGACATGGAGGAGGGTAATTCACCTGCTGGCGGGCAGCTGCGTCCAACATCTGGGAAAGCTCCTTTCTGTGCAGCATCCTGCCATCAGGCTAGATGGTTTCAAACCTAAGCCACAAAGGCAGAAAAGTATCAGCTCCCGGCTCCACCTGCTTGCTAAGTAAACCCCAAGTTTTTAAACTCTCTGTGTGTTAGTTGCTACTACAGAACACGTGACAGGAACGACTTCGGCGATAAAGTTTTTTTTTGACGTCCCATTCCAGAAGTTCCATTCTGCCACTGTAAGGACGCGTGGCAGAGTTCACGTGACAGGAACATGTAGCAGACATTTGCTCACATGGCAGTAGATCATGAGCAGAGAACCAGACTAGAACCAGGGTGGATATAACCCATGACCTTCAGAGGCCCACCCCTGGGAACCTATTAGCACTAACCAGGTGCCAACTCCTAAAAAGCTCCACAGCCTTGGAAATAATACCGCAAGCTGGGGCCAAGCACTGGCAGTGTGAGCCTGTGGGAGACATTCCAGATTCAGACTCTAACGGCGCTCTATAAGCTACTCTTTCCTTACCTGGAAAGAAAAGAATGGACCAGCCCAAAGAATAAAACTACACACGCAATACATTAATGACACATTTGATGCATTTAGCATACAGAAAGGTGCTGACCTTGACAGTGCCCTTCTGACCAGAAGAGCAATGATGGAGGGAAGAAAGGGGGAACAAGAAAACCAGCTCCTCACCTGTAACTCTGTTTCCAGGGTTAAAACGGTGTCCGGACCACTCTACTGACACTGGCAGATGTTTTGGAGGACAAATGAGACGACGGAACCAAATCCAGAGGGAAAGAATCACAGGTGGCGTCCTTAACAGCAGGCTGTGATCTGGGGGCATAAAGACACAGCCTTGAGATTTGTCTTCTTCCTAATTTTCCTAGGAAATCCACATTCCCAGTCACTGTGAAATGCACTGGGATTTTGAGACGGGAGTGGTGTTGGGAGTCTATAAGCTCTTTCTTTAAAGCAAGGAAGACTGAAGAAAGGGAAAGAGCTCCAGGCAATGCTACCTGGAAAGACTTTGAAAACAGGCCCATTCTATCCCGTCACCTCTTGAAAAAATGATTATTATTTTTCTATTTCTTGCGGAGAATCCCACATGCCACAGCTCTCCTGTGGAGGTCAGAGGACAACTTGTGGAATTTGGTTCTCACGTCCACCCTTTGATCTCAAAGATGAAACTTAGGTAGGCAGGCTTAGAAGCAAGTGCCTTTCCGTGCTGAGCCATCTCCCCAGCCCCTACCTGATCACCTTTAATAAAAGAGAATTTAAATTGAATTCATTCTGTCAGCTATACTATTGGGGTGGGCAGGCAGGAAAATACCCCAGTCTTTATCAAAGTTCTGACTGCAAAGTTTTTATTCTGTTGAATTTTTTCCTTCAGTTTAATGTCTTTCTTTGAAAACATTAAAAAGTCCAAAATATTTACCAGATACAGATCTGAAATAAAACAGGGGGCCTTTTTCTATCTTCTTAACACGGCCTTGAGGACACAACTTCTGTGTGTGCTCTTAAGAAACCCATAGCCTGAGACTGTGGTGATTCTCAATCGTTCAGAGGATGCTGCTATCAATAAATAAATATACAAAAGGATAACTTTGTTCCTTGGAAACATCTATTCACAGTGAAGCCACCACGTGTTCTGGCTTCAGTACAGAGCTGTTTCCCCAGCCTCCGCCCACTCAGGTCACAGCCATCCGCCCATTTTAGCTAAAATTCTTCTCAAAGTAAATTTTAACTAAGGTTTTCTCGACTAGCAATGTTCACTTCTGGTTACATGAAGGCAGCTCCCAAAGCTGCCTCAGCCGGGACAGTGCTACCTCTCTCCCCTTCATTGTCACAAGGTTGCTGGGCTGCAAAACTCCCAGGGAGAAATTCAGAAATTCCCTTAACAATGAAGTCAGTTTTATTCATTTAGTTGCTAGTTATTTTTTTTTCAGCTAGTCATAGATATAAAAATGCTGTGTTCCTGTGTGAAAATATTTCAAAAGTATTGAGTGTTTGAGAAATTTCAACAGGTGGGGAACCTGGGCCTCCATCCACATCCTGGCCCAGTTGCCTGGACAGCTTGGCTGCCAAAAAGCTAAGATTTCCCTACGGGAGTCCCATAGACACACCCAGCCAGGAAGGTCACACTCCAGCCGGAACTCCGGAGAAAGAGAACGGTCCAAAGGGCTGTGAAATCAGGCCAAGCATTTACTGCAGAGCACACTTCATCTATCACGCAGCGACCCAGTTAGTGAAGAAACGTTATCTTCATTCCACCACACCATTATGTTTATGTTTCTATGTGGGTCACAGCGCGGAAAGTTCTCCGGAGAATTTGCCAGGGAAGATATGGAAGTCACAACTGAGAACTGTTGACCCTACTTTTTTACACAAGTTGTTGCATGAAAGAAGAGGTGAGGCCATGGGGTTTAAAACCTGTGATTGCCCAAATTTGGGGATTTCATAGTGGGGAAAACATTTGTAAGGAGTTGAGAGATTGATTTATGGTTGTTAGAACATTTTCTTTTGCCAAGAAAATGAACATTTTTAACTTGTCACCAAAAGTCCTTCCCTGAGGGAAATATAAATGTCCACCCCTACACACATACCCCAAGTCTCAATGACAGACCACCCTACACACACACACACACACACACACACACACCCAAATCTTAATGACAGACCAAGGTTTTGATTCTACAAAATTTTACCCTGGGGAAACCAAAAAGTTTATTAAACTTACATGTACAGCCTGAATAAAGGGACACTGGCAGGACCCCAAAGCAGCCACGCTGGGAAGTCGTCAGCCAACGTGGACAATGGCTTCCCCATAGCCACACAGATGGGTACCTTCCTGCCCAGTCGTCCCCAGCATATATATTACAGCCCTCCTGAAGACTCCGAGACCGTGTGCAATTAGGGCAGAACAGTGTGCACATGGCTGGGGAAAGTGACCAAATGCAGAAGTGTGGGTTCAGGAGCACTCCGCACCCTCTTTCCAGGAGGTAATGTCAACAGTCCACGTTTACTCTAGCAAGGACGTGAACTTATCCCGAGTTCTGAAGATGGCGGTAGTTCGACTCAGAGGCTAGTGTTTCACACCTCTTATCTGCGTCATTTAACAAAAAGTCACTTTGACACTTCGGAGCAGAGAGACTATAATCTTAACAGAAGGAACGGGGGGGGGGGGTATTTCTTTGCCGATCAGGTCAATTGGCCCTCACCTACTGATGAAGGCATTGAACCTGGATTACATATTTTGCTGTGTTCTCATTTCAAACCAATGGAAAGTGGTTTAGGGCAGTATCAGTCAGCGCACTGGACCCCCAGAGTTAGGAGGCTTGAAGAGGACATGAGACGAGTTCCCAAGGCAGCCTGGGCCTGAGCAGGGAGAGGGAGCTCAACAGGTCAGAGGGAAATCACTGTGCAATGGCCAGCTCCCAGCTTGTGAGGCTCAATAGAGAACCACACACTAAGACTTTAGGATTTGGGTTTCCTCTGCCAAGTCTTGGGAGATGGACAGAGGGACCAGGTCTGCACACCAGCTTTTCGCTGCTACTCAGCTTTCCGGGCAGGTCCCTTTCCAGCAGGTGGCAGAACAAACACACAGAAGATTCCAAAGCCACCCAGCATTCCCTATGTATTTATTGTTGTCTCTCAGATGGTCTATGGTGTTAACTCTTGAAAAATCAGCAGGGCAAACGCATGCTTGGTAAACACAAGACCCTGAATTCATCCCCAACACTGAAAGATTTTCTGAATGGTTCATGTGTTGGAAGGGATTCTGCAAAGTTTAAAAACCTCACTCACATTACATCCTCTGATCCTAATTGCATGGTGCTTCGCTTTTCACAGAGGGAACTAAACTCTGCAGAAAGAAGGACCACAGCGTAAGGAAACCCTGCCAATAAACCAAAGACCAGGCTCGGCACGTCTACCTGTTAAGGAAGCCAGCAGGCAGCTTCTGCATTGACAAACAGCTTTAGCCCTAAAGAAAGCCTTGACTAGTTGTTTAGCGCCCCTGTCTGTAAAGTGACAATTATAGTATGGGCTTGGCATTGCCTCTTTTGAAGGAGAAAAGTTAACAGCTGTCAAAGGTTACACACATGTCAGAGACCAGCTGTGAACCAGCGAGTATCTCTGTACCAGAGCTCATATGTCAAGCTGAAAAGCCATTTCCTAAAAATGTATTCTAACTGGATATTTCAGATACAACACTGAGCGGGCGGCCTGCTTTCCCAGGTTCATGGTCTCAGTCTACAGTACCATGCCCTGAACAAGAAAGCTCATGGGGAAAAAGAGAAAAGAGAGAAAAACGAACACCCCACACAACAAGAAACCCCACAACACATAATTCTTTAGGCAGCCGTTGCAGCTCGGGAATCGGGACTACAACTGGGAGCTTTGTGAGTAAGTCTGAGAAACGGTTTGAATTGTGTCTCTCCAGACCTCAGCAACCGCAGCCGCATTACCGCCGTCCCGCCCAAATAATAAATGTCCTAGAAACCAGTTTAAGCCGCCTGAATTTGATGATCAGACCCGTATCCCCTCTCCGTGTTCCCCTCTTTGCTTTTCCGTTTCAGTCTGGTTTTACCCTCCTCCCCAAAAAATAGGGTCCCCAAGACATCCTACACTCTGTGCCTTCTCAGACGGTGCCCACGTCATACGACAGAATGCTTCTTAGAGCTCTAAGGGCCGGGCAGGAATCAACACAGCTTTGTCTATGGGTGGATAATAGCTGTCCCTGAGAAACAAACTCCTCAGAGCCACAGCTCACCACTCCAGGGTTCAGGATTCACACACACACACACACACAAACACCATACACACACACACCATACACACGCACACACACACACCATACACACACACCATATACACACACAAACACAAACACCATACACACACACCATACATACACACACAAACACAAACACCATACACACACACACCATACACACACACACACCATACACACACACCATACACACACACACAAACACCATACACACACACCATACACACACACCATACACACACACAAACACCATACACACACACACCATACACACACACACACAAACACCATACACACACACACACCATACACACACACAAACACCATACACACACACACAAACACAAACACCATACACACACACACAAACACAAACACCATACACACACACACACACCATACACACACACACACCCTCATTGTTGCCATCCTGTCACCTCAAGTTTTTCATCTTCCCTAGGCAACATACTGGCTCCACTATTACTTCTTTAGAAAACAACCCTTTAATCCCAGCAGAGAGGCAGAGGCAGGGGGATCTCTGGGAGCTCCAGGCCAGCCTGATCTACAAAGAGAGTTCTAAGACAGCCAGGGCTGTTATGTTACACAGAGAAACCTGTCTTGGGAGGGTGGGGGAAGGAGAGAGAGAGAGATAACGTGGAAAGAGAAATACTACGTGTTCACTCACACAGAGGCCTCAGAAAACCAAACCTGATCGTGGACAAGGCATTTGGGATTAAAGCTTTCAGAAGAGACAGACAGGGCAAGCAGGAGACAAAGTCCTGAGCTCTGGGTGCTTCCCATACCCTCCAATCACATTCTGCCTGTGTATGACTCATGCTGGAAACATTCAGACACCAAGGTCTGAGCTGTGGCAACTGAACAAACTGCTTCATGAAAGCGGGGTCTCTTATATTCACACCCATATCCCTGTTTCTTCTCTCTGTATCCATCTTTCCCACCTCCTATCCAGGTCCCTGTCTTACCTAGGCCTAACCTTTTAATCAAAACTCAATTATAAGTAATTGTCTATCAGCCATTCACACTTTGATTAGGTTATTGCTTGGCATCTCTAGAATTTCAGGTCTTGGCCCCCATCATAGACCCCCCCAATCTGAGGGACCTTTGTGACCGAGCCCTAATGGCTCTCTCTCTGTCTACACAGCCAAGTTCTGCAGACTTGGGAAGAATGGCAAATTGTTCATAAGAACAACCCCTTCTCCAATAACCTCCTAATGTCCTCCTCCTCTATGATCTTCTTAGCCTCTATATTTTTCTAAAGTAATATAAAACCTACCTTCCTGCTGTCAAGACCTAGAAAACACGGTGCTGTTAATAGCTAGATCTAGCTATACTGCTTTATAAACACCAAGATGCCTGTTTCCCCGCACCCTGCGCCTTCTCACCTTGTTAGCTAGAATCCTGCTTTCACCCTCAAACACACTAGGGGCTGCTGTTGCAATATCCAGGCCCAAGGAGTTTAAAAACAGAGAGGAGAAGCCACAGAGTCCTGGCAAACATTCTAGCTCCCTTCGCAAGCCCTCTGCAGCACAGAATCCCTGGTCAGAGCTCTCAGACAGTGCAGCTGCAGAGACGAGCTGAAGGTTCAGTGTTAGCCTCACCAGCATACACACCCATCATCTTGATAACGGCTGGGTATGATCATTAATCCTTTCTTTGCCACCACGAAGTTCTGTTTAGACGACCAAATGGTAAACACTGTCAGGCTGAATTACACATACCAAATGTACCCACAACAGCTGGGAAGCACTTAAGTTTGGCCCTGCGTTTCACAATCGTCTTTCTCTGGTATGTGATATCTAAGGCTCTGGGAATGAATTCTTTATATACAAATGACTGTCATCAGCCTCTGGCAGCCCCCAGCTTATATAGCTAAATGCATACAGACTGCCAGTCCCTGGCTTCGGCCAACTGTGCTTCAGAGGCAGGGACACACAGCAGGGAAAGCTACGTCCTATAGCAAAGGCCTTTTCCAAATTCCTAAGCAAGTCATTATGACAAAGGAAGCATTTTGTTCAGCTTTTGAATTTTTTAAGGTTAAAAAAAAAATGATTGTGGGGCTGGAGAGAAGGCTCAGCGGTTAAGAACACTGGCTGCTCTTCCAGAGGACCGGGATTCAATTCCCACCACCCACATAGCAGCTCACAACTGTAACTCTGGTTCCAGGGGAATCAACACACTCACACAGACATACATGCAGGCAATACACCACGTACACAAAATAAAAATAAATTATTTTAAAAATGACTGCGTGTTAGTGTGTTAACGTGTGTGTGTGTGTGTGTGCGCGCGCGCACACGTACACGTGCGTGTGTTGGGAGGAGGTGTGAGGACAACTTGCAGGAACCAATCCCTCCCACCCTGTGGGTTTCAGGTATGGAGCGCAGGAGGCAGGTTTGACAGGAAGCGCCCTAACCAACTGGACCCTGTTGTCGGCTCAAGGCGGTTGGGTTTTTGTTGGTTTGGTTTGCTCTGTTTTAGTCCACAAATTTTAAGAATTCACTACTGAAAAGTTAATGACAGCTTACCTCCTAGTATGAACAAGAAACATTCCCACCTAGAGACTGGCTCAGTACCAAGAGAAATAGCTCTGGTATTCATCTGAGAAGAAACACTGTACCCCCACGACGGCTGCCCCTCTATAGTCTTGCGTTTCTGGCCCTTTGTTGGTGTGGTCCAGACGCTCTTCACAACTGCTAACGACAGCTCTCCAGCCAAGTCCCAGGTTTGAAGAATCCCAAAGGGACTCAAGAAGGATTCTGATGCACACACCATTCCAGGGCCAGTCTTCCACAGAATGGTTTCCTTTTGGCCCTGACCTCCACCCCAAGAAGAAAACTCTAGCTGTGGCTACATAACACTTGCAGATAAAGTACAAGGACTTTTGCATGCACTGGGTTGGTGTATCCACAAGAGCGTTAGTGAAGACAGGGATGAATACGCCCCACTTAATAAAGTATGCAGAGAGCTTTAGGCAAATGACTCTCAGTAGAATTTCTGCTTTCACTTCTTCCAGAGATGTACTTCAGCAATTGCCAGGGCTGAGATCATATTACTGAGACCCAGGACGGAGGAGGGTGGGAACTGTGCTGGAGGACGTGCATTGAGAAAGCTATTGCACTGGCTAACTGTAAGTCAACTTAACCCAAGCTAGCGTCATCAGAGAGGAGGGAGCCTCAGAAAATGCCTCCACAATATAGTCCAAGGGCATTTCCTTAACAAGTGACTGACGGGAAAGGCCCAACCCATTGTGGGTGGTGCTACCTCTGGGCTGGTGGTCCTGGGTTCTGTAAGGAAGCAGGCTGGGCAAGCCGTGAGGAACAAGACAGTAAGCTGAACTCCTACACGGCTTCTACATCAGCTCCTATCTCCGGCTTCCTGCCCTGCTTGAGTTCCTGTCTTCCTTTGAAGATGAACAGTGGTGTGAAAGCTCAAGCTGAATAAACCCTTTCCTCCCCAGGTTTCTTTGGTTATGGTGTTCTTTGGTTACTTGGTTAGGTTGCTATCATAGCAATAGTAACCCTAACTAAGACACCTGTACTCAGAAAAAAATCAACTCCGGCTAGCCCTCTTGCCATATTCTGCTCAACCTCTGGGAAAGTCGTTCTAGTTGGCACAGTCATACTCCAAAGAGAAGGCCTGGATGGTAAAGTCATGGACCCATGCCCTAACATCCTGATAAAAGGCCAGGGAACATTTCCAACCCTAGAACCCTAAAGCTCCACCCCTTTAAATAAAAATCCAAAGACAAGGCCTCCTGAGAGTTGTCATCTCAGAAGTTTGCATAAGCAAAATGCTGACTGAAAAGTAACGTGGAAAGCAAATTTCAATGTAATATTATAACTACATTTTAAAAATTCTTTTCTACTACTTCATGTAATTTTCTAATCAAAACCGTAAAAAATAAAAGGGCTTGCTTCTAAACTCAGCAGTGATACCATGTTTGCCCTCAACCTTGTCTTGAAAGACTAAAATCCTATACATAGCACTACCTCCACCTAAGGGGTTGTTGCTTTTAACTGGTTTGGAGCGGGACCTGGACAGTTGGGGGTTTTGTTTTTAATTCCTCCAGTATATAACCAGAATTAGCACATCTAGGTCAACCAGGAGAAATATCTTCATTTATTTGTGTATTTACTTATTTATTTATCCTGAGACGAGGAGGCATAAATCTCAGGCTGGCCTTGAATTGTCAAGTGATCAAAATTGACCTTGAACTTCAGATTATCCTGCACTCACTTCCACAAATGTGCACCACCGCCCCTAGTTTAGTTTATCCAATGCTGGGGATTAAACCCGGGTTCTCAAGCTAGGTGAATACTCTACCAATGGGCTACATCTTCAGCCTTGAGGCAGTGGGGTGTGTGTGTGTGGGTGTGGGTGTGGGTGTGGGTGTGGGTGGGGGTGTAAGAGAGAGAGAGAGAGAGAGAGAGAGAGAGAGAGAGAGAGAGAGAGAGAGAGAGAGACTAGGGATTGAACTCAGAGCCTCACACAGGATAGGCAAGCACTCTACCTCTGAGCTATGTCCTCAGCCCTCAACGTAACTGAGAATGATCTGAAACTCACATATCTTCTGACTCTACCTCCCCAGTGCTGGGATTACAATAGCTCACTGTCAGAACACAAATAGCTATGAGCCTGTTCCTCTTTGTCTGAGGGTCAGAGAGCCTGATCTTATTTTTGCTCTCTCAACGTTGTTAGCAGCAGGTGTGGCTACAAAGGAGAGATTCCGGCCTAGGGTGTGGTGAGTTGGTGTTTTGAGTGTTGAAGATCTGCTCCACCTGGACCAAAGGTCAGAGATGTCGAATTTATTCCTTGTGTCCTGCTGATAAAGTCTGTTGCTCCCGCCCCCTTTTTGATTGAAATATATAAACATGTGGAAAATAAAGGAGACGGATTCAGTATTCACTGAGTGTCTCTCCCAGTGCTGTCCTGTTTTTGTCTCTTATTTCCCTTACATCTCTGCTCCTTTGCCTAATAATTCTAATCTTCATTCTCCAGCCCTGGAATGGACAAGTTTTGTCAAAACTTTTAACAGTTCACCACCATACCCAGCTCCTAAAAGCTTTCTTTACCTGAATTTTGTTCTGAAAAAAAAAAATGACATTAATCTTTCTCCTACAGGGATAGAGTGAAGATAGGACTAGAATCATAAAGAACTTGAGGTAACGAAGAAAGGAAGTTGTAACTGCTATCTTCATATTTGAAGCCAGCTGATAACAGTGCTGGCAGCGAAGCCGCGAGCTTTTGATGAGACAGTGAGATTGTATAAGCAAATATGCAACAAATCAGTAATTGTGAGTCATAAGAGTACATCTCCTTACCCCCCCTCAAAAAAAACTGATTGCATTGTCCAACTTAATATTACCTTCAAACAAAAAGTAATTAAGATACAAAAATAAAATGGGTATAGGAGGCTTGGACCATGAAGTCTAAATGAGGATCCAGAGGGTGGTGGAAGATAGGGTCAGGCCTCCGGCTTCAGAAAGATAACAAAACAATGTCACCTTGAGAAGACACCACTGGGGTCAAGGCCTGCTTGGCTCTCTCTGCTTTCTCTTCCCCTTTGCTCCCTCCCTGTAGGACTGAGACAACCCCTCAAATATCTTCCTTCAGGACAGGCCCCTCACGGCTGAGAGAGAAGAGAGGGGTCACTCCAGAGACCTAAAGCATGACTTGGGGCCAAACCAGATTTCAGAGTAAGACTCAGCAGTCTGAACCACAGGTCTCTATGAACCTCAGTGTTTTTAAACTCCTCCATTTTAAGGGACTAGGCCAACTGTCTCCCTTGGATACATAAAGTCTGCCTTCTCTCAGACTGAGAGTCACGGAGCCACCTGCCTGCAGGTATCTACTCAGCCCCAGCTAACGCATCACCATGACACTAGCTCGGCTGACTGCAGAAGGACAAACACGAAAAATGCCTTACATAACGACAGACACGCTGAAATGCGACAGGTATAGACCTGTGTTGGAATTTCACATGGGCAAAATCTCTACCTCCTTCCAAATGCAACCTTTTTAATGACCTAATTTGGTCAAGAACTGATGATACAACTTAGCCACCAACATGAAGTGGCTTCAGCATCTCTCCCTGCAGTTTACCTACAGCAACCTGACTCCACTCTTCTCCTGGCAGGGTAAGACCCAGGTCTTCAGTTTTCTGAACAGGGCCTGGGCTACAGCAGCCATTCCCCGTGAGGCAACCCACAAGCTCTGGGCTTCAGAGGCCAACAGTCACCAAACACGTGCAACGTCTCTGCAACCCCATCTCAACTTCACCCTCACAACCGATGAAAGAGTGTTTTGCTCCTATCTGAATGTGAAGCGCATTGTAGAGAAGCTGAACTGTTTCTGTTCAAGAGCACAGAAGAGAAGCCATAGGGCAGGATATCCCTGAACTCAGTCTCAGATCATAAGCCCATGTTCTTTAAAGTAATAACAATGGGTTCTCTCTAGCATCAGTCAAAAGTCTTCAAACAAGAACTTGAGCAATCATCACAAAAGCCCTGGGAAAGAGGTTTTAATTTTTACCACAGCCATTTTACAGATGAGCAGACCAAGGAGCAGAGAGGCCCAGCAACTCCCTAAATGTGCACAGCTCTGCACTAGCAACACTCAGCCTCTCACCCAGGTGAGCTTTAAGCATCCGTAGAGGCTTTAACTACCTACGGCACATTTTAGGTCCCTTTCTCTGCAACTTCGTGTGTTCTACATTCACTCATTCAAATATTACTCACCTTTCTACTATGTACCTAAGGCTTGGCCAGCTATTGTAGAAAGATAAGCAGTGGTCCCTTGGTAATCAGTAATACTAGAACAGTATTTAAAAAAAGTTATCTCCAGAATAAAGGCCAAGTGATGCATATGGAATACCAGAGGGACCTAAGCTCTCGGAAAGAGAAGACTTCCCTTAGTACCAGAGGTGAGAACAGATAGGGGACACACAAAGGGGACTAGGGGGACTGGAGATGCAGACGGTGACCTCCCCACACTGCATGCCTGCTGTACATGTGTTAGCCCTTTAAGTCTTCCTGCGAGGCATCACCCTGTAACAGGTAAAGACAACACAGTACATAAAGCTCAACAGTTGACCCAAGTTCATGCAACAACCTAGTGTCAGAGCTGGGTGTGTTATTTCTGCCTCCTCCTGATACCCTTTCCTGAAACCTGGAAGCTTCCCACAGGGGTGAACAGAAACTAAACAGGCCAGGGTACTGGACAAGCACGGACAGAGGCAAGTGGAATTTAATCATTTTCATTTCTCCTTAGAAACCAGCAGCATCCTTTGTCCCCCATGTGCCAGAGAGATGAGTACCATTTCAGCCTTGAAGACTCTTCCCTATTGCGAATCTACAACAAACAAGCTTCTTCTCCACACACTGCCACGTAATGACTTGCTTTGCCCAAGCACAGAACAGCACCCATGAGCCAGTCAAGCGCACCATGGAAGGACCAGGCTAAGGACAGACTCTGCTGGAACCAGGTTGTGAGGACACGGGCAGGGGACCCTGGGAGACCCCTAATCCACAACCCTTTGTTGGAGAGAGAAAAGCCCAGAGTTGAATGTGATCAAGGCTGTACATTCAGCACCCCACCCCCCAAAAAAATTCTGGGTTCCATGAAAATGCTTTGACAGGCAGAGATCTGAAACTCCTGCACCAGCTTGGGAAGGAGGTGACTAAGTATCCACCTTCCCACAGAGTCTGTCTTTAGACTCAAATGCGGCTAAGACCAAAAAGGAGCAAATCTGTTTTCTCAGCTGACTCAGGTTTTGTGTTATTAGGAAAAGGGGTAGGAGTGGAAGGCCATCTAAGCTTGAATCACCCGCTCTTCATCAGCACCCAGGAGTGGGGTGTTTGGGGAAAGTGTCCCTTCTTGACACCTTGCTGGCTCTCTTCCCACTCCAGGGAGAGAAGGCCCTGATGTTCCAGCACCCACGGGCAGCCCCTTATAGCATGCCTTTTACAGCACCCACTGCCTATAGCAGAGACAAATATAGCTGCTGCGATGCTTCTGCCGCTGCACCCTTAGGTCGTCCTCTAAGTAGATAAGAAATAATGGGTCCAATAACACAAACGAGAACCTGCTGTTGGACAGTAAAATAAGCGCCCATTGCTTCGCTGTCAGAGTGGTAAAAGAGTATCAAGGTCCTCACTCAGCAATCCTCCCTCTGGGAACATATTTAGCCCATTGCTCTTGGTAAGGCCACGGAGCCGCATGCCACCTTTCTCTTAATATTGCCTGCCACTCTTGGGATCCAGTCTCACCAATCACCTCATTAAGCAGTAGCCAAAAGACATGACCTTTAAAAAATATATATGCTTCCCTTAATGCACTCAGAGTTTTTATAGGTCACTTTCCTTGATGGCTAGTGTTTATGAACTTGTACTATAAGTAAGGAAGATTTCTTCTCATCTTCTTTAGCATTAGGTAAAAAATCACCCGAGATCAGAACCCAGGAAAATGTAAAGATATACCAATGACCTTTACGTAAGGTCATCCACACAGTACTGGCTGGACAGCTTTTCTTACCCCTCCCCCAATATGGGATTTTTTTGATCCTGAGAAATTGAAACTATTTGAGAATGTAGAAACAAGATGATTGCAAGGTGAAGAAGCTATACCATTCCTCGTTTCCAAATTCTTCCTCCCCAAGCTCACTTCCTGTGTGTATGTATCGCCTCTCTGACCACGTTTGATTAGCTTTCTTTACACAGCCATATCTATGCCTTGTTTCGGTTGATATGCACTCGCTCTCCCTCCCTCTCCCCCTCCCCACCTGTGAAATGCCTTACAAGCTTCTCAAAGGCAGTGTGCAGAAAACAGAACTCAGTATCTCTCTCTAGCGCCCCCACTTTTCTTTCTTTTTTTATCGCATGACTTTACTATGATTGTTCAGATGAGCCTGCAAGTCACACGTCACTCCTCTTCACGCAGGCTTCCCCACCCCTAACCAATACCAAGGACTCTCAGTTCCCTCTTAGACGGACCTAGGTGTCTCCACTCTCGTTGCCACTAGCCTAGTAAAAACCAAAATTATAGTTTCCCCAAATTGCCCCAGCACCCTTCCAGCTGGTTTCTCTGGTCCCACTTACATTCTTCTAACCCAAGACTTGGAGTTCCTCTGGTGACCTTTTTGAGGCTTATTTATACATGTTCCACGGCTCACTGTCTATCGTTCGACTTTAGGATGAACCCCAAAGGCCTTGACTGAAGGGCACCTGCCACTCAGCTCCCTAAAACCTCATCCATCAGCGGAATTCCTTCACATCTCATGTGTCAACATCAAATCTCTTTCAGAATCCGAAACCTCCCTTTTGTCCCTCCCAGAATCACAGAATTGTCCAGGAGAGAAAGTCTGAACACCAAAACCAGGCTTCTCTGCCAACATCATTCCTATCAGCAGAAAGTTCTGGACAGTTGATTAGCGAATGCTCGCTAGGGGCAGAGCACTACTGTAGGAGTTACAAAGACACTTAACTCCTGCCCTCCAGGTCCCAAGGTTGCCATTGCCTTTGAGTTCAATCATTTAAGTCCTGAATTGTGCGGACAGTACACACTGGATCTCAACACCAGGAAATTGCAAGTTGAAGGCCAGCCTGGTTTATTATGTGAGACCCTGCCTGAGGCAAAAAAGTTCAATTTCCTAGAATCGTTCAAAAACATACTAAGCAACTGTCCCTGGCACAGTTGGCTTGTGCCTCTACATGGGTTTACGGCGCTATTTCCTCTTTCTCTGTTAATCCAGCTCCTACGTGTCTCCTTCAAATCTCTGTACTTTAAGTGAGCTTTTTGCCCCAGCCCACACGGCTGCTTGTGCCAAGTCTACAAGTTTGGTTTTCTCTGTCGGCTTTCCCAGCTGTTGTCTAAAGCACGGAGCTAACGACCAGAACCCAGAAACCTTGCATTTAAGAGCTATGTGTGGTATTGTACTGATTTGGTTTTTCTAACAAATAGTTTTTAAAATTATTTTTATTATATTTATTTATTTTATGTTGGGGGGTCACACATTTGTCATGACATACATTCAGAGGCTGGAGGACAACCTGCAGGATTCAGTTCTCTTCTTACACCACTGTGGGACCTAGGGGACCTTTACCTACTGAGCTGCCCGGACAGCCAAGGATTTTTGACTTTAAAATCATGACGCTCAATAAAGGGGGTAGGCAGAAGAGCTGAAGAGGTTTCTGATAGCATTTCTAGATTGTTCTAGGTAGCATTTTTGATAGCATTTCTAAGCACCAAGAGAACAAATAAAGAAGGTGACAGGCAAGATCGTCAGTCTGGAGTCAAAGGACCACCTCGCACATTGACACTGCTCCAGAAATATGACTTAATTAATGGAGACATGGAGTTTTTCAGTGCTGGGGAGTGAATCTGGCCAGGGCTCTCTGTGCATCCTACTGAGCACTTACCTCTGATTGGCAGCCCCAGCCCTGGACGTGGGTCTTGGGGGAGGGGGTGTTTCCCTTCTGGTTGTTAGGTAGATAACAAGACTCTTAGTATTATTAGAATTGCAAAACAACATCCTTGCGGGGTGGGGGGAGGGGAGCGGGGGGGGGGAATGACCAAGCCTCCCCATCCTGCTGACTGAGGGTGGGGGTACAATTTACTTTCTGGAAGCAGGTTCTGTGTAGAGCTGCATACTCACGCACACACAGATGGTCCCATGTGATACCTCTCTGACTACCAAAATCATGACTTTCACCATATAAATGCTGGTACTGTGCCAAATTTCTCACTACCCAGTTCTAAATAAAAGGAAGTCTACTTTCGGGAAAGAGAAAGGGATGCAATACATCTTTTTCATATTTCTTTGTCTTTTCATAATGCCCAATCTGTACATCACCCACCACCCGTACCTGCAACAATGAAGCAGAAATTTTATGATTCTCAATAGGAATAGAAATTCTAGCAAGCAGGGTTTGTCCAGAAATTGTAATGAAGTATAATAACCCCTGGCTCACCCGTGACTTTCAGTAGAAAGAAGCAACAGGAACGTGTCAGAGAGACAGACAGCGCACTACAGCAGGGTTGAACACTACCTTATCAGGAATAGGATGCAGAAAGCCAAAAGCCAATGGCCATCTTCCCTTTGTTTTATTCCCTTTGGATTTTTTCAAGCCTGACTCATTCAAACTCAGGTCAAGATAGGACACACACTAGCCTCAGGGAGCTGGTAAGGGAGCCAACTGAGGATTCTAGAGACTCCTTATCTGGGGGCCCTAGTTTAACCAAGCATTACTGCGTTTAAGGTATCATTCCTATCCCGCAAAGCAAAGAGAATATGCCTGTGTATCTTAGATTGCAACTGCAGCAAACGGGAACACAAGGTGTTTGGTGTGGCAGCAATGCCATAGTTCGCCTGCATCCACACTAGAGGACTGACGGGTTCTGCATTTAGGGTGTCCTGGTTGGTTTGTTTGGTTGTTTCTGTGGTTGTTGACGATCAACTTTACACAAATGAGAATTTTCATCTTCTCAACTGAGAAAAAACGCCTCAGTCATACTGGCCTGTAGGCAAGTATGTGAGGAGCTTTGTTGATTAACGACTGTGCGGAGCCACCCGGGACAAGTGGTCCTAGGTTGTGTAAGGAAGCAAACTGAGAGAGCAAGGGGAACAAAGAAGTAAGCATTGGGCTTCCACAGCCTCAGCTTCAGTCCCTGAGCCCTGGTGCCTGCCTTAGTTCGTGCCCTGACTTCCCTTAGTACGGCTATGAAAAAATACACAAGAGGGACAGACTCAAAGTATCTGGCATTGCAATTATTGAAATGGCACCAAATTTGGAACTTTCCACATTAACAATACTTCTAAAGTATTTTTCACTCTTCTACAGTAAAATATTATGCTTGCCAAGGATTAAAAACCTTAATAAACAGAAATATTTAACTTGGGAAAGTTGTATTATTTTGCTATTCCCTAGACAGAAATATTGAGATCTATTTTCAAATTCGGTTGCTTTTGATATCGACGAATGACATAGCAAGAAAATAAACTAGCCAACAGACACAAGGCCAAGAGAAGCCCACTGAGGTGAAACCGTGATCCCTCCTACCACTAGGTACCACCGTTTAGCAGCAAGGCTGGAGGGAGCATGGGCCCACTGATCCAAAAGAATGCTGTCCCAACCCTGTCTCCAGGCTCTATCAGGACTTTAGAGTCTGGAGACAGCAGGAACTGTGGTGCCAGGGTGAGGTCTGTGAACAGCTGTGGAGCCTCTGAGAAGACCACACTACACAGTAGGAGGCTTTGGGAGAGAGAGAAGCAAGGCATTAAAAGAAAAAACAGTGTGGGATGTTGGGAGTCCTCGCTAGACACCCCTCAGTCTGATTCCAGTTCTTGACTCGAGCCCTAGCTCTGAAAGACATCAGACACGAAAAATACTGAGAAAGTTTATGGCGTTTGGGAGACAAAAAGATGCATAGCAGGTGAGATGGAGAAAAGAAAGGGCTCAATGAGATTCATTCTGGGACCAGGCGTTTATTTGATTTAGGCCGGTCCGTGCTGAAGCAAAAGCACGCTGCTCTGAGTTCCAGGCTTCAGAACGCACAGCCACGATCATGTGGGCGAACCAGATGGAAACTAACGCGTACAAGCTCTGGACAGAGCATGACGAAGGGTAAACCGGACCGCGAAGGTTGAGACTCTGACACCACGAATTGCCTCGCCGCCAGTACGTCAAGGCCAAGGTCAGAGCAGCTCAGGGAACTGACAAACGTAATAATAGCAACTGTAAGAAGAGCCTGCACCGCAGAAGAAACAAAAAGAGTAAGGAGACAGCCTATAAAACGGGAGATAGCCTCTGCCAATCATTCCTCCAGGAGAACCATATCTAGGATATATAAAGAACTCAGAACAAAGAACAAAAGAGTGAATACAGCCAGTAAACAGAACGGACAATGGAACGGACACTCTGCAGGTGACGTATGAATGGTTAATGGATGCATGAAAAGATGTTCAACATCCTCAGCCATCAGGGAAAAGCAAATTAAAATGTGCTTTTTTTTCTTTTATTGAAATTTTATTTTTTTCTTTTATTGTATTGAAAATAGATTTTCCCCCCACATAATATATTCTGATTAAGGTTCTTCCCCCTCTACAAGAAAAAGAACCCCAAAAAGGGCACAGGTATAGACACAGAGACCCATTCATTTACACACTCAGGAATCCAACAAAGACACTAAACTGGAAACCATAATATATACACAAAGGACTTGTAGGGTAAAAAGAGAGAAAAATAATTTTTAAAATAATTAAAAAATAAAAATCCCGACATAACATTATGAGACAAAGAACTTCTAAAGAAAGATCCCACTGAGTTTGTTTTCTAATGGCCATCGGTGGCTGGGCAAGCACCCCACCCTTAAGAGAAGTTTGTTCCCCCAGTAGTCCTTGAGACTCCCTTGAGAAAGCTAAGTTTTCATTTGCAAGCGGTTATCAACTGGATATAGTTTCTGGGTCAGGGATGGGGTCACGTGTCCACACTCCTTCCAGCTCTAGAACCCCATCTGGTGCAGACCCGTGCAGGCGTGCGCATGCTGCCTAGGTCTCCAGGAGTTCATCTGAGCTCTGCTTGCGCTGATTCAGACGGCCTTGTTGCCTTGGTGTCCCCACCCACTCTGCTCTCACTCTTCCCACCTCCTTTTCTGAGGTTCTCTGAGCCCGGAGGAGACATCCCATTGAGAGCTGAGTGTTCCCAAGTCTCTCTGGCTGTGGGGCTGGTAGGTTTAATCTGTGACCCTCTGTCCAGGTTTGCCCGACAGTCTCACGACTTTGTATCAGCATTGGTAAGGGGCACCCTTTCCCCTGCAAAAGCAGGTCAATTTAGACGGCAAATTATACTTTTCAATAGGTGTCGTCCATCCCTAAGATGATTGGTTTCTGCTAATCTGATTGTGACACATTTAATGTGGGGCCCAGTACTTTCCCTTCAAATCACTCCTAATCTCGGGCCGGGCCACTTCCGTAAGCCTTTTGTCTGTTCTCCTTTCCTGGCCTTCTTCCCCGTGTCTCCCGAATTCTTTTCTACCCAAATCTTTCCCATAGTGCCTTGCTCGGTCTCTGAGGAAAAGGAATGCGAGTCAAGTTTATTCAGAGTCTCAGAGGACAAGGCTACAAGACCACCATTCCTGGTACTCCCACTGTTGGACATTTTACATAGCGCGACTTCATTCAGCACACGGTTAAACTGACTGGTCCCTCCTAAGAATGATAACAAGAAAGAAGAAATCCCCCATCTTAGTCCATACGAATAAGTAAAAACAAGCTTGGGTGAAAGTCCTACATGGAAGCAAGGAGATGGAATATTAATTCGAAATGTTCCCACCTACTAAAGAGAAAAAGGCTAACTTATGTACTTATGTAAGCAGTCTGATTTATTCCTGAGGCTTTTATCCATTTCCATTTATTTATCTCAGAGTTTACACCTGTAGGAGTCAAGAACAAATTCTATTTTCTCATGAGAAAGCATCATTCACTCCAGGAAGCACAAAGGCATCGCCCAAATAAGAAGATACAGGGAGACAGAAATGAATGCTAGTAAGAACAAAGCCCAGTACTAAGCTGGAATTTTTTTTTTTGCATTTTATTTTTTATAGAAAATTGTTTTTTAACTTCTCTCCCAGAACAGGAGGAGGAATCCATCTGGTTTGTAAACTTGGCCTGACCCTCTGGCATCATTGCTATTAAGAAAATTAATAGTAGACCCGTGATCCCTTCCTTAATAAGTGGGAGAGCCTAGCCGTATCAGACGCAGAACTTAAAAAAAAAAAGACAATCCAACTGTGTAGAGTATGTCTCTTAAAACGCGGGCTGAGACTCCTCCCCTCCTCCGTGGCCTATTCCTTCTGTGGCCTTAAACAAAACCTCTCAGAGTCTCAGTTTCTTGCCTGTGGAGACTGGAATGTCCCCCTCCCCCGCACTATAGCATCTCCTGTACACAGATCTCTGTGTATCTATGGCTTGGTCATTTGTTCAGGAAGAATTTCTTTTTCCATTATCTTCCATCAGGAAAGATGGCTCCTTGCCATCTCCCATAACCCATGCTATGATTAGCTTTGGTCTAACATCTCTGGTAGTTCATCTTGGTTGTCAACCCGATGTAATTTAGACTCACCACAGAAACAGATCTCTTGGCATGTCTGGGAGAGATTGTCTAGATTAGGTCAACTGAGGTAGGATGGCCTGCTCTGACTATGGGTGGTGCTATTCCACATCCAAAAGCCTCCAGAATGAGGGGAGAAGGAGAGGGGAGCTAAGCACCTACACAACGGCCCAGCTGCCTTAGGTTCCGCTGCCATGACTTTCCTGACACAATGGGCTGAACCCTCAACCTGTGAGCCCAAATGACACCTTCATGTCTTAAGTCACCTTTGCCAGGCATTCTGTCCCAGCAGCACACAGACTAGCTAGTGCTTGAACAGAAGCATCTGAGACCTTGACAATCTCTCTGCTTCCATCTTTCCTCGAATCTGATATGCTGCGTGACACAACTCCTTGATGCTGGTTTCTGGCAAGTGAAAACTATTTTTGCTCTGCATAGACATCCCTTGGGTATTAGCTCTCAGCCCAAACACCTCAGATCAAAGAATCCATCTTAAACTAGAAAACAGTTTGAATACCAAACTTACTATAATGGGTCACTTTCGGTAAGTGAGAAAATACCACTGAGAAATTAATTATTTACACTTCGTGATTCTCCTGAGGCAGTATATGGATTCAACGCATACTTTCAGCCTCAATGGATTCAAGAATTCCAATCCCTGTTCCTCCTTGACAACGAGCATTGCATCATTAATCTTGCCTAGAAAGGTATCTGACTTACAACCAACTTTCATTGACTCAGATATTACTCCAAGACATATTTGCTCATTTAAAAGAGACTTAAGAGAACCAGCTGTTCCTTTTTCACTAGTAGAAGATCTGCTTTAGGGACCCTTAAACCTGTTCTAAAACTGGTGGTCACAGTTTGCCAGCTCTCTGTTCTTGTGCGATGGAAATGTTACATGATCAGGACCAGGAACATTAAATAACACTTCAAGAGTTTTTGAGAGCTCAGAAAAATCCTATCCTCGTTGGCCAACTCATGGGATTGCTGGCACCATGAAAGAAGGTGCTACCTGTGAAAACCATAAAATGCGGCAGATTATCAGAACACTGTTCCCCGCAGTGGGGAGGAAAGATGGCGTAGGAGGAAGTCAATTGCAGAAGCTTCTTTAATGATAGCTAAGGATGACTGTGAGCCATTGAGTCAAAAAGAAGAAGTGATTAGAGAGAGAGAGAGAGAGAGAGAAAGAGAGAGAGAGAGAGAGAGAGAGAGAGAGAGAGAGAGAGAGAGAAAGAAACATTGTTCATAATATGAACACAACACAGCTTAGCTCTCCAGCCTCTCAACACTACAAACGGCTCCTGTCATGAAAACCTTATTTTCTGGTGGGTCTCAAGTCCTAGTCTACCTATATCACCAGTGTTTATAGTCCATCTGTAAACTTCCCCATGCAACTCTCTAGAGGCAGCAGGCATCAACGCATACACTCTGTTCCCTGGTACTTCTGTGCATTCCCTGCATCTCCCCTATGGTACTAATGTCACAGACATTAACATAGGTTAATGTCACAGACCTATGTTAATGTCTGTGAGCTACTGAGAAACCGGTCCCTCAGACTCTGCTTTATAGGCAGTTTGGTGAAGTCCATGACTGATGGGGAATTCCCCTCTGTATGCTGTGAATATGTTTTATTGCCATTGGTTAATAAAGAAGCTGCTTCTGGCCAAAGTTTAGTAACAGCCTAAAGTCAGGCAGAAAATCTTAACACACACACACACACAGAGAGAGAGAGAGAGAGAGAGAGAGAGAGAGAGAGAGAGAGAGAGAGAGAGAGAGAGAGAGAGAGGAGTTGATCAGATGCCATGTACCTACCGAAAGAGACAGACGCCAGACGCCAGTCAGATCCTTATCAGTAAACCACGGGCCTTGTGGTGATACATAGATTAATAGAAATGGGTGAATTTAAGATGTAAGAGTTATCTATAAATATGCCTAAACTATTGCTCACACAGTGTTGTAATTAATATAGTCTCTATGCTATTATTTAGGTCTGGGCAGCCAGGAAACAGTCTCCACTTACACATGATGTCAGGGCCCCTAGCTCTCCGGAGATTTTCTTTTCCATGGCTCTGCTGTACACAGCGGATACTTTCTTATAGTAATCATGGAAGGAACAGAGAGACTTCCAGATGTCCTCAGGGTCTGGATGAAGACATCAGTGCTGATGTACCCCCACTGGCCAGCTCTCTCCAGACGGACAATGCTGTCCAGCAGAGCAGCTCATCAAAACCCTCCCTACTTCTAAACCTGAAGTCTTAATAGGTGAACATAACAGACAGAAGCACAGGCAGAACATTCATATACTTAAAATAAAAACAAATAAAATCTCAAAGACATTCAAAAATGGAAATAATATTCTAAAGGCAAGGTGTATATTTATAGGATTCTTACAGAGATAAATGAAGGAATATATTATTTGAAAAGTAAAACAAAAAAATAGTTACAAGTGGAGTTAAAGAAAATGCATAAGGAGGAAGACATCCCTGGCCTGCCTGATGCCATTCAGCCCAGGCAGGTGCAAGTCACACACAGGCCAACCTGGGTCCTCAAGACCTTGGCTGGTGGGTGTTGTTGAGTCTTTCCTTCTTACTCCATGGCTGCTGTGTGGCTAGGTGGCTGGCCCTGGATGTCCTCCTCCTTATTCTCTTGCTCCTCCTTCTTCTTTCTCTTCTTCTATGTATTCCCTCTGCCTGCCAACCTTTCCTATCCTTTCTCCTCCCTTGCTATTGGCTGCTCAGCTCTTTATTAGACCAATCAGGTGTTGTAGACAGGCAAAGTAACACAGTTTCACAGAGTTAAAGAAATGCAGCATAAAAGAATGCAACACATCTTCGCATCATTAAACAAATGTTCCAAAGCATAAACAAATGTAACACACCCTAAAATTAATATTCCACAACAGGCAGGAAGATATCTGTGGTCTGCCCAATGTCATTCAGCTCAGACAGATGCTAGTCATCCACGGGTTAGCTGGATACTCAAGGCCTGAGCTGGTAGAAGACACCCATGTGTCTGCATGGTACCAGGTGGGTGTGCCACTGTGATGATCAAACGTGTGGTGGAGAAATGGGAGAGAAAGAGAAACGGCATGGTTCATGAGCTGTGGAGAGAGGCAGAATGGAGGAAATGAAGGCCGTGAGGAGCAGGCTGATGTGGGAGACCTGCTTACCACCCAGGGCTGCTGCCAAGGGCCATGTCTGAGTCCGTGGTGCTACCACAGCCACAATCAGGGTCTGTGTTGGCATCTGTGCCATGTTGCTACTAATGGTCACAAGGATGCCCAGTGTCTGAGCTGCCCCCTGGGCCATGTAGGTGTCTGAGGGTTGTGCAGCCACAGGGGCCATACTGATCTGTGACCTGCACTGATGCCTGGTTCCATGATGACGTCAGGGATAGAGCTGATTCTGAGGTTCATGTCTGGTCCATGGCCCTATCACAGCCAGAGTTCGAGGTGATGTCCTTGACTCCTGTTACCACCAAAAACTGCAGGGATGTCCAGGGTCTGTCCCAACACCCAAGGCCATATTGGTGTCCAGGAGTCTTGCTGCAGATGTGACATACTGGTCTGAGTGGCCTGAGCTACTACCTGAGGCCTTGATGATCCCTGGGCCAGGCTGCTGCCAAAGGCCATGTCTGGGTCCATAATTCTATAGCGGCCAGGGTCTGAGCTGGCGTCTGTGAAACGGGACGATTAACACAAAGACCCATGACTGGCCAAGCTGCAGAGAACAAGAAACGTAGAAATTCTCTGTCCTAAAGTGAATATATATGTATATTTACTTCAATCCCCTCCCAAGGCTCAGGGATCGTTGTTGAAGGGCGGCAGGAAGAGTGTAAGAACCTGAAACAGTGGGCAACCACAAGGAAACACAAATGATCTGGATATAGGAGGGCAGCTGCCTAGATGAACTCAATGAAGATTTCAGGAGAAATGAGCACAGAAATTTAAAAATACATAGTGTCTTTATTTCATATTCATAATGAGTTTTGTAAGTTTCTTTAAAGTTAGAATAAAGCCACACACAACCCTAAAAAGGATATATGGTATATTAGTCATGGGAGGAGAGGAATCAAGAGATTTTCTTATCTGTAGAGAAGAGATGTACTAAATAAACACAGGCTTTATAGAAACCTCAAAACTTAGATGTGCTAGAACAGTAAGTGCAGCTACTAAAATGTGTGTGTGTGTGTGTGTGTGTGTGCGTGCGTGTGTGCTCCAAGCCAATAGAGAGAATACAAAAAAAATAAGAGATGATGACCAAGTCATCAGAAATCAGGAGTGGGGAAGGAAAAGGCAGAGCAGAAGGAATGGAGGAGCGAGAGACAGAACGAGGCAGCAGGAAGGCTGTGGCTTGGTGGTTACACGTCTTCCAGGCCTGTTCTTCTATTCAGCGAGGAACTGCAGTTAGGGAGTGGCAGCAGGGCCATTTCCCAAGCTCGCCCTGCAGCCAGGTAGGACAGGGTGACCAGGTCTCACCAATGAAAGGCAAGAGAAACTTGACTGACTTATCTCCACCCCCCTTTCAGTGCTGACCTTGGAACTTAGGTGTGGGGTAGCAGAACCTAGATGAAAATAGTCTGGATTCCTGAGTGACTGCAGGCCGCCATTCCTTTGTGCTTAAGTCATTCCCAACACAAGCCTCTTCATGTCTACCAAGGCACTACAAGAATGAAACATTTATTTTATGAGGATTGACTGTTTCCTGAGTTTATGAATACATCTAAACTTGAAGACACGTCAAAACTAAGTTTCAGCTTAACTATTACAAATAACAGTCTAGCTTCAAACTTCCTCTGTAGCAGAGGGTGACCTTGAACTTCTGATCCTCGGGCCTCCACTTCCCCAGTACTGTGACACCAGGCTCGCTACAGAGCTAGAGATTAAACAGGGACTCCTGCAGGCGAGAAAAGTATTTCATCAGGTAACTGTCATCCCTAGGCTAGGAACTTTTTTTTAAGTTACTCCAAACTCTCTCTCTCTCTCTCTCTCTCTCTCTCTCTCTCTCTCTCTCTCTCTCTCTCTCTCTCTCTCTTTGTGTGTGTGTGTGTGTGTGTGTGTGTGTTTAAAAATTTCCACAAGGTATCTGCACTCATGTGTACATACCCACATGCATGCAGACACACACCTACACATAGCTAAAAAAATAATCTTAAAAAAAAAGTGTTCCCACCATTGGAGAGACGGATCGCTGGTGGTTAGGGACATCTGTTCCTCTTGTAGAGAACTTAGGTTCCGTTCCCAGCACGTACATGATGGCTTCATTCATTCATTCATTCATTCATTTCTAATGCCTTCATTTAACAGTTACTCTTAATTGTAAAAATAAAATGGCTTAACTGTTTTCCATATAATAATATATAGACATCATTCATTTATAGACAGTTATCCACTAGCTAAGTACAACAGTTATTCTTTTTAGGAAAAGAACAATAGAAAAAAAAACAAATAATAAAAATGCTTCTTTCAGAACACAGACACAGGCCAGGTGGTGGTGGCACACACCTTTAATCCCAGCACTCAGGAGGTAGAGGCAGATGGATCTCTCTGAGTTCATAATTTTGACGTTAAAGGAAAAAAAATGTGTGAGTCATTAATGCTGACCTGGTTTTGGTAACAGGTTTATACAGATACCAGGAACTAAACTGAGGAGTCGTCTTCAATTTTCTGTCCCTTGGAAGAATTTTGTTATTCATTTTTTGTTTCGTTTTATTCCTTGAAATGTTCATGCTATGTGCAGTGGTAGGAGAAGCTTCATAGGCCTGAAGTCAGCTCATTTAGAATGATTCACAGGACTTGCTTCTTTTAGGCTTGCATGTTTGGGGACATATTTCTAATTTCTGGTTCTATGTCTTTAGAGGTTAGAGGGCTTCTTGCGTTGTTTTGTTTTGTTTGTTGTTTTGAAATTTAATTTTGTTATATTTTTCTAAGAATTGTGTAATTCATTAAGCCATTAAGACCAATAGACATTTTAAATATACATTTTCAAACATGATTAAGAAACTAAGCTGGTACCTGGGGTTTTGTTGTTGTAAGCTTTGGGGTGGGGAGAGTGATTAGCCTCATCGGGCCTCTCCTAAAAGCTATAATACCTTTCCAGGGAAATTTTTAAGTTAATCAAGGTTTTTACAGTGTTACAGTTAAGAGTTACTCTGTTGTGGCCCTCCTATTAGCGAGTTTGTGGGAAATTCTCTACAGGGTATAGTCAGTGTCCCTGATGCAAACATCTAATTGTTCTTGAGCTGAATAAAAAGAAATGTAATCTTTCTCCTGTAACAGCAGTGACGTTTGTGCTCAAGGTGTTTTGCCCTGGGCGGTGACGCACAGGCTCACGGTGGGGCTTTGCCTTGCACAGTGACGCGCAGGCTCACAGTAGATGTGCAGGCTCACGTTGGGGCTTTGCCATGCACAGTGATGCACATGCTCCCATGTTTGACAGATGATCTCACAGATGTTACCACTTTACCAGATATGAGCCATCCAAGGCCTGCAGCTGGGGTCTGAACTCTGGCCATCAGTTCCTAATATCTTCCTAAGATACACAAAATGCATCATTGATAAAAAACAGATCATTTATCCCTCTTTAAAAACAAAGCCAGAGCTGAGTTTCCTGGAGCACTCCTTTAATCCCAGCACCTGGGTGGCAGAGGCAAGCAGGCCTCTGTGAGTTCAAGGCCAGCCTGCTCCATAAAGCAAGCAAGGGCTACATAATGAGACCCCGTCTAGAAAATAATATAACTAAATATTATTTTTAAATATAATAGAATAAGTCAGAGAAGAAAACTTGACTGATAATAATTTAGTTGCAGTTAACATTATCAAATACTGTAGTCGATGATGATGATAATGGGGATTGGGTAGTTGGCTCATTGGTCAAATGTCTGCCGTGCAAGTATGAGGACCTTAGTTGGATCCCCGGCACCCATGTAAAAAGCCCCATGCTGGGGAAGACAGCTAATCCTAAGATCAAGCCCCAGGTCCCGTAAGAAACAAGGTGAAGGCTGGAGAGATCCCTGTGTGTTAAGAGAAGTGGCGGCTCTTGCAGAGGACTCAGATGTGATTTCCAGCACACGTAGGATGGCTTGCAATACCAATTCCAGGAGATCCAATGCTTTTGTCTGGCACTCTCAGGTACGGGACTTATGTAGCATAGAGACATACATGCAGGCAAAACACCCATAACATGTAAAATAAGAATTAAAAAAAAAAAAGTCGACTCCTAAGAAAAAAACACTCAAGTTGAACATGCATATAAAAATGATAATGATTTAGTAATGGGGCCAGCCACAGTTTATCTGTAAAGCTGAAGCTTAAATTTAAGCTAAAGCTTTATATTTGATAAGAAGCAAAAACAAAACAAAAAACCCCAAACCTTCAGCCTGTGAATGAACTGAGATGACAGATGACAGAAGAAATAACGCCACAAAACAAGGGGTTGGGGTGAACGGGCAGGGGTTTATTAGAAAGTAACCCCTACACATGGTGCATCCAGCAATGTCTAGAGCCACTCACAGAAGCAGTGGGGCTTCCAGATAATCTTACAGCATACAGAGGTGCTCTTCTACCCAGAATTTAAAAGATCACAGAAGCCCCTAGAGAAGCAAGCTGTCCAAGGAAGCAGGTAGATGAGTTCTTCTCTCCTCCAAATCCAACCCCATTCCCATCCCCAACTCTGGAGCAGATTACCTGTTATGGCCTTCCCTCGCTCTGTCCCCATTCCCACAGAACTAAGCAGATCCTACTTTCCCCCTCTTGTGGACCCCCCCTTGACCCTCCTCCAGCCAATCCCATTCCTAAGTGTGAGCTGCCAATACCTAGACACACATTTTACCCAGAATTCCCTGTGGCCACACCTATCAGGATCTCAGAAGAATTACCTACCAGACAACACACAGCCATTACACCCTCCTGAGAACCAGAGGGGGCAACAGAAACCAAGAAACAAGACACACACAGAACAAAGACAAGACCCGATATCTTCACCTAAAATTACAAACCCAGATGCCTAGTCAACATAAAACACAATAACAGCCAGGGCAATATGTCTCCACTAGAGCCCAGCAACCCTACCACAGTAGGCCCTGAGACCGGCAACACAGCTGAAGTACAAGACAAAGACTTACATGGCCTTTATGAATCTGATAGAGGCCCTTAAAGAGGAAATTAATAAATCCCTTAAAGAAATCTATAAAAGCACAAACAGTGGGGAAAAGTTAATAAAACGGAGCAAGGCCTGAAAGCAGAAATAGAATCAACAAAGAAAACCCATACTGAGGCAAATCTAGAAATGAAAAACTTAGGAACTTGGAAAGGAACCTCAGAGGCAACCCTCAACAACAGAATACAAGAGACGGAAGAGAGAATCTCAGGCACTGAAGACAACATTAGAAGAAATCAATACTTAGGTCAAAGGAAATGTTAAATTTAAAAAAACCTCCTGGCATAAAACATCCAGTTTCAAGAATAAGATTATTCAGTACTTTTCTTGTTGTTGTTTGCTTGCTTTTGTTTTTCCTAAACAGGATTTCTGTGTGATCCTGGCTGTCCTGGATCTTTGTAGACCAGGCTGGCCTCGAACTCATAGAGATCTGCCTGCCTCTGCCTCCCAATGCTGGGATTAAAGGCATAAGCCACCGCCATGTTCCTAGTTTACTGTTTTTATGGGATTCCTGAGTATGTGAACAAGAGCATCTCTGCTTTTTGTGTATTTTCTTGAGCTCTTTTCCATCTATTTGTTTTATCTAATTTCAATGTGTTAATTTTTGTTTTAGCATATTACATTATAATATATTTATTATTGTCTCTTAGAAGCCAGTTTTCTAATAAGAGACAGAAATGGGGTTGATCTGTATGGAAGGGGAGGTGGGGAGGATCTGGGAGAGCAGAGGACATATTATATATGAGGAAAATAATCTATTTTCAGTAAAAGGGAGAAAGAATGCTTTCCAAACTAGAACAACTTTTGGAAATTTTCTAATCCTTATTTTCAAGGATGTGCTGGCTAGTTTTATGTCAACTTGATACAAGCTAGTCATCAGAGAGGAGGGAGGGAGCCTCAACTGAGAAAATTCTCTGTAAGATCAGGCTGTAGGCAAGCCTGTAGCGCATTTTCTTAATTAGTAATTATGGGGGAGAGCCCAGTCTATTGTGGGTGGTGCCATCCCTGGGCTGTGTTCCTGCATTCTATAAGAAAACAGGCTGAACAAGCCATGAGGAGCAAGCAAGTAAGCAGCACTCCTCCATGGTCTCTGCATCAGCTCCTGCCACAAGGTTCCTGCCCTGCTTCAGTTCCTGCCCTCACTGCTCTTAAAGATGTTTATATGGAACTGTGAGTGAAATAAATCCTTTCCTCCCCAAGTCGCTTGTGGTCATGGTGTTTCATCACGGCAATAGTAACCTTAACTAAGATAAAAGAATTATAGGAATCTTTTATTTATATATCTCATAAACTGAGAAGAGAGCTTAGTCCAGGAGATTTAGAATCTAAATAATTAAAATTATCTTAAATCAATGAGAATGGGGTTCCTTTAACTTAGGATATTTCACAGTCGAAATTAGTAGCATTACCTGCTTTTAGGAAAGTATTACATGTTCACTAAGAGGCAAATACCTTTCTGAATGATAAAAATGCAGGCCCAAAGTTTCAAAATTACAGTCAAAGGTGAAGAACAAACAGAGGAGCCCCCAACACTTACCAACTCTAGTATCTTGTGCATGTAACATTCCTACCTAACTCAGTCTGAAGCAGATGGAAGTCACAGAAGTTTGGGAAGTGTTTCTCTAGCATGTTTTACTTTATGAGGTTAGATACCAGAAACCAAATAATTTGGGGCACTTTTTAAAAGCCCATAGTTCTTCCCAGGAGTCCTGTATGACCACTGGATTCCTCCTGAACATGGCCGTTAAGAGGAATGGGAGGAAACACAGAGGAGTGGGCTTGGTGGAGAATTCAAGACAAGTTTCGCCTGCTCCACAGTGCATCTGATGGAAAGAAAGAGAGGAGAGAAAGAAGAGGACAGATGCAAAGCAACCCATACAGGGGCTGAGCATTTAAGGGGGAAACTAGACCTGCATGAAAAGATCTCACCAAAATGCAAGCCCCACTCGGGTAAATTAAATCAGAACCCTGGTGTTTTGAAAGTTCTTATGGTGACAGCTCGGAACCCAGGTTCAGCACCTCAGTCCTCCAGCTTGAGCTCAACAATTTCCCAGGAGATGAAGCATGTCATAGGTGCAGTAGGTTCCAGTGACTCAGCTCTTCCTGCCAACGAGGATGTGAGGATTTGGGTTGAATGTCTTCTCTTTCAAATGAGAGCAAAATTCCTAAAGAAATCTCTTGCAGTGGAGGTTGTATTTTTGTTGTTATTGTGTTCTTAAAGAGGGTCAATTCACAGAATGTTCCTTTTCTATAAATGAAAAGAAACCCAGCAAAGTTGACTTTCTGCTGATGAGCGCGGCACTATACTGTCATGGTTATAAAATGATAGGCTTAAAGTCTCTTTTCCCCTCTGTAACCTGTTGAAAAGGTATTGACTTAGTGATACTCAGCAGTGCAGGGAAAGAGAAACAATTTGGCCTCAAACACTGATAGGATCAGTGCCAATATTGTTCAGCAAACTTAGTCTCAGTTACTTCTCACAGAAGAAACATATCTCATTAGATCCAAAATATCATTGATTATAAGATGTACGGGCAATTTGATTAAAGTAGTAGCTATTTTTGAGTAAAGCAACAGAATTACCGTTATGTGAACAATTAGTATGACAATAATATCTACTAACAATAGAGTCCAAATGTTCCAGAAAACAAAAGTAAATTTTTCCTTATTAAAAAGTATCTAATCTGAGAAAATCCTTCAAATAAATGTCTGCTGAAGCTAAGCTGTTACTCATGTCTATTAAATTTATCATTCTCACAAAAGCAAATCTGAACTCAAGGTCCAATTACTGTAAAAGATGCCTACTGTGTCGTTCTCCTAAATACTTCTGAAAAGATGTGATTAAAAACAAAATAGTATTCCCCCCCCCGAAAGATTGGAGGTTCACATATACTTAATCAAGGGTGAAAGAACTTATTTTAATTTTGAATTAAAATGTTAATTTGGGAATCTTTTTTAGATTAGCAGGAGTCAAAAGGGTCTGAATGTTGCAAATGTGTAGTGTAAGACATGATCACAATATACAATAACAAAGCATAAGTTGAACAGAGTAAACACGTTGAGTTAGTAATGTGTGCAGTGTATTACAGGGCTCGGGAAGAACCATTTGGTGAGGAGACACAGCTTCAGTCTGAGGAAGGTAATTTGCTAAAGCAAGGAACTGTACTTTGGAAAATACCTAGATAAGGAACCCAACGATCCAGAGACTCAGAATCAACGCCCCCTTTGTCCATTTTCTTTGCTTTTTCCTTCGCTTAATTCTCTCGCAGGAACCAGACAAGTTGGCTGCCAAAGACCATCCTTACTAACTCATGAGCCAGGGGTTAAATACAAACACACCACTAGGCCTCTACCTGGAGAAATGTTCATTAGCGTCTAAAACCATTAGGGGAAGGTTTGGGAAAGCTTTAAAATGGAGGTGTCAGGATGCTGACCCCGTCACATTTCATTATTCACGTGTCAACATCACATGCTCCTGATGAGATACAGGCACTATCAAGTACAACCCCTACCAATCACTATTGCACACAGAATTAGAAAGCAAACCAACTCATCAAGCTCTCAGCCTCTATGCATATGCACACGTTTTCAAGAAACAGGGCAAATAAACCAATTAAGCAGCATAAGAGACCAAAAGCCTAACAACACTATGGGCCACATCTAAGACATACCCCTAACAAGGTAAGTATCTCATGTCTTCAATGAATCATTAGCCTAGAAAGAAGCGAATGTTGATCCCTGAAGAACAGAAACCCACGTGTGTGGTCATCAAATACAATTGGGAGACTAGTTTAGCTCTTTGTGACAATTTCTAAGATGGCATCTTTGAAACCACTCAGCAAACTTGAGCGCCAGCTGAGGATCAGGCGATGTAAAGGACTTATATTAACATTTCCATATTTACAAAGGGTCAGGTCGTTAGGGGTCGATTGTTTTCTGGTGTCTGTTTCCGAAGTACTTTTCACGGGAACTAAGCCGCGACAACCGGTTCTGGAGCACCGTACGGTCCGAGGCGAGCCTCCCCCAGCCTCCCCGAGTCCCCCACCCTAATCCCCTCGAGCCTCCCCGAACCCCCTCCCGGAACCTACCCGAACCTCCCCGAAGTCCCTCCCCGAGCCTCCCCGAGCCTCCCAGAGCCTCCCCGAGCCCCCACGCTCGCCGCCCGGCAGGCTCCACTGTGCTCCGTCCCGGCATGCCCCGCGGGCAGAGAACCGAGAACTCACCGCCCACTGTAGGCGAATAGGGCAGTACCCGGCGTGCACCGGGCGCTCATTTGCATGCGCTCACCCAGGTAAACCACGCGGGTCCACGCAGGCAGCATGAACTCCACTTAGCAGCTGTGTTTACGAGCAGAGCCACACGACTTTGATAAGAAAACTCCTCTTAAGTCTCTGTGCGCCCTAAGAACGCAATGATGAAATCACCCTAAGTTTAAGAGCTAAAAAGTAGTGGCCCTTATATAGCCCTCGAATAGAACAGAAGTTCGTGCTCGCTTCGGCAGCACATATACTAAAATTGGAACGATACAGAGAAGATTAGCATGGCCCCTGCGCAAGGATGACACGCAAATTCGTGAAGCGTTCCATATTTTTTGCCAACTGTATTTCGACTTTTACGTCCGTACTTGTAAACTACATTGGTTTGCACTCAGTTTTGAAAGTTTGCTTGCTTTTCCTAATGCGAGCATCGTTGTCTACGGTATTATAAAATGGGTATTAATTTCACCCAAACCGGGAATACCTGAAATGTACCTTTCTTTAATTCGAAAATAGACTTGAGTTTTTCTTCCCTAGCCCGAAGCCCGGGCCCCGGGAAGTTTAACATTTTCACTTAGAAGACTTCCCGGCTTATGAACCGCGTGGTGGAGGCCCCCAGGGACGCACCGGAGCCTCGCCGGTCTCTTCCCCGGCGTCCTGGCACTCTCTGCTGGTTCTGTAGACCTGAGTGTGCAACTGCTAAAAGCAGCCAGCGTTAGGATCTGTTTTCACAAGCCCCTCTGCATGCAGCCTCGAAAGGACACGAGCAAATGCTGCTTTACACAAATTTGACAACAGCAGGTTTAAACAAACACTCGGGTCCAAAGAAACGAATAAATGGGGCATTTAATAGTGACGTGCCCCGTTGCCTTGGAGACGCTGGAGGCTGTTGAGGGAGGGGCCGCTGCAAAATGAAGAGGTCAAGAGTCGCCCCGTCGGACGTTTTGGTCAGTCCATTGCTTTATTAAGTATGCAAAATATGGAACGCTTCACGAATTTGCGTGTCATCCTTGCGCAGGGGCCATGCTAATCTTCTCTGTATCGTTCCAATTTTAGTATATGTGCTGCCGAAGCGAGCACGTATCATGCTTCTAGACGCGGAATATATAAGGTACAATAACTCATAAACTTTAAGACTAGGGTGACTCAGTTGTTGTATGTTCTTGCACTCACCGAGAGTGGAAAAGCATTATCTTCACCAGAAACCTATGTCTATGCTCGTGACTTCGGCTACTGAGCGGAGAGCGCGTGCCCCGCGTGGTTTACCTCTGGGCGGACATGCAAATGAGCGCCCGGTGCACGTCGGGTAAGAGGCCTCTCCTGGAGTCCTAGGTGCGGCGGTGAGCCCCCTCAGCAATGGGCTCTCCGGGCACGCCGGGAGGCTCGCCCTTCCCTGACACCGGTCCGGGAGCGGGGGAAATGTGTGCTGATCAGTCTCCAGAGCCCCGAGTCGATCACCCTTTCCCCATCCCACCCGGACTAAAACCTGGAACTTGTTACCTACGTCCCACTGTGACGTAGGCGCCCTGGGCAGAGAGCTCTGACGTCTGCCCGGGACAGGTGATGCCTCCCGAGCTCAGCCCCGCGGCTTCCAGCACCTTCGGCGCGGACACAGTCCGTTCCGGCGGCCGGGCGACCACGCCCTTCCACTCTCTCGGGGTGGCGGGGCGCAGGTGACACCGGCCTGTGCACATTTTGCGCAGGCGCCGGCTGGGTCCAGGACCGAGGTCTGGGACCCAGGGCCGCACCCCTTCACAGGTGTCTGGCAGGCGCTTGCCTGTTGCCTGGCAACCAAACATCCGGCACGCAGATGGAAGGGCGGAAGCCCACCTCCTTGGCCGGAGAGGGGTCTTTGAGGATGTACACTGCTCACTTTGGAGTAGAACAGCCGAATCGCTCTTGCACTTCCTTTCCTCTGCTGCATATTAAATGACATTTGCGTTCAACATGTTAGCCCCGTTGCGATACAAATGTGTAAAACATACCTACTTGCCGGAAATCGTTATTGTACTGTTAAACAACAGCAAAGCCTGTGCTGTTCAAGTCGTAACTCTGCGAGCTGTAAAATGAGGGACAAAGGTCAGAGCCTCTGATCGTTGGCGTGGTTTCAGCACTTCTCTGAATGAAGTCGGGGCAAAGGTCCTCATGCGTGCATATAATTAGCACCGCCACCGGTCGGCTGTGGCGTGGCACATACCTGTAATCCCCGCACTGGGGAGGTCATCACAGAAGAATCAGAAAATCTCTGATTCTCCTGCAGAGCGACTACGAGCCCAGCCGGGACTAGCACAGCTAAAATTCCTTCCAAGGGCGGGAACGATTCCTCCAGAGTTCACCCAGGGGAACCCGGAGCTGAGCTTCCTTCTAGGACGCAGAGGAGGAGTGGCTCACGGGGTCATAGGTGCTCACCGTCCGGAAGGCAGCACCTGGAAAGCCTTTGCCCAGCAGGGATGAAGACTTGAAGACTTCCTTCCCCACGGCCGGACAGATGGACCCCCACTCCCTCGCTCTACCCAGCTGACAGGCTCTGGCCCCGCCCCTCCGCGAGGTCACCTGCAGTTCTGGACCGAAAGGGGCGGAACCTCGGGGGAAGGGTCGGGCGACCTCCTCACCCCTTTACCGGCAGGTGTAAGCACTCAGGGAGCGCAGCTGAGATCATCTTTGGCAAACAGGCACAACTGAGCTCAGCGTAATGGTTCAGAGGACAGTCCTGTACAACGCCTATACGAGCTCTGTCTCAAACATGAATGAATAGTGCATTCATTCATTCATGTTACTTGATGTAACTAGAGTTTAACTCCCCTCCTCCTCATCCCCCCACCTTTCCTCTAACTTGACACATGAAGTAAGTTTGAGAATTGTTTAATTGGCACCCAGATTCCTGAAGCACAAAGAGGAAATCGCGTGAAGTCCTATAGACATTCTACACTGCTGAGACAAAAGCAGAGGCCAGAAAACCGCGAGCACTAGGAAGGCAGGGAAGCGCAGCCTGCTTTCTCTGTGTTTAGAGCTGAGGAGGTTTTCTTTCACAGCTTTTGAAAAGTAATAAAAACAATGTTCTTTCACATTGAAAAGAAAAAAAAACAAATACAAAACAGCGAAAAAAACAACGAAGTGTCTGTTGAATTAAATCATCCATTAGAAGTTTTTTTCTGTTTTTTTTTTGTTCTGTTTTTTAAGGCTTCTACTAGCTTGTCTTTTCAATAGACATTTCTGTTTTCAAAGCTGTTAAGATGTAATAAATTGATGTTCGATTTTATGATTTGAACAAATGAGTCAAAACCCTTTCATGCTCTCGCACTCCTAAAAACTTGACTACTAAATGATCTCTCGTAGAGAATTAAGGCACAGTGCGAAGAACGGTCAGTTAGAAGGTCATAGCCTTGATGGCCTTCCAAGTTGCTCACTCCTTCAGAGTCAAGCTGCTCCCCACAAAGATGGCTTATTAACCCTTTACATTCCGAAAATTCAAGAAATGTTTACTGTATACAGGAGGAAAAAAATTAAGTTAACCACCAAGTCTATTGAGTAGAGAACCTTTTCCAGTGTGTACAGTTCAGGGTGTGGGGGAGGAAGCCCTAGGTGAATATGTATTGTTAACATGGGAGCAGCCATGTCAATACCCCAATATTGACGTGGAAGTGGCAAAGGCTTCCTCGGGTGAGGCTTAGAGGAGCGCCAACATTGTTTGCAGTAGATGATGTTTTTGGCTGAGCTCCTAGTGAAAAGAACATAACACATAATAATGTATGCATAATCTAAGAAAATTAAGCCTCTAACTTTAAAACTGCCAGAGAAGAATCCTGGCAGTGATCCCAACATGCTGCTCAGTAAATCTTTAAAGCTATAGCACTTAATCCAACACGGAGTTAATATAACAATACAGTTGAAGTAAAACAGGCATAGTGGCTCATACCTCTGGGGAGGCCCTGGGGAGGTAGAGGCCAACTTGGCTCTACTAGTGATTTCCAAGCCAAATAAAGCTATGCAGTGAGACCCTATCTCAAAAAGGCAAAATAAATAAATGAATACATAAATAAATAGCATATATTCTTGAAGTCAGTGTATAAATATGTAATTCAGTGATGAAACTTGAAAAGGAATGTCTTCCTCAAGTTAATTTCAAATTCTTATGAATATCTGTCAAACTATTCTTTTTAGTTTTAGCCCAAATAGACTGCTGAACACAAGGAAGGAGCCACATAGCTCATCCTGGTCATTAGTTCAGCAATTGTTTCTAGAGAGAAGCAGATTGCTGGCTGGTGTCCTCGGAAATTCCCTCTTTCTCCAGAAAACAATGCAGACAGGCTTGTGCCGGAAACCAGCCATGTCTCTCTGGTGGTTTTGGTTATTTGGGGGGTTTGTTTTTTGGGGGGGGTAATTTTGTTTGGTGTTCAGATTCAGCACCATGTCTGCTACGGACAAAGTTCAAGAATGTAGGATTTCCCAAAGGCAGTTAATAGACTCTGGAAGTTACTCTTTTACAACATGTCAAAAGTAATCACAGACTAAATCTTATGATTATTGCTTCTGTTCTGTTTCGACTTGGGCTATTCACATTAATGTTAAACCTTTATGTGTGCAGCCTGTCCTGAAAGCATTTGGCTTTTGCTTGGTGCAAACACTTTATTTGCGTGATTTGATCTGCCTGTGTTCCTTTCTCATTAACCCCTCCAGAGAACCAACACTACTCAGGGATACACCGTTCCCAGGATGTAGTTTATTAAAAGCATAAGAAAATAACAGTTTTGGCCACTGAAAATGTTATTCACATGTGTACTACCGGAAAAAGAGCTTTTGCCTCCATAGGCAAATAATTCAGTTTAAGCACAGTAGCAGACATGGGCCATGACTTTGTCTAGAGAGTAGGACGTGCTGCCCTAACTACAGCCAAATGAAGACACTGCACCTTGAAATATGGTTTATCAAGTTAATATTGGCATGAAGATCATGATGCACTATTCTGAAGCTCTTGGATCATCAGTATATGGCACATTGTAGGAATAAAGACTCCAGTCAAGATTACTTGTTTGTCACGCATGAAGAAAAAAATGTTCCATCTCACACTAGATTATTTAAGTTTTTCACATTGTTTTTGGGCTACATTATTTAAACTACTTATATTTGTGAATGAAACAAAGTGTAATGATATAATATTCATATTATTATGACTATTATGAAAAACATAGGAAAAACCCAAAGCTATAAAAAATACTAACGTGACCAAAACCCAGTCATTTATTCCTGTGTTATGCTGAACCAGTACACGTGATTGAGATTCAGTTTTTGCATAAACTGAACATTTCAGTTGTTTGAACAAATGCTTAATCAAGCCAACTTTATGTTTTGGTCCATAAACTTGTTTTAATCTAATATTTTTCATGGCAACATTCCCCATGTGGTTACATGGAGTTTGGGTACTTTTGATATTTGTATTGCATTGTTATTTATTTTGTGTGCATGTGTGTCGGTGGATGTGTCATGTCACTTGTGTGGTGGCCAGAGGACAGCTTGCAGGAGTTAGATCTTTCCTTCCACCAAGCAGGTCCTAGGAATCAAAGTCAGAACGGTCGTCTTCGTGGCAAGCAACTTAACCCACAGAGCCATCTCACCAGTCCTGGATTTCAGTACTTCTGAGAACTCCAAAGTATGTGGGTAAAAGTTAAAGTTAGTCAAGTGAAAAATTAACATGGAATAGGGATTGTGGAAGAAAACATAGGAAAGTATTTTTGCACCCTTGGAGACAAACAGTTCTAACATGGGATACAGAAAGTGAAAACTCCTTAAGAACTTGTTAATCTGGGATTTATCATAATTTAAAACCCTGCTCATCACAGAATCAAACCATAATACAAAACAAAAACTGAAGAAAATATTAAGAATCCATTATCAGGAATGTATCAAGAATAAGTCAAGCTGGGGCTAGAAAGAAGGCTCAGCCGTTGAGAGCATCAGCTACTCTTCCAGAGGACATAGGCTCACTCCTAGCACCCTCATGATGGCTCATAACTGTTCCAGGGGATCCACCTTCTCCTCTGACTTCTGAAGGCACCAGACACGTGGTACACAGACAGACAGACAGACATGCAGGCAAAACACTCATATACATAAAATAAAATCTATAATATGTTAAATAATAAATCAAGTGATGCTTCTACATTCCAATATTAAAAATATGTCAAAGTATGGGCAAAAGGTTTGTACAAACACTTCACAAAAAAGTACACAAATGAAAATCAAAATGAGACAAAACAATACAGAAAATGAAAAAAGACAAATAGCTAACAAGCAAATGAAAACAAATTCAACACCATTAATCATCAGAAAATTGTTAATGTCTACTGAATACCATTCCACAGTACTAAGAAGGCAAGAACTAAGAATAAACAACACCAAACTCTGACACCATGGGGTTCAGCTGGAGTTCCTAGGTGACATTGTTGGGGCCAGGGCTAACGGGGGCGTTTTTGAAGAACTGTTTAGCTTTTTCTATGTAATGATTCCTGCTAATTGTCAACTTGACAGAATCTAGACTTGTGAGGAAAGTGGGCTTCTGGGGGTTATCTTGATGATATTAGTTGAGGAGGTACCCACTGTAATTGTCGGTGCAGCCATTCCCTGGGCAGGAGTTTAGGGCTATGTAAAATGGAGGCAGCAACCTGAGCAGTTCCCTCCTGTTCCTCACTGTGGATGTCACAGGACTGGCTCCTTCAGTGTCCTGGAGTATGCACTTCCTACCATGGTCCTGGAGTCTGCACTTCCTCCCATGGTGAAGGGTACCTTCAACTGTGAATGAAAATAAAGCCTTTCTCCTGACATTACTTTCACCAGATTATTTTTTCACAGCAACAAGAAACTGATACACCTTACAAAGAAAAGCACATTGTGATCCAGTAGCTTCTAAATATTTATGCAGGAGAAATTAAGACTTAAGTCCACAAAGATTTGTATAACAAGGGGAAAGATTGTGTCATATTAACACAATGGGAGGCTATTCAGCAATAAGAAGAAACACACTGCTGGTATGCACCGAGTGGATGGATTTCACGGGCCTGGTGCGCAAAAGAAGGTAATTAGAAAGGCTGTGTATCATGAATCCACTCACAGAAATCTATAAACAAGGGCCAGTGAGAAGGCTCAGCAAGTAAAGGCACTTGGTTGCCACTGAGCCTGAGCTCTATCTCTGGGATCTACATGATAGATGGAGAAAAGCAGTTCTGACTCCACACATGACATGACATGCATTGCCCTTGCCCCACGTTGGGTGCCATTCTTCTGTCTGAGGTTCCTGTTCTGCCCATTTGCCGTAGTCGTTAAGTCCCAAAGAAATCACACAAAGCTGTACATTAGTTATAAACTGGTTGGCCTAGTAGCTCAGACTTCTTATTAACTCTTATAACTTATATAGCCCATTATTCAGTACCTTATTCAGCGAGGCAGTCACATCTTGCTTCTTCCATGGCTGGGTCATGACTCCAGAATGGGCTTTCCTCTTCCCAGAATTTTCCTGTTCTCATTGCCCCACCTCTACTTTCTGCCTGGTTGTCTTACCTATACTTCCTGCCTGGCTACTGGCCAATCAGTGTTTTATTATTAAAATACAATTGACAGGGTACAAACCATTGTCACATAGCACTTCCCACCTTTAAAAAATCAAACAAAAAAAACCTCTGAATATAATATCTTTGTTTAGCTTTTCTCCTGACCATTATCCATGACAATTTGCAACCAACAAAGGAAAATATCCATAGTCCATTTTGGGGGGAATGTGGGCATAGTTTTCCTGCAGGTTGGGGGTGTTGATAATCTTATGGAGACCTAAAGAAAATTTAGAATTATGATCAAGTCATGACTGGAGCAGGTATCCTGTGAGGCTTGATCATGTCAGGCAGCAGTTTTGAATCTGTTCTGGATGTAGAACTCTGACATCTGGGCCATCTGTTCCTACCAGAGATTTCTCAGGTGGTTGGTCTTCCTTGATCAAACCTGATTTTTCTTAACTCAGAATGAATCCACAGCCTCTCATTTCCTGTGGAAACAAAAGCAAAACCTCTTCTCCAAATTAACATACCTTTTGACTTCAATTTTGAAGTCAAAGTATTTTCAAAATATTTATGTTTTATTAACCCAGCAGCATTTATATTCAAATTTCTTTTAGCAGCTTTTGTTCCTTCCTCAGCTGTCAAGCAATTCAAAGACAACCTAATAATATACAGTATCCAGACTCTCTGTGTATTTTCCATCTTTACGTGGCTTTACTTTAAATTCTATTTGTTTTATTGTTACTTTTAATTTTTGGTTTTTTGAGACAGGGTTTCTCTGTATATCTTTGGCTGTCCTGGAACTCCCTCTGTAGAACAAGCTGTCCTTAAACTCACAGAGACCTGTCTGCCTCTGCCTCCCAAATTCTGGGATTAAAGGTGTGTGCTACCACACCTTGAACTCAGAGAGACCTGTCTGCCTCTGCCTCCCAAGTGTTGGGATTAAAGGTGTGTGCCACCACACCTAACTACTCTCTTTTTTTTTCTTTTAAGGACTTTAACTTTGTCTTTTCTCTCCCAAGCATGCATATATTTTTAAACACACTGTAAACCATTTAGAGGTTTTCTTTGTCTTTGAATCTATCTTTACTGTATATCTCTCTTTTTCTGACCACATGAGTCTTTAATTTGCTAAACAATATGCAGAGGATTAAGGCTGTGGCACCGGGGTGCAGCAATGATCAAGTCCCTGCATCGCTTGCCTTATGGAGTCTGTAGAAGCAACACACAGTGAAAAGATATGCAAACGAAAGAGTAGATAACTCCAGCTGTCCACAAGGACGGTGAAGATAAAGCATTTAGAGAATGAAATACCTGATGGTATTTTACTCGAGGCTGAGGGAGCGTGTGCGAGTCACGTGTGTTCGCTTGTCAAACTAGCCTAGGTTTAGCTCCCTCGTGATCCCAAAGATCAGGACTTCCCTCTTTTATTCTCATCATGCAATGAAACATGAAAAGAGGAAGCCATGGTTCGCTCGCACACATTTGTCTTCTCACGCAGTCTTTTAGAAAGGACGAACTGACCGTTCGTCGGATCATTAATAAATGAAAAGCTCAGGCGTGTCTATTTCTGGGTGAAGCGCAGGCCACTATGCAGATCCACTGTTTGCCTTCGACTGAAACTCTCATTTCTCCTCAGGGTTTAAATATCTAAGGAGAGTTACCTAGTCAGAAGTGGGGGGAGGGGGGTTCTAAATCTATAAGTCCGAAGTGCCCGTGAAAATGAGACTACATACCAACCGCATGTGTCCTATCAGGCAGGACAGGGAGTAAACATTCATGCTCTAACACTGGTCAGCGCTTACTGCCCTGGAGCGGTTTCAGTCTCTCAGGTGAGCCGCAGACCACTTTTTAAGCACCAGTTATGTACTGCTACAGGAGCATTGCTGTTTTTAATCTCTTTCTCTTGGTCCCCATCAATGAAGGGATGGAGGATCCAGTCTCTCAGAGTTTTAGCTATGTTTGACACCAGCGAAAAGTCAAAACTTGTAGTAATCTCAGTTAAGACAGCAAATTCTGTACAAACCCATATTGATTTTGGTCAGCATCGACTGGCTATACAAACTGAGACTGTTGGGAGCAGTGAGACCCCAGATCCTGAATTTCTTGTGATCCCCTGATCTGAATGCCTACAGCTGTTCTGAGCACAAGACCTTCAGGAGTTCCTGATGGCCGGAGAGTGGTTTCTGGTGGGTTTGGCTGGGGCGTGGCTATCTCTATATAATCTGCCCCTGAACACAATAAAGGGGGCATTCTTGGGGAATTCAAGGATGACTCGTGTTGCTGTCTCTCTGTCTGTATGTGTTTGTGTATTTTAACCTCCTGCCCCTTGCCCAAAGCTCGGTAACTGGGTGCCAGCGCACAGAACGCAGACAGAGGGGCGTGGTGCGCAGCAATTGGAGGTCTCCACTAAGATTTCGGCAATTGGAGGTCTCCACCTAGATTTCGGCATGAGACAGGTGAAAGTATCATCTGGCCTTGTAGTTTCTATGGTGGGCTCGGTACTGTCCTGAAAAACAGCACTGCTTTCTTCAGAGAACTCTCAGGCGGTCCAGGAAGGACAATGAACTCATGAGTCATTGTCTGCTCGGAAGCAGAGACCTGCAGAGGACAAACACAATCCTCCCGGTGTTTTGCTCATTGTAAGAATGGAAACTAAAACTGGAATCCTGAGTTGTCCTTTCTGGGCTCATCTTTTAGCATTTCCTTTGTCCCAAACAACTCACATGGGAGAGAGACTCATATTGATTACCAGCTGACTCGTCCTAGGTGAAAGACTGGGCTTGTGTTCCTTCGCCTTAGGAAATGCGGACAATGGGGATGGTGGCTCCTGAGAAACTGCGAAGCAGAAGAGTACATGAAAGACAACCGTGCATTCTTGACACTTGAACAGCACAGAAACACAGAAACGGGGAGGTGGGGGAGCAAAAGATTATTTGCATAAGTGTTAATAGGTCAATAGTTTAAAAAGTAGGGGTAAGTTATACAGACAGAAGAGGAGGAGAGAAGGAGAAGGACTTTTTTTTCTCCATACTCAAAAGATACAAGACTAATCAGTACCTCTTGGTCTGGAGCTCGTTGATGGAGAGCCTGCCTAGCATATGGGAAAGCTGATTTCACTCCTCAGCACTACCAAGGTGAAACATCTCTTCCGTAGACTACGACTCTTAGTCTGTGAGGCTGCTAGAAACACAGCTCTGGGGCTGGGGGTATCTGAGCTGGAGCCCTGGTTCTGCTGTCAGATGGGGATGTCTAGCATCCTCAGGACTTGCTCACGGTTCCTTGAGCTGAGAATAAACCAACTTCATACTGCCGTTGTAAGATTAAAGATGGTGCATTCAGTGTGCCTGGCTCATAAAAGATACTCAAATAACTGTGGTTCCCTTTTCACTCCTCTTTCTACAGAATTCTTACCACACAAGGCTTTGTAGAACCAGGTAGGTGGGTGTGTCTTAGCTTTGCTCCTCTTTAGACTTTGACCTCTCCAATGACGGAGCTAGCAGCTTGTTCATTTCTGTTCCCCTGAACATTTCTTTACACAGAGAAGGTTTCTGAAAAACTACATGTTGAATGTTACTTTTTGTAACCCAGCAAGCACTCAGCATTTTAGTGAAAGAAAACCATCCCAAAATTCCCAGTGATTTCCCTCTTTATTAGGCAGGAAGCTTTGATGTTTTAAGCTGTCTTTCCTGACCATTGGATTAAATCAGTGGCCTTTCTACTTCAGGAGAGCAATCTGCTGAATCAATCAGACTGTTTTCATGATTCAGCCTTATTTTTGTCCTGATTAGTGTGTGATATGCATGTGTGATATGCATGTGTGATTAGTGTGTGATATGCATGTGTGATATGCATGTGTGATGTGCATGTGTGATTAGTGTGTGATATGCATGTGTGATGTGCATGTGTGATTAGTGTGTGATATGCATGTGTGATTAGTGTGTGATATGCATGTTCACCCTATCAAAAAGTAGAGCAGCAACCTCTTTCTTCTTGTCAGCCGAACACACATGATCTGCAATGACAGATTTCTAACATGGCTGCCTATGTTAACATGGACGCTCTCCAGTCACATGGTACACATCTCCCAGGAAGACCTTCCACACAGCAAAGGTCTCATAAGATTATAATGTAGCTGGATGAGGACCATGTAGCTGGAGAAGCGAAGAGAAAATGGAATTAGCAGGAAAATTAAAAGGAACCCCAAGAAAACTCACAGTTGACAGGGTTAGAAGAACCTCGATGGACCCTTTAAAAGTGCAAACAGGGCTAGCAAGATGGCTCAGTGGGTAAAGAAGCCTGTTGCCAATCCCAAATGCTGCCAGCCCTGAGCACCTGAATCCCAAATGCTGCCAGCCCTGAGCACCTGAATCCCAAATGCTGCCAGCCCTGAACACCTGAATTATCCCAAGGAGAAGGAGAGAACTGACTCCTACAGGTTGTCCTGCGACCTCCACATCACACATGCACACAAACAAAAATATAATTTTGTAAACATGTAGAAAATATGGAACCAACCATGAAACATTTTCATTAATGGTGAGAACACTCAGCCCTGTGCTGTCTACTTAGAAGAAAACCTAGAATGAAAAGAAAGACGGTCCCAAAAGAACCACAAAAGACACATTTCTGAAGTGGCACCTACTCACGAAAAGCCCCAGGCATATCCTTCAGGGAATGTCATGGAAGATCTTGTTATCCAGGAACTGAAAGCTCCATTTGTGTTACTGCATGAACCTTCCTATAGGGCCAGATGTGGAGGCAGAAGTCAGTGGCATAGATTATCCCATCTATAAGCCTAGGCTAATTTGTGTATTTGTTTCTTAAAAAAAACTTTGTTCATTTTTGGGAATTTCACATCACCCTTATTCCACTCACCTCCCAGTCCCCCTATATCCTCTCCTCACCCCTGCAGCACCCCCTAAAAGAAAATTTTAAAAAATCAAAACAAAACAAAAAAAGCAAGCAAGAAAACAAACAAAAACAATAATAAAACAAAACAAAAACCAAATAAAAATCTTTGATCCTCCATTTTTCCTGCCTCTCCAATACCTCTTTATCCTGGTGGCATTGGGAGTCAAGGTGTGCCATACAGTGTACCCTTTTGTCCGTTCAGTTTTACTAGCAGATGTTCATTGCAGAGGGTTCATTGCACTGGTCTGGTTCAAGGTCTCTGGTTCCTGGCACACCACCATCACTGGTTCCCCAGGGGAACTCCTCTCGGACATCCCGTGCTGCTGCCATGAGTCACGAAGATCCTTCGGGTATCTTCCCGTCACAAACTCCAGCAGGTCCTAGACGGGGTAGATGTTAGCGTGGCCAACCCAAGGCCCCGCATGTGGTTCCGGTTTGTAGCTGAGTTGGTCAGTCCAGTCCACTGAGGCTGTCAGCTCCCCTATGGCCATGCCTTCAAGGTCAGTTCTCCCTAGCCTGTGATGAGGGGTGGGGTCATCTCTCTGAAGCTTTCCCAGAGCCAGGAAGGGCAGGGCCAGCTCAGCATGGCCCTCTGATATCACACATGGTTCCTATGGTCCCCTGAGGTGATAAAGGTCACAGACATCAATAGAGACCCCAGCTGCAGCAGGACCATGGAAAGACATGACCCTCTGCAGCAGCTTGGGCCCTGACAACATGCTGGCTCCAGGTGGAAGCGCTGGCTACTCAGATCAGGGTGGCTCTGGTGGTGGCATGTCTCTGAACACCTTGACACCAACAAGGCCACCGCTTGATGTCCCGACCCCAGCTTCTGTGTGACCTTTGGTGGCAGTACAGGCCTCATACTTCAACACAGACCCCAGCTGCAGTAGGACTATGGACCAGACTTGGCAGCAGCTGGGTCTTGAAGAAAAAAAAAGCTCCTAGTTTTTAATTATAATAGAAAAAGTCTATAGAGTCATAATATATTGAAAGAAAAATTTTATGCAATATATGTGTTTTAAGATTTTTAATTATTTATTTATGTGTATTTCGATTGCAGCTCTGTGTATTTCTATACAGACATATGCTCTGGTGCCCACAGAGGCCAGCCCCAATAATACATATATTCTAAGCTAAGTACTTTTCAAAAAGAGTCCAAAGTTTTTAAAATGCAAAAGTTTATAGCATGAAAATAAAAATGATAAAAGTAGGCCTAGAACAGTTAAGAGAGTACTGTTCTTGCTGGGTGGTGGTGGAGGCAGAAGCAGGCAGATCTCTGAGTTCGAGGCCAGCCTGGTCTCCAAGAGCTAGTTTCAGAACAGGCACCACAGAGAAACCCTGTCTCAAAAAGTTAAGAGAGAGAGAGAGAGAGAGAGAGAGAGAGAGAGAGAGAGAGAGAGAGAGAGAGAGAGAGAGAGAGAGAAGAATATACTACTCTTGTAGAGAACTTGAGTTTGCTTCCCAACACTTGCATCAGACAAGCTCAAGACCACCTATAACTCCAGCTACAGGGGATCCAATGCCCTCTTCTGGCCTCCTCAGGCAACTGCACTCACATACATATACCCATACACAAATACACGTATACAAATAATTTAAATTTTTAAAATTGTTTTCAGTTAAGGAAGCAAGTGTGACCGGAGTGATGAAGTCCGCAGAGTACACAGGAATGACCTCAGCTGTCACACCCACTCATGTGCTCGGTGACTCAGCTGTAGAAACTCGGAATGCTTCAAGCTGTTTATGGGCAGCACCCTGCACAAGCAAGCCATGTTCTAGCTTTCACACAATGTACCTTTTCTATGCGTAGATGCCCACATACAGACACTAAGCATCCGGTTTCAATGACCTACGGTATTCAGAAAGAGTGTGCCGTATAGATGTGTAGGACAGGTGCAGTAGGCTACACGATACAGCCACCTGGACAGCAGTCTACAGAATCCCGGTTTCTATAAGCACACTGCAATAAGTACACGTCAGAAAGTCACAACTGTCCTGTTTCTTTAAAAAAGAATCCCTGTTTTGTTGGAAAGGTATATAGGATTCTGCTTTTCATTCCTTCTGGTTGAGTGTAGAGGTTTGCACACTCACTTTGAAAAGTATCAGAATCCGTCAGAGTAGAACACATGCACTGTCCGGTCTAGCAACACCACACCTACGTTCTCACAATCAAATACTGCAGTATGTCAGGATTTTGAAAACAAAACAGCACTCAAAAGAGGCCGAAGAGAAATGCATTTGCTTTGTTTAATAGTCTGTTCTGCTTCTGTGAATTCTAGAAAAAGGAGAAATTTGTCCTCAGGATGGCCATTGTCTCTGAAGAAGGATGGAGGGGAATGACAAGGCACAGACTCTGGAACTATTTGATTCTGTCGCCTGGTGCTGTATACACTGCCACACCCATTTTCCAATAAGGCCACCACATACTTCTCATTTGTGTGTTTTCCTATGTGTTGGACTTTAGTAAATACTCATTGTAAAAAATAACAGTTATCTACTTTGTGATAAATCACATCCTATCTCGAAGCCTTTTTCACGCACATAAACATTTCTCTTTTTCTATTTACTTCATCCCCGTTCTCGGGTACTTATCCACTCTATTCCTGATTAGAAGTCTGCGGTTAGAAGCTGAGTGTACTCATCCTTTGGGTTCCTGAAAATCTTTACATACACTAGACACTTAATAAATACTGCACTGGGGAAAAAAACCAGTATGCTAAGCTTTCCAAGAAATTTGAAGCGAAGATGTTGCCAAACAGTTACTTCCGACTCACCTGCCAACAATATTCTCTTCACCATGTACTTATTTTATATTCGTGAGACAAATATTCAAAAACTGTGAGGAGTCCACCACCGTCACTCTAGAAAACAACTACTTTTAAGCAAGTTTCTCCAAATTTTCAACTTTGCTTCTGGATTTGTCCTGACACTGGGCAGTTTCTGGGCACAACTTGTCTGTGTAAAGACGTTGAAGGCACGGTTCTCACTACCAATAGATGATAATTAACTTATACTGTAAGAAATGCTCTAGGATGTCTGTAGCAGATTGCCAGACACGGTCTAGGATAGGTCTGAGGCTACCATCTGCTAACTTGGATTCCCGGCGTCAGCTCGGAAGAGTGTTTGTGACCACATTCCAGGGATAAGATAAGCTTCTACAGAAAGGAACCCGTGAACTTGCTCCTAACAGTCACGCTAGTCAACTGACCAAAGGCTTGGCTAAGCATTTTACTTGTGACAGCTTTTTTGTGCACACCAGTCTTCAGAGTGCTCCTCCTCTACAGGAATGGGGTCAAAGGCTTGTCTTTGAGCTTCCATGACCCCAGGCAAACCCTTTCATAGTTCCTTAAGACCAAGTTGAAGCCACCTCTTCCATGTACTGCCTCTTATATTCTGAGGACCTTGAGGATCAAGCCTCTTCACGCTCAAAAAAAATTCCATTTTATAACATATTACCTAGAATAAAGTTAAGACGGAAATAAAATTATGCACTCGAATAAAGGAATTATTTATAGACTCTAGCCCATCATATTCCTAATTAAACAAGGCTCTGTGCCTGGATATCAACTAGAATACACAAATCTGGATTAGTGGTTAAAGGACAACTAAATCGGGCATCTCAGAAGCATAACATGAAGTATTGATGAGACTCTCCATTCTGTTTCTGGTAATAGGAGAATAAGATGCCCCGAGGAATTCTGTCTGTGCAAAGTACTAAGACAGGGAGGGGGGAGTTCAAGAAGGAAGGAAGGAAGGAAGGAGGGAGGGAGAGAGGAAGGGAGGGAGGGAGGAAGGAAGGAAGGAAGGAAGGAAGGAAGGAAGGAAGGAAGGAGGGAAGGAAGGAGGGAAAGAGGTAGGGAAGGAAGGATAAAAATTCTAAAAATGTCTCTGAATACACAGCTGGAAGATGCCAAGACATTTGTCTCAGTGTAATGAGAATCACCACACACTGCACCCAGGAGTCACAGTCGGGACTTGCCTCCCAAATTTTGTTGGCAACCACCTGGCCACAAACTCTCTATGAACTCTACTACAACTCACTTTAAAGGAGTGGCGTTAGAAGACAGAATGTGAGCTCTAAAAACTAAATTTTGTAGTCATACAAAAACAACCACTTTTCTGCACCAAAAAAAACCAACCTTAGAACATTTCTTACAAGACATAAGTACTAATGATTGAACATACTGTCAGATTTTATGGACCACAGCTAATATGTGACTCACAGAGGGAGTTTTGTTCCCTTTGCTGTACGTTTTTGTTCTTGTTTTTTGTTTTAGACTGTTTCTCGCTGTTGCCCAGGCTAGCCTTGAACAGCATTCAGAAGCAATGCTCCTGTCTCAGTCTTTGGAGAAGCTGGAACTGAATCTGCATCTGTACCCCACAATTTCTCACCACTTTAAATGACTATTAAAAAGATGAGAGGCAGGTGGGCGTGGCAACGAAGGTCTATAATACCCACATTCTGGATGCTGATACAGTGGGGTTCAGGGTTTGGCTACATAGGAAAAGTTTGTCTCAAAGCGGGGCAGAGAACATCAATAAAATTGGTCAAAATCCATCTTAACAAAAATCAAGACAAAAAGAGAAATGGTATTTAGAGGGTAACAGAGGATATCACAGGGCCACAAAGGGATAATAAAAGCATTGACAGCTTTGTCACTAAACCTAAAAACTTATAAGAAAGAAACAATTTTATGGGGAAATGTTAGCAATCACAGTAGATAAATGTTTCTCTAGTATGGGGTAAACTGGAAATTCCTTAGGAATTTTCAGTCCACACCAAAGATGTTAGCTCCCTCTTTGTCTCAGAAATTTGTTTGAATTAGTTCCCGATCAGTGGGTAAGAGGGAACTAACAACAATAAACAACGCCAGTTGAGGGTAGGCATGAGGGAAAGGACTATTGACAAAACCCTGCCTGTGGGGGGGTGGGGGTTAGGGGAGGGAGAAGCGGGGGAGGGGGCTGCGCACATCGTGGAACGATATCGGAGCACCCCCACTGCTCATTTTATTTGTGTCACCCCAGAAACACCTGGTCTACAAGAGCTAGTTCCAGGACAGGCTCTAAAGCTACAGAGAAACCCTGTCTCGAAAAACCAAAAAAAAAAAAAAAAATCCCAGCCTTGACTCCGGAGCTGGCCACATTCCAGCTTGATCAAAACCAGAAGACCAGCTTTCAGGCTTGCCCGCCACTTGCCGGTGCATTAGGAATTCATAACATCGTGGAAGCTTTCACATGGCTCAGCTCCTGCCACCTCACACAACCAACAAGTCAATAAGAGAAGCGGAAGAGGGGCTGGAGAGATGGCTCAGAGGCAAAGGTCCTGAGTTCAATTCCCAGCAACCACATGGTGGCTCACAACCATCTGTAATGGGGTCTGGTGCCCCCTTCTGGCCTGCAGGCATACACACAGAGAGAATATTGTATACATAATATAAGCGGAAGAGCCAGCACTCGGGAGGCAGAGGCAGGCGGATCTCTGTGAGTTCGAGACCAGCCTGGTCTACAAGAGCTAGTTCCAGGACAGGCTCTAAAGCTGCAGAGAAACCCTGTCTCGAAAAACCAAAAAAAAAAAAAAAAAAAAAAGGAAGAGAAGGTGCGAGAACATGGGACCTGAGGTCTTCAGAGAAACAGGACCGCACCACGCCCTTGTGGAGAATGTGACTGTCCTAGAGAATGAGTCCTAAGTCAGGTGACTCCAACTCATACATGATGAAAATGATTCTTCTAGGATCTGACTTAGAATATTCAAAGCATCGTATGCTTAATAATCTTATTTTTAAAGCCAAGATAGCGTCTTTTAAGACATTTGGTGATGGCTGGCTTGTCCGAGGAGACTTAGTAACAAACACTGTAGTTCGTGTTGATATAAAAGAGAATTTCTTGCTATCTAACCGCCTACGGAAGACAATAACCGAAGACAACACGGGCATCAGCAGAGTGACTGACTGCCCACCTCCCAGGCTGCAATCCTACGAGCAGTATTCTATTTATGTATACACATACACAGACAGATACTTTTATGAGCTGACTGGTTTTAGGCCCGTTTAGTGGGAAATGTAATTTTAGTTTAAGCAGCTACCTATGTCTATGTTTCTGTGTGCAGGGCATGCGAGGACTGGGTCACAGTGTTAGGCTATTTCTTAGTCTGGGTCTTGGTCACGTAAGAGCGGAAGCTGCCGCTTCATGTGTCAACGTGTGAGAGTCCCGCCAGCTGTTTTACAGCCTGGATGCCTGTACGACACACGTTCTCCACATACAAAATCCCACATGGTAAAGACTTCTCAATGTTCCAGTTTCTAAGTCACTTTTGAGGGGCTCAGTCCATGCTATGTAAGAAACACTACTTACCAAAGCACCCCATGAAAACCTCCGTCGTGCTTGACAACACTCTATAAACCAGGCGCAGCGTGCTCCATAGGGGCGGGGCAAACATTTTCAATTCATGAGCGGAGAGACAGTCAAACCTCTGGATTAGATGCCTTATCGGTAAAATGAAGAGTTCTTCTCTCTCCGTAATACGAACCCTACATCTCTGTTCCGTGTAGTCTTCTTCCTCAGAGTAGAACATCGGGGTTAAGTGATGGGAGAGCACAGGTATTACATTAACTACGAACCATTTCCCAATCCCACTATTATTAGTTTGCTCTCATCTCTGCTTGCTGTTCTAGAGAAACCCATAGTTTTCCTTCGACAAGGATAAAAGAAGTGTCTTGGTCAAAAGACTACTGCCTAACAGAGATTATCAATTTATAATAATAACATAAAATACAAAATACCATTGCATAATGATACTTATAAATATACTTGTTTGACTCGAAATATTCTAGGCTGACAAAATAAAAATAAAAGTGTGAGGTGTAAAGATTCGAAGGATCTTTTTGCAAGGAATTATGAAGGTTAAAAAAATGATAAAAAAAAAAAAAAGATGAAAATCTGCCAAGCCTCCAGTCTGGCTTGTGCTTGTTAGAAAGCATATGGTTTAAAGAGATAGCATGCCTTATGGCTTCTTACAAGATGGAGATTTCACTAGCATTGGGAACAGCCTCACCGTGAAGGGTGGCATGGGTTTTGGACTGTTTGTCCTTATAAATCGTGAGTGTTTAGAATCCATGAATTTATTACCTAAGATAGGGTCTCAGCTTCCGCTCACATTGGGCAGAAGAAACTACATTAGCAGTTGCCAATGTGATCTAAACCTAAAGCCGGGTCGTTAATCTTCTCCTGCTCTTTCGTTGTTGCCTACAATTGATGGGTGAATTAAATAATGAATGTACAGCAGTTCTCAATTAGGCCAGCTTTAAAAGTCATTTTGACCCAAATGTTCTAGCTTCTAAAAGACCCACATGTAGCTATTGTGAGTAGTCCCAGGATCTCAATAACCGTGGTGTTTCATTGCCTTCATTTCTTTTTGTTTTGTTTTTTGAGACAGGGTTTCTCCGTAGTTTTGGAGCCTGTCTTGGCACTAGCTCTTGTAGACCAGGCTGGTCTCGAACTCATAGAGATCCTTTGCCTCCTGAGTGCTGGGATTAAAGGCGCACGCCACAACCACCCCAGCTGCCTTCATTTCTTGTTCGATTATTTTATTCTTGGCTCCTTGTGGAGGCTCAAAAATGTGAGTCTATTTCTACTTTGACCAAAGGTCAGAGGGTTGGAATTTACCTCTTTTCCTTCACGATTATTGGGCTTCTGCCTCAAACAAAGATCCCACCTGGATTTAGAGCAGAGAGTTCTACTCTCTCAAGGTTATTGTCAACAGGTGTGGCTAATAGCCAGGAATAGAGAATAGAGAAGTAGATGTGTTTTCACCTCAAACAAAAAATCTAAGGATCCAACTAAGGTTCCAGTTCTTTTAAGGAGATAGCATTGGATTCCACCCAGGGAGTGGTTTGCCTGCAGAATGTTTTGGTCTAGGGTGTGAGAGTGACTTGTTTTGTTCTAGCAACAGAATGTTTAACTATGGATGTAGCCTGTGATCTTCAACTGATCTGTTCATTTCCTTGTATCATATTAATGCAGTTTTTTTGTCTTATTACTATCTTTTTGGGTCAGGGATATTTTAAGCAATTAGAAATTAAATGCAGGTGATTTCAGTATTCACTAGTACTCCCTCCTGGTACTATTCTATGTTTTTCTGTCTTTTATTTTTCTGTCTTAGTATTCTTTAATAATATTTCTAAATCCCAACACTCCTACTCTAGCAAGAGGTATTTTTGTTAAGGCTGGTACTTGAACCACCCTCGTGAATCCCAGGTCTCTTGGCTGTGTTCTTTGTTGAGGGTTTATACCCTGCTGGGTCAGCACACAAGCCACAGCACTTTCTGACTATGGATCACAACAAGGGGTTTTCCTATGTTTACTGTGGCTATTAGTGCTTGCCAAACTCACCTCAGGCTTCCCGCCTGGAGCCTAGCCTAATCTCCTCTAGGTTAGATGTTTGCCCACTAGAATGCCCTGATTTTCCATGGACTCAGGTGCTTTTGGGGTTGCAAGACTTTCAATGTTCAAAAGACCTTAACAAATCAAGAAAACCTGTTTTCTTCTAGGTTTCTATATGAATTTGCGCTATCATTGCATCATGACTGTCATTACTCTTCTTGTGCCTCATTTGTATGTAAGAAGTACTAGATCAATATTAACAACATATTTTTATTACCTAAATATGTGTACAGGAAGTCATATTTCCTGAAAAAATAACTCAGTCACAGATATACAAAATTTGGTCTTAATAGAAGATTGGAAATTCAGAGTAGGTGCATAAATCTGACTTCATTGATGTGGAATATTAATTTAAGATGGGTTACATTTGTTTATGCTGTGGCACATTTGTTTAGTGATGCAAAGATATGCTGTATTCTTTTATGTTGTATTTGTTTAACTCTGTGGGTCTGTTACTGTGCCCATTTAAAACACCTGATTGGTCTAATAAAGAAATGAATGGCTAATAGTCGGGGTTGGCAGGCAGAAAGAATAAATAGGAAGAGAAATCTTGGAAGAGAAGATTGAGGAGCGAGGAAAGGAGGAGGAGAATGAGAGGAGAATGTTGAGGGCAAGCCAGCCACGTAGTCAGTCACAAAATAAGAACGAAAATAAAGATATATAAAGAAAGTCACCAGTCCAGAGGCAAAAGGTAGACGGGATAATTTAAGTTGGCATTCATAAGTAAGAATAAAACTCCATGTATTTTTTTAGAAATAGTTTTAAATACATATCTATTTAGCAAATAATGGTAGCAGTTTGCAATCCTAACAATGAATAAGGGTTCCCTTTTCCCTTCACCCCATTCAAAATTTGTTGTCATTTCTGTTGAACTTTGCCATCCTGACTTGGGCCAGATGAAACCTCAAAGTTGTTTTGATTTGTATTTTCCTATTTGGTATAAAACAACAAACATTTTTGAGATTTCATTTTCTTCTTTGAGAACTCTGTTCAGATCCCAGGCCCAATCAAATGGGCCACTTAAAAGAAAAAACCTGTTTTTTGAGTTATTTATATATTCTGGACATATATCTCTGTCAGGATAGATAGCTGGCAAAAATTCTCTCCTATTCTGTGGGCTTCCTCCTCACTCAATCAGCTCTTTTTTTAGATGTGTAGATGTTTTTAGTTTTATGAAGCCAGTTGTTGACTTAATTTCTGAGTAAAGGAATCATTTTCTGCAAGTTTCTTTCCACATCTATATGAAGTAGGGTACTACCAATCTTCTGGCAGTTGTTTAAGGGTTTTCAGGTTTCACATTCAACTCTTTAATCCTATGTGGAGTTAGTTTTTGTGCAAGGTGATAGAGATGTGTCCATTCCACTATTCTTCATTAAACACCCCTGTTTCCCAGCACAATTTGTTGAAGATAATCTTTCTTTTCTCCAGCTTTTATGTTTTTGTTATCTCTGTCAAATATTAAATGGCTGAAGTTATGTGTATTCATGTTTAAAAGTTTGGTTTTATTAGGTTGGTCTACATGTCTAATTTTGTGCCAATACCATATTGTTTTATTACTATGGTTCTGTATCTTAAGAACTGGGATAGCAATTTCTCTAGCATTGTTCTTTTAGCTAGGGAGGTGTGGCCATCTGGGGTCTTTTGTGGTTCCTTATAACTTTAGGATAGTTTTTTCCTATGAAAAATAAGTGGTGAATTCTGATTGGGGTTGCATTGAATCTGTGAAGTGGCTTTGGTTAAAATGGTAATTCTCACAGCATAATCCATCTGAGCATGGGATTGTCTTGCCATATTTTTGAGTCTCTCTCTCTCTCTCTCTCTCCTCTCTCCTCTCTCTCTCTCGTCTCCTCTCTCTCTCTCTCCAGAGATTTAACATTTTCATTGTAGAGGTCCATCACTTCCTTGGTTAGGTTTATTCCTAGATATTTCTTTTTCTTTGAGGCTATTGTGAATGGGAATGTATCCATGATCTCTTTTGTATGTTTGCTGTTAGTTTAAAGATAAGTTAATGATTTGTGCAAGTTCATTCTGTATCCTGAAACATTGCTGAACTTGTTTAGTTTCTAGTTTTCTGGTAGAATTTTTTGGGATCTCTAATGTATGGTAGTACCATGTCATCTATAAATAGGCATAGTTTGACTTCTATTTCTAGCTCTTTAATTTCCTTTTCTTGTCTTATTGCTCCAGCTAGTACTTTGAGCAGAGTATTGAAAAGGAGTGGGCATAGTGGGCATCCCTGTCTCATTCCTGGCTTCAGAGGGATCGCTTCAAGCTAATCTCAATTTAGGGTTATGTTAACTTAAAAAAAGTATCCTTGTGTTTTAATTATCATTTGCTGTGGGCACTTGTTTTTCTGGATTTGTCTATTTGGTGTTCTGTGTGTCTTATATTTGTATGGGTATCTTTCCTTAGCTTAACGGAAGTGTTCGTCTATGATCTTGTTAAAAATCTTGTCTTTGCCACTGACTTGAGATTCTTATCCCTCATTCATGTCTATAATTTAAATGTTTGGTTTTTTCCATGGTGTCCCACACTTCCTGCATGCTCCCCTTTCTATGTTCACCCACCCCATATTCCTTGATTATTTGGTCTAGATCCTGAAATTTATCTTCCAGTCCTGATATTCTATCTTCTGTTTGATTCACTGTATCTGTAAGTTTGCCTTTGAGTTTTCTAGTGCATTATTTGATTTTTTTCAATTATTCTTTTGTGTCCTAGGGTTCATCTAGGAAAATTCTCATTGATAAACATCTCTACAGGATTGGTAGATGTTGGAGAGAGAGATACTGACTTGATCTTTCATGTTGCTATTTTTGTGATGAAATTGGGCATGTGGACTTCTTTTTGCTAGTTCTTAAGACTGATGTGGACAAAGGTCAGACGGGAGAATAAGTAGTTAGGTTGGGCCTAGAGGTTGGAAATGGCTTGGATAGAATGAAGCCAGATGGATAGAGGGGACTGGAATGGCATACAAGATGTGCCTCCTGATCCAAACCTGGAGTGTCAGGGAGATCTTGCTTGGTGGAAAGGACCCATAGGTTTAGGGGATTGGTATCAAGAGTCCTGACAGAGACATAGAGATTGGTGTAGAGGAACTAGAAAAAGGTCAGACTAGACACAAGGAACACTGGATATGGAACCTAGGCTAGAATTGGTGGGTTGGGGAGACTCACAGGCTACACTCTGGAGGAGTAGGTTGTGGCTGTGTGGCACACGTTGGATGTTTGTGCAGAACAGACCTGTGGGGTGATAGGTGTCCGACCCTGGCCCAAAAGTCTAGAGGTTGGCTTGGAATCAAGCAGGGGGTGGCCAGCCTTGGCAGGGGCACTGGGTGTGAGACAAAGCTAGTTCTGGCAAGGTGAGCAGCTCATCACTGTTTAAAGACCATCTGAGGGTTGTTGGTTTTTTTTTTTTCAGTTCTTTATATGGTCATTTAGCTGCAACTACAAAAAGTGAAGAGAAGCTCAGGAAGACAAAGTTCATCATACTGACAGATGTTATGGATAGGAGACACATTGTACACAGGGAAAAACATTGGGATGCCAGGAAGCAAAAACAGGAGCAACGGGAAAGTATTAGGCAAATGCTTTTATTGTTAAGAAAACACAAGACAAAAATACAGGTTAGGATTGGATACTTTGTGCAATCTGGAGGCCTATGAGCTACTGAAGTGGTATCTGTTTGGTCTGATACTGGGTCCTGGCTTGGTTTATGGCAGAAGTATATTATTTCCTGGACTGATTCATCCAACCAGAGGTAGTATGCCTCCAAATTAGTTTGAATATCAAATACATGCTTTTAGTTTATAAATCATATTTTAAAAATTCTCCATCTAGTTATATAGGGTCTTTCATACAACCATAGGTGCAAGATGAGAAATAGAAAGATACAACTAGGGTAGGTAGGTAGGTAATATATGTATCACTTGGGCTGTTTAGTTCTGTCCAGATGCAATCCCAGATGAACCAACTTCACTTCACAATGGAGTACTGTTGACCTGCCTATCTGTTTGCACTGAGGTCTACAAAACTCATTAGCAGTTGAAGATGCAGTTTTCAGGTATCCCTTTCTGTGTCTAGAAACACTCCAGTAGCTGTTTTCCAGATTATGTGACCATGTTCCAGGAACTTATTGCATGTTTCCATGGGGCTTTTCATATATTCATTATATCATTCCAACTACTGACCTCTCCAACATGGTCGGCTATATGGTATAGATTAAGTAAGAGAGCTGTTTGGACAAAAAGTTGAGTTTTCTGAAGAGCTTTCCTTGACTGCTTTGGATCTGGCAGCCTCTTTACTTGGGAGTATATACAGGACATAGCAGAATTCAATAGGATATAGGTATAAATCATGCTTAATTTTACTCTGTTAAGAACACTGCGAAAAATCTGGAGCCATTTTGGATCTTTGCTCTTGGGGTAGATAGATTGTTAATAGCATTAATTCTGTTCAAGGCTAGAGATGTGGCTTAAGAGCTTATAACACACAAGATAGCTCTCTATACAAATAACTATTTGGTTCAAAAGCCAACAGTGCCAAAGCTGAGGCTCCTGTGCACAATGTTATGTCTTCAAAAGCTGTAAAAAAAAAAGTCCACCAGATGCTGTATGCACTTGTCTATATCAGAAAACAAAAGATGCAGCACACTTCAAAAGACTTGTTCTTCCTTAGGTCACAGTAATTTACAAGTATCCTGCTAACCTGAACCTCTTATGATCAAATGTCCTGCATATCCGATAATGCTTTTTGCCTTACATTTGATTGTGTGAAGGCAGTATGGCAGCAACAGCTGATAGTATTTGTATACCTAGAGAAAAATATTTTATCTATTGACACAATGACAAGATTAAGTCAATTTTTTTTTTTTTGAGACATGGTTTCTCTGTAGCTTTGGAGCCTGTCCTGGAACTAGCTCTTGTAGACCAGGCTGGCCTCAAACTCAGAGATCTGCCCACCTCTGCCTCCTGAGTGCTGGGATTAAAGGCATGCGCCACCACTGCCCAGCAATTAAGTTAATTCTTATAGTTTTCATGAAATATAAATGCTTTAAAAATTTGCATTAATGTTCATGAATAAGACTATATTCTGGCTGAATGTTATCAAGTTTATGCTGCTCCGATAAAGTCAGAATTGCCTTTAAGTTCCAGTAAAGACTTTATTTCTTTAAAGATTTCATTAAGACTGACTTGCAAAGCTACATAAATATGTATAAACTTGGAAATAGAAGTTCCATTTAATGTCACTCAGATTACCTGTATTTCCTCCCTTTCCTTCATATTATGTTTTTCTTTCTTGTATGTACTTTAGACCACATGAAGCAGTAGTCTGCACCTCTTAAAAGTATAATACAGAAAATCTGCTTAATGCATGAAGGGTATGGATTGTGTGTACGTGTGTGCTTAATGGTATGAGTAGAGGTCAAACGATAACATGTGGGGTCTTCTCCTTCCACAGAAGGAGTTCTAGGATACAACTCAAGTCATTAGACTTGGCAGCAAGCTCCTTTATCAGCAGAGTCATCTCACTGACCTGGAAATATATCCAAAGCACATTTTTGTTGGACAGTGATTTCAAAACAAAGATGTAATTTCACTGTTATGTTTTGGCCCTTGGACTTTGACTGGGAAAACAAACATGTTTATCCAATTCTAGCTTAGTTTCTAGAAGAGGTCTGCAGTCACACAGAATCGCCTTAAAACAACAAAGCAGGACTCATACATGTGAACCTGAGATCACTGGAGGCTGGTTATAAGCTGGATTTGTAGTAACGCCATCTTCATCCAGTACGTAAGATTTTCTTCACCTTGGAATTCTGGTGTATAATTTCTGGGTGGAGTTTTTTCCATGGTCAATGCATTCATTTTCCACGAGTGAATTCTCTGATCTGCCTCAAGTTTATTTTGTTATGATCAGCGAGGACACAGTTTGTGAAGATGTATGATCTTCCGGCAATTTTCCCCTCTAAATGCAACATGATTTCTCTACTTATGAGAAAGTGAGGTACAACTTCAGTTTTCTATCATTACATTTATATTCGTCTCCATTCTTAACTGTCTAATGTCCAGTAAAAACACACCTCTCCAATAGTCTGCTCAACTGTCTCTCCCATGATTTCCCACAGGAATAGGAGTACTGTCTGGTGAGTGAGGCACATGTGCTGGAGACCACTCATTAATAATGACAGACCTTAGTAATCATTAGATATGATTTTAGTGTTCATCTATTCAAAATCTCTGCTATAATGATATAGTTACTGTGCTGTCATGATTAATACTATGTGGGTATGTAATAACCGTCCTCAAAAAGCTTTAAGTCACCACTCAAAATATAAAAGAACCTTTATACACAGCTCTCCTTATTTGCTTCTTACAACTGAAAAAGACAATTTCCTTTGGAAAAATGATATTAGGATCATTGTCACCTGTAAAATTTTACTTCAATCTGTGTTAAGAATTAATCATCAATTATAACATACAGATACAGAAACAGATTGGAAGCTTTAATTTTACTAACAATCTATGCCAGTGACCAGCCAACTAAATTCTACTGGCCAAATAATTTCATTAGAACACTCATATTCGTTTCTATTTTAAGGCTACTTACACACCAGAGTAGAAGAGATTAGTGCTACAGTGATCATTTGGCTTGCAAAGTTTAGTATATTTATTATCTGATTTCCTAAAAGGGAAAATTAATTCTTAATCTACACCATGAAAATAGTAATTTTAAGGAAATGCAACAGTTATTCTGTAAATGAAGTACTAGATAAAATAATTTGCATTTAAAAAGTACATTGGTAGAAATTTCACTTAAAATACTCCAATCGAAAAAAAATTCCGCAGGCATGAATGACTGCCCGCAAAAGGAAGGTCTAGAGGCAAAATCTTAGAACAGGAATCCTGGAAGACAGCTTGCTTTTGGATTGTTTTTAAGTAATTTGGAGTCCTGCACAAGTAGTAAGAATGATACATAATGTTTCTGGACCTAGTGATTATTTAAGGAACCAGTGTTATGTCTGCTTCTTGAACATCTAAATTTATTTGGACAAAATGAAATTAACAAGAATCAGGAGAAAAGTAAACTAAGCTCCAAATGTAAAACTAATAAAATATTTTTAGACTTAGAAAATACTGACCAAAGCATTCACAATTCAAGTACACAATAAAATGATCTAGTGAGGATACATAATTAAAAAGATTTCATGAATCAGTTGCTAAATCATTATTACCTACATTGAAATAAAACAATATAAAAATAAAATTGAAAAATTAAAACACTAAATTTTAGAACAAATACCATATTGTAATGATAGGAGGGCCATTACTAAATTACTTACATCAACTTTACTATTTCAAGAAAATAAAATTGAACAGAATATCTGCACTATGGGGATTAACAAATTTGGGTTTTCAACCACAAATTCTCTGACAGATACTTACAGACGTATATATGAAATATATATGCATATATACACATACAAAATATATTTGCAAACTTTAACATTTCTAACAACTGGTAAACAAAAACTGTCAACGTTTTATTAATTTCAAGGACTATAATTCTGTTTTATACTTAACATAAAAATGTTAACTTTTACTGACATTCACTCGATTTTCAAAATCATTCTGGCTATCACTAAAATGTTCATGAAAACTAATTTGACATCATTCAGCTAAGACAGAAATATGAAATTCGTAGTGCTTCATATCTCCATTCTCCAGAAAAATGGTAACAATAGAGTACTCTATGGCATACTCAGACATATAGGATGATGAGTTAATAAATAGTGAAGATCTCTCCAAGCTCTTTAAAGCTAGATTCAAACTGTTTATAAAGACTATTGGTACTGTAATACAGCACATCACTGGATGTAAGAATACGGGGCAAAATAAAGAAAGGCTATCTTCAATTATTTTAGTGCAGTTTTTATTTTTAAATCTTCTGTGAATGGGTATGTGCATATGAGTGTGGTTGCCTGTCAAGAACTGAAGGGGGTGACAGATCCCCTAGAGCTGGAGTTACAGTTTATTGAACAGTCTGATCTGAGTGCAAGGAACTGAACTTGGGTCCTCCGGAAAAGCCGTAAATGTGCTTAACCAGAGTCATGTCAGGAGACCCAAGGAAATGGTTTTGAAGAATGGTGTTTTTTGTAATTACTACTTTTATCTTCAGATATCTGGTAACTTTTATCTGTAGATATTTGGTAACTGGAAAAGGCTAAGAATTCAAATGCAAGACATACACAAAAAATCAGATCAAAGCGAACTCACCAGATCTATAGAATTTGACAAAACATACACATAAAGTTGGGATTATGCTATTTTTAAACTATGAAATGAAAGCAAAACATCCATTTTCCAATATTAAGAGCTGTTTTCTAACTAGAACAGTTTTTTTTTTTAACTTTTGAGAAAGGTATATTAACAGTCCTGGCTACCCTGGAACTCACATAGCCTCTTACTCAGAGACCCACCTGCCTCTGCCCCCAGAGTGCTGAGATTAAAGGCGTGCGCCACCACTGCCCTGTTTAGAACAGGATTAAAAATATTTCCAGTGGTTTCAAAGAACGCCTCTCAAACTCCAGATTCATGTGTGTGCTTTATCTTGTGGTCCTATTTTTTTTTTGGAAGGCACGGTCTAATGTGTTCCAGGCTGTGTTCAAACTCAATGAAGTGAAGGAGGATTCCAAACTTCTGATTCGTCTGCCTCTATCTTCTGTGTGCTAGGCTTGGTTTATGTAGTGCTGGAGGCTGAATCCAGGTCTTCATGCAAGTTAAGCAAGCACTCTATCAACTGAGCCACGTATACTATGTCCCTGCTATTTTTAAAAAACTTATGTTCATATACCTAGAATGAATTTTTGATTTCCTTTCATGGTATAATGAAAGTCCAATAATAAAACCATCCAGTAAAATTTTTACTAATATAAAAATTTAAACGTTCCTATTTTACATAAAATTGGTTGATCTTTATCAACAAAGTGGCTAAAACAGGCAACCTGAACTTAAACTTCTTGCATAGCTCCTTAATGTTTTATTCAGAGCATTCACTAAACTGGAGCTTTACTGATACTGAAATTACTGCACATCATCTGGATAAAGCATAAAATTATGTTAACTATAGAAAGAAACAAACCACTTTTGATTTTTAAAAATTATATTTACACATATTTATATTCAGTTGACAAAGGCATCACAATTATTAATCTATTAAAAAAAAGTAAAAATAACCATGGAAGCTAAGGCCTAAGTTTTTATTTCAAATGTCCCCTTTGTTTATAGCTAAGAGATATTAGGAACTAGATTTTAGTACCTCAAAATAAAACAAAAACCAAAAAGTCTTTAATATTTATATATAATATGGAAAATAAGAGCTGCTGTTTTGGCTAAGTTAGATGGCTGTACCTACAGTATTTACCTGTAAATTTTAGGGTGGGAAGTACTACTAAAATATCACTTTAAACAAATGTACTGTACCTGGAATTTTGTTCAGATGTATCTGTATACCCTGACAAGTGCTTATTGAACAGAATTCGACTTATTTTAAAAAATCTACTCAAAGTCTAAAACAGAGACTTTCTATGCTTCTTTATATTGTTTATCTAAATACTATTGAGCCTGATATCAGAATAAGCACTGAATTTTAAAATAAAACAATGGCAACTGTATACATGTAACTTTGTTAATATTGTGAAATGTCTTAATGGTGACCCATAATTGTAAGACTATCTACTAATTCTTTTTAAACCCCATTAAGTCCTCACATACACATGTGTATATGTTTGTTCCTAAACGGTGAAATGTTCCAGTGACTTAAAAGTAACAAAGGATTCAATTAGTTACTCCCTTAGAATTGCTTTTCTAGGGTTTAAAAAAAACACATCTACACTCTTGGCCAAAAACAAACACAAGTCAGTGTCACAGACTGAACTGTAAACCGCACTTTCAATTTTCAGTATCTGTAACCTAATAGTAAAATGAACCAGATGGAGAATATTAGTGATTCATTATGCAGTGCGTCAAGGTCGAATGAGAGAATGCACAGAAAAGGGAGAGATCAGTTCTAGGAAAGGGTGTAAGGTGGTTAATGTGGAACTTATAAATGCTAATTTTTTAGTAACAAAAATAGTTCAAAGTGTAACGAATGTTAAATTAACACATTATAAAAAGAGAATAGCTTAAATAAATTGGAACTTCACACATTACAATAGCCAAAGTTAGGACAGAATGAACCAAAGATGTGAACAGTTCTGAAAAATTCTCTTTTAAGCCCTACTTCCAATAGAAATATTCAGGCTTTTTTCCTGTACATAGTTGATGCTTTGTTATACCATTTATAGTAGAAAAAATAATTCTTTAGCAACCTAGAAACAGTTTATAAAACTCTTAAATGTTTAATTTTTCTTTGCCAGACATGCCAATGTTAACTGACAGCTATAAATTAAAGCTATATAGACATAGGTATAAGTAATATAGAACAAGTTAAGAATACTACATTTACCGGATATTCTTTTTAAAAATTACTGTACTTTCTAATTCCTGTGTGCTTTGCAATAGGAATAATAGGGACTTTGTTCTCTTAGAAAAGATAATAACATGTAAGAGTATAACACAAATAAGATAATTTATAATATACATGTACTTCAACAGTAGCCTGGTTCATGTTGACATCTTGGTTGAAATGGAAGTATAATACTAAGTATAACAATTGGGAAAGAATATTTATTTTTAAGACAAAATGGAGCAAATCAAACTCTTAGGAGCCTTGAATCTCAAAATCATTGATTTACTATAATACAAATAAGGAAAACTTAACGTTGAAATATAAAGATTACAATATTGACCGAAGAATTTTTTGTCTTTACTACACAAAATATGACCCAGCAGTAAAAACAAACCATTTTCCTTTTTCCAGTAAAACAAATGATATGGTTTTGATAATAAAATAATTTCGAATATAGCCCAACTAAATTACCTATATCCATTCAGAAAATTTTATCATAATTTAGTGTTCTGGTTTGTATCTCCACTAACAAATATTTAACCCCTTAAGCAGCAGTCATTATATAGCAACTCTGGTACCAACATCAAAGGGGAAAACTGGTTTAAAAATGGTGCAACAGCCATTCTGGACTTAGAACAACATATCACAGAAAGCATATGAATACATGTTTGTGATTTTATATATACATACTCCAAGAAGTCTGTCAGTACCCAAAGTATTTTATTGCTGTATTAGCAATGGATTTTTTTGGATATATTCTCAAGGGCCACATAAAAATAGATTCAAGGAACAGATTAAATTGAAGTCCTAGATAAATGTTGGTTTAAAGAATTTTCTACAACAAATTTCATGTTTATGTATGAAAAGTTATATAACCTTATATGAAAATGTCATGAAGTATTTTTCTACACTATACTAAATGTATTTCCCAAGAGGGAAAAATTAAAATATCTAAAATATATTAGATTAGATTACAAGACCATCATAGATCTTTTGAACATGCATCTGTTTACAGAATTAACCGTATACAAAATGTATTTTTCAGTAGAGATCATAACGAAATGAGTTGGTGACCAGCCATCCTTTACACCACATTATCAACTCACTTTACCACAAGTGTGTCCTTGGTATGTGAGTACAGAAACAGTATCATTCACCCTCATCCAAATCATCCACCAGATTTACTTTAGAAGATGAAGGTGCAGAAATGTGAAATATGTTACATGTATTTTTTTTCTTTCTTTCAAACAACATCCCAAGCATGGCATAGCAGCCTGAAATTATAAAATACTTAACTGGGCTTTAGTTATCTATACAGACTGCTTGAATGTGAATTAAGTTCCCAAATTAGCACATCAAATACAAACCAGCCATAAAGCAGGCTGAAAGCATTAAACATTTATATATGAGTTTTAAATCATTTAATTTCTATAGAAAAATTTATTCACAATATAATGTGACAAAAATCGCCACAGGAATGATATACTGATTGCAATAAGGTTGCATGCCAGCAGCAGCTTTGCATTTTATAACTATTTTTTGTTTATAAAAATTAAACCTCTCCAGTCATTGCTTTACCCACGTTTTTAGATTTGTAATGTAAGTTAACAGGGATACCACATAGTTCAAGAGAAAATGTCTCGTCATTTTGAATGTGGATTATCTGTATGAAAACATGAAATATACTACTAAACCCTGAACATGCATGCCTAGATTTGCTTTTTGTCCAGTTTCAGGCCATTTTCAATCACATTCTGTTTATATAATACCAAGAGGATCTGTCTGCGGCCTGGGTTTGAATGAGCTGCGCGTTGCAATGGTGGTGGCAACTGAAGTGGCACCATTGGCTCCACCAAGTGTCCTGGATTTGTGGGTGGGGGAGGAGCCACAGTGTTCGTAGTTTCATACAATGTCTCCATTGTAAAAGAAAACTGACCACTGTTGAATAAATGTTTCAACGACAGATGTGATGGATTTTAGTGGTAGACAGAAACTCCCGATTTTCAAAATCAGGTCTCATCAAAGTCGGCCAAAAGCAGATGGATAAGTTGTCTGCTGTCATTAGGTTGATTTTATTTTGCTGACTAACCCTGAAATTATGAAACGAGGAAAAAAGAAATCAGAACTCATTGAAATTACAGAATTCCAAAGCTATCTTACAATTTATGCTAATTTATCTTCAATTTTTTCTTAGCATTATCTATTCAACTATATTCTAAAACAAGAGAGCAACGAATGTACCCTCCTGTGAGACGGTCAGATAGTCTAAAATATGCTGCACCCCAGGGCTTAAAGGTTTACACAGGAAGTCTTTTCAGTTTGAAAAAAAAAAATTCAAAACAGCGGGTTCTAGCTGTGGATCCAAATTTTTAGACTACTGTGGGAGATTAAGAAATCAATCAGGGCCAGGTGGTAGTGGCGTACACCTTTAATCCAGCATTCTGGAGGCAGAAGCAGGCAGATTTCTGAGTTTGAGGCCAGCCAGCCTGGTCTATAGTGTCAGTTCCAGGACAGCCAGAGCTAAACAGAGAAACCCAAAACTCAGGGTATGTCTTCTCATTTAAACCATCTTTGGACTACTTAGCATAACCTATCCAGCCAAGAATATTTTTAAATTTCAAGAAAGTTAGCTCCTAGCACACTAGGAGCAGTTCTTTAAAAACATTATGTTGTACACTGTTAAAATTTTATCTTAAAGACAACATTCAACAAATTCTACTTTTTAAAATTTCTCACAATTTAACAGCAAGTTACAAGTAGTCACAGAGTTTAAAATTATTAACCATCAATCATTTTTTCAAAAGGGGATATTATACCATTTATAATAATAAACAATAAACAATATTATTTAAAAAGTTTAAAGTTTTGGTTATTTTTTTAGAAGGGGGACTTGGAAGAGTTATAAAGCTAGTTTAATTTTATATATCGCACACTGACAGTAATAACAAAACTTGAAACATTGTGAATAGTCTCTCCTAAGAAGACTAGATTAGAATAGATTTCATCTGGGCCCTACTATTATTGCAGTTTGTTTTCTGGTGGTAAGGATCAAACCCAGGACTTCCCAGATGCTAGGTGAAGTTCTACCAGTGAGCCATACCACAACCCTGTAGAATACTTTAAATTGCCACTAAAAATGTTTGAATAAAGTTTTGGTAAGAGTTTATGTGTATTTGTGCAAAAAATTTTGCACAAAAACAAAACACCCAAAACCAAAACACTCATTCATTCTTCAGAACAATCCATGAAGTGCTATTTTCTCTCATTTTATAACTGAGAACTGGGTAGTCTGTCTAAGGACACAATTATAACAATACTGCAAACTGACACCTGTTTGACTGCGCTGTCTGAGCACATCTTGAAAACCAATACTCCAGTGCCTGTTATTGAACATAAATTCCAAACGTAACATATTTAGAGTTATAAATACAAAAATTAGTGTCTTATATTTTGGATAATAGGACAGTTTGTGGTAAAATTTCCACATATGGAATACACAAACTTACAATATAGTACAGTAGACAGGGGAATGAACCACATAAGAGCTGTACTGTACTTAGGAGTTCCCTCTTCAAATTCCAACTTCTCCAACTCTGAATATATTGATTTAGTTAGTTTGGTTACTGCCATTTTTTAACTACAATTCTAAGATTCCACATAAGAGAACTACTAAAGAAAACTGAGAAAAAAAATATATTGTTGGGCTGGGTATATAGTTCAGTGGTAGGGTGCTTATTCAGCATGTGGAGGGCTCTGGGTTTAATTCCTAGTATAGTAACTAAACAAACACTGATTATATGTGCAAAATAGTAATCATAAAACTTTCTAGATATGAATTAGATAAAACAGACAACCATTACAAAAGACCCGAACAGGACCTTGTGTTTCGTCTGTAGTCCCCTTATATAGAAATTATTATTACCCAGCATATAAAAGTTATAGGTATAAAACATAATGTGCATTTTATTTGTAAGTACCTGTTTAGATGTGTTATAACATATCTGAATACATCATAGTTTACAGGATGAAATTTCTTAACAATTTCTTTCAAGGCATGAAGACGTTCTGTTTTATCTGGGATTTCTGTAAAAGAGAAATTGTATAAAATGAATAAACTTCCAAATATCTAATACAAATTTCCAGTTAATATTTAATACAAAAATTAAGACTCTGTTTAAAGCATATTATACTTCTATATACACAATTACAAATTTACTTAGAATTACTTAATTATTTATAAGCATGTTAGTCTCTTAAATATTCATGTACAGACTGAGAATTACAGTCTTTATGTGTACAATTACAACTGAACTACAAAAGCAGTAACATAGAACACTAATAAAAAGCACTGGATATCTTGCAATGAAATTTCTGAAATATGAACTTACTTTCTAATTTTAATGTGTCACCAAGTTTTCTTTTGATAAAAATATGCCCCTCAGGTTCAAAAGACTTTCAAAACCAGAGATAGGCACAAGGTAGCCTTGAATTCATAATAACATATACTACATTTGATTATAATCTCCTTTTAACAAAATATTTCCTTTACTAGTAGCATAAATATTTAATGTAGTTATTTTCCAAGTTTATGCAATTATAAAACAGGATAACTAAAACATAGAACAGCAATAAATGGGAGATAAGAGATTTATTTTCCGTTCTCTTATTTTACATCATGGTAGAATTTTCAAGTACTAAAAATTCTTTTGTCAAATTTACTTCTAAACTAGGCCTTTAAAATAAACCTTCTGAGTAGTTCTAAGGCCAGTGTTTATAACCAAGAGATAACACCTGGAAATATGTAAAGACAACTTTATACCTTGTGACAATATATTAGAAGTTTATTTTTCTTAAAACTTTTAAGAAGAGATTTTATTTTCAAGACTTTTATGTTTCTCTACTGTTTGTGTGATGTCTGTGTCGGGAGGGATGTGCTGTACAACTGCAGTCACCCAGTAGCTCGAGTTACAGCTGGGTGTCAGCCACCTTGCATGGGTACTGGAAACTGAACTCAGGTCCCCTACAAGAGCAGGAAGAGCTCTTAACTGGTAAGCCATCTCTTCACACCTCTTTTAAAATTTATTTTACTTTTCTACACTTCTTCACTTATTTATGTGTGTAGAGGTGGGAGAAGGAAGGCGAGTGCATGTGATATCACAGTCTATGTGATACAGGCCAGAGGACAACTTCCTGAAATGGTTTTTCTCCTTTCACCACGTGTGTTTGGGGATCAAACTCAGATTGCAACAACCTTTACTTAAGGAGACATCTTGCTGGCTCAGAACTGTATTTTAATTAAAAAACAAAAAACTGAGAACTTTTAAAAATAAAACTAAAGAAGTAATCACACTTAAAAGAACTTGAAGACTTATACTAAAAGGAATAATTTAGAAATTACATTAATTTAGCCATTAATGCAAATTAAGCAGTAGGTTTTTTCATGTTCAAACAAACCTTAGGATCCATTTTCCAGATCTTCCATGAGCATTTCACTCATCTAGGAAGTGCTACACAATCAAGTGCAGATTCTACCACCGATGTAAAAAGCAGGACCATGGGTAGCTTTATGTGACCCCAGGACTGTGGGGAAAAGAGGAGACGAGAGGATCCCAGGGAGAGAGGAAGAGAGGGACTTGGAATAAGGAACAGAGTAATAAAACAGGACTCTCAAAATCCTCTTCTGCCCTCAAAGTACACTCTCCCTCAGTCCCTCATTATCTGTGGGAATAGCTAAAAACAAATATCCCTAAGGTCATTAATGGGGCCTAACTTTATTTAAATTTGGAGGGTACCTTTAAGACATATTTTCAATAAAGTGAGATTTTAACTAAAAATTCTATTTCATAGTTTACTCTGGTAATCAATATTCAAAAACCACCACCATCACACGCGCAAAACAAAGATTATACTTACTTGCTGCTTCTAATAGCTCTGGGTGGAGTGAATATGGAATCAAAGGATCTGGCAGATCAGCAAAGAAAGCCTTGAGAGCTCCGGCCACAGCATTTACTGTCACTTCCATTGATACTAGATTGATATTATGATCTATAAGACAGAATCAAAATTTAATTTATATAATGAAATTTTAACTTATTGCAGAGGTAAACTCAACAAGCACCTTTCTGCCAAAAAATACTTTTCATTAATTACTTTTCCTCACAGGCCAGCAAACTATACAGATCAAAGAAAGACAACCCCATGCAAAAAGCACTGTATTCACAAATACTGTATAGTATGTATCAGCATACAGTGAATTACAGAATTTTAATAATACTATTCTTTAAATTTCTTGTTTATACACAGACTACTTTAAGACTGTAAGAAAACAGAAAGACAAAGAATACAAGTTATGTATAACAATTCTAATTTGGACCTTTAAATTCTACTTTATTGATGGAGGAGTGTCTATGTGTTACTTTCATTATTAATAAAGAAACTGCCTTGGCCCTTTAAGAGAACAGAAAATTAGGTAGGCAGAGTAGACAGAACAGAATGCTGGGTAGAAGGCAGTGAGGGAGACGCTTCAGGCAGTCGCCATAGTTAGTTGCCATGCCTCTCCTCTCCGACATGGATGCAGGTTAAGATCTTTCTGGTAAGCCACCCCTTGTGGTGCTACACAGATTACTAAATATGGGTTAAAGCAAGATATGAGAATCAACCAATAAGAAGCTACAGATAATGGGCCAGGGGCCAGGCAGTATTTAAATGAATACAGTTTCTGTGTAATTATTTCAATGTAAAGCTAGCCAGGTGGTGGGACGCAGCCCCACCGTTCCTTCTACACTTTGTAATGTTTTAAGTTTTCAGTAAAGGGCTGATTTAAAGAACAAGAACGGAACATGTAAAAGGTATACCATAGGCTTATTTGATATTAACAAGTCACCTAAGTGTGAAAATACAGAGCAAAAAAAATTATCCCACGACTTAGAGGCAATCATTATTATATTTTATAGCAGGCTTCCTTTGAGCCCTTTTATGAATCACAGAAAACATGACCCATTTACACATCTTACTGGACAGGCATTATCTCATTAGCCTTATATTTATTCTTTCATCTCTACTGTGTGCTGAAAAATTTCTGAACTAGAAAGATTAAATTGCCTGAGGCATAGACAGTTAGTGGTAAGATTAAAAAATAAAATCACTAAATTGAATCCAAGAGCCCCAACTACTACTCTGCCCTCCTCACTGAAAGTGGAATTGCACCAATGTGACATTATAAAATAGTTTCTCTAATATTTCTTAAAAATATGGTAGAGTACTTTTGGCAACATGGCATACTTTTACACAGGAATATACAACTCAATAAGTAATGTTTTGGCATTTTAACGAACATAATTACTCTACCTCACTACAATATACAAATGACACATGGGCAGTTCTCCCTTCTCTCCTTAAAATTACAAATACTGAAACAAATGCCTTTAACAAGCATTTGTTTTTTAATTTCAACAAGCAAAGGATTTTGGAATACAAACTCCTGAAGTGAAATTTCTAAAACAAAGAAATCTGAATTTTAATATTCACAAACTGCCTCTCAAAATGTACCTACAACAGGTATACAAAATGTTTGCCAACATTACCAACAATCTTTTTAACTAATAAATACAATCTTAAAATAAAAATTAGTCAATGGTAGAGGCTGAGTATATTTTCAAATATATACTAAGAGATTAATCTGCATAGGTCACTCTATACTCTCTTGAAGATTTTGTTCTTATATTCTCACACACAATTTTTACATTTTTAGGCAGCCTAAATTGTTATTCATTTATGCTTTCTATGTTTCTTACCAAATTTAGGCATTTTCCAGTCAAAGACTATAAAAATATTAATTTATTTCTAGTAATTTGATTTTCAGTTTTAAAGTTTTATCTTTGATCTCACATGGAATTCCTTACTAGTACAGTCTCACTTTTAAATTTGCTTCTAAGAATTAGTTATCTGCTACATTAAAAAAGCATTTTACATAGTCCCATTTTTGACATAACTGTTGCTAATCTAAGTAAATTTACTGCTGTTTTAATTCTGGCACCGGCTTTATAGATTCTGTTATTCTTTTATTTGTAAACAGCTTATTGGATTAAAAATATAATTAGGGTAAAACTGTCCATTGTCCATTATATACCATAACTTACCTCAAAATGTTTGCTTTACATTAATCAGTCTCAGTGCATAAAAAAGATTCTCATTTCTTTCTTTCTTTTTTCTTTTTTTTTTTGGTTTTTCGAGACAGGGTTTCTCTGTGGCTTTGGAGCCTGTCCTGGAACTAGCTCTTGTAGACCAGGCTGGTCTCGAACTCACAGAGATCCGCCTGCCTCTGCCTCCCGAGTGCTGGGATTAAAGGCGTGCACCACCACCGCCCGGCAAGATTCTCATTTCTAAATAAAACCTATAAATTTTATTGCCTTTGATAGACTATTAATTCTGTTATTTTTCTTGTCAATAAAAAGTTTCTTTCTTGTTTTCTAGCCTTTACACATCAAAATACAGATGCAATGCTGTATTTTCTTAGAGCAACTGTTTTAATTATCTCCAATCTTTTATTCTAAATGTATTTTTAAAGTTTGATACTTTCAAATTCCTCTTCTAATTTCCTAATACCCATCTTCCTAAGAAGACTATAAAAGATTCAACATTTTCTTTCTTTTTCTTCCCTTCCTGCTTTGTTTTGAATACAAAATTTTACTATGCAGTCTTGGCTGTTCTTGAAGTCATAAAGATCCTCCTGCCTCTGCCTATTGAGAGCTGGAAATAAAGGTGTGCGCCACCATGCCAGGATCAGTCCTTTCTTGTTAGTATGAAGACAGATCTCTCCCAGTTCTTCTAGTCCTGTACTGTGGCAACTACTATATGTTTACCATTTCTGGTCACACTTTTAAGTGCTTCCTTCTCCATATCCATTTCTTTAAGAAGTTTCAAATAAAGGTTTCTTACCATAAAATTCTAATAAGGAAAACAGTAAGACAATTTTATTTTGCAATTATAGTACCTTGATCAAACTGCTTTTGAATGTTGTCTTGGTCAGTTTTATTTCCACTTACACGGTACAGTCCTTCAGTACATAATCCTAAAAAATTAAAAAATGCTTTTATAAACACATATATCCATAACAAAGAATATGCTTAACTCTAAATCCTTAGTGACCAGTCAAATGTGATCACAATTTACAGAAATATTAGAAAATTGATTCCTGTCGAGTATCATGCCCAGAGCAGTATGTCAGGGCCTTTGTATAGGGCGACTTGTTATTTTTCTCTGTCTGGTTACACCTACTTTATGCTTTACAAAGTGTTCTATTGGAAAATATTTTCAACTCTCAGAAATCTGTGAAGATAAGATGAATAAAAATTTACTATTAGAAAATTTAAGAGGACGTGGTCATATCCATAAAACCTATGAGTTATCACTGACACAACCAACATGAATTAGTCTCATAAGAATACAGGTATGTGAAAGAAACCAGATTGTGTCTGATGTGGTGGTATATGCCTATAATTATAGCCCTTGGAAAACTGAGGTAGGAAGGTCATGAGGTTAAGGCCAATCTAGGTTTAATAGCAAAAATCTGTCTCAATGAATGAAGGCAGGCAGAACCAAAGGAATGTATTTAATTTACATAAATAACATCCTGTAATAAGGGATTCTTACCTGTATTACAACAAATTGCTTGCAATGGCTAGAAAATCAGTTATGAAAGGACAAAAGGTGATTAAGATTGTTTTATAATTTGACAAGTATATTTATTTGTCAAAAATGAATACACCTGTATTTGTAAGGTCAGTATACTGTGCTCTATGTAACTCATGTCCTTAAAAAATAAAGGAACCATAAGCAAATCCTGAACACTCTACAATCAGAGGTTGAGAAAATGGTTCAGTGGATAAAGTGTTTGACATATAATTCTGGGGACCGGAGTTCGGATCCCCAGGATGAGGCAGGTGTGGCAGCAGTCCATAATTCTAGTATTTAAGGGAGAACTTTAATTTCTAGGGCAAGGTGACTAGTTGGATAAGACATCTGACAAAGTGTGGGTTCAGTACTGCTTCAATAAATAAGGCAGAGAGTAACTGAGGAACCTACTAGACATTAACTTTGGCTCTCTACACCCACACATGAGCTGGAGTACATACGAATGAAAACACACGCACACCCCAAACCAAACACTTATTCACAGTCAGATGACATTAGAATCAATTACTTGGGTAGACCCTAGTTATTAGTTAAAAATAATGAAGAAAACTTGCCGCGCCCCCCCCCCCCCCCCCCCGAGTCTGCGTTCGATGCGCTTTTACCCAGTTACCGAGCTATGGGCAAGGGGCAGGAGGTTAAAATACACAGACACACACCGACACGGGTCATCCTTGAATTCCCCAAGAATGCCCCCTTGATTGTGTTCAGGGGCAGATTATATAGAGATAGACACGTCCCAGCCAAACCCACCAGAAACCACTCTCCTGCCATCAGGAACTCCTGATGGTCTCGTGCTCAGAAAAGCTGTAGGCACTCAGATCAGGGGATTACAAGAAATTCAGGATCTGGGTCTCACTGCTCCCAACAAAACCTGGTTTCCCCAGTGAAGAAACACCAAATGAGGATATAGTGTTAGTGCCCGCAAACAGTTTGTAACCCACAATTCCTGATTGTTTGCCTTCTGAGACTGAACTTAAGCGGTCTCAAACAGCAGTTAAACTAATACAATTATGTATATGTATGTATGTATGTATGTATGATATATCATATGTATGATATATATATCCTACTGGTTATTTTTCTGGTAGAAATAGGAAAGAGGGAAGTTTTTATAAAAGAAAAAAACAGCTAATATTTTTCCTTTATGATTCAAGCATGCAAATACCAAAACAAAAAATACTATTGTAGTGGTATATTACTGGTGTTTTGATACATAAATCTTGCTTGAAAACCAGAAAAGCAAAGCAGCCAAGCTACTAGAAAAGTCTCACCTCTACCAAGGTTGGGCAACCACAAACTAAGATGACAACTTCTCTCTCTCCTGTCATTTTATTCCTCTAGTGCTGGAGATTAAGGGCGTATGACTCCCTAGTACTGGTATTAAAGGTGTAGGCTACCACCACCTGGATTTATTTCTGTATGGATCTTGTGTAGCCCAGGGTGGCCTTGAACTCACAGAGATCCATCTGACTGTCTCCCAAACCCCGGATTCAATGTGTCACCATTGCCTGACCTCTACTGCTTTAGCTTTGCCTCAATGTAAAGTTAAAACTATATTAAAGTTAAAACTTCCTTTTTAATTAGACAGAAAAGGGGAGATGATGTGGGATGTCCTTCTGTATATGCACTGCTTTTATTGGTTGGTGAAAAAAGCTGTTTTGACCAGTGGTTTACCAGAGTAATGCCAGGCAGGAAATCCAAACAGAGACAGACAGAGAGAGTAGCAGGAGTCAAGCAGATGCCAGCCAGCCACCGAAAAAACAAGACATGTAGAAAATGAAATAAAACCACAGTCACATGGCAATACATATACCAATAGTAGTAAGTTAATTTAAAATGCGAGAGCTAGATAGAAAAATGCCTGAGCCATTGGCCAAACAGTGTTGTAATTAATATAGTGTCTATGCGTTTACTCGAGTCTGGGCAGCTGGGAAATGAAAGTACAGTTTCTGTTTACAACTATCTCTCAAGAACATATCGCTACTTCAGTAAGGATTTAATTACCAACTCTTTGAGATCTAGTGCCAATGGGTTCTTTTCTACTTCTTTCATTTGCATTACAAACATAAAACACCTACCAAATGAATTATATCACAACTTTCTCTAGAGCATTGCAAAAATTAAAACACCTCTTCCTCATAGATACCTTCCTTGCTATTTCCACTTAGAATCAACTTATTTAGAATTCCCATAGCACTTTAAAACTGTAACTATTTCCACTAAGCACTTAATACATTAGAGTAGAACACACTTGTAATCAGCTGTAAATGTTAACAGTATTAGCAATGCTCTGTCATTGTCAAGGTCCTTCACACCTTGTAGTGATTCTCAAGGGAGACACTGTATTTCAGGGACCACTTGACAATGCGAGAAATATTTTTGGATATGGTAACTGGAGGAAGAAGTATACTAGCTCTTTTGTCATTGTTGTGACAAAACACCCAATAGAAGGAACTTGATGAAAACCAGGTTTTATATGTGGTTCACTATTTGAGACTAAGGTCCATCAAGACAAGGATGTCACGTGAGCAGGAAAGAGGCAACGGACTGAATTAATTACACCTTAATTAAGGCTGGGAGGTGAAGGAATCTAAAGCTTGCCTTCTCCCTTTTTACTGGGCCTAGAATCCTCCCTAGCTGATGGAATGGTTTTCCACCCAATTTAGGGTGATCTTTCTACCTCTATTGACTCATCTAGAAATTTCCAAATATGTCAGACATTTATTATCCTAGGTGATTTCAGATCAAATCAAGCTAAATATTAGCCATCAAAGGAACCTGCTAAAGTTATAAACAGTAACAAAATACAGAACAAAAACAAGATACATAGCTAAGTTATAAGCCAATAGCTGTTTCCACTTGATTTATAACTCTTTTTATTATAATACATTTATCCCACAAATGCATAAATTTAACAAATTTATAATAACAGACACCTAATTTGCACAGATGTAATTTGTGTCAATACCAGAGATGGAAAACATCTGTAAAGGAGGTTTTTATTTACTTTGGAACAAAGTTAAATTGAAATAAAACATGACTGTATCAGATGAGCTGGTGCCGTGGTATACAAGCTTTTACCCCGGCACTTGGAGATGATATAGTTCTGTAAAGTGCTTGCCATGCAAACATGAGGACCTGACTTCAATTCCACTGAAGCCATGCTAACATAATAGATTAATAAATAAATGATAGCCTGGAGAGGAAGCACAGAGATTAAGAGCATGTACCACTTTTGAATAGGATTTAAACTCAGTTCTCAGCACCCATATGGGACAGCCCACAGCCACCTGTAACTCTAGCTTCTAGGAATCAAACACTCCACCTGTAACTCTAGCTTCTAGGAATCAAACACTTTCTTCTGGATCCCATGGGTACTTGTGCTCATATATCACAAAAACAACAAAGGATATACAAAATTTTTAAAAAATCTCAAAAAAAAAAAGTCTGGCATAATAGGACATGCTATAATCTCAGTATTTGGGAGTGGAAACATGGGGGGACAAAATAACAACACAAAATAAACACAAAAATAAATTATCCAATCGATTAACAGGATAATCAACACATTCAAAAGAACCAAATATCCAAAGTAAGTATACAGCATCTTTAGATAGCACAGAAATACAAATTAAACTACCCGAGACCTCATTTTTACCCTAGCTAGAATGGCTTTTATCAGAAAATAAATTAAATGCTGAGTAAGTTGCTCAATTTGTAGATTGCTTGCCTACCATGTATGCGCAAAAACCTTGGATTTGATTCCTTGGCACTGGAATAATGGAGCAGGGAATACATCTAGTGATCCCAGTATTCAGAAGTAGATGCAAGAGGATCAGAAGTTCAGTTTCATCATTAGCTACAGAGTGAGTCTGAGACCAGCCTTGGCTTGGACTCTTCTTCATTATCCAACAATTAGGGAAAATCTGGAGAAATGGCTTAGCTGTTAAAAAAAAAAAAAAATCTGTACTGCTCTTGCAGAGGACCTGAGTTCAGGTTTCGGCACCCATATTGAGTGGCTGAAACATGAGGGAAGAGAACACAGAATTCTGGGGAGAATGTCAACTTGTATAGTCACTATGGAAACCAGTATGGAGGATTCTCAGAACACTAAAAATAGTCACCACATGACAAAGAGGCTGTTCTTTCATTTTTCGGTCACCCAGACCCAAATAATCACACAAAAACTATATTAATTACAACACTGTTTGGCTAATGGGTCAGGTGTATTCCTAGCTAGCTCTTACATCTTAAAATTAACCCATTTCTATTATTTCCTATTTTACCACGAGGCTCGTTGTTTGTTATCTCTTGCTTCTCGGGCGGCTACATGGCGTCTGTCTTCCTCACTCTACCTTCTTTCCTCCTCTACTCTGCTTGGATTTTCCACCTTGCTATATTCTGCCCTGCCACAGGACAAGAGCAGCTTCTTATTAAACCAACGGCAATAAAACATTTATAGCATACAGAAGGGAATCCCACATCCATATTCTTGCATATATCTTGATATACCCTAAAAGCTACTAACACTCCAAAGAAAACATCATAATCTGTATTATTGCTGCACTACTTATAAGAGCCAGGACATGGAACCAGTTTAGATGTCTATCACCAGATGAATGAATACAGAAAATGTGGTATGTACATATAACATACACGGTATCAGAGGCAAAGAAAAATGCAATCATTTGCAGAGAAATGGAAAGATATTAAACAAAATATTCTGACTCAGAAACATTTCTCTGTGCATTCAATATTAAGATTGAAATTTATATATGCACATATAAATATACACCCACAGTAAAAGGAAAGCTTCAAGTACTAGGCTATATGACATTTCAGCCTTGGTTAGTCTGAACTCACTATGTAGATCAGGCTGACCTCAAACTCACAGAAATACAACTGTTTCTGTCTCTCAAGTGCTGGGATTAAAATGTAACCACACCTGGCCCCATACACAACATTTATAAAGAGTGAAGAAACAACTAGATAAGAACTAATACAAATGTAATTTAATAGATCGTAATACAATAAAAACTGATAAAGAACAAAAAGTTGCAGGAAAAAAAAGGCAAGAATTACCCATTAATAGTATGGGCACAATGGAGGAAAAGTTAGATAAAGAAGGGGCAAGAAAGAAAAGGGCAGTGGGAAATGAGGGAGAACTGCTCAAGTATGCTATGTACATGTATGAAAATGGCCTTATGTAACCCTTTTTTTTCCAAGTTACATTTAAAATATACCTCAACGTGGACAACTGGGAAACGCAACTGGCATTATTATAAATTAGCAAAATCAAAAGGAGCTGGATTGGGAAAAGATGAATTACATCTTAATTTTGTCATGTACAAGCCACCTCAATTCAACCAGAAATGTTCAATAGGCAGTTCAGAATATATTCATGCATTAAAGTACAAAAACAAACATCTGGAGAGTAATTCCTGTAAATGTGATGGCCTTAACCAAAATGCAAGCATTAATAATATATACATAAATGGTATCATAAAAGTAGTGGCTATAAATTACTGAAACTGTAAGAAGGTATTTAGTAAAAGCAAAAAAAGAATTAAAGAAATGTCATACGAGAGATATTTTTACTTAAAACAGGATTTAATGTTTCTTAATCAAATGTTCATTATGTCATGCAAAAGAATATTCACATGATAAAAGAAATAAAATATACTGTCTTGGGTATTACATAGCATATAATTAAAGAGGTCAGCTATTCTGAATGTCAGAACAGTGATTGAAATAAGTATGTTCATGCTGTTTGTAATTATATTAGCAATGAAGTTCACTCAAAGTAAATGAGGTTTCTCATCTACTAAAAGTAGACAGTGATGAAGTTAATATCAACGGAAGAACTTTTGGCAGTAGCATGTAACATTTCTGGCAGAAAAATGTTATATGAATAAGACTAAAGGCAGTGCATTACCAGTTTACCAAGTACATTTTTTTCTTTTATTAATGCCACAGGGCCAGAAGTGCATGTAAATTATTTTTACCTTACTGAACTAAAATGTGTTCCTACTTTTTGAAAGCAATGGCTATCTGATATTTGTTATTACCATTATATATAATAATTAAAAATTTTACATAGCATATATTACATTTTTCATTCTATCTTTAAAAAGAAAAAAAGATTGTGGCCAGGAGTTCCACAACTTGGTCAGGGAAGCACGCAGCCAATACTTGTTAATACAGAGACTTGTAGCTAGTCAAAGGCTGAGTGCAGAGTCTAAGCAACTGAGTGTTCACCTTTATCAACCTCTCCCATCCCCAAGGCTCAGGGAACATCACAGTAGAAGAGGCAGAAAGAATTTAAGAGCCAGTAAATGGGGGAGGAGCTGACTTCTAGATAAGACATGGCTGTTGAATACATCAAATCAAAGTAGCTATAGTTAACTGTGCACGAGCAAGCCAATCAAAATTCCAGCATGCACATGGGGAAGGGGTAGGGGACTCCAAAGTCCCATTTTTCCTCAGCAGCATAGCTGAGGCTAGCAATGGCTCCTACATGGGGGTAAGTGACTATTTTGGGAATTTCCTCTGGTTGGGTGGCCATGCTCAAGTAGATGGTTCCACGAATTCACACATGAATATGGGAAGAACTGATATTGGGGGTTATTAATAACATTAAAAAAACATGAAAAGTTGGGAGTCAGGGCAGGGTTCACAAATGAGAGTTTAGAGGGAGATAGTGGTGGATGAATATGATCAAAATATACTATATAAATATGTGAAAATTTCAAAGAACAAAAATTCTTAAAAATAAGAGGACTTATTAAAGATACATGATTAACTCAGTAAAAATAAATTCCTTAGTCAACCGATAAACAAGCTAAAATCACTAGTATGTCCTATGCAATGCATAAAAGATATCTTCTTGCAATGCCTCCAAATGATGTGGATGAATGGTTTCTTCTCTCTACAAGGTCTCTATCCTTGGGACCCGGAGAGCAATTTTCTGTACATTTGACATAAAAGGATAACTACCAAAAAATACTGAGCATTTGAAGACTTAAACTCAGAATTAAGAGGCAACTAAAATTATCAACATATCCTAATGTGACTGGATAAGCCATAAAAAGCAATTACAATGCTGAGTGTCATGTCTCATTAAAAACTGATTTTGTATGACAAATACTAAAAAACAGTAAGTTTAGCTTTCCTTTTTGAAAAAGTTGTAAATGTTTAATGTGTATAATACATTAGTGATTTTTAGACTATTCTTTATGGAATAACTGACATTTTCTTTTTCTTAAATTGTTTTTATTGAGCTATATTTTCCCCATTCCTCTTCTTTCCTCATCTTTCCCCTTCCACACTCTCCCTGCCCTACATGCACCCAATTTACAGAGATCTTGTCTTTTTCTCCTTCCTAAATGGAGTCATGTATGTCTTAGGGTCCTCTTTGTTGTTTAGGCTATGGACTGTAGGCTAGTTATCCTTTGCTTTATGTCTAATATTTGCTTTTAAGTGATTACATATTATATTTTCCTTTCTCAGGCGGGATACCTCACTCAGGATAAGTTCCACTCATTTGCTTGCAAATTTTAAGATGCCATTATTCTTTACCAACTGAGTAGTACTCCATTGTGCAAATGTACATTTTCTTTACCCATTCTTCAGCTGAGGGACATCTAGGTGGTTTCCAGGTTCTATTATGAATAACATGATATGAACACAGGTGAGAAAATGTCCTTATGGTATGATTGAACATTCTTTGGGAATATATCCAAAAGTGGTATTGCTGGGTCTTGAGGTAGATTGATTTCTAATTTTCTGAGAAAAGACCATACTGATTTCCAAAGCAGCTGTACAAGTTTGCACTCCCACCAGCAATGGAATATAAGTTGTTATCAATGTTTTTGATCTTGACCATTCTGAAAGGTTTAAGATGGTATCTCAGAGTTGTTTTGATTTACATTTCTCTGATGACTAAAGATGTTGAGCATTTCCTTAAGTGTCTTTCGGGTCATTTTTTGAGATTCCTCTGTTGAGAGGTCTCTGTTTAGATCTGTACCCCAGTTTTTAATTTTATTTGGTATTTTTGTGTCTAGTTTCTTGAGCTCTTTGTATATTCTGGAGATGAGTCCTCTGTCAGATGTGGGGTTGGTGAAGATCTTTTCCCATTCTATAGGCTGTTATATTGTCTTGTGGACTATGTCCTTTCATTTACAGTTTTGTTACTCAGTTTCAGGAGATCCCATTTATTGATTGTTGCTATCCGTGTCTGTGCTACTGTAGTTATATTTAGGAAGTGGTCTCCTGTGCCAATGCATTCAAGGATACTTCCCAATTTCTTTTCTATGAGGTTTAGTGTGGCTGGTTTTATGTTGAGGTTTTTGATCCATTTGGCCTTGAGTTTTGTGCATGGTAATACACATGGGTCTATTTTCACTTTCCCACATGCTGAGATCCAATTATGCCAGCACCATTTGTTAAAGATACTTTTTTTCCATTTTGCAATCTTAGCTTCTTTGTCAAAAGACAAGAACTCATATGTGTGGATTGATATCCGGGACTCTGAGTTGATTCCATTGGTCCACTTGTCTGTTTTTATGCTAATACCAAGTTGTTTTCATTATTGTAGCTCTGTAGTAGAGTTTGAAGACAAGGATGGTAATGCCTCCAGAAGTTCCTTTATTGTACAAATTGTTTTGGCTACCTGGGTTTTTTGTTTTTCCGTATGAAGTTTAATATTGTTCTTCCGAGGTCTGTGAAGAATTCTGCTGGGATTCTGATGGGTATTGCATTGAATCTGTAGATTGTTTTTGGTGAGATTGCCATTTTTACTATGTTGATTCTACTTATCTAAGAGCATGAAGGATTTTTCCATTTTCTGACATCTTCTTAGAATTCTTTCTTCAAAGATTTAAAGTTCTTATCATACAAGTCCTTGAATTGTTTGGTTACAGTTACCCCAAGGCATTTTGTTATTTGTGGCTATTGTAAACAGTGGATGTTCCTCAGTGGAAGGGGAATGAGAACAAAGTAGAATGACATATCTACATGAACTCAAATGTTTGACAAAAGAAAACAAGGTGTTACAAATACATATAATCTGATTATCAAGTATAAAATAGCAATTCTGCACAATTATATCAACTTATAAAGTAATCCCAAAAGGAAAAAAAAAACCTTTGTTTTTTATAATATTATAATAAGGTCAGCATAATGAAAGTTATTCGAGTTCACATAAATTTAAATTATGAAATTACAGTACAGATATATTAGCCTTTTGTTACTATAATAAAAGAGTCAAGGACATATAACTTTATAAGAAGTTTATTTTAGTGCGAACATCAGCTCTTATCTGCATCATTATACTATAAATATAATATTAACAGAAAAAAAAGTCAGCTGGAGGTGCCAATCTCGGGCTTTTATAACCTTCTCTCAAAAACTATCTTAATCACTTTAGTAAATGATCTTTGTAAATGATCTAAAGACTTCTCAGCATCTCTTAAAGGTCCAGACTACTTCTCAACACTGCCACACTAAGGGCCAAGATTCTAACATATAGAAGGCTGTTCAACACTATTACCACCAATGACCTGCAAAACATCTTCTAATACATGGTTCTTTGGAACCAACAATGATACTACTCTTTGAACTTTTACAAAGATTGTCTCCTCTTTTTAACTGTCTGTCTGTCTTAGGATTTCTATTGCTGTGAAGAGACTCCATGCCTCTGCAGCAACTCTTATAAAGGAAAATATTTAACTGAGGTGGCAGCTTACAGTTCAGATGTTCAGCCCATTATCATTATGGCAGGGAGTATGGCTATGTGCAAGTAGACATGGTGCTGGCTACATCTTGATCAGAAGGCAATAAGAAATGGTCTCAGTGTCACACTGAGCCAAAATAGATCTCAAAGCCCATCCCCATAGTGACATACTTACAATAAGACCATACTTAGTCTAAAAAGGCCACACGTCCTAATAGTGCCATTCCCCATGAGATTATGAGAGCCAACTACACTTGAACTACCACTCTATCATATCTATCTATATCTATCTATCTACCTACCTACCTATACCTACCTACCTATGTTTGTGTAGGGGTATGTGCACATATGTGAAAATGCCTACAGGGAAGAAAAGGGCACTGGATCCCCTGGAGCTGACATGAGTGCTAGGAACTGAACTTGGATCCTCTGCAAGAACAGCACTTGATCTTAATAAGCCATCTCTCCAGCTCCCGAAACATAGAACTTCAGAAGAAATATCTGTCTGTAATGCCACAAGGGCAATCATTTGGTTATAAAACATTAAGGATTAATTATGTACAGACAGTTTTAGAGACTAGGGACCACTATTTTCATGGAGAGTATATTCTAATGGATGGTGGGTAAAACAAACAAAAAGTAGCTTGTTAAATAACCAAGTATTATTTCAATCATGATTAGTGAATAACAGTATTTGACCATATTCTAACCCTTACTAAAACCAGAAGTCACCTTTCCTCATCAATTAGACAAATCAATACGTACACAAATACAGTGATAATTGTACTAAAGGGTAGGGCATCCATGAGCAAAACTAAGCATGATTATTTAGATAAGACATAGCTTTACCAGCATAAAAAATTATATCAGAAAAAGCACTACAAGCAAATAAGGCTAAACATGATGTAGCTTGTGTTTTTAATCTTTTCTTATAATTTTATTTCATTAAATCACTTGGATTCATTTAAAAGATATGCTCAATGGACAAGCATGTTGGCAAATGCCTTTAATCTTAGCACTCAAGAGTTAGAGGCAGCAGAATTTCTGTGTGAGTTGAAGACTGGTCTACACAGTTCCATAGCTACAAAGTAAGACCCTGTCTCAAAAACAGTAAATAAAATACACTCAAAGCACATTTTTTCAAGTGTATTTCCCAACTCTTGCTAGTCCAACTCTCATTTTTTTCAGTTTTAATGATCTATATTATAGCAAAAAAAAAGCAAACTTGTTTTTAGAACTGTGAAGATATCTATATATTCCTTAAACCACATAAAACAACATCAAGTTAGGACTGCTGAATAAATAGCAAATCACACACGTAATGAACTGTCATTTATAAATTTATAATTATGGCTTTAATTTAAAAGAAAATTATCCTTATGTAAAATAAGCAATCTAAATAGTATTAGGTTGAAAATATTTTTAAAAATCATAAATGCAATCTCTTAATATTATACTAATGAAGCAGTTATAAATTACAGAATTAGGTTAAGCTTAACATTTTAACTTTCAACATATTTATTATGTTCAAAAAGATCTTCAAAATCACTACTGATCAACAATAAATAAGTATCAGACTACCTTCAGGGTGACTAAGATGACACTAATAGGAACTATAAGGCTCAACTATGCTTTAACATATCACAAACATTCAACAAACTGTTACTGCAGCGAAAATGTAAGCATAAATCAAATCCCACATATTGATTCTTTTAGCCTACCTGTGTCTTCAATAAATTCCACACATTTTTCAACAAATAGTGGTATAGGCTTCTCCGCTGTAACCAGATCCTGAAGGGGCATCCCAAAGTAATTACTTTCCCAATTTCTACGTGTTGGTGGATTGAAGGTCTTAGTTTTCTTTTTCTGCTACAAGAAAACATATTTAAATTAAAACTATTAGTGTTTATCTTCTCCAGATTATTTCCAAGCAAT